>NC_092425.1:42232117-42832117 GCF_036169615.1 Heliangelus exortis | reverse complement strand
CTGCTGGCAGAACACTCGTGTCCAGGAGCAAGGCTAGATCCGAAAACAAAAGGAGTTACATACAGGTTTTCCCTTCTCCCAGGGAGGTTTTCCTTTGAACTGCACTTTGTGCACAAATTCAACCTTTTCTCACCAAGGAAAGACATCGGTAACTGAAGGATTTGCCCTCCACCTGTTCTGGGATTGCACAGGAACATTTTGAAGCTCCTCTATGGGACTCTTCTGAGAAGCCTGCTGTGATGGACAGCACAACACAACACCTGTACACGAGGCTGTCCTCTGACTGCAGAGGACTTTCAAGATTTTAAATCATTACATGAAAATTGAAAGGAAAAAACTTCAAGTCTGATCTGCAGAAAAACCTGCCAGCCCTTGCTGGGAGCTGGATGGATGTGCTCAGGGTGTTACCTTGCTAGGAATGCCCTGTGCACACAAACCAAAACCTCATTCCTCCTCCCAGATGGAAAAAAAAAAAAAAAATAACCCAACAAAAAACAAACCAAAACCAACACAACCAAAACAAACCAATCCATAATTCTTTCTCACCCCACTTTTAACTCTAGACAGCAGCAACACCCACACTGCCAGTCCCTCTGGGGCTATGGGTCACTGCTCTGCAGTTGCCAGCCTCCTGGTGAAGAGTGGCTTCTTCCTTCAGTTCCAGCCCCTGCTCTTACAAATGTCAAATTCACACTCAGCAGGAGGGAAGCTACAAGCAAGTCCTCCCTATGGTCTGTTTGTTTGTTTTCCTGAAAATCCTAAGTCTGGGCTAACTTCAGCATTTGCATCTAAGGGGGGAGAGAGGGATCTCAGGAAAAGCACAGCTGCAGATTGCACTAACACCCACCCTTCAGATCACCCTGACACCCACAGGCAGGTGAAGTTACTGAGCACTGCAATCACCAGCTGAAAGAAATAAAGCTTTGCAAACCTGAGCTCCACAACCTCCCCCCAGAAGTGCCCAACCAGGAGAGGTAACTCAGCACCAGCTGCAGCACAGACAGCAGGCAAGAGGAGGGCAGAGGCTCACTTCACACACACACACGTCACCATGTACACAAGCACACAGATACAGAGAACCCCAATTAATCCTTCTGCATATGACTGGAAATTATTGCAATAAAGTTGAGACTGTAATTAAATAGTTGCTGGGGCTCGGGAGCCTCAAGTCTGGGGTTTTTTGATTGGGGAGGGTGTCTGTTCCTTGCTCTTAACCCGCAATTCTCTTTTTATTATCAATCAAGAGCAGAACCAAGCATATTCCTGCAGGCTGTCACATCGGCAGCTACTGAACAGCAAATTCTGTGCCCACACACAACATGCAACTCTGCACATTTTGTTGAATTCAGCTAGCCAAATTTCTCCTCTTTTTTTTTATTTTAATGGAAAATACATACATTTCAGGAATAACCAAGAACAATAAAGCCACTAAGCAGCTCACAGCCTACACACGAAGTGATGCTTAGATGCACAGTAAGCTGCACCTCCCTGAACCAGCTCTCCGATGGAGCTGTTCCTGTTATTTCTGCCCTGGGACCCAGCCTGCCCACTGCCCATGCACCCAACTTTACTCCCAGGGGCAGCTTAGTGGAATAAATCAATCCAGCAGAACACCAGCTCCTCCTCACTGTGAGTACTAGAAGGATGCACTCCTAATGAAGGGGGAACGCACTAATAATTAACGGTGTCATAAAATTAATTTTTAAAAAGCCATCGAAGGTGCGGGGGGGGGGGGGGGGGGGGGGGGAAGAAGAGGAAAAAAAAAAAAAAAAAAGAAAAGAAAAAAAAAAGATGGTTAAACTCTCCTTTCTGTATTTGCACAGCAGCTCTGGGTTGTACTGCTCAGCAGGAAGCTCACCAAAGGGAAAAAAAGCACTAAGCAGCTCATCTCAGCAAAGAAAATATCCCCATCGGGGCCACCTACCAGGTGGCACACTCAAAACTTGCGAGGAAATAACGATTTCCTTGAGCCGGCTGCGGCTGACAACGCCGCGAAAACCGAAGACAAATTGAAAGCATAAAAACGAGGAGGAGGAAAAAAGTTTCCAAATACCACGAAGCATTTTTAAAAGTTACCACCGGCCACCGAGCGCCAGGCAAGGGCACCGGCAGAGGGGAAGCGAAACCCGCGGGTGCCCCCTCCCCACCGCACGCCGGGACCCGCAGCTCCGAGCGGCTCCGAGCAGCCCCGAGCTGCCGGGCAGGTGCACCGGGTCTCCCCGGGTCTCCCCCATCTCCCGCTCACCTCCGGGGCTCGGGCTTGCGGCGTTCCTCCAGCTTGGCGGCGGGCGGGGGGCTGCGGGGCAGCCTGGGCGCGGGTTGGGTTCAGCAGGCGGTGCGGGGCATGGCTGTGCCCCCCGCGGCTGGGGAGGGAGATCCGCTTGGAGCTCTACCCCTTCCCACGCCCGCAGAGCCCGCCTGCTCGGCTCTGCTCGGCTGGGGAGCGCAGGGAGGCCCCGCAACGGCCCCGCTCGGCGATGCCTGCGGAGCGGCTGTGGTGCCGGCCCCCGCCCCGGCCCGCATTTAAAGCCGCCCGCAGGCTCGGACGTCCCCTCGGCGGCTCCCATCCCACCCCCCGCTCCCCGCTCCCCTCCCCGGCCGCTCGGACGCCTCTCGCCGCGTCACGGGGTGGCCGGAGGAGGAGTCTGCGGGGCCGGGGCTGCTGCTGCCGGGGTGCCGGGGCAAGAACCCCCCCGTGCCCTCCCCGAACCCCGCCGGGGCAGGTGCTGGGCGGCGAGGGGGGAGATGGGGCCCTTGCACCCCGGCCCGGACCCGCCGTCCCCATCGGAACCCCGTCCCTCCCCCTCGGCCCACACAATGGTGTCCCCGCAAGCCGCCTCACGTCACTTTTTCCGTCGGTTCTTCACTTGCCGGTTGGCTTTTTATAGCTGCCCCCCCGCTAGAAGCAGCGGCTGCCAAGCAGCCTGCCCGCGGCCACCCCCCGCCTCGGGCCCCGGAGATGCCACAGGGCGGGGGGGTGGATGCTTTCGCCTTCGATACCGGACAAAGAGCAGCGGGGTTCCCCCCAACAGGAACCCCACGCCGCTGAGAACACCCACCCGAGGCAGCAGCTTGGCCAAAAGCACATCCGACAGTGAAAAAACAAAAAACCAAAAAAACCCACCGAGGGAAAACGTAGAAAACATCGTTTGGACACAGTTCATTATGATTTTGCAAGGAAATAATGCCAATAAAAGCTTCCATGATGCTCCTCCTCATGGGAACACTCTGCTATCAGAGACCAACCATCCCCTGCTGCCCACAGGTACAGCCTGAGCTCCCTCACACACACACACACACACACCCTTCCACTCACACTCATTGCCCTTCAGAAAGCCCTTTCCAGAGTTCTGTTGAAGAGAGCACTAACACCAGTCCCCCAAATCTTGTTCCCTAAGCTCTGGTGCTCAGCTTTCAGGCCAAGGTGATGAGATCCATAAAACATTTTTGAGCCTGGGGGCTCTGCACAGGGCTCCCACATATCACAGCAGCACAGCAATCCCTCAGCAAGGAGGACAGGGACACTCAGGGGGACAAAGGGGACTATTGTGGCTCTGCTAAAGGAAAAAACTCCACTTCTTCTGCAAGGTTTAGGGTTACTGCCTCAGCAGCTACTCCTCAGCTACCAAGCTCTACTTTTGTCACCCGTCCAACTCCTGTGTTAGGGAATAATACACAATCCAGTGGACAGGCACAAAAAAGCAAAGCAGGAGGAGCAGAACCCACAGCACTTGCAGACTGGCATGAGAGCACAGCTGAAGCCACCTCCCTCCTGAATTCCCCTGAATTCCCTTGAATTCCCCTCTCCTCTCTGCTGCTGTCTTTGGCCCCTGAAAGCAGGTAACTGGTTGGCAGCTTCTGTCCCCTCAGCCCCCTTTTTTAATGTTTTCCTGGAAGATCTCAGACCTGTGGTCTGCACACAATCTGGTCAGGTCTCTAATCAATCTCATTCCCCACGTAACTGTTGCTGACCAGTCCGTGGGCTTCCCTGGGAGCAGAGCCATGCCTGTCCTTGCTTACAGCTGCATTTCATGGGAACTAATGGCAGTCCCTGGAGTAGCAAAAGCAAAGCACTAAATCAGCCGAGCAGCTTTGTGTACTCAAGTCCTAACCCAAATAATTATATATCTTCCCCTCTTCCAAAGGCACGGGCAGCAGTGCAGAAGCAAGGACTCCTCTTTTCATGTTTTACCTCCCTAATGATAGCCCAGTTAGTTCATGCCTTCAACTTTATTTATAGATGATCTGGGAAGCTCTGGAAGGGCAGCTATTTCATAAGACTGCTGTTGCTTCTTGCCACTTAGACAAGTTACGGGGGCTTTAGGATCCCCCAAGTGTTTAAAACCTCCTGGATGGTGCTCAGCAGCTGGCTCTTGGCTCACTATTTCAGTAACAAACCCAAATAACTCCCGTGCCAATTCCATTTCCTCATAATTCATGGTAACGTAAAACACTGTCACCTTCAACCTATGCATTTCGTTTTCTGGCTCAAAACTGTTTTGACAGTAGGATGTCAGTCTTTAAATACACCAGAGCTACATTTAATGATCTAAAACCCTCCCCAAAAACATCCCCAGGAACCCTTAGGTGAGGAGCCCAGACAGTTCCCTCAGCCCAGTTAGATGAGCACCCTTTCCACGTGGAGAAACACCCCAGTGAGGTGACCCAAGGCTCCTGGCTGTCACTGTGCCTGACAAAGTGAAGAAACCATCAGGTGGGGCTGACCCGTGGGACACAGTCTGTGTGTGTACCTTCTGGCATGACTTCCACCCTTTGGCTCCCACGTTCAGATTTCCCCAGTCCTTTCCAATTTTTTCCTGTTTGATTTAAGCACTGGAGATAAGCTTGTCCCTCAGGCCCAGAGCCACCAAGCTGCCATTCACAGGGTTGTTGGGGAGGCTGTGGCTGCCTGTTTAAAGCTGCCTGTCAATCCCCTGGCTGCAGCCCTGCTCAGCACACCAGCTCTGCTTCCAGCCTCTGCCCAAGCCACCCTCACACCCAGCCTGGCTCCATAACCAACCTCCTGAAGCTCAGCAAGGACGCCTGGAGAGCTGGAATCTGGGAATCTGGGCAGGAATAACCCCAACTCCCAGCGGGGATCAGGTGACATCCTGCTGGACAGCAGCTCCACAGAGAAAGCCCTTGGAGTCCTGATGGAGAGGAAATTCTCCGTGGGTCAGCAACGTGCCCTTGTGGCCAAGAGGGCCAATGGTATCCTAGGGTGTATCAGGAAAAGTGTGTCCAGCAGATCCAGGGAGGTTCTCCTCCCCCTCTGCTCTGCCCTGGGGAGACCAGGCTAGTTTTGGGCTCCCCAGTTCAAGAGATGCAGGGATCTACTGGGGAGAGTCCAAGAGAGAGCTGGGAGGGTGAGGAGGGGACTTGAGCATCTCTGCTGGGAAGGAGGAGTGAGAGCCCTGGGGCTGTTCAGCCTGGAGAGGGGATCTTAGGAATGTCTGTCAGTATCTGAGGGGTGGGTGTCAAGAGGATGAGGCCAATCTCTTTTTGGTGCTGCCCACTAATAGGGCAAAGAACAATGGGTTCAGGCTAGAACATAGGAAATTCTACCCCAAACTGAAGAGAAGCTTCTCTGCTGTGAGGGTGAGGGAGCCCTGGCCCAGGCTGCCCAGAGAGGTTGTGGAGTCTCCTTCTCTGGAGCCTTTCCAACCCCCCCTGGATGTGTTCTGTGTGTCCTGCCCTGGGGGATCCTGCTGGGACAGGGGTTGGACTGGATGAGCTCTAAAGATCTCTTCCAACCCCTGACATTCTATGATTCTGTGATTCTATGCTGATGGCACACAAAAGGATGCCACAGTCCACAAAATCTCTGCTGATACACAGAAATTATTTCCCTGCCTTCTCACCCAGTGCACGGTTCCCTGTGAGGATGCACAAGGTACCACTGCCCAGAGCAGCTAATGAGAACAGACCGAGTTAGGATGGCAAAGATTACAGAACACAAACACGTGCTGAGTGGAATGGCAGGGCAAAACTTTCCCCGTGGGCAGGTTATTCCATAAATACATCTTGCAGCATTTCTGGTGGATTCCTCAGAAGCTGCTGATGCTGACCACAGCATTATCAGTCAGAGGCAACACTGAACTAGATGGAAACTGGCAGCTCCTGCATTGCCAGGGCTTTGCACAAACTACCCAGGGATAAAATACTTGTGTGAGAATTCCATCTAAGACAGAAAGTTTCAGAAGACAAAGCTGTTCCAGCAAGGAGCACTGGGTACAGAGAGACCACAGTCGGACTGCTCTGAGGCTTTTCTGTCTTCTCCTCTGCTGACATATGGGAAGGGCCAAGTCACCAGTTCCCAAAGCAGGCTCAGCCCTCAGCACACTTTGTGTCCAAGTAATCCCCTCTGCAGAGACCAAACCACTCATGCATGCTCTCAGGTCTCAGTCCTTGATCATGGCTACTCCTAAGGACCTCGATGTTTCAGGGTTTTTTTGTTTTGTTTTAAAAAGATACCAGCATGCAGCTCATTCTGGCTGCCAGACTCGGCTTCCTGCAAGACATTCCTCAGAATTACAGCTGAATTAGCCCAGCAGCCCTGATTCCTAAGAGCAACCATGAAAACCAATTCTGTAGCTCTCATGTCTGCATTTCCTACTTGTGTTCGAGTCCCAGAATCAGGACTTGTCCATCCTTTCCATCTGCTTCCCAGGAAATCCAGACACAACTCAACATCTCAGCATTCCCTGATAGCTGGGGAATAAAGGTCTAAGGTAAGTAAACCCATTGGCTTTTGAAATTTGATTGGCAGGTCCTGAAGTTTGTAATAGCTCTGTGTCAGATTGCTGTGAAACCAACTTTTCAGACTCTGTCTGGGCCCTAATTCATCCCCCTGAAACCACACACAGGGCCCCAAGAAGCCAAATTCCTGCTGCCTTCCCCTGCCTCACACTGTCACCTTGGGAAGATGGAGGAAGAAAACAGGAGGTGCTGAACAACATTCAGCTGAGGTAAGATAAAATCAAATGCTGGAGGCTCGAGGTTTTTTTTTCCTGATGTGCTTATCATTAATAATACATCGTGTCTGGTTGGGAGCAATGAGCAATCCTTTGATAGCCAGAGAGGCCACACGGTCTCTTCACTCACATCAAAAGGAGAAGAAAACTCTGGGAATTTTCATCATCTCAGCCAATTGCCTCTGGTACCTTCCAACACTCCTGGTAAGTTCTGGTAGCACAGCACATTCACCTCAGGGGCTTTTCCAGTAGATCTCTAGTTGGGGTGGGAAGGTTATCAGATGTAAGACTTGGAGATCAGAATATGAGAAAGTGTTGTGGTGTTGTTGTGTTGTGTTGTGTTGTGTGTTGTGTTTTGTGTTGTGTTGTGAGAAGGCACACCAGGCTGGAACTCCTCTCCCATGGAGCCAGGCTGAGGGAGCTGGGGGTGTTCAGCCTGGAGAAGAGAAGGCTCTGGGGACACCTAACAGGGACCTTCCAGTGTCTGAAGGGGCTGCAGGAAGGCTGAGAGAGACCTGGAGTGATGGGATGAGGGGCAGCAGGCAGGGAGAATGCCCCAGGCTGCAGTGCTGCTTGGGGACCCTCTGCCAGAAACCAGTCCCCCCCCAGGCACCCCCAGCTCAGCAACCCCAGCCCCAGCCCCTCAAGAGGGGTGAGAAAGTGGGGTCCTCTTCACAGCAAGGCAGCTGAGCTGTCTGCAGGACAGCCTTGGGGAGCAGCCCCAGCCTTGGGGAGCAGCACTGGAAGCTGTTTTCATGTGCCTGGAGCTGTGTCCTGCTCCGTGCTACAGGGCATGAAGCCAGCCCAGGCTTTGGTCAAAGAGCCAAAAACACAGAGCTTTGTTAAAATCAAGACAGTGTGTTTGTTTAAACACCCACAAAACCCACCAGAGCATAGGATGCTGAAACAGGCTGCCACCACCTACAACTGTCGGGATACTGCAGCTCAAGGACTCACCCCCTCTGGGATGAGGAGAGGAGGAGAGGGGATCTTGGGGTCTTTTCCAGCCTTAATGATTCCATGATCTAAGAGGGGAGCAGCCCAGCTGGCTGAAGGACTTCCATGCTTTCAAACACGTTGCCTCCCCTCTGCTTCAGAGCCAGTCCATGCAGAAAGCAGGTCAGAAGGAACACTGATGTTTTTCCCATCTGAGGACAGCAGAGGAATGGTAGGGCTGATGCCAGCCCCCTTCAGCACCAGGCATAGCACCCACCTGGAAATGGGGGCCAGAACAGGGAGTGCTTCTTTGCTATAGACCAGACACAGAACAGGGCTGCTATTAAGATCAGTATTTACACCAGGAGGATTTTGTCTTTTCCCAGTTTCACCTCCCCCAGCTGTGATTTAGATGAGTTTCTCTTCCTCATTCCTCAGCTATTGGCAATCCCTGGCCAAAAAATGGAAGGCTCAGAGGCACGGGCCAAGGTGTCCTCCTGTCCTGTTGTACAGCACCTCTGCTGAGGTCCAGACTGATCCTCTGAGTACCAACTCCTTACAAAGTGGTAACAAAACCCTTCCCGCTCTGCACCAGCTCAGGAAAGCTTCTACTATCCTACCACTGACTAGAAGGACAAGGAGAAATCTCAGTGTAAGGCCAAGTCCCCCAGACCAGAGAAAACTTGGAAGTTACTGTCAAAACTCAGCAGCCTTCTTACCCTCTGCCTGAAGATCCCTCCCCACAAGCAGCTGCTGACAGGGTTAGGAGGCAGTGAACAGCAGGAAAACAAACCCTGGCTGCTTCCCTAAAACTGAGTCCTCTCCTACACTGACAGCAGCTGCTCTTCAGCTCTGAATATCCTGCAGGGAAGAGTAGCTTGAAGGAGCCTTTTCATTCAAGACCACATCTTTTCCTGATTAACAAAAAAATAAAAATAAATAAATTCCCAGCTGGATACATAACTGTGCCCAAGCCTCCAAAAAGGTGAAACATGGTGAATCTGAAACAGAACTTCCCTTCCAATGCTCTTGCTAACAAGAGACAGAACGTGGCTCTAGGCTTAGGATTAAAACCCAACATTTTTCCAGCTGTTAGCATCCAAGATCAGATGTTACAGTCTTCTCCAAAAGGTGCCTTATATCTGACAGCCTCCACCAAGAGGAAATGTTCTGCAGCCACCTCCAGAGGGTTCTGGAGATGCCCAATGGCAGCAGAGGAAATCCAAACTATAGCCCCTTGGAGTGAAAAGCAACCTCACTGGGCAATCCATCCCTCCTGCTGGGGAATGCTCCCTGCACAGGGTGACCAAATCCAGGACTCTGCCCCAGCCTCTGAAAGGCTTTGCTCTGGCTGAAGCTGATGAAACAAACCAAGATGTTTTCGATGGAATAAACCACAAGCTGAATTTTTATAGGAAATGCCTTTTTTTTTTTTTTTTTTTTTTTTCAAACACATCTGTTATCTCAACAGCCATGAAGCCAAGGTACTGTGGCTCCTGCTTGTTCTAAAGCAGCATCAGTAACACACACAGGTACTGAACTGATAAATTAGCAACTTCTCCACCTAACCCTACCATTACACACCAATTCCCTGCTCAGGTGATGTTCTGTGACAGATACTTGAGAAAAAAAATAACAAAACCAAAAACAACCTAAAAATCATCACAATGAGAAACTACACGGTGAAGCCCACGGAGATCTATATTGCTTAGCTCCAGACAATTAATTATTAATTGATTTCCAGTTCTGTTTTGAGTTATTGTCCTTGGAACATTGCTTTTCCTATACTTAGCCAATTTAAACAATAGACATTCATCTAAATGTTTCTTTTTCTCAGTTCATCTCATCTCCTTGCCTTTAACCCTCTTTCTATTGTAACAATTCAGCTCTCTGTTCCCAGTGAACAGCAGCATTTCCACTGATCTGCCCTAAAAGGCAAAAAAAAAAAAAAAAAAGAAAATTTCCAAATTTCCCCCACCCAAGGAGGGGGCTCTATTGGTAGGGAGAAGAAGCCTACACAGGAACAAGTGGTACTTGCAATAAAGTTAAAGAAACTCAATCATATTTTCCCTTCTGTCATTTCACTTCTAAACTCCAGGACAGTTTTATGCAGGACAAAGTTTATAATGCTATACCAAAGGCTGGGCTGTCCTGTTGGGTTATTTATTTATTTTCCTTTGGGAAGGGTTTCAGTTTATTATCCCATTGTCTATTCTGGGACATGAGAAAAGTTCTCTCTCCTTTTCAAATAATCCACCAGCAGCATTATCATTCACGACTTCGGGTTTTCACATCTTGTGCTCTTTCTCTGCTCTTTCATATAAACACATCCGAAAGAAAACATTTCAAAACAAACATTGGCAGGTCGTACTCAGCCAGAAATTTGTGCTCTATAAATAGAGCTTTGAGGACATCATGATTTTTAAATTATTTGTTTGGTAATTCACACAGAAACAGCCTATTTTATAGCAAACAGCAATTCCCCAGGAGCACATGTAGCTCCAAAAGGTCTTTGCCACTTCAGGCCAGTCTGAAGAGCAAAGTGTCCCAGGAAAAAAACAAAGCAGGGTCAAAGTGGAACTGGATAACAACTGGATAACTGTGTTGTCCGAGCCAGAAGAAGGCAAAGAAACAACCAACCACCACCTCCCCACAATACCTGTTGTTGGAAGCACCACAAACTCCGGTGATACCTCCAGCAGAGTCCCTACAGGAGGCTGAGCACGGGGGCCAGGGCAGAGCAAAGCCCTTTCTCTCTCCAGGGGCAGGAGGCAATTTCTGAAGCTGAAATTCAAGGGCCAGGCCTGCCTGGTGCTCTGCAAGAAGCTCTTGGGGCAGGAGGAGAGATGGAGTACCCCAACGGGCTTGGCTGCTGCAGGCTGCCCGCAAGCAAAATAAATTCAAGGCATATCAGCTTCAGCCTAACAGAAGTGAAGGCTCTGTGTGGAGTAAAAATGTGCAGGAACAATATCTGCTGCCTTAAAAACTAATAAACTCAGGCTTCACCTCAACGTTTATGTAGCAACAGGAGATGACTGTCTTGAGACAACATTCTGCTCTGTGTGCTTTGTGGGACCCAGGGCATGCCAGACTATTGACAGATATGGAGGGACAGCATGTTCTGGTGGAGCATCGTAAGAAAATAGCAGTGCTGTCAAAGGGCAGGCTTTCATTCCATGCTTACACATTAGAATAAAATATTTCCTTTGGAGAATCATACCATTTTATTAAGACAAAAATATGAGGAATATCTCCATCTCTCAGAGCCCTGAACTTTTTGCCTGCGTTTCCCCCCACGCTTGGTCCCATCTCCAACCTCCCATCCCTTCCCACCCCAGGAGGGGACATCCTCAAGGCACCTGCCAGGCCTTCCTCTGAGATTTGAGCATTTCCTCACAAAACTATTACCTGCAGTGGAGCAGCAAAGAGCTGCCTTCCAGGGCATGATTTTGTCTTCCTTTTCCACCTTGCTTTTGGTGGGAAACACAAGCCAGGGCACCACCATCCTTTGTGCAGGCAGGCAGCACAAGGCCAGGCTGATGCAGGATGGCACCAGAGGCACTGAGGACATGGATACAGCACAAACCAGGGGCAGCTTTATTCCTGTCACTTCTTCTGGGCTTTTTCTTTCTCCTTTGCTGCCCATCTTATCTCATGAGCTTCAATTCCAGCTTCCTTCTCCCATCAAGACTTCTTACCGAGCGGATGGGGAGATTCCAAGGGATATTAATTGTTGTTTGAAATCATTTCAAAGAACCCTTTCCCCCTCCCTTCTTGTATTAATAGCTGGAATGAGGAAATTGGTTTGGATTTCATGCTTGCATCTGCTCCCCAAGTCTTTGCACATTTCAAAACCCCATCTACAACCAAGCCTGTTTCTATTAAAAGGCTCCTACTCCACACAAGCACTCACACCCATCCCTTTCCACTTCCACACATATCTATAGCCCCACGTTCCAACTGGCAGCCAGAGGTGCCAGAAATAACCACAAGAAAGGCTGCCATGAAACCTCCAGCCAAGTTTTGAAAATCCAGGCACTTTACACAACCATCTATGCTTAGAGTGCTTCATCTGAAGTCAACCTGAGCTGGGTTTTATAGGGTTTACGTATCACAGATCAAATAGCAAAAAACATAAAGGTGATTCCTTTTTTTTTCTTCTTCTTCTTCTTCATCAAACCTGTGCAGGATAAGAGTTGTTCCACAGCTTTTTCATGCATACTTCACACTTCTAACAGGCTGCTGATGTTCCTGCCCCACCAGTACTGCCTAATGGCTGTGGTTTCATTCTTCTGGGGCTGCTCCCCCCTTCTCCTCCTCCTCCTCCTCCTTCAAAGTCTATGCTACAGTGATTTTGGAAACTGGGTCAAAATGCAATTACTACATTCCCATGCTTTGGGGTGGGGAAAGAAAATAAAAAGGAGGAAGAATGGCAAGAAGAAATAGCACTGGCTGGGAGCCAGCACCAGGGGAGCTTCTCCCCTGCTCACCTGCGTGTGCTGCAGCCTCAGCACTCCCACACCAAGCTGCTGGAGAGGGGCAGGATCTGTCTGAGGGTCCTCACGGCTGGGATGCACCTGGGGACAGGGGATGGGGACCATGGGGACAGCAGTTTCTGCAGGGGACAAGGGAGGTTTTCCCAGCCACCTTGTGACCCTGGCTCTCCCGTGGGAAGGTGCAGCAGCTTGCTCAGATCTCCAGCTCAGATCTGCCATCCCCATCTCTTCCTCAGCTTGCTCCTCACTCAGGTGCATTTTGCAAGCTCACTCACCTCACCCTAGCAAACAGTATTGCTTCTGCAAAGGCACCAGTGGGCTCCCTCTCATGCCCATCAGTGGGCTCCCTGCCTTTTGCCTCTCTCCTGTGACTCTGCTCAAACCAACTATTCATTTACTTATGCCAAGCAATCAGCTTTGCTAGAGGCATCTGCTTTTGGTGTCATCATCTACTACTTTGGCTGGCAAAACCTAAACTCTGCTTTCGTGTGTAAACATTTTCCAGAGGAGCAGGAAAGTATTTGCTGTGTGTTTAGGCATGCCCTTACTGTCACCCTTCTAACACAACCCAGCACACCTCATCAAACTGCACACCTCCAGCGTGCAGAGGGGCTGTGACAACATGTTTAGGAGGCTTTCAGATACAGAAAAGGGGATGACTCAAAGATTTATTTGTTGCGCATCTCCCTAACCAGGTCCCTCTGAAGAACACAGAGCCCAGGACACAGATCCCTTGTCTTTCTCTGTCTCTTGTTTCCTGTACACACAGCTACCCCAAGCCAATTCCCTCTGCTCCCTGCCTTTGTTTTTCCCAGCTCTCAGAACATCAGTTCCAACTCTGCAGCACTTGCTGGCTCTGCTCCCAACTAATAATTGCAGGTTAGAGTTGGGTAGTTATGGCTGCAGATTAAGACCTAAAAACATTTAAGAGCTTCCGAGAGATCCAGACAGACACTGAACCTTTCTTTCCCTAACACAGTTTATCTTGCCATCACAATGTTCCAGGGAGATGTTATGCCACTTATCTTAATGATTTAAACAAATTAAAAAAAAAAAAAAAATTTGGCTCGGCGAGAGCATTTGCCACTGACAACAAACCACAAGCCTGATGTTATCCAAGAAGCAATTGTAATATGCTAGCACAGGCCAGACAGATCAGACACAGGATAAAAATGAAGAATTTCCATGAAATCACTGTAATCATCCCCATAGCATCACTGAGCCAAGCAACACCATAGGCAAAATGGAGAGGTTTCCATTGGAGCCCTGGAATCCTCCAAACGTGTCTCGAGGGACAGGATCTCACCCTCCCAGGAGGAAACCCAAGGGACTGATTTCCAAGGGCTCTGCAGCCCCAGGGATTGGTTACAGGGAGCTCTCCCCAGCAGGGCAACACAACTGCTACCAAAGGCTTGGCACCTGGGAAGCCTTACACTGGTTCTGTGCTACATCAACAAGGAAAACTCTGGGAAACACCACGTCTGCCAGAGGGCAGTGTCAGGATTTCAGACTGGAAGTCCCTGCATCCCTCCTGATTCTGTCTCAGTCCCCCACACAGCTGCCCAGAGCCATCTCAGTGCCCCTCCAGCTGCTCCACCAGCTCACTGGTTTGCACCTCACCTTCCTCATCAGCTCCCAGAGAGAGGAGGCAGAGCTCAGAAAACGCTGCCCAAACTTGGAGGAATGGGGTCTGTTATGACATTTACCACGTCCCCCTTCCTCCCTCCCTTCTGCCCCCCCCCCAGTGAAAGGGATCAAAATAGTTCCCCCGTGTGACATTTGCTCCATGTGACGCTGGGAACGTCTGTGTCACCGCCCCTGCAAGGCAAGCAGGGGCAGCCATGGCAGCCACCCTCAGCTCAGGAGGAGCAAAAAGCAGGGCAGCAGGATGCAAACCAAACCTTGCTGCTGCTGGCAGGGAGGGCACGGGGTGCAGGACAAACAGGAATATGCCCTGGTGACAAGTTTGCTTTGGGTACACCTGAGGTGTCAGCTGAGCCCTTCCCCTAGGGACCTGTAACTAATAGGGGTCAGCTTTCTGTCCGGGGGCCAAGCTGCCCATCTTGGGGCTGCCTGGGGCTGGGCTGGCCTCTCTCCTGCCTCGGGGAGCCTTTCCCCTTCACCCCACTCACCTCCTCTCATCCCTTCCCTGGAAGCCCAGTCCCCAACCAGCCAACCACTTCTTCCTCCCCAGCTCCCGTGTGGGACCCAGCAGCACCCACACCTACGGAGGAGGACACAGAACACAGGCAGGGCAGCTTCAGGCTGCCAAGAGGCATAAACCAGAAAGGAACTGTTGCACGCTGAGGAAGCAGAGCTGCATCCAACTCCAGGTGAAAGCCAGATGGTACCTGCCACCAAAAGCAAAGAAAGGAACACAGCAGGGCAGGGCTGGGGAGCCAGGAGAGCTGAGCTTGCACGTGAGGACAGCAATGACCACCCCAGAGCACACCTGACTTCCAGCTCTACCTAAACCCATCACATACCTTACTCAGCAGTTACTACTTCTGGTAGACAAGCAGAGCCCATTTCCCTTCCTTCTCATGAGATAAAACACAAAACTCAAAAGCTGTTCCCAAGGAATTCCCTTCTCCCCTCCCATCTCAGTCACTGCAAGTCCTCTGGAAAGTGTTTCATTTCCAGCATCAGGTCATGCATGGCTCAGGTACTTGCTTTTATTGTTGCTGAAGCAGGTGTAGCTGTGGTAACACCACCCTTGCCTCTTGCATTTGGATATTTTTGCCCAGCACTTGCCAGCACCCTGCTTCCCCTGAGCCCCTGCAGTGCTGTACAAAGAGCCCCAGAGACAGCCCCTGCCCCAAACCTTTAGTGCCCCAGTGAGCAGCCCCCCAGGAGCTGCTGTCCTGTGACAGGGAACGGGCTCCTTCATCTGCCATCTGCAGCACAGAGGGGACAAATCCACCTTTAGCCCTGCTCCAGAGCCTTCCCCAGTTTCTTCCCATCCCAACACTGCTCCAGGCAATGGAAACTCATCATTAGCCTCCAGTGAAGCTGCAGAAGAGATTTTCCTTCTGGAATTAACTCTGTACAACACTTACTTTTCCTTGTACCTTTTTGCTGGGACTTCTGGGAAATAAGTTTTAAGACTTTAAAACGTTTTTGATTTAAGGAATGGTGATAAGCACCAGAAATAGCATTCAAATGGCACATAACTGTGCACTGCGTTTGCCCCTAGGAGGAAACTAATTTCTAGAGAAGAAGAAAATCCAACAGGTCTGAAGGCTGTGATCCAAGGACCTCTCTTTTCCAAGCTCCTCAGTAGGCAGCTCCCCTGAGGAGAGGCAGAACCAAACCAGGAGCCAGGCAGCCTTTGTGCTTCCAGAGCCTCTGAGCCAGACCCCAAGCTTTCCTCCTCAGCCTCACAGGGCAGTCCCAGCTATCTCCAAGCCTGTCACCTTCTGACCACTTTGTCTCTGTTGTGCTGGTGCTTTTGGTGCCTCTTGTTTGCAGACAGTCCCAGTCCTTCCTTCTCATGCCTCATTGCTGCTGTTTGTGGGGCCAGTCCCCATAGGTCTTCTCTGAGCTATTCCAGAGACACTTCCCCTCCCCGAGAAGTATTTCTCATCTCCTACTCCCACAATAAACTTTAACAGAGTCTTTACACCTCTGCCAAGCCTAATGCAGCTCTTAGCATTCATCCATCCCCTTCTCCTTCAAGAAAGCTTCAACCAACCCCATTGCCACATCTTCCCACTTGAGGCTCTCCAAACCCACTGCCAAACTCAGCAACATGGGAGTAAAGGAGGAAGAGAAGTCACAGAGCCAAAATCCAGCAAGCCTGGGTCTGGAACAAGAACTCCCCAGCCCCACAGCACACCAGACTGCACAAGCTCACTCTCCTGATGCAAGATTTTCAGCATTTTCTGCATCAATGCTTATGACTGACAAGATGTAACTTATTCTGCCACGGCCAGCTCAGTTACCATGGGCCCCAACGTATTCTGGGTCACAAAACAGAAGTGTGGCTGGTTCTTCATTCCTGGTCCAAATGAAGCTGGTGCTGCCAAATCATCTGAGACCATACCAGGCTGATGTACCTCAGTATGTAGCCCCAGCCTGGTAACAAGCCCCTCAGGCTACTCTGTTGCATTTTTTTTCCTTCAGAAAGCTGAAATGGCACCTTTACATCAATCTGTACTTGGGAACAAAGCCAAAGCAACGCTGCTATCAGTCCAAGAACACCCAATAAAGAATTGAATTGTGCTCAATTCAAACATACAAGAAAAAAAAGCATGGAAAAAGACAGAAGAACACCAGAAGAACACAGCAAAGTATTCAGCAATTCTCTCTGCTTTAAGACATAATAGTTTGTAAGGATTTGAAAGCAACTTACTGTGGATGTCATTAAAGCTCTGTGTGGAAGGGGTAATACTTCAGTGTGCAGCCATCACAGAAACTGAGAGAACTGAAAATTCTTCAGCTCCATGGAAATTAATACCAGGTAGGGGAGGGTGCTTTAAAACAAACAAAGCTATTTTTAACTGTGTACGAAAAGGTACATTTCTGACTTCCATAGCCAGCACAGCTTCTAGAGAAGCAACAGGACATAGAGCCCACGGTGGCACTGAACGCTTGATGGGCTTTTAAAGACAAAGTGCAGAAGGAGATAGAAAGGTTAAGTGAAAGCCAATTCCTCCCTGGAGTGGCTGGCTCCCAGCACAGACACCCAAAGCTGGCCCTGCTGAGGCAGGCCATGCACCCAGTGCCTGCAGGGAGGTGCAGGGCTGCAGCAGGAATACATTCCAGAGGAGGCACTTGATCACAACTGATGCATCTGACAGCCAAGGCAAAGTGCTTACCTAGCAGGTCACCTGCTCTGCCCCAGGGAAACACTCCCACCAGTGTCCCTTCTCCAGTGAGGAGAGAGAGGTGACACCAGGCCCTCCTTGCCAGAGGCACCCACGTAGACTCCCCTCATCCCCCCTCATCCCCCTGCCTGTGTCCAGCAACACAGCTGCCAGGAAAGGCAGCCTCAACCTCTTTTAGGTGAGAGCTGCTGCTTTCTGTTCCTTTCAACACCTGCAGTCCCTCACTCTCCCCCTCCTGAGATGTCAAAAAACTGGAGATGGGAGTGAGTGCCCAGTCCCAAGATGCTAACATTACCTCCAGCCCCTGCTTTCTGCCCACCCCTCTGCTCCTTTCTCCAGGGTGCTCTTGGGGAAGAAGCCCCACTTCATCCTGCCAAGCTTCCAGGCAGCCTCCCAGCTGGCTTCTGACCCTCTTACAGGGAAGACAGGCAGGAGTCAGAGCAGTGGTCAGGACAGCTTCATCCCAGTCTGCTCGTTTTCACCATGCATCAGTTTCAACCCTTAAATCATACTTAAAACAGGAGGAAGCAGAACATTCTCTTGGAAAAAAACAAGTTCAGTCCCCACATGTATTTGTTTAGAAGCATTTAAAAAAGAAAAAAGGAAAAAAAAAATCTATTTCATCCATTGTAATTGTTGAGGTAGCATTGAGAATCTCTTTAACATTCACGATTACATCCAGACTATAAATTACTAGTTTATATGTACCCTGCCAGCAAATCTGAAGACTTGTACCACGCACCTGCTGAATATTTTATAAATCTGATTTTTGGTCAGTGTTAAGGGAAGGCTTGTCAAGAGGAGGTGTCACTATTCCTGCTGGATCAGAGACAGGTACTTTAAAATTACTCCAGAGGACTCAGAGTTATGGCACTGGAGGTGACCCTGAGGCCCCAGCTGAGTCACACCATGGCAGTGAAGAGGAGAAGAAGCAGAGATAGAAGCCCCCAAATTAATACTGGTGAGAAGGAGAGGGGAAAATGGTTTTCAAAGAAATGGCTGAAGGAGCATTGACTCTAAGCCCCAGCTTCTCCTTGCCAAAGGAGGATACGTGTCCCAGCCCTGGAGAAACAGCAAAAATCCCCTGTCAGCTCTAGGGCTTGCTGTAGTTCCCATTAGGGTCAGGCATCTGCAGGCTGTATTTATAGCACTGCCTTGTCCTCACTGCTCTGCTGCTTCTCTAACATTGCACACATTGCTCCCCTCTGCTCCCAGCAGCTCCAGTTACAGCCAAGCACTGCTACGTGAGGCACTGGGCAAACCCACCCTCTGCCCAGGCACTGCTCAGGGCAGCCTGGAGCAGCAGGGGATGCTGAGCAGGGACACAAAGGCCTGGCACATTGTTCCTGAGGGTGCCACCACCCTGAGCAACGGGGTTTTGTGTCATGTGGCTCAGTTTCCCCACCTGCACAACGAGAACCGAGATCCTAAGCTTGGATCCTAAAAGAGGTCACTTGGATTGTTCAGTTTGGAGAAAGGGAAGATGAGGGGTGACAGGATCCTCAGGAGGGGAAGAGATGGGGCTGGCACTGATCTCTTCACTCCTGTGACAGGACTCAGGGGAAAGGTAGGAAGCTGAATGAGGGGAGGCTTAGGTTAGATAGCAGGGAAAAGTTTTTCACCCAGGAGGCAGCTGGGCACTGGAAGCAGCTCCCCAGAGAAGTGGTCACAGCACCAAACCTGCCTGAGCTGGAGAAGCATTGGGATGATGCTCTCAGGAACATGGGGGGATACCTTCAGGATCATCAAGTCCAAGCATCAATTTTATCTTTATAAACTGATAAATTTACAAGCTTAAGGTTTTCAAAACAAAGCCTTGAAGAATTTTTCTGTTAACGTATTTTTTCCTCTGCTTTCTTTTTAGGGTTCTTGAAGAGCCTAAAGCATCAAGTGGTCCATAAGACTTAATATTATGTTTAAAGTAACTTTGGAAAGCTGAAAGTAAAAAGCATTATACCTGTCAGCACATTAGAGTCACTGCAGATTTTAAACAAGTTACAGTAGACAGCAGATAACAACAACTTGACAAACTTGGGTCTGAAAGGTTTTGAAAAGCTGTGAATTTAGTTTTCCATAGGAAAAGGAAGGCTCTGTTTGGAAGCAATCAGCTGCAGTGACACAGGGCTCCAGCCAGGGAGGTGCCATCATTTGGTGGTCTGAGGGACTGTCCCAGTTGTACCTTTGGTGGGAGAATCCCTGTCCTGAAGAGCTTCAGGACAAATTCAGCTTCAACAACAGGGAAATGACAGGAAAGGGAACAAAGACAAAGAAGGATGAAGCAGTGAGTGTTCCAAGAAGATCAGACACCCACATTTTTCTTCACTCAGTATTCTGTCCACCACACCAAGTATCCAAGGAAATTCTTTCACCACTTGAAAGCACTTCTTAATTTCTATTTCTCTTCTGGGATTTCTATTTATTTTTTGCTGCTCACTCTTTGGACACAGTGCAAACCACGGACTACAATGAGGTTTAACAACAACAAATCCTCCAATTATGTACTTACCAGACAATTATTCATTTCCAGCATTTCCTTTGTGACAGAGAGACTCAGAGCCAGAACAGACCCAGGAGACCCACAGCTACCCACACTGCACTACACAATGTCCAGGTACCCCCTCCTGTAGTGATGCCTCAGCAGACATGTCATGATGTCCTCCTGAAGCAGGCAAGTTTGTGAGAGCTTTTTCCCTGACTTTCCTAAGACCTGTTGCCCATTCAGGACATAGCATGGCAGCTTGAAACCATTCCCACTCTCCTGTGACCAGAAGGTGTGTTAGAAATTCCTGCTTGCTAGCTGCTTCCCTGAGGTCCCAAACAGCAGCAGAATATTTGCACCTCCAGGTGTTTCTGCATTTTCTTTGTAAAGGTTTGAGTACCAAGCTCTCTGCCAAAGATACAGGTGACATTTTGTGATTCAGTTGTCAGGCAGCTCCAAACTCACCAACCCTGTGCATCCTTCACTCAAACCAAACAGAAACCACCTACGTTCAAACTAAATAATCACATAAACACACCCAAGCCCTTTTTAAAGGCCTCTCAATTGCTGTCCCTGGCTCAACAGACCTTTGCTGCCAAGTGCAGGGGAAAAAACCCAAACTCAAGTTCTGCGTTGCTAAGATCAGCAGACTTTTCCACCAGTGCCATCCATCTTCCCTCCACCACCACCAAATGACCTGATTGCTGCTTTAACCACACTTTGCTTCACTCTGCCCTTCCTGCTATCAGATTTTTCTCACATCCTTTAAATTTATTGCAGGAGTTGCCACTGGATCTAATTAAAAGCAATCATAATTAACTCTGTAGTATTTCTTCTCACACTTGACCATGAGTAATCAACTAAAGGTGCCAAAACTCAGAAGTCAAGGGAATTCTCTGTGATGCAAAGACACAAAAAAGGCTCTTCCTCCCCGAGCTGACATCCAGTTGTCACATTTGTACAACTGTCACTGGGGCACAGGAAGATGCTACGTGCCACAGATGTCACTGGCTGAGGTAGCTGAGCTTCAGAAAGCAGGTTCTGTGTTTCTGAAGCCCAGGAACTTGACCTCTACTACTTCCAGTCCTGCTGAGAATTATTAAAAGGTCACCAGAAACAAGACCTCCAAAATGGCCTCCACAGTTCTTCTTAGCAGGACACTTCTCCTCCCTCTGCTTTTGGAAAGCAGTGAGTTTTAACTCCATTTAGTAAGCACTATCTCTGGGTCTCAGTTGATACCCAGTGAAATAACTAGGGAAATTATTTTCTCCTGAAATCACCTGAAATCCTTTTGCTAACTCAGACTAGCACAAAGTTGAAAAATCTGCTAAAACCTTTTCTTCCTAATCAAAGAATTTAGAATACTCCCTCTTACTTCACTTTGAGTGGCAAGACATTTTAAGTGGTGATTTAGAGGCTTCCTGGAAGATCCTCCCTCTCCTGTCAGCCTGCCAGACTCTATTTGCTGACCCTGAGAACCCAGTACAAAGCTAATCTATTTACCAAAGCACTTTCCCCAGTGTGGGATGGAGGAAGGTGCATCTGGGAGGAGAATAAGAATAGGCAGTTGGGCAAGAAGGGAGCTGCTGCAGGCACGAGTGGTTTATCTTCTGTTTGATCTCTTCTGCTAAGGGAAGACAAGAATGGACGTAATAAATCTGCATAAATACCTGAAAGAAACAAACAACTGTCAGGAGTCTGGGATGATTTGGGAAATGAAGACAACTCTATTGTTACCTGGCTGCTCTGGCAGAGTGAAAAATACACATTACAAAACCCATCCATCACAAAGCAATTGGAGATCTTTTTAGAGTGAAGAAGCATCTAACTAAACAACAAGGTGGCATCAGGAAAGAAAAATTACTCAATTTTTTAAAAAAATTCTTTCATACATTTGTAGGAACTTTCCTGAAATATTTTTTTCTGGAGTTCTTCAGACTCCTTTGTGTGGGAAGAAGGATCCCTTCTAAGATACAATGGGATCAAAGAAGAACTGTAATGCCAGGAGATTCCTATAAGAACCTTTGCCAGTATTTTAACTGGGGTGTCTATTCCCTCCTGCCTACACTGCTTTAAAGCTGTCAGCCTCTCTTTTCCCCCACTCTCAAGGCTCTTTATCAACCTCCATTTCTCTCCCTACCACATGGCATTTCTGAGACTCTTCTCCAGCCCAGATCTCTGCCACGAGTCCTTCCATCCCTTACCTGTATATGTTACTTGATATCTCTGATGAGTTATGCAATGTTTATCCACCATCTGATCTTTGATTGTATCATAGCAACAGACAACAGTTTATGGAGGATATTTTGTGAGCACTCTTCAGCAGAACAAGTCTCTGAGTCCTGCTGGTTTCTTGGGCAATGTTGCACTCTTTGGAACAATAACACTGGTCAATAAGCTAGCTTAATTTTGTGCTAAAACTAGAGCAGTTGGACATTATTTATTCTGAGTCCTCTGGTTTTACTGAATATAGGAAGCAGGGAGGATGTATCAGCAGCACTGCAAGCTCCAGAATTTCATCTATGACCCCCATGCAATCCCATTTGCAAACCTGAGCAGCCTGAACAGAAAACACTGCACAGCAACCAGAGTAAAATCTCTGTGCTCACCACATCTGCCTGTGCCTACACACCTTTGTAAGAGGGAGACCTGAAACCCTCGGGTCTGGATTCAGAAGAGCTTCTCTGACTCAGGAAGAAAACCATGTTCAAACAGACTCCCAGAGCAGTACAGGAAAACAACAGGTAGTTTGATAAAAACACCACCACCACCACCACCTCTATCCAGTTTTCCCAATTATCACATCAGAGGTGACTTAATGGAGCTGACAAAGGAGGAAACAGTTTGTCAGCACCATGAGACTGCAACCTCCCCTCCATCTCAGAGTGGTTTCAAGCTTCTCCCATCACTGGCACACAGGGGGCAGGAATGGGGCACCAAAAAGGGTCAGGCTAAAGCTGTACTTTTCCTGAGATCAGGAACATCCCATTCCCCTTCCATCCTTCCTCCTGGGATCTCATGGCACCACAGCACACAAGGGGGGAAGGAAAGGTAGGAGGTGTTCAGCTACACTGACTCCATTTTACTGGAGAAGCCATTGGGTTCCAGACCATGTAAATAAATACCTGGCTGCCCCAGAAGAGCAAGGACCAGGAGCAGGTTCACTGACACATTCTGGAAATAAACACAGCTGTTCCAGCTCCGTTATCAGATGTACCTCATCTCAGTCCCAGCAGGGTCCACTTCTCTGAGCAAGCAGCATCACATCTCAGGCTGACAGAGCTCTCCTGACCTTTATTGTTATTAACCTTATCAAGGACATCACAACATGGTGCTTCTTGGAAGCTCAATTTGGCTTTGAATTTTCTACTGGAGCAAGGATTCAGTTTTTCCTTTTGATTGTTTATTGTTGTAGGGATCAGCCCTTTTAAGGTGTTTCATGTTATGCCTTTTTACTCAGAAATAGATGCTGACTCACTGGAAGAAGACAAAAGATGAAGAATCTGAGAACATCATTGTTAGTACTACTAACTCCTGCACCACAGGAGTCTACAGATGTGGAATCCTAAGCTCTGGAAATACTTGGTTTTGATATGCTAATAACCTCTTGATTTCCACTCAGCAGTCCTCCTTCAAACCAATAAACCCATGGAAACAAGGTTTTCTTCTCCCCGTCAAACAGGTAAAAACTCGAAACGAAAATTCCGGCGCTAGGGACGTGGTGGCTGCATCAGCCTTCCCACTAGAAAACTTCATTCTGAACTCCCAAACCAACTCCAGAGATGTATTTTCCAAGCAAGCAATTCCTAAATAATTGCACATCTACTCAAAAGACCTTTTGGATACCCGTTTTTCTGCACTGTGAGAATAAACCCCAGCTGCGTCCCACACCTTGTGTGTGTTTCAATGAGACGCCCCAGGAAAGCATCATTTCTGGGTAAACCCCACTCCACTGGAAGATAAACCAAGCCACTAGGTGACCCCCGAGGTGACCTCACTCACCTGAGCCTCACCTGAAGTCACCTGAGGGCCTACCTGAGGTGACTTCACAGAGGAGATGGTAGATGGAAAGGCTATTCCCAACAGGAGCCTGGGACTTCAACCATGTCACCAGAGGGATGGAGGGATGGCTCTGCTCTGGAGAGATGTGCCTCCCAGTCAGTCCCAGTCCCTCCCAGTGGGAGGAGGCACCGTGGGGTTGCTGGGCTGCCCCTGCCCATCCCTGCCCAGCCCAGGGGGAAGTCACCAGGGGTGACCCCCAGGGCAAGGAGAGGAGAGGGAGGCAGAGGAAAGGTTGCTCTGGTATCAGACCACTGGAGTGCCTCTGGGTGAAATGAAATGTTCTAGGGAACCCCAAAATAGGCTGCATTGCCTTAAAATACCATTTTTATTTTCTGTAAGTAAGGGAGTCTCCCAGAGTTGTTTTAAAGCTGTTTCCTTGATCTACCCTGAGTTATTTGTGACCTGACAGTACTAAAGGATGAGTTAAAGGTTGAACTGGATGTAACAGGCCTTAAATATTTATGGGCTTTGTATACATTACAGGTCCCAGGTCTCCTGTACATATGAGCCAGAATCTCAATTTCATGACAAAGAGGAAAAGTATACACCTACCCCAAGTTAATGCATCAAAATGATCACATTAAGTTACAGATTTCTTTCAGTTTTAATGGGGTTTTAGAATATCACACAAGGAAGACAAATTTCCTGTTGCTAAGTTGGGGGGTTTATCCAATAAAAGAGAGTCACTAAATACCACATTAGAAAGAAGTCACTCTTAAATGCAGTTGGCAATAAATTAAACACAACAATTACAGGGAAATTCTAAGAGTTTGGTGAGAATACTCTGCATGCTGCTGGCATAAACAGCCTTAAGTGTATATTTAAATGTCAGTCTGATTCTCAAAAACTGGCAGTTATGATACCTTATTCATGTAAGGAAATTAGAATTTAACTCTGGGCCGAGTTAAAAACAAAAAGCAAACCTCACCATAAGCATTAAAAGTCCCAATCACCACTGTGGTTTTCTATTCTTTGTCCACATTTGGGGCTGTCATTCCCTTTCAGAAGATACAGGCTGCTGACAAGCAAGCTTCAGCATCCTGCTTTTTCCTTCCTAAGCCCATCCTGCTGCTCATTCCCTGGAGAGCTTTCCCTTTGCTGTTCTTGCAGTCACAGCTCAGCAAGAAAGCAGGAAGATGTGCAGAAGAATGTTCCTGCATCAATGTTCCTGCAGAAATGCCCACATGAAGCTTCCCAACACCCCTCCTAGGCACCAAGGCAAAGCAGAGTCCCAGCTATCTTATTTCTATTTACTCTTTGCCCAAGCAATTCCTGAACTGAGACCAAGGTCAGCACTGGCAGAAGCAGAGGAATGACTGCTCTGGGGGGCCTCTGGGGGACCTCAGGTCTGCAGACACCTGCCTGGCACCAGTCCCTGTCCTGCACCCCTTTCCCTGCTTGGGATTAGGATGCAGTCGGTCTGCACTTCACCCTTCCCACCCAGAGTGTCAGGCAGGCACCAGTGGCTCTTCCAGCCAGGAGGCAGCTTGCTGCTGGGATGTCCCTTGCAGTCAGCAAGCTGCTGGAATCCCAGCAGAGAACTGTAACACACACAGGGCATGACTAAACCTGAGCTGCCGTCCACTTTTCCAGTGGCACCATGCCAGAACCTGAATGTGATCAAGAATTAAAAAACCAAAACCAAACAGTGTGACCCACATCCTTTCCATCCCTCACTCCTCTACCAGCAGCACCTCCTCACCCAGCCAGCCCCCTGGAGCCAGCAGCCCTGGTGGCTTTTTCTGCCTCGTGGCAGAAAGGTGTGGCCCAGGACCAGTGTGATGTGATGCACCCTGGCTGAGAAAGGAGAGGAGTGGGGCAAAGAAAGCAGAGTTACTTTCTTGGCATTATGTTTCCTGCACTAAGTAAACGTGAGACAAGTTGAAATTCTGTCACTAGAAGCTCCAGGGAGCTCACAGCTATCTGGTCTGTGCTGCCCTTATGTGAGATCAGCATTTCTGCACCATCCCACTGCCACTCTCCATACCCCAGATTTCAGCCTTGTGCCCACAGTCACTCTGAGGCACTGACTTTATCTGCAAGGTCACAGAAGGCACAATGAAAAGAACACTCTAAAAAGCACCACGAGTGACACTCTGCACCATCCAACCATTTCCTTTCAGCTCCATCCTCAGCCCTCTGGCCAGCACTACCTCCTAATAACTTCCCTAAGCCTTTACAGAGACATGAAAAGCTCTGAGTAGTCAGTCAGGATGTTTTAATGAGGAATGTGGGATGAAAAGGCAGAGTTAGCTCATTACTGGGTGACAGGGGGCAAACCAGCCATGTGACAACCCCAAAAGCTTTTGCCAAGAAAGCAAAGTGCTGGAAGCACACCTGCAGCTGAAGCACTCCAGCTCTGGCCATGAGCTAGCCCCAGTTCTGCTCAGCCTTCACTAATGCTCTTTGGATACAAGGAATCTGCAAGTAGTTAGCCCAAACTGGTGGAAAAAGGGGGAAAAAAAAAAAAGGGGGGAGGGGGGAGGGGGGGGGGGGGCAAGCCAGTCCTTAAACTGAGACATTCTGCAAATTAGTTTTACAACCCACATTGTTGTGGGTCACACACAGTCAGTATCCTAAACCTTTACAGCAGGTAGTGATGAAACTTGCCCACACACGGGCACACACACAGATACTTACTCGGGTATGGCACCAGAAACAAAAGGCAGCAAGGACTGTTCTCAGGTCAGACCCAGTTCATTAAACCCAGAGTCTGAGAGCAGTGTGATTCTCATCTCTCCCTCTGACAGAACCCCATGCCTTCGGTACACACCATGTCACAAGCACTGCTCGGTTTGTCCTTTCCATCTCCTGGCCAGAAAGGCAACGAGGATATAGTAGTTATGAAGCATCAGACTTGTCCCGAACCCCAGGCCCTTACCTTTCCAAAAGAGAAGTTTTTAGTGGAATTCCGTACCGGTAGGGATCCCACCTCTGCAGTAACCTGGTTTTTACTGGGCAGCCACAGGGCAACAGCACCATCCAGCGGCCCCTCCTGCAGCCGGAGCTGGCAGGAGCTGGAGCACCACTGAGCATCACTCCCAAAGGGGAGCAGCTCCCAGGCTTAGCCAGGATTTAGGTACCAAGGTCCTCCAAGTCCCTCGTGTTCAACCATTCTGTTGATTTCCCCGAGAAAGTAGGACTTCGTTTGCAAAGGGAATACACCCCAGCACCAGAAGTACCCACACATTATGGTCATTTCTGCCATTCCAGGAGTCTTGTATTCAAACAGCTCTGAGCTCACTTCCCACTGCATCTGCTTTCCAAATTCTCCTCTGAGGCTGAGAACTTCAAAGCCTTGCTCCATCCAGCCCATTCTATCTCTAAGAGCAGGCACACTTCCTCAGCAGCCTCCAAGCAAGAGTTCTCAGGAGGGAGCTGCAGCTGGGGCTGTGACAGTGGTGTTGCATGTTCTTTGGGAAAATCATGGGAATAATCAGTGCAGTGAAATGCTCGTGAGGCACCTGCAGTCAGCAGTGGGGCTGGGTATTAACTGGATAACATGCAAACCAAAAGAACAACTGCAAAGTTTTATAGACTCCATTGCTGACTGCCAAAGGACTTAAGGCCACGTTAAACTCTGCTTGCCTGACAACCAGGACCTAGGAAAGAGCAAAGCAGACACCTTCCTTCCTACAGCTCTGAGGGTCAGCTGCTCCCTTCAGCACTGAAGGCCACTGGTGACCAAGGGAGCTTCCACATTGCTGAAGAGCTGAAGGTAATTTCAAATGAGGAATTTCCAGTCTGCTGGTCCCAGAGTGCTTCAGGCCACAGAAGATGTTAACCACTGATATCTCAAGTCAGAGAGAGAGAAACCCACTGATTGTCTGATGGCACTCCTAGTGCCTGTGGTACCAACTGTTGGAGTTCTATCATGGGACAGTACTATGAAACAAGATCAATCCTGTTTGAGCATCCATTCCATTGCTTGGCAGCTGGGACCTACATCCTAAGGGGTCTGTGCCCAAGCTCTGACCATTTATCAGCTCTTTGGGTCATGAGCATTAGAGCTCACCTCAGCTGTTACCTGAAACCACATAGGAGGAGATGTTTCAAACAGCAGCATGATTTGGGGAGTTATCACCCTTTCTACCTCACCACACAGGCTCAGAAGACCACCTTCACTTCAGCAGAACCACCCTGTTTCTGGGCCTTTTTTAGAACCATACAATCATTTAGGTTAGAAAAGACCCTTAAGAGCATTTAAGAGCCCAATGGTAAACCTACCACTGCCAATCCACCACTAACCCACGTCCCTAAGTGCCATATCTACATGTCTTTTAAATACCCCCAGGGATGGTGACTCAACTGGAACTTCATCAGCAGGACATTTTTCTCTGAGAGGCAAGTTTCATTTCAGGTCATTCAGTCACCTCCCTGCTGAACCTATACATTGTTTTGGTGAAACAGTAATTCCTTGCTTATGCTGCTCTACTTTCTGTAATTTACCTAGGACAAAGGGTTATCTGTCTGATCTTCTCATCAGTGATGTAACAATATGTTGAAGGAAGATCACTGCTAGGCTAAATTTCTCCCAGGTGCCTTATAATTATAAGGGAAGAGTCCCAGGGCTATAGCAATAAAACAAGAAGTTAGCTTTAGTTATTTGAGTCAAAAGACAACTGAAAAAAAAAAAAAAACAAACAAAACCCCAAACCCCAACCTAAGGGGCAGCTGCATAAAAAGCAGCAATAAACACTGGAGGCCCTTGTTATGGAAAGAACTGGCATGATCTCATCTCAAAAGGGATTTAGGTGCTTAGCTGCCTCTGCAATCAATCCAAATATTCAAAATTCCTGAGTCTCTGAAGGTAAGTGAAGATTTAATAATAAAATGTTCTTTTACCTACAAGGAAGACTGTTTTAGAAGTCAACTGTAATTAAATGCTGACAGGTCTCTAAGCTGAAACCTTTTGTAACAGTAGCACAGACACAGCGTCTCATTGTTAGCACAACATTTTACACTCTGCAGGGATAAATTTTCCTTTTCTTCTGGGGCATTACTCAGGCATGGAACAACCCAAAAGCCTAATCCCACTTTCCTTAAGGTTCACAAGACCGCAGAGTTTCTTCCCACAAGATACTTTCCCACCAGTCCACAAGCCAGGGCACACTTCCTCAGCCCACAGCCAAATCCCAGCTGCACTGGAGCATGGCTGTTTCCCTTCACACCAGAGAACCAGTTTATGTTTTTCTGCTCTTCCCATCAAACAGCCCCAGGCTGAAGGTGCCCAACCAAAAGACGAACTCATGCGTGCAGCTGGAGGATACAGGGGTTGTGGGTTGGTTACTGGGGCTTCTCTGTTACCTGTGGTACATTTCTGCTGGCTCTCTGTACTTCTGGAGCAAGGCACCTTCCAGCTTTACAGCAGCAGACGCTGGAGGAGTTCAAGAGCCTCAGATCCTGCCATCCATACCAGGAGCTGTACAGATGCCTATGACAAATAAAAGAGATTACTTGTCTTCTGCCTGGAGGGCTTGGAGAGGGCCCAGGGCCAAGCTGCAGCAGAGAAAGGATTGTGAGCTGCCAGGTGAAACAGCACTCTGCTTGAACCAGCCTGCAGCCTCAAAAATGTCTCAGGTAGCTGGGTGGGCCCTGGGGCTCTGCTGCAGGTGGAGGCCCATCAGCACACCCAACCAGCACGTTAGCACAAGGGCTTGGGGTTGTTTCTCTCTGTGGAGAAGACAAGAAGCTGTGGGGCTTGAGGAAGGCAGTTTGATCATTATGTTATCCCAGGCACTGGCCTCCTGCTCCTGCACATCCACACTTGTACAGCAAATCACACACACACACACACACACACACACACAGACACTCACACACACAGACACACACAGACACAGACACACACAGACACAGACACACACAGACACAGACACACACAGACACAGACACACACAGACACAGACACACTCACAGACACAGACACACTCACAGACACAGACACACTCACAGACACACACACAGACACACACACAGACACACACACAGACACACACACAGACACACACCCTCTCATAACAAGTAGGAAAAGGAGAAAGCCCTCCCAAAGAGAAGGCTGAAATCAGGTGGCTTGTGGTGCTGTAACCTCAGGTGTGCCCAGGGAGACCAAAGCTTGCCTGGCAAGCTCCAGATCCCTCACCTTCTTTCCTCTCCTGTGTGTACAGCCTCCCAGCACAGAGAGAGCAGGGGTGATGTGAGCACTTAACCATTATTCCAGTGCCCACTTGGAACCAAAAGGATTGCACACACCACTGCAGCTCACCAGAGAGGAACCCTGCCAAGTGTCTGGCAGCACTACTGCCATGGAAACCAGCAGCAAACAGCCTGGCATGCAAAAAACCCACAGGATTTGCACCTTAGGTTAGCACTGACCCAACAGGAACACACGGATCCAGCCTCTCCTCCTCGACTCCGAGCAAGGCAGCTCCAGACCTTGATGCTGGGTTCCCACAGCAAGGGAAGGAAGAGCTTTGTGTCCCAGACAGGAGGAGCAGGAGGGCAGGCAGGGGCACAGCTGACCCCCTCTGCACTCAGAGGGACAATCATGCAATACGCTGAGCACTTTGGAGGCTTTTGGCTCAGGGTAAACAGCTTACCTTGCTCTCCTTTTTTCCAACACAGTTTGGTAAACCCCAAAGCTCCAAAGCCCACTCTTCTTCTGTGCTATCCTGCCCAGCCATCCAGCCAGGATGCTGCCTGCCCTCACTACCCCCTGCCAAACCATAAGGCAATTCTCTCTCCACACAACAGCCTCCTTCTCAGCAGAGGGCTGGGGTATCTGCTCCTCAGGGGATGGGGTGCACAGAAGGCAGGGCAGCCTGCTGTGTCAGCAGGAGAGAGGCAGCAGAGGGAGAAGACACATGCAATGACACCCACTCCTTCTCACTCATCTGGGACCACATGAATTGGCCAGGCTGATCTACAGAAAATCTTCAGACAATCTTTCTCCGTAGGAAAACCACAGCCCAGACCCCATGGTACTCAGAGATTACAGGAAAGGCAACCATGAGACAGCAAAAACTGAAACCATAATTAGATGTTATGATTACTGAGCAGGAACTATGTTGTGTGTGGTTACAGAGCAATACTCCCTGTCTGGAATCAATGCCTACAAGCTCTGGCTGGATGCTGCAGGCACAGATTTTTCCATAAACATTACAGTACCTAGAAGCTCCTTCTAAAGCCCATGCAGAATGGGGTGAAATCTGTCAGGGTTTTAACAGGGGCAGGAAGGATTTCTGAAAGGCCAGGCCACTTCACCTGATGTGCTGCCACAGAAGCTGTGCACCCCTGAGCAAACAGACTGGGAGTTTGCACAGAGAGCTGTCAGGTGAGTTAGGTGACAGCCCCTGGTGACAAAGGGGCACAGGACTAAGCACACAATCCTCGAGTAAGAGTAAGGAATAAACCTGGACTGTGCTACTGAAGGTAGAGTTGGAGGCAGAAATGAACTGGAGCATGTTAACACAGGCTGCATTTTTCCCCTAAGACAGATAAGGAGAGTGCTAGAGGGCTCTCAGCACGGAAAGAATACGGCTGGCTTCAAAAAGTTGTGAAATCTTTGCCTATTTCCAACCAGCTGCTTCAGTGATGGGAAAGGATGAGCAAATGTTCCTGGACTGGGAGGAAAAAATAATCAGCTTTCCCAAATCTTCATAGAAAATGAACCCAACAATAAGAGAAAAAAAAATATGAGCTGCCCAACAAATCTCCAATGAGATGGTAAACTTACTGAGGATCTAGTGGGAGAAGGAAGGCCTCTCTGCTGCTTTCCAGCTGGGACCCACATACCTGGTAGAGTTAATGGGGAGTTCCCAGAGCCCTGATTGCACCATTCTATCTGCAGGAAGCAAAAGGAAGAAAAATCTCTGCCAAGAAAGGGCTCAGTAAGTGTCCTGGCAGAGTCCCCACTTGACACCATCAACTATTTAGGTCCCAGAAGGCCAGATTGACATGCATGAAGATGTCATGCAAAGCCAACAGAACCATGGAAACTGAAGAAAATTATGAAGGATCTAGGAGGACGGAGTTGCAGAAAAAGATTACAAGGGGCAGAGGTTGCCTTTGTAATGAAAAAGACAAAGCAAACTTCTCAGCAAGACATAATTCTGTGTGCATAGTAAATTATGTGCTGCAAGTGTATGAGAAAATAAGTGACTCAAGCTGAGCTATGATCAGGTCAAAACACTGCTAGGGACCCTTTTGGTGTAGCCTGTTCTATCAAAATAAACCCCCAGGTCAGCAAAGGTGCTTTTAAGTTCTTAATGTTTCTCTACTGCCTCTGAACTTGTTCTCTCAGCCACTCAAAAACCATCCATCTAACATTTATCACACAGCATTTAGCTTTAAACAAACAAATAGATGAACACCAATAAACAATTTCATTACAATATTGCTGCAGATCACTGGGGATGGGAGTTGTGCAACATTATGCCATGGGCAACAAGCACACTGCTGTGCTAAGCCTTTTGGAGCAGGAGTTAGGGCAAGAGAAGAAATAAAAAATGGGACTGAAGTAAAGATTTTCACCAGCTTCTTGAAAGACTCCCTTCTCTACATCAATTATAATAAAATCCATTAATTGCAAGGAAGTCACAATGCCCTTTTCCTTTTCTTACTGACATCCCAGCACACCCAGTTACCTACCAACAGAAGACAAGCAAAAAGCTCTGGATTGAAAAGGATCTGTGGATACTACAGGAATGTGTATTCCAGAAACAAAGGCTATTTGTCTCCATGTTATTTGTATTTGCAGCATATTTTTCATCTTCTTATTTCAACAATACTGTTTTTACATTCCTAAAGAATTTTTTTTTTCAGAACCAGTCAGAGTCAGCCAAATTCTGCCCCGTGATGTCACTTCTGCTGGAGCATTGCTGGAGGGGGGCCAAAAATCAACTTTCTCACAAAAGAGAAGCTTGGACACATGCTCTCTTTGAGAAGCTGTGCTGCTCATTAAACGTCTCATTTCTCCATCTCCCATCAGTGACTTTTAAAAACTGAACACACAGATTCTCAAACCTCATTCTCAAAAAATACCAAGAAGGAAAAAGAGAGGAAAACCACATAACTCTGATCCAAAGCACAAGTACTTCAAATTGTCCAAGTGTCAGACAAACCACCACTCTAACCTCTGTCATTAAACATTTACAGAGATCCTGTCTGCACATTTGAGTCCCAAGCAAACAAACAGAGGTTTGGAGTCAGATGTGTTTAGCTGGATCAGAAATCACTTTCCCTCTCACCCCACCAAATTAGCAACATGAAACAGAGATAAGAGGGTCTCAAAAGCCTTGTGAAGTTTGGGACTGAAACTTATTCTTTCCAAGTCCTTTCTGAGAATGTTATCCTAACAGGGAGAAGCTTTTAAAAATGCAAACAGAAAAACCAGACCAAAACCCTACACACCAACTGGGTGAGCTCCTTTTTGACAATACACTTCATACCAGGAAAAAACTCTTGTTCTCTTACAACATGAGGTTAACTAAGCCCTAGTTCAAATAAAGAGCTTTGCCCAGACCTTTACACTGAGGCCAGGTCTCTGCTGAGAGCTGTCAGGACACCTATACCTTGCTTTGTACAGCACAGCCTCTCCTGGCAGAAATGCCCTCTTGCTGCCTGAGCTTTAGTCTTCTCAACCAAAACCACCTTTTGAACCAAAATAATTGTGCCAGCAGAAGACACACAAAAATATAACCTGCCAGATTTGTCGTGGCTTTCTTCATTCTTCACCCACTGCTTATTCAGAAGAGAAGAAATATCAGTAGGTGCCCTTCAAAGCAGCTCTGAGTTCACTAACTCAGGGTGTAAATGCTTGACCCTACTACCACCAGAGAATCTCTAGAACTGTCCTATCATCTCCAGTACCTAGATATGGAGCATGACCAACTTCATCATTGCTGCAGCCTCATTGCACTTCTGCTTAGCCCCATCAGCCACCCTCTGCAAGGGCATACAAACCTCCTACACAGAGGTTCAGAGAGGGAGAAAGGCAAAAAAAAAAAGTCAAGGATCTTAAAATTCCTAGTGGACTCGTGTTCCCTCAATTGTCCAGCAGGCAGGAGCCAGGAGAGAGGTTTTGCTGTGTCACTGGCACCCACCTGCTCTCTGAATGCTGAAGCACTGGCAGCTGCTCAAGGTAAGAGGTCAGCAGCAGGGATCATTGGGGCTGGAGCAGTACCAGGACTACCCTCAACTGCTCTCAGTCCCCATTCCCTTCCACCAGCACAGGAGGTCAGCTGGATCTATCATAATAGCTCTTCAAGAATGCCTCCCTGTGGCATTTTCCACTTATTTGTACAGTTGTCAGCTGCAAAAAAAAGGGTCAATTTTTATCCTTCTTTTCTTTAGGAACAACAACAAAACTCACTCCTGAACAAACCTTTCAGCACTGCAAGTAAAATTCCATCGATTTCCTTGTACCATCTCTAACCCAACTTGCTCCAGCTTCTGAGTTACTCACTCAGCAGTTAGGTGCCATGTTCTGCTTTATTCAGGTCACTGCCCATTCATTCCCCTCTCGCTCAGCCCTTTCAGTACAGAACACAGCAGAGTCCAAAGCAATAGTTCAAGTCCACAACAGATTTTGTTCCCATCTCTGATGCCCAAGGTTATGCAGGAAATGAACAATCAACTCCACACTCCCTCTCAACTTAGACCTCTCTAAAAAGGGAGGTAACACTACTCCTGTTTGCCAGGTACTGTCACATTAGCAGGTGGCAGTTTTAGTAGCTCCTTTATTTAGATTTTTAAAATTACAAAACCATTTTTCAAGCTCAGCTTTCTTCCTGTAATAAAATATCATCCTGCCTTTACAAACACACAAACCATCTCCTAACTAGTATCATGCACCTTCTACTGGTAAGCAAAGAGCATGGAGGTGCTCCACTTGGCTTCCCTGGACTGCACCATTTCTCTGGTCCTGGGAACACCTTCGGGTCATTAAAAGAAGACATCCCTAAAGTACAACCTTCTATCTTAAATCAAGGAAGCAGAGAAATACAGACACTTTACATGCAATAGTGCTTAAAAAAAAAAAAAAATCAAATTACTTGCCTTGTTAATAAACACAGAACTTACTTAAAAAGAGTCTATAAAAACTTCTATTAAGACACACCAACAAATGTAAAACCCCAAACAGAACACCCTGAACTCAAGAAGCAGAAGTGGAAATCCGTACTTACATTAAGAGGGTGAGAACTGCAGCCTCTACATCCAAATCTGAGATATTAAGTATTTCCTAGTGAAAGACAAGCTCAGTCTATGGCCAGCTATTCCAGGCAGCAGGACAGGTCGTAGGGCAGCTGAAGTCCCCTGCAGAAATGTCTCCCCAGCTCTCAAGCAACAACAGCTATCCAGGAGCAGGATGAGGAGGGTGAGAGCAGGAGTGCAGATGAAGAGCTCAGAGCACAGGAGCTGGCTCAGGAGGTGCAGTGCCAGGGCAGAGCAGGGCTCACCATCCTGTGTGCATCCTCTCAGGAAGCAAATGACATGCAAAGGGCTCAGCCCGTGGGGAGCAGCAGGACGGCCGTGGCAGGAACACCAGGTTATATTCTGGTGCTAGAGCCCAGGAGAGCTGAACGGGCAAACAAAACCCCCTCAAAGACAGCCCAGCAAATGCAAAGACAGAGAAAATCCCTGACAAAAAGTTACTAAAAGGAGGATTCTGTAGAGGGACTTCAACAGCTCAAGACCTTCAGTCCACACTCCAAGCAAGCAGACAGAATTGCTACATCTTCAGCAACGCTTCCTGACCTACTGCCAAGATGATTCCAGCCCGAGTGGGGAGGCAATCCCAGAAGCAATGCTAACTGCAGTATTTAAACCCAAAATGCAGCCAGATGCTGGAGATGTGCTCACCTAAGAGCAAAGGCAAGTGCAGACCGTCAATAAAACATAGATGTGAGATGCATTACCACTCAGAGTGTATCATGGGGGAGCAACCTTGGGAGAAAAGGTATTTTTCAGCCAGCAAGCGTTAGTGACTCATCTCTGGCATGGCCAAACTCTCCCCACTGCATGCACAGACCAACAGTCAGTCATCAGGAGCAGGAGAAGCCATTACGTACACGGGCTCAGTAACTACAAACGTGATCAAGATTCCTGCTGTATCACACAAGTTTAAGCGTGCAATGTAGTCATCAGACCTGGCAGATACAACTAGAAGTCATTTCTGAAGTGTACCGTGCCATAGCATCACCACAGATCACCGGTCCTGCCCATACTGAAGTGCTGAGCAGGATGGGAAGCCACCATCACCCCCACAATCATCCACTAGACCACAAGTGTCCCACTGTCCCCTGAGAAAAAGGCAAGTCATAGAATCATAGAATTAGCTGGGTTGGAAGGGACCTCAGAGATCATCAAGTCCAACCCTTGACCCACCGGTGCGGTTGCCAGCCCATGGCACTGAGTGCCACATCCAGGCTCTTTTGAAATGTCTCTAGGGATGGAGAATCCACCACCTCACCGGGCAGTCCATTCCATTAAGTCTCGTGCATTAAGTTGTGATTAGGTTCCAAGGGGACAGAGAGTAAACCTCAGAAGGTAAGAGCTGAACCTGTGAGACCACTTTGTACTTCACAGCTGAATGTCTGAGCATAGCACGGGCACTTATCAGGTTCAAAACCCCAACTGCCAGTGTACACACAACAGCACAGGGCACGCCGAAAACAGAGACTGCCCCAGCCTCAAGGAATCTGTTACATCTCCAAAACCTAGAAGTGTTCCACAGCTCCACAAATGGGAGCTATATACCTTTGTCACCATACACAGCAAGTCTGCACTCAGAAATCAGAACATTTCAAGCACACTCCAGCAGGAGCAGCAGCCAAAGCAGGCACTGAAAGCTACAGCACCCTAACAAGCTGCTGTCACTCTGCCCACACACACAGCAACAGAAACCCCACTTAAACAAGCTTTTTGCTCAGCTGACATGATGCCTGACAGCAAAGCAGCTGCTGACAAGGACAAGCACACAGGAAATACCTACCCAGCTATGCTGGACCATTGCAATAACCCCTCACTGAACAAGGAGTGGAGCAGCTGAGGAACAGAGCTAAAAAGTCCGGTCCTGCCTCCTGCACCAGTGGGTCTCCTCCCGTCCTGGGGACAGGCAGCTGGCCCTGCACTCTGCTGCAACAAACCAGTCAACGACCTGAGGTGCTGGGACACAGCTGAGCAGGCCAAGGTAAAGGCCATCAGCTAGTCCCTGAGAGGGGACAAAGCCAAAGCTGGGTGGGAACTTGTCACAGAGCAAAAGCTATCTGTTTATGTGAAGACAAATCTGAAAGCAATTAGGGAATGAAGTGAAGGCTGTCAGCATACGTGCATTGACAGTGCTGAGGCAGGAAGAGACCCAGCAATCAGGTGTGCTAACACAAGAGAGTTGCTGAAAAAGAGGACTAGAAAACCTAAGATACCCAACTGGACCAGAGGCAGAAGCCACATCCTCCAGCAGGCTGCATACTACTGAAGTTTGGGCTTCAGCAAGTCTGTTACAACTTGTACCAGATCATGGTTTTAGTAGTTAGGAAAAGACAAGTCACAACAACTTAAAAGGAAATTGGAGAGAAAAGCACAGAAGGCAGGAGAGAAACGTCTGGAGAGAGCACAGGAACATTCACTGAACCAACTGCAGCACCACAGCTCTGTAAAGAACTCTGGGGAGCCAACTGCCCTTTTCTAAGTTTTTTAGGCTCTGCACATTATATTGCTTTTACACCCAGCCTGAGTACCAACCCAAGGTAAAATAAAACACTTCACCACTTACTCCCAGTGCTGATTCCACACTCCTTGTCCCTACTGGGTTTCAGTCAGAATTTCAGAGGAGCCAGGCTTAGGTCTGGCACGGCAAGCCCTGTGCGTGACTTCAGTTCCTAATTGCTGGATTTTCCCAGCCCCTGCCAGCAGTGCTGCTGCTCCCTGTCTGCTCAGCCCCAGAGCTCAGGGCTAGGAGGCTGCTATCGCTCAGCCTCATCAGGATTAGCCTTATCCATGTGCTAATATTCACCCACAGACCAGCAACAGCTGGCGGCTGCACGGAAGAGCTTCTGGTGTCAAAAGCCCTTCCAGGAGCTCAGCCTTTGCCAGCCTGTCACTTAATCCAACGGGAGCTTGCTTTACTCCCCTCCCTCCAGAGCAAGATTTACCTCATTCAGCAGAGTCTCTATTAATTACTTTAATGTTTTTGCTCTGGCAAAGCGAGGAAGTGACCTCTTGCTGCTTTATCTTTTCCAAAGCCACTCTGTTACAACACTACAGCTCTTCCCTCAGCCTGCTCGGGGAGAAGTGAGGACACGATGACCTCGTGTGGCAGGTTCTGTGCCTTGCTTTGCCGCTGCCACCTCCTACAGCACAGCTTTTGCCATCAGTTTTTATTTCGAGATTAAATTCGTGCTAAGTTCCCTGTCCATGTTTTTCCAGTCAGCTAGCACAACTGACATCAATATTTTTTAAAACAACTTCTTTCTACTGGGCTCGAATCTGGACCAGCAGCCCCTCTCATGAGGGCACCAAAACATCCCAGTGAAATATCTAAAACCAGGGCTGCCTTCCTTCTCAATTATTTAATAGAGCACTTCAGACTGACGAAACTGCACATCAATATTAACCAACTAATCCTCCCAGCCTGCTGAAGACCAAGGGAGTTATCAATATTTTAAAGATGAAAAGACTGAGGCAAAGAGTGATTTACTCCCAGTCATGCTATGAGTCTTAATGGGAGCTGGGTAACAACCTTGGAGTCCCTGCACCTGGCTGTGCTGAAGCCTCCTGGCAAAGCAATCACAGACTGTATTTTAGTAAGATATAACTTATTACCACACACATTTGTCCCTGGTTTGTGGCTTAACAGCTTATGGTGGGTATCACCTGTGTAATTCTTATTTCACAGATAGATTTGTGGAGTCTTTGATTACTGGAAAAAAGACCCCAATAATCTACTAATCGCATTTTATATGCAATTCCATTATTACAAAGTTTGCTTAAATAAACCAAGCTCAGTAGAAATAGGCAACTGGCACAAAATCACAGAAAATTAACTTCTGTATAAGAATTGGTTGCTGTTTGAAGACACATTTATAGGAAAAGAATGTAAAATCCACAATACAGAACAAGTACAAGGACTGAAAATAAAGTGAGGCAATATTATGTCCGTTGCTCACACACGCACTTGCACAGCAATTAACAGACCATTAATCAATATTTGAACCTGTAACCTAACTGTAAAACTGAACAAACCCCACATACTGCTTGTTTCCCCATCACGGTGACCATTGGTTAAAACAAGAAACATTTCTAGCCAGTACCCCCAAAGCACCTCTTACCCAAGAGACAAGGACACAGCACTCAAGGACAGAAAACACATCATCACCAGAGTAGGCAGCAGCTCAGAAACCTTCCATATCTCTAACAGGCAAAAATAACCCAACACAACTGGCCTGGTTTGTCCTGGGAAGAGATGGAAGCAAAGAAAAGAATACTGACAAGTTTGGGAGCTGGAGGAGCTGTGAGGTTTAAGCCAAGGCAGAGGGAGCCCAGTCTGAGGACATCTCTGCTCCTGTGGACAGCCAGCTGGAGCTTCCCCACCTCAGCCCAGATACTTCCAAAGCCCTGAGAAGCTCGGGGGCGGGTGGGGTGTGCATTTTGTGTTTGTTGTTTTGTGTGGGTTTTTTCCCACAGCAATTAAAAACATTCTAATAATTGGTCATGACTTTGCTCCTTCAAACCCAAACTTGGCAGTCGGTGGTTTTGAAAAGCTGTCTGGAACAGGATGCAGATAACCTGCCACAGAATTTCTGTGTGCTCTGTGATGGGCTTAAAAAGAAGTCTTTATTAGAACTCAGACTTGTTTACTCCTTGCAATGAGCACTGTCATTCCAATTCCTGTAATTAAATCCACAATTTTGACAGCTGAAACTGTAGGAATAATTGCACTGTTAGTCAAAATAAGTTGTTACTGTTCACACTGTTGCCAAGAATGTTTTTAAGGCTTCTACTATGTGTTTCAAGAAAATACAAACTGAAGCTTTAGCCATTCCATTTCATTTCCAGAGCAAAGATCTTAAAAATCTTTCCTTTTGCTAGGCAGCCTTGAAGTCCAAAACAAGATCTTCCACCATAACATGTTTTTCACATAAACACTTCTAGTGATCAGTAAATCAGACACCTGATATAAACACTTCTAGTGATCAGTAAATCAGACACCTTTTGGATAATCCTGTGTCTATTCCACAGCTCATTTCCCACACAGGAAAACTCTCTGAAGCCAATCAGTGTTTCAGGAAGCCTCAAGAACTTGCACACCAAACACACCAAGGATACCTCATCTTAAATTCATCCCTGCCAGTATTACATACCAGCAAGCTACAGTGTTACTTCTTTTATGAGACAAGGGAACCAACACTATTAAGCACCAAAAAGATCATTCCAATCACCTTTATTTTTCAGTCAATGGTCAGAGAACACCAGCACAATTCCAGCCACAAAGGAAGAAATTTCATCTCAAATGAGCAGGTAACACAGGCACCACAGCAGACAGTAAAAGGCTTTACAAAAACATTCAAAACATTCTGCATTCAAAAGCAAACCCAGCAATTGATCAGAAATGTTTACAGCAGAAGCAACCAGCTCACAGTACTTGAGATGTGGACCCTGTGTAGGTTACATTTTCAGCACCTGAAGCAAAGCAGCTCAGTAAATAAATCAAAAGGCACCAAACCAGCAGAAACTCCACCAAGGTCTCCTTCCCCTTCTTGCCACAAGAGGATGAGAACCCACAGCCTGCTTCAACGACTTCAAGGTCTGGCAGCACCCAGCAAGCCCAGTTATCAAATGGAGAAGCTGGAACAAAAGCAGGAAGCCACCTCTGACATACCAAATGTGATGAAGGTTTGGAAACATGTCATTTACAGATGGAGGCCACTTCCAAAATTTTCTTCTTCCTTTTAGGGTACCCATCAAGCAAACATACTCCTCTATAGGAAGAGAGCACTCACCACCAACAAAAGCCAGCTTTGTTTTATTCAGAGCTTAAAGAAAAAAACAAAAAAAGGAAAAAAAAATCCAAATAGTAGAGAATAGAAAGCCTCTTAATATCCTAGTTTGCAGTGCACCATGGAAACAGAGCTAAAACCTAAGCTGCTATCTACAGAATTTCAGCTCTATCTGGATTTGTTTCAATGCTGTGAAGAATTTCATGTATCAAAATTGCCAATCAACATTTTTTTATACCTTGCAAAACTCCAGGCTGTATTAAAATTGCTACACCAGCAAAAATGGTTTTTACTTTATTCTTCCTCAGAACAATGAGACATCCATCACAAATCTAAAAAACCACTACACCATCTTGAAAATTAAATAGCTCAGCACCAAATAAATTAAAAAATACCATAAAATACTCCAGAAGGACTTATTGTTCAGATTAGAAACGGGCACAACATTTGGGAGTTCTCAGAATTCTATTATCTTCAGCACTTGTGTGTGTTACTTAATATTATACTGAATAGACCTACTGATTTATTTAACAATTTCTCTATTCACAAAGTTTGTTTGTTCCTCACAACTAAATCAACAGGATTGAGTCCTGCCTCTCCAGGGGCCCTCTATAAAAGCAGAAGCTGTACTTCAGACTTTGATCACACAGATGGTTGGAAGGGTTTGACTATGCCTGCACTTCAAAGAGGATTATAATGTGCTCAAAAATTCTTTGACCTGCAAAAAGAAACAAATAATCAATCAAACAAAAAGGAACAAGCAGTCAAACAAACAAAATATTTATCAACAGAAACACACAGCAACTTCAGTTACCTCTCCACTGCTTTATGCTTTACTACCACCTACAGATACAGAAACTGGAAAAACAATCTCAGGCTCAGCTATGTCACCCCTTGTCTGTCAAGAACTTTTTCAGCCACAGTACCTGTAATTTAGCAGGTGTGGAGAGAGACACATTGGAATGGCACTCATTCCTCCTCTGCTCCTAAACTACAGCTCTACATCCCAAAGGAATTACCTAGGCCCAACCTGAACACGAGGAACATAATGACCACCTCAAAAGATCTGTCATTTGGAAAACACCAAGTCACACCTCCTGCCAGGACATGGTTCATATTTGGTGTCAATGAACAACCCCATCCAATGAGTATGTTCCTTGGAATTTGAGGCTGGCAAATACATAATAGAACAATACTTAGCAAAATCACAGCACTTGAAAAAAATCTGGTACTGTAGAACAATGCCATAAATAGTTCAGCTCCTGTTGAACCCCATTTCCATTATTTGAAGAGTGGCTCAAATGGCTACAGCTGCTTAAACATCAATAGTGAGGTTCTGGCCCACTGAATGCTACCCAGACCCCTGAGCTCTGTGATCCTACACAGAGCACCAAGACCAGAGAGCACCTCAAACACTCCATGAGAGCTGGACAAGGCAGGCAGTGTGGCAAGCAGGGGCCAGCAGTACCCTGAGCAGAGGGCAGTACAGACAGGCTGAGGCTCAGGAAGACTGTGCAGAAAAAGCACCTCTTGCCACAGGCACTTTGTGCTGTGCCCCCTCCACTCATCCTCCTCAAAGTAAAAGGGTGATTCCTCCCTGCCTTTAAAGCAAAGAGGTGGCACTGAGGGCCAGAGCACCTTCTTTAAAATATACCAACCCAGCAGATACAAGACCCAAGGAACACAGGTGAGGCACACAACTCCCATCACCATTTCAGGAGCATCCTAGCACCTATGTTGTGACAGAGCCTCAACTGGAGCAGTTTCCTCTCTGCCCACAACTGCACTGAAAGGGCTCAAACATGGACTAGAGCCTGGTGTTACTCTTTTGGCAGAGGCCCTCATACACAGAGAGCATCTGTAAATGTTCTGTCCAAGTTACTGATGTGAAGGGGAAAAGCATCTTGGATCACTCTCCAGCTGTGACCCCTCCCTTCATAGTTCAGGGATCAAGGAGGTGGAAGGAAAAAAACAAACAAAAGAAAGAGGTCTTCATGTAGAGAAGGGAACACATAACCATGCCTATACTCTAACTTGAAAGGGATGCCAAGGAAGCCACCCTCCACTTCAGAAAGCAGCACCAGTGACACTGCACAATGCCCCTTGTCACCATTTACACACCAGGCAGAGTTTCAGGCAGGTGTCTGTGAGTGTGGCAGCAGAGGAGAGCTGGAAGGAGCCACGTTTGGGTCCCCACTGGACACAAGTGTATGTAAAGGCCACGGCACCCAGGCTCAGAGAGACTGCAGCAGTGCTGGGACTCCTCTGAGGCAATGCCAGCACCAACATACACAGGGATAAAGTTCCCCAAAATCCCTACTGACCCATCCCCTGGTGCAGATGCAAAGCTGCAGTGGTGTCACTGCACCAAGAACAGGCCTTAGGAGAGCACAGACCACAGGGGCTGGGTTTAATCAGGTGAACACTTCTACTCAGTGGATAAACTGAGATGAAAGGACAAAGCTTCTTTTCTTGTGAGGTAAACAATTCATTTTCAAAGAGCAGAAGAACGTGCCCCTGCCCTCACTAAGGTCTGGAACTCATTGCAACTGCTCAAAGTTAAGTCAAGCTGGATCCCATCAAGATTCAAATAGCAAACACCTGAGCAGTTAAAATGCTGATGGTTCAGCCTGGCTTTAAAATATATATTACACCTCTTTGTGCTAAGGATTGGACCTTCTGAATGCAGACAGAAACCTCAGCTTGGTATCTTTGTACATCAAATACGTGTTATTTTCCAAATACAAAACCCACTTGATATCTATACAGCATTACTTCCTGAACAAAATTGAAAGTTACATTTGAAAAGTACTCCCTGAAATTTCAGAGCACTGCTTTGAGGAGCACTTGAATGAACACAGCTGAAGGGAAAAACTTTAATGATAGTGCAAATTTAATAGCCAAGACTAAAAATAGGGAGTATTGCAGCAAGGGTACAACACTGTGCATTTCTGAATGCAACTCCACAAATGAAGTATTTTGGGAGGATGATCACAAAGCAAGGCATATTTTTAGAGCAAAGGATCCCTATTTGTATTAGCTGTACTGCCCTTTGCTGTGACATGCTAATTAGAAACTAAAAATTTTGGGAAATCTGTGTAGGAATAAGAGGAAGAAGCACAAGTTCTAAGTTTAGTGTGACTTCAATGAATGCTACACTGGGGGATGCAAGAAGTATCCTGAATTCATTTTGACACACTGGCAATAAATCATCAGTTTCTACTGCTTGTAAAATTTTACCTTTTCAGTCATGTGATCATATCTGTCCTTTTTGCCCTTGAAGTCTTCATTCACATCTAATGTTAAAATAGGTATTTCCTGTAGATACTCAAAATCTGTTCTGGATTGAGAAAGGAACAAAGAAAGTTACCAGCTGAAAACAAGTGAACATCATGGAAGTCTCTGCCAGCACATTCTTTGTCAAAAACCAGGAATTCCAAAGAATATAAAGCAGCTTGAATTTTCAGGCTGGATCCCTGGATATAGTATATATATATATATATATATATATTCTTGAGTGGTCTGTTCCCCCAGCACCTGAAGTTAAATCCAACTGTGTACCAGAATGAGTTTAGACAAATCTGGCACCCAGAGCTCTGTGTGAAGAGAACTCAAGGCACATTGCACACCCTAGCAAAAATCAACATGCTGTAAAGCCAGTGCTCCTGAAAAAGGACAGACAGAAACATTCCTAGTTTCACCAGGGGAAAAAAGACTTTATGGAACATCCCTCCCCATCTCTAAAGTAAACACTAAACAAAGCCTACCGCAGTGTCCTGTGCTGAAGCCAACTCTCATGTTTGTAGTGAAGCTTCTCCAGGTATTCAATGGGAATTTCTTGCTCTTCATCTCTTCCACGCAAGTAAATCCTATTCAAGCATTTCTAAAGACAAAAGATATTTTTAATAAATAAATAAATAAATAAAACTGATTGCAAAGCTCTTCATTAAAAGAGGGAGTATCAAAAGAGAGTATCAAAAGAGAATCAAAAGAGTCCAGAAATACCCACCTGACATTACTGACAGGTTTTCACAGTCTCATTATATATTTCTGCCTCTCAGGAGCCTAATATTCAGACACAGTAAACCATTTGTTTCTGTCCTGAACCCATCCAAAGCCTCAATAACAAGCCAGTCAAAACTATTCAGAGCTGTTGCAATTTAAATATGTTCTTGACTTAGAGAGGAAAACAAACAAAAAAAAGCCCTCACTAGCAAGCTTGGTAAAAAAGCCCCCAGAGAAACTCTGGTATGTTACATTACACAGTTGTTTACAATAATAAAGTTGAAAGGATAAAAGCTGGAAGAAAGGAAGTGACCTGCAAGTTAATTACTGCAATTAGAGATTTTCTAAACTCCCATTTTTCTCTTATTCACATAAGTCTCATACTCAAAACATATATTCATTATGTTGTTCTCCTCTTCTAAAAAATATTAGATGTTCAAAGAGAAAAACATCATCCTACAGCCTCACATACAGGAGGTGCATCCATCAGTGCAGGTGAAAAGGCTTCACAGACACAAATCAACTGTGACATTAAGTATGCATTGTTTTACCTACCACACCAACATTCCTATGCTTATTTTGTACTTCTTTTTAGTTCTAGAGGTACTTTCTGGTTTGCCTTTGTTGTATATTCTGGTTTTGTAATTAGAAAATCATTATCATCACATTTTATTTCAAAATACACAAGCTACAATTGAACAAAAGTGGTTTGTTGGGTGTTTTTTTTAAACGTTTCCAGACTGCATGAGTCATAACTCAAGTATTGCAGTCTTCAGGGGACTACTACAGTCTGGGCTGAACTCTAATCACTGGGACTCTTACACTGGAAGATAAGGGCATAAGGGTAGCTCAACATTTTCAGAAATGTCAAGGAGAATTTCTCAACTGTCTCCTTGCCCAAGATGTTCAAAGCAATGCCTAAAACAAAGAGACAGTGATAAGCAGCAACACACAACTGTGACCTTGCTGGCATTGACTGCAAACACTTTACCCTTCTATCACAAAAAAGGTTTAGAATCGTAATTAAACTCTACAGTTTTTAGGGAAAAAAAACCTACAGAAGCATAGGCAAAGATCAAATTTCACAGGCAAGGCACAGATGACATACTGTCATTCTCTGTGTGGTCCTAAGTTTTTTATTCCTCACCTCAGGAGTGGCTCTGAGATAAATTATTCCATCCAGCTTAAGGCTTTGACCTAACTGTTCATTCATCCAGTCATGCCAGTCTTGGTAAATAGTCCACTCAGTTTCGTTCATGCAATCAGACTCATATAAATTAGCTGCAAAGATGTATCTGTGAACACAAAACTGTTATGTTAACAAAAACCAGCTGGAAAAACCACAGTTTTCTCTTGGTTTGCCTGCAGTAACTAGAGAAGCTGAGCACAGTAATTCTGTAACTTCTCTGACAGGGACAGGATGCAGCCAGCTGGTATCTCCATCCTGTAACTGTGTCCACTGCAGCCTTCCCCAGTATCAAAATTATGGTCAGAGGAGACCCAAAACTCAGCCATGCTCTTTGATTTCTGGCTTTTACTTAGGAGAATTTCGATCTTCATTTGAAGGGCTTCAGCCTAACCTACCTGTCACTGTAGACTGATCTCTCAAAGAAGAGCACAGGGTTCTCTGCCTCTCTGAGTTTGCCCTCCAGGGCTCTGAGCTGAGCCCGGATCCTGCTGAGACACGCGTAGGTCTGGAAGGTGAAGGCCCATCTCTGGGGCTTCTCATACATCCTCTGCAGCACATTCCCACCGCTCCTCTGCGACCCACTCAGCTCCTGCTTTCACACAAAGAATTTCTCTTTAAGCTGAGAATCAACAGTCAGGGTATAACAGAATTGCTTTACTATGTTAAAGCTGTCCAGCCTTTATTTCAGGTTCACTGTTGCATCGTTTACCTCCCAACCCTGTCTGTAATTACACGGCATCAGTGCCAGTAATGTTATTCCTCCTGTGGCACAGAGCTGAAGACATCACTGAAATCCACAATGTCAAAACACTCAGGTACTAAAAAACATTTTGATCACTACTTAGAATTTTAATAAAAGAACAACATCCTATCAGTACAAGAAGTCAACACCACTGTAGAAAAACCCAGACTCTTTACTCCAGCAAGCAGGATTTCAGGAGTTTCCCCTTGGTTTCTGTCACCATACCTCACACTCATCCGTAGGGTTCTGCTGAACGTTGCACCATCTAGCTACAGGCTCGGGAACAACTTCCCATTCCTCACCAGCTTCTTTGAGAATACTCACAAACGTGGATTTCCCTGCAGCTGCAGAAAAAGCATTCAGGAAGAACAAGCAGGCAAGAAACACAGGCAGTGTTATTATTTAACTACCATACAACTCCGGGTTCAAGTCCTACAGATGAGTCTCCCACACCCAGGTACTTGTGACTTGGTGACAAGCATGAATCACAGAGCATCACGTACCCAGATCACCAACCAACTGCACAAGGAGTTTTTTTTTTCTGTCGTGCCACACAACACCATTAGCCAGTTTAACAAACCAGTCATGACAACAAGTCTCAGCCCACATCAGTTATCTAAGTTCTAAATAAAGTTGCATTGGCAAATAGATCACCAATTTTTGAAGACACCCCAGCTCAGGCATAAAGTTGCAGTCTTCCTGAATTACTTTAGTTGGGGGTGAGGAAAAGGCAACAACAAAAGAATCAAAAAACAAGTGATGGTTTATCAAAGGAAAACACAAAGATAGTTAATTCCCGCAGCACAGGTCACTAATCAATTGAAAAAAAGCTCGTAAATTTAAAGAGATATACGTAAAGCTAAAGGAGGCCAAGCAGTTGGCTATCAACCACCAAAATATGTATTAATAAACAGGCAGACGCCCTGGCAACTCTTAGCCACAAATTTCAGCGCAGCCTCTTGCCAAAAATTTAAAAAATAAATTAAAAAGGCAAAAAGAAAACCACCACAAAAACCCTTCCTCTCCTAAATAAAGACAAGAGTATCGCGATCTGAGTAACTCCTCGCTCCTGTTCTTTACGACTGTCAGAGACCTCCCCGGGGAATCAGGAAGAGCCGAGGACTGACGCAGGTGTTTCACAGGAAAATTGGGAAATTTGGGGGAGGAGTTGATGGGGCTTTGCACTTTTAAAACAGTGAATAAATTTTGTAATAGAAAGCTCCCCCCCCCCCCCCCCCCCCACCCACCCCCCTTATAAATCCCGTCATTTTCACAGCATGAATTCCTAAAGCGCTAGCATCAAATTTCTGAATTTACTCCCTGCTCTCCCGAGCTTCCCCCAACTCCCCTAACACCCTTTTTCCCTGAGGAATAGGCGAGAGGAGCCTTGCGGGAGCCCCCGTGCCGGGCAGAGCGGCGCTGGGGAAGCCGCCGGTCCCCTCCATCCTCCCCCTCCCCCCGGGATGCCCCCGGCCCCGCTCACCGATGTTGCCTTCCACGGCGACCTTCTTGATCCTGCCCTCCAGCCGCCCGCGCTTGGGAGGAGTGGCCATGGCTGCGGGATGCGGGGTTGTTGGGCAGAGCAGAGCAGAGCAGAGCAGAGCAGAGCAGAGCAGAGCAGAGCAGAGCAACAGCCGCAACGGAAATAACGGAAATAACGGAAATAACCGCCGCCGCTCGCGCCCCCCCCCGCGCGGCCGCCCTTCGAATTTGGCGCGCGGCGGGCTCCGAGCCGCTGGGTCTGTGACGTCACGGGGCGGCCGGCGCGCGCGCGCGGATCGTGGGGATGAGACCCGGTCCGGTTCTTATCCCCGGTACCGAGAGAGCGAGGCACCGGTTCTTACGCCCAGTACCGGGAGAGCGAGGCACCGGTTGTTATCCCCGGTACCGAGAGAGCGAGGCACCGGTTGTTATCCCCGGTACCGAGAGAGCGAGGCACCGGTTCTTATCCCCGGTAGCGAGAGAGCGAAGCACCGGTTCTTATCCCCGGTACCGGGAGAGCGAGGCACCGGCTCCCGGTCTGGTTCTTATCCCCGGTACCGAGAGGGTGAGTCCCCGGTTCCCGGTCTGGTTCTTATCCCCGGTACCGAGAGGGTGAGGCCCCGGCTCCCGATCTGGTTCTTATCCCCGATACCGAGAGGGTGAGTCCCCGGTTCTTATTCCCGGTCGCGAGGGCGAGGCCCCTGCTCCCGGCCCGGTTCTTATCCCCGGTACCACCCCGGCTCCGCCCTCCCGCCGGCGCTGGGAGCGGAGCCCCAGAGGCCCCGCGGTGGCTTCCGCGGGAGCGGCCCTGGGTCCCCCGGAGCTGGAAGCGAAGCGGGGATCGCTGAAAGCCCTAAAACCCCCCCAAAACCCCACTCGGGAAAGTGGGTCCCGCAGCACCCCCGGCAGAACCGCGGTTTGGGTCAGGAAATGGGGCAAAGCCCTGGCACGTCAGGGCACGCAGGGAGGGAAGGCAAAGGGTAGCAGGGGTTTTATTGCTCTCCGGGCTGCCCGCAATACAGTGACGGATTCTGACACGGCAATTACAAAAATGTGAGCGGGGTGGGGAATGGTTTATGGGTACAATATACAGGGAAAAAACCATCTATCTCCAAGGAGATAATTTAGAAACAAGGCCAAGAAGGAAATAAAAGACAATCATGGTCAAACATAGCTATTTATTTTCTCTTATAAACAGCCTTCAGTTTCTTATTGAAAAAAATCTAGATTTTTAAATATTCTGTCCCATCACATACAACAATCTGTATACAGTATTTACAACTCTCAAAATAAACATGTTGCAGATTTTTTCAGACATTCAACTTCTTTAATCAAAAGCTGTTTTCATTTAAAACTAAAATACCAATCAGTGACTACAAACTGCAGTGATATTGGCACAGTTAGCTTACAGTAAGGGTTCTCATCTTCCACTTTCAGATTTTACACTGCATTTTCTCCCATTTATTTTTAGGAATCTAAAGGAGGAGGAAAGTTAGTGCTGCTTTCCAATTTATTTTTGCTTTTTTTTTTTTTTTTTTCTTGAAACCTCTCACTTTTATTGCATTCTTCTGTCTTCCATTGCACATCAAGGTATGTGCTCCTAGGTACTACACAACACAACCTCAGTGTATCTAAATAGTAAAACAGCCATGAAAATAATTGTTCCCTCCACGACATGTCTCTGAAAAATGTCAGAAGTTGCAAACGTACAAAAATAATGAGTATAGTTTAGTGGCTATAAAAATTAATTTCCCCTAAAAATACAATACTCTATGAACAGTTTAGGGAATTGGTTCTTCAAACAAACAAACAAAAAAATAAAATAAAATGGAGTTTGATATTTACTTAGGCTGCAATGTTAAATCTGGAGAGAGGAAACTGTAAGAAAAGCAGGAAAATAAGGTGGTTTAACACTTAAAAGTAAGTGATGTTAGTATCATAAAAGAGAAGATAGCCAGGAAAAGACATCAGGCCTCCACAAAACTGCTAGTGGTTTTAGTAGTGCAGTTTGGGGAAAAAAAAGAAAAAAAAAAAAAAAAAAAGAGAGGACTGATCTCAGCAGTGAAGGAACCAAGATTCAGCCTAACAGGGAATCTTTTTTGGAAAGAAAAGCAAGAAGCCTGTGTTGGTGCTGCAGCTTTTGAAATATTCCAACGAAAAGGGGTGGTTTCTATACAGTAACTCTGGCAGGAAGGGAGGGAGGGAGGGGAGAAAAAAAAGCATCCAGAAGGATGTGTTTATAGTAAAATTGTGTCCTGTGAGCTACGGGGAAGGGAGGGGACGGTGAGAAGCAGGAAGGAAGGATGTGAAAGTGAAGTCCATAGCAGCAATAGGTATGCTCACCTCTTCAGGAGGGCAGGGAGGCAGGAGGCTGCTCCTCTGGAACCCAAAGCCCAAGTTCCAAGCTCTACATTGCATAGTAAGCAGTAACACCAAGTTGATCCTTGCAGAGGGGCTCCCTCTCTCCCTCCCCCTACCATCCAGCGACCTGCAGCAGCACAGGGGGGTGGTGGTGTTGCTGTTTTCTGCTTGCAGATGAAAGCCCTGACTGGAATTGCCCTGTCCACACACCATTTCTTGGTGTGCACACACCACACCCACACCAGCTGCACCAACACAGCCTCAGCTGCAGCAGAGGTTGCCCCAGCCCATCTCGAGGTAGATGGGCTCCCAAACCACTGACCTGGTCTCATCCACTGCTGGCTGAAAAGCACCCTAAAACACAGAATTTAAGGACTCTACTGCGTGGGAAGGCCTCAGCCAGCACTGGCAGCCCAGCTTGCTTCAACCCCCCATGGCACCAAAGCTGAGAGGTTTTGCCCCAAAACGCTGATGACGTGGAGCCCAGCTGTAAGGTGGGGCTGGAGCAGTGGGGGTTGTTTCTCTGGGTGCTACCTGGGGGGGGAAGGGGTGTCCTCCCCCTCCCCACAAAATGCACTGGTTTATAAACACATTCACTGGATCCAGGTTCCACTGGTACCACGTGGCAAGTTTTCAATGTGCCCTTACTCCAAAGAGTGTAAACACACATCAACTTCTGGTCCCATGTCTTTTGGAAGCCAAAAAAAAAAAAAAAAAAAAAAGAAAAAAATTAAAAGCTGCAAATATAAACAGCATAGAGATAGGAAATCCCAAACACTGCATATGTATCTTTCATCTTGTTATTTTCAAGTGTTGTATAATTAAACAATGTGTTCATACAGCTGTTAGGCAAATCATGATCTCCAAGCTTTTATTACATGCCTAGAAACTATTCTGTAGCAGTGTCTTCAACTGCCAGGTATTAAATACAAAAAATGCACTATCCATGTAAGCCTCATTTCTTTTTGCAGAATACATTCTAATTCTGACTGGCTGAACTGCACCAGCAGATGCCTCCCAATTTCTAGAATTGGCTATTTCAAAAAAAATCACCAAAAAAAAAAAAAAAAAAAAAAAAAAAAAGAAAATCACCCCCCAAAACTTCCAGAGCAAAAATGTACCAAAAATGACAACTCTCACACTGGTACCACTCCAAGCAAATTCTCACTTTGAACTATTTTTTGTCTGATTTTTTTTTTTTTTTTTTGCTGGTACCTGGCACCAAACCAAGACAGCTTTAAAACTAAAAGAGGAGGAGGCTGCTGCTCTGCTGCTCTTCTCCCTCTCTTGCTGTGCTGCCACTTGGTAAGATGAGCTCCAGCCCTGCCTGAAAGGCTCCTCTCCAGTGGGAGTTACCTGCACAGCCTCTCCAGCAGCACCCAGGGGTTTCCTTGGAAAGTTTACACAATTTCTGACATCAAACTGCATCTGCAGCCCTCTTCACTTCTCTGCAGCTGGAAATGTTCACCCATTAAGGACTCCCCAGCTAGAAGCCCTCACAAAAAGGCTGTGTGCAAGGGTCTTAAATTCAGCTTCCTGGAGTCTGTGCAGTTCAAATTTGGGAGTTCAGCTGCTTTGGGACAGTCAGGCAGGGATTTTTTTTCCATCCTGAAGTAAGAAAGCTCTCCCAGCCTGCACCCACTGTCACCTCAGATGGGACATCAAGTCCTGCAGCTGCCAAACCCCAGCAATGCAGTGTCCAGGCAAGCACTGCCTCCTCCACATCTCTGCACCAGGGGACAGGAGGAACACTCCTCCTACAACTATTCCACAGGATGGTACTTCCCCAGTCCAACACATGGGATATCCTGCTCCTTCTTGCTTCCCAGCCTGGGATTTGACTCCAGAGAGCAGCATCTTGGAGAACTGCACAGGGAAACCCAGCACCTACCAGAGCAGACCTATCCTACTAACAGCAGGGCTGACAGAAGCTTTGGGGTGAACCCTGCAGCCACAACTTGCCAAAGCAAAGGAAATCGTGCTCCTGCTTCCTGTTTGATTTTGCCTCTGATTTTCTTATGCCTTGGTGGATATTTTTCCAACCCCCAACTCCCTGAAGAGGTGACAGACATGGAGCATCTCCTCTCTTCTCCTCCCACATGTGCACACACACAAAGGAGAGACAAGAACCTTACTGGCTGAGAAGGGGTAAGATCTTACACTCCACCTTTTTATAAACAGGGAGGTTGCTGAAGACAGACAAAAGAGGTAACAAAACATTAAACTGCTCCAGAAAGGACTTTAAGCAGACCAGGAAATCTAACTGCACTGAGAATAACACAATCCTGAAAAGAACCTTCAGATGCTCCTGAAATACCTGATTTCAGCTCAGAAGCTGTGATTCTAGTCTCCCAAATTAGTATATGCTTCTTACTGTGCTTAGATGCTTATTAGCTGCCCACACTAATGACCAGGTATCCATTTTGCAGGCTGTGGAGCAGTATTTTCCACTTCACTCAGCATTTTCAGTCAGGCAAAGGTGCACAAAATGTAAGCTCAGCTTTTCTGTCTCATGCTAACTGTGGCTTCAGCTGTGAATTTCAGAGCTTCAAGAGTCTTTCTAGCACACACAGCTCAGTTAAGGCCTTCATGTTATTCAGGTCCAAACCTGATGTTTTTGCAGAGTCACACTCCAGCAAAGCACCACTAAACCCCTGTGTCTGGCCACCAGTCACCCCCCAGGATCACACACTGCAGACCCCAAATGCAATGGCATGGAGCAGATCCACACAAGAACAGATGAGCCAGGCCATCAGGGCTTCTGGAGTGGGCACCACAACTGATGCAGCTGCAGCAGCAAGTGCCAGGGCACTGTTTCTCACTGCTCTGAGAGAAGGCAAGGCCAGAGAAGCACAGACACCAACCCAGGTGGAGGAAGGCCACAGTGTGGTTTGGTTCTCTCAGGAACAGAAGATGCAACTGAGCGAATCACAAGCCACCAAAAACTCACCAGTATGTCCCCACTACTCTTCCAAACTGCTCTAGTCCCTTGGAGATGAGCTGGGGTAAGCACCATCCCACTAAAGTCAATCCAGAGTGGTCCAGGAAATGATATTCCCTCTGAAATACATTTCCTACAGACAGTGGCCACCAGAGCTCCTCCAAAGAGCCAGGCTTTTTATTCCTTACAAACCTCATTTCACTACTTAGTCTTCAAGCCAGATTTTTTTCTCAGCATCACCTTGGTGCATTTTTTTTTTTTATATATATTGAATATTTTCCCTAACTCTAGTTGTGCAAACTAACCATTCATTTGGCAAATGCTAGGAAATGTAACAAAAATCACTGTCCCAAGTTGATGATTCCCCATTAAAAAAATAAAAGCAACTATGAGAAGGCAAAGCCAATGGCAACAGACAGGTAACCACCTTCTAAGCAGTTTCTTTAGAATTCTGACACCACCTTTGTTGTTTCAGTCTAATGACTGGAACTTCACCACCCCTTTTCTCTATAAGAAATATCTACTTTTGAAAAATTCTCTATTAATCTCTAAAAAAATAAGAAATATTTGTATTAAAAGCTGGAGATCATTGATTTCAGTAAGTTATGGCTTTTTTTTTTTTTTTTTTTAAGTGTAAGCATATATATAACTTTCTAAAACAAGTATCAGTAAGTGTCCTGGGTGTTAGTTCATATTTTCTGTTTCCAGCAATGTTCAGTACTGTATGTGCTTTGCACCTCAGAAGTGAGTCTGCCAAGGCACTTAAGAGAATGTAAATAAGTCTTTTAGGGACTTGATGAGAATGGGCTACCACTGACACAATACAAGAACCCATCCACCAGCAGAGTCAATCCCCCAACCAAGCATGTTTCCCAGACAAACACTCAGCACCTCCTAAAATTCCACAATGAGTAACAATACCAAAAAGAAAAAAAAAAAAAAGAAAAAGAAAAAGAAAAAAAAAAAGGCTATTTACTGCGTGTCACTAACAGGTAAAAGATTTCCCCTAACAAAAGCACAGAAAGTAGATCTTTGCTGTCATTAGTAACAGCACAGGGTTTTGTTTTGTTTTGTTTTTGGAAAAAAAACCCAACACATAAAAAACAAATACCACACGCTTGCTTAAAGAAATAAATGACATCAAGAAAGCCTCTTCCTTTTATCTGTCCTTAGAGGTGAGTTTTTCGATCAGTTCTTGAAGTGGTGCAAGTTCTCTTCTATCAATAAGGTTGAATTCCTATAACAAGGATGAGAGGAAAGACACAAATTCAGGGTTTTACATGTGCAGCTCAGGTAAGAAGTCTTACTCAGGCAGAAGCCTCTTCCAGTCCAGGTTTAGCCACTTTGCAGCATTTTCTGCCTGTCTACTGTTAGCTGAAGAGCAGTGTTTACTGTCTGAAGCTTCTTCCTCCCACTTAAAAGGAAGGAAACATCAGATCACGTTCTTTTTTTCATAAGGGGAGGGGGCAGAATGTAGCTCTGAAGCAAGCACTCTCTCCAATCTAGCCTCAGATGCCATCCTCCCTCTTTCTTTTGTTAACAAGTACTGTTCTGCTGCATTATTTGGTAGGGAACACTTGTCAGTATTCCATTTTGTACCAAATAAATACTTCATTAAAGCTCCTCTACTCCTTGAATGCTTCCAGCAGAGAACATACATAAAATGGAATAAGCTACTATCTCAGGGTCCAGGAGACTCTCCTATAAACACACCAGCTGCCAAGAACCTCCAGAGGCATTACTTTGCCAGGTAATTTTACCAGAATATAAACATAACCATAAAGCTCCTGCCTGAACACAGACTTACCTGAACAAAAAATATAAAGTGCTTGAAAGAAGTGTTAAGATGTGCCTCTTCCTGTAGCTGGATCACTGGGTCAAAGTGCTGGTGATAAATGTGAGCATAAACTCTGAAGAGACGTTTTAGAATTGTCTTTGCCACTGACATGAAATTCTTTGGGAATGGTACACCTGGGAATAAGAAAACAGGTGGCTTATTTTTCAGTGCCTAAGCCATGTTCATGTGTTTTGAAAGCCACTATAACCCAACCCTCTCTTGCATAAGTTCTGCTTCATTTAGCAATCCTGTCTGTAGCTGACACAAGGCACTTGGGCTGAAGCATGACCAGCTCATCCCAAGAGCAGAGGGCAGGATGCTCTCCCTTCAGCAGATCAGTGGCTCATGAACTTTTCTCAAGACAAATATGACTCCCCTGCTACCCTGAACTCTCCTACCTTCAGCTACCAGCTACTGAATCTTACTGCTTCCCTGATCTCTGACACTGCAGAGCAGCCTCTGAGGTCTCTGCACGTGTCCAAGATACCACAGGGACACCAGATACCTTTGTGCAGGTATCTGGAACCACCTTTGGTACCAACCACGGTGTTTAACACCTCTCTTGGCTCAAGTGAAATCAGAAATATCCTCTCTTCCACCTGTCTTGTGCCCAGCAAAGTGATTCCTGCTTCCACCATTTGCCAGAGGCTTTCTTAACTACCTGCTGAAATGCTCTGAATTATGCTCCTCCTTTCAGTCATTTCAGTGAAAACAACCTAGGACAGGCCCAGTTTCACCAGCAGATCTTTGTCAGTGCACAAGTTTTATTAAAATTGCTTAGGAAACTGCAGCCACCTCCTGGGAGCAATAATCTCTGCAGCTGACACATCCGCAGGCTAAAAAAAGATTTGTATCAACCCTCTGAAAGAGTCAACCTGGCTCACTCCTCATCCCACAGCAGTCTTCCCAGTCAGCTCAGCTCTCTGGCAGTCTTTCCAGCTGCTGAAGCCCTCTCTGAAGGCAGAGACTCAGGCTGGATGCTGCAGGCCAACCATCACCTCAGCAAGGCTTTCAAACCCTAGCAGTAAGATGTTCATACTCCTCCTGCAGCCTGCCCTGCTTCCATGTACTTCATATTTCTCTCACTGGCTGCTGCACTGCAGGGGAAGCTCACTTTTAATTGCTCATCCATTGTGGCCTTTAAGCCCCTTTCAGAATCACTACCTTTCAAAAATACATCCTACTAAAGAAGAAAAAATGTCTTCAGCAAAGTACCTGGGGCAGTTACAGAAAGCTCAGGTCCTGATGCATTCTTCTGAGCACAACTTCAACTCTATTTCATATCATTCCTACTGGCAGCAGATTTCCACCCCAGCTCTCTACTTGACCCTGAAACACTAAAATGAACACCCTGGTATGCCACAAAACCATGCTCACATCTACTGAGCAGGGAAGATTCAGCTTTTTGTCACTTCTTCCCAAGCTAAGCAGCCTTTTTTGGCACAGAAAACACCACTTGGTTCTGACAGGTGGCCCCTTTTTTTTTTTCCCCCCCGAAGAGGCTTACTGAAAATCTGTCAACTGCTTCTGAAGCCATTCACAAAAATAAAAGCAATTAAGAAGCCTCCCTTCCTTTTTTTCCACACTGGGTCATAAGGAGCTTTAAGAACAACTAGTCCTTCATGCCTCCAGAAGCAGGGTTTTCTCCTCATTATCATTTCCCAGCTGGTGGCTGTTCATTATTTTCTTCCTGCTTGCCTAAAAGAAACCTCTGGAAAAATGTACATTCTTCATCTTCCATTGAAAAGAAACAAAAAAATCATTAACTGAAGCTTGAAGATGCAGCTCAGCTTCTTTGGAGGCAAGGCCTAGGACAAGTTCCTGCATCAAAAACCTGCCTGTTTGTACCAACTGCTGGTTATCAGGTTTTGAGACCCTCTGCCTTAATTCTAGGGAAACAACCCACTGTTCAAAATGAAATAGCCTCAGATTTGATCAAGTTAGTTATGAAACAGAAACAGTACCTCCTGCATTCAGAACTGTGACAGTATGAGTATGAAAAAATGGATCAGAGTCCACGTACTACTACATTATTTTTATCTTGAGATAAAAGTGCCTATATATATATATATATATATATATATAATGTAACCTTTCAAAGTTGCCCTACTTGTCAGTCATCTAGGAGACCTCTTAACACCACAAGTCTTGAATATTCCTGTACAACTGTCACCCAAAAACATTTCTCAGTTTTACTCATTTACTTTACCTATTTTAGAAGGAAAAAGCGTTTCATCATCCAGCTGATCCTGGACCCAAGTCATCAGGTAATCAATGTACTTTGGTGCAGAGCACTTAATTGGTTTCTTTATGTTTGTCCCATCTGCCCAGTGGTACTCATATCTGGGTTGGGACAACAACAACAAAACATTTCTTAACACAAGTGAATCATTGACATCAAAGCTGGAAGGCAGCTCATCCAGCTCTGCTCCCCACACCCCCTCCCACAGCCCTGCCTTGGGAATGAGCTCCCAAAGCTCCCTGAAAGGCCAACACCTTCCCTGTCCTTTTTAAAGCTTGGGGAGTTAAAACATGTTTACCCCTCCAACACAGAAACACTGCAGACTGGTGAAATAAAACATCAGGGAGCTGGGTGAGGTTCTCAGAGAACTGAGCCCCAGGGCTCAGCTGGGTGAAAGGAATTCCCTCTCATCACCTCTAACCATGGGGTTTTCTCTTCACCTCCACTGGCAGAGAGCTGCAAAACAAGTGGCAGTGCTCTGCATCTGCAGGAGCCACCAGCCAGAGACATTAAACCATAGCATTTAGGGAATTACTTGACATTGGAAAATACTCAACTTGATTTTGCATAACTGAGGCCAAACTAGGCTGGCTCTTGCACCAGTATTTTCTCCAAATTGTTAGGCAGTGAGCTGCACAGCAGCAGCAGATCTGCTCTTGAGCTTTATGTCAATCTTCAACTAACTCAGTGCACCAACACCTTGATGAAAGCCAAGACAGCAATTCTCCCCACAAAGCAAAGTCCAGAAGAAATGAAAGTGATCCCACAGCACACAAAAATGCACCTGCCTCAGCTAAGCCCTCCTGTTATGGTGGCCACCAAAAAGAACCACTGGGCTGGAGAAGCAGCCACACAGCCACAAGCATCAGCTTAAAGGTTGCCCTTTAGAGAAGGTAACCCTCCCTGTATCAAATACAAACCACAGAGAAACCAGACACAAACCTGGGGGACCTGTCAGATGCCAAGGGGCTTATTTTTCTTTCATTTTTTAGTTTAATTTTTTAAATTATTATTTTAAAGGGATTTTAAAAACAAAACACCAGTACCAGGTAGTGGATACAGGCAACATCACCCTTCTGCTTTGGTTACCCTCTCACTTCAGACATCTGGTTTCATTTTTCCACAGACTGATACAAGTTTGTCAGCTGTCCTGTGAAAACTGTGACTGAGCCAGGAGAAGGCCTAAACAGGACTTTGCACCCCTTTTTTAATACATAGGCCATAAATTATTTCCCAGTGGGAACACAAAAATCAGGCTTCAGAGCCACAGAGTGGTTGCTGCTTTTGGTTCTCTCCATCTACCCATACTACAGCTGCCCAAACTCTCCCAAAAAACTTCCTGGGAGTTGTTTCAGATAACTCAGACTCTTGTCTGAAACAGATGGGGATGCAATGCCAGTGGTGGCTGAACCAGGGGTGTGAGCAGGCAGAAACCTTCATCCCAGAAGCACTGATGAGCACATAAACCTCAAGGCCTCTTCACCTAACACACCTTGAGCCAGAAAGGAACAGAGATTTAAAAATAGAAAAAAAAAAATCCTTCAATATCAGTGCTTTCATCCTGACAGGTTTTCCAGCAGTACTTCCCTGAAAACAACACTGCAGGCTGCCTTTTAAGAGGAAGAAAGGCACACACACACACTAAACCCCACTGTACATCCTCTGCTGGCAGCCACCAGCAGCCTCACAACTCACAGCCCCAGCCCCTCCTGGGACATTTCTGACCCTTCCATAAAACCCATCCCTGAGCAAAGACAGGAGCTGCAGAGTTTGGGGGATGCTCTACAAATCCTAGAGACAAGATCACTGAATTAAAACCTTGGCAGAATGCATCTTGCTGCTTCTACCTTCTCTTTTCTACCCCATTTCATACCCATCTGAGTCTGACAGGCATTCCTGTCAATGGTTATTGGTCTCTTTGGAGAGAAATCAATGGTTCAGTCTGGCAACCTTTAGCTAAGCCTTTAATCATTAACCTCCACCCCCAAATGACTGCTCCTCAGCAGACAAACAATAAAGCAAAGCAATATTTCCATATTCTTACTTAAGAAACTGGAGCCTGTTCCACAAAGCAGACAAGGGGCTATGTTACTGCACAAATTTACTCTCAAGCTCTTCTGCAGAAGAGTAAACTTCTATTCTTACTCTATTCTGACCCTTCTGTGGTTTGCAGCAGCAGGTCTGTCTACCCACACTGGTTTTGGCATCCAGCAGTGTCCATTTTTAGTTTCAGAACCCAGTGCCAAAGCTTTTCTTGGTCCTCCTGGCTGCTTCCCCCCAGCAGAGCTCCTGCCCTGCTGCATGGCCTCAGCTCTGCACCCCCAGGAACCACAAAGGTCATTAGAAAGGAGGAGGAAGGGGAGGACAGGACTGGTTTTTTTCCTTGTTTAATAAAGATTTTACAGTAATTTAGAAGGAGTGCCCTCCCTCCCCACATGCTTAGATCCACAACTGTTTTCCTCTCTGGAAGATACCAAGCAGCCAGAGGAAGAAAAACCAAACATTGGATGCCTGCAGAAAAGCATAAGCAAGAATCTAAGCAGCAAAACTTAGTGACAGCACAGGGGATTCTTATCCAGGTGACTGAAAACTGTAGCCAAGTTATTTCTACTGAACTGCCTAAAAGAAAGATTTTGGTAAGATCCAACTGAATGCTTGCATACAGGAAGTTCAAATCTTAACTTAAGGAGCTCTCATTAACATTTGGGGGGGAAAAGAAAAGGAAAAATAGTCTTGAAAATCAGTTTAATTCTCAGTTTATGCAAAAAAAAAACAAAAACAAACCAAATAAAACAAAAATAAAAGCAAATGCTTTTCCATCCCCTGCTTCCTTAATGAAGGTAATTTTTTTTCTTCCACAACTAACAAGACATCTTTCCCACCCACAGAATGTGCCTTAACTCTGGCACCCAACTGAGTTAGACTCAAGTTTTCAAACGCAAAATCCTCTGAAAAATGGCACCCTCAGAACACAATGTGTGAAAAATCTCTTACTTTGGGCCAGCAGACATGACAGGGCAGCTCTCCTCTGTGCAGAAGTCTGTGATGGTCCCATAAAGCATGTTGATCTGGTTGAAGAAGTCGACAGCTGTAAAGCATTGAAACCATCAGTCAGCACCCTGCAGTGCCCCAGCACCCCTCACTCTGAAATCCACAGAGTGGGCTGTAAAAATCCACCTGGATTCCCACATCCCAAAGGTCAGATACAACTTTCAGATACAATCCACCACATCCCAAAGGTCAGATACAACTTTCAGATACAATCCACCACATCCCAAAGGTCAGATACAATCCACCTGGATTCCCACATCCCAAAGGTCAGATACAACTTTACTGTGAAAGGAACTGGAGGAAAGGGAGGGTTAAATCCTGCAGCTCCCCTCGTGGATTTTCCCAGAGAACAACCCTCAAAGCTTACACAAACACCATGCCACAAGCTACAGCTACTGTTCAGCCAGTGCTACAACTGGGTGACAACTTCCCAGCTATCAAAAAAAGGAAGCAAATAAAAACTGGTGTGGCACTTACCTACCACAGCTCATCCCCAGCAACATTTCTTTTTCCCCCCCATGCACAGCATGAGCAGAAAACAGAAGAACAACTTTGGGAAAGGTTGATAAAAAGAGGACCACGAAGACTGGTCCTAAAGCTTGTTTGGACAGGGGGAGGAGGAGGCAGTTAACACTGAAGGCAGCAAGAGGAGTGTACACAGGAACTGTTAATTAAGTTTCCATTCCCTGCTCCCAGCAGAAACCACAGCCCAATGTTTGCTTGGAGGCAAAGATGGTGCAAAAGCCCCCCCAGACCTGGACCAGAGGCACCATCATTGTGGATCCCCCACCTGCAAGTCCCCAAAGGCCATGAGACAACACCCAGCAGCATGTGACAAAACAGAAAGACACAAGAACCTCCTTTCCAACATATGTGAGGCTGTACAGTGCCTCTGGCTCTTTTCACTTCCTTTTTTCACTTGTGCTGAAGCTCCAAGGCCTTAGATTATTTTCTCCAAGTCCTTTTCTACTCCAAGAAGTGCATGCTCTCTGGTGTTCTTACAAAGAAAGGGTCAAGATGTCCTTCTGAAATTGTTTTTATTTTCAAACCAAGGAGATTTCAAATGAAAGTCAAACCTCATTATTCACTTGTTGCCTTTTTTTTTTTTAATTTTGAAAACATATTTGAAAAACCCACACATACACCAACTTGTCACCTTAAGTCATCAGTAACAACTGAGCAAGAACTAGAAAAGCAGAGCATGCTTGTTCCTGTGCCACCACTATTGTGAAGGGCAACACCAGTGACATAAAGTCACACATTTTATTTCCTTTTCAGACATCTCAGCCAACAGAAGTGGCTCCCAGCTACCTGTAAGTGACATGAAGTGTGGTAGGGGGATGCTGTGAATGAAGGGAGCACGTGTTAGTTAATCACTTTTAGACAAACAGAATGAAGTATTAAACCCCACTGTGGTGCAGGAGGTATGAAAGATGACCACTGAATAACAGAATGCAGTCACCTCCAGAAGGCAGCTCCCACTCTTGTCAAGTGCTTCACTGCCTTTTGCCACCCAGCTAATTTAGCAGCTAAGTCATCTGGGAGGGGAAAAACATTGCTGCCACACAGGAAAAAAGAGCCATGGAGTGGAGGAATCACCAAAAGGAGAGGATGCCAGCAATCTATGAAGCATCTTTAGTAATGCTTACTCATAAAAACGGGCTGGCTTTTTTCTTCCTGACAGTTTTGCAATACAGCATGAATAAACTTTAGTCAAGAATGGTGTCAGCAATTTCAACATCCCCTGGATGCAGTTGTAAGTCATACACCAGAGCACCAGGTGGCTCATTAAGAACCAGAAGGTTCAAGTCAGTAGGACAGTTTCACTTCCCCAGCGTGTCCAAGAGAAAAAAAAAACAAATAGAAAGAACCACATAAACAATTATAAACATTTATCTTGAGTGTAGTTGCAGGATCAGTATCATACAGACATGGAAATGTGCCAAGCCCAAGAGATAAAGGATGGGGAAATACCCTGATGAGGCACAAAGTCTGTGGCAGCCAAGACTCTGCATGAGCTACAGGGCATGACAGGACTTGGGTTAACACATTCTTTAAGAGCAGAAGGTGGGAAGCAAATCCATGCAGAAGGAGAGGAAGCTGGAGGAAGCATGGTCAAGCAATCAGAAAACATGAATTTGGGCATCATTGTTTGGCCTGACCTAGCTCAAAGGAAAGAGCTGGGACAAAGAGCTTTAGAGGAAGTTAAAATAATGACATCAGAGACCTAGCAGAGCAAAGGCTCACAGCTTGGTAGAAATAAAAGGAAGCAATTTCCCTAAAGTTAATACCTAAGATTGGTCTCTGCAGTTGATACAGGCAAAACAAAAGCCAGGCCATACACACAACCACACTCTTGAACATCTTTTAGAACCTGCCCTCACATCTCAGTAAATTCAGGTTTTACACTTAGCATGTGGATGCTTGACTGGGTAACAACCTCAGCTGAAAAAGCTAAATTAAACAGAGTGAGATGGCACTGAGAGGCTACTTTCTAACAACAGCAGTGACATTTCTTCTTCAGGACTTGTGATCAAGCAGGCAGACCTTAACCACTAAGAACAAGCATTATTTTCTTAACAGGAACATATTTTTGGCACAAGATTAAGGAGTTTTTGTCTCCAGTGAACTGCTCTGCATCTGTCAGCTCAAAATAATTCCACGTTCACCTCTCCCAACAGCAGCAGAGTGGTGCTAGCTGGACAGAAGAGCCTGCTGTGCTAGAAGGGAGTACACAGCAGTCCTCCCACAAATGTCAGCCCACATCCAACACCCCCTTATGAAAAAAAAGGTCAGCACTTACTGTTAACTGCAACCCATTCGTTTAGGTCTTCACCCTCTGGCAGCATGACAGCCATCCGCAGGTTCCCGCTGCCCAGCGTGGCCTCAGCATGTTTGAGCAGCTCGTACTGGTGAGACCCCTCTGGAATATTCTTCTTTGGTTTGAAGGTTTTGGAAGAGCGACTACCACTGGGAAAGGGAGAGGAAATATTTAGAGGAGTTGTGGGATGGGAAGAGAAGAAGAAAGGAGAGGACAAGTCACCCATAAGCACGGGGTCAGTGGTGAATCCTTTCCCCGCTCCCGTATTTTCATGTTTGAAAAAGGAGATTGAACAAACTGGGATGCAAATTAACAGGTGCTTTGACTTGTTGCTTTAAACTATTAAATGATTTTCCCATATCCCTTCTTCTCATCTGCCCACCCTCCTGTGAAGACAGCCAGACAACTGGGAAGACTCAGCCTCCCTTCCCTCCCCCAGTAAATGGGATTATGGGCAAGATGAGCAAAACTAATTCCTTCCCCAAGAGCTGGGCAGCCACCTGGCAAGGCAGCCCAGCCACACACAGACCTTTACTCTGAATAGCTGGGAAGCTGCTCTTGGCAATTAAAGATAATATTTAACAGAAAAAAACATGTTTTTACAAGGTAGCCAGAAGGTAGAGACAAGCTCTTCAGCCCTGTCTGTCCAAACCAGGTGTAATGTGCTAAGGAGTTACTACTAGTTCCTGAAAAACAAGCTGCTTTCTGCAGACCCAGCTGGTTCAGAATATTATCTTGGCTACCAAGGTGGAATAACTTTTCTAGTATCTGGTATTGGTTAGAAACTTATGTTTTTAAAATTTTACTCAAAAATACACAAGTACTCTAGCTGATGCCTGATCCAATTCCACATTGTCTACAACCTAAGTAATCTTCCCCTGGTTTCACAGCAAGACCTTTCAGTCCACCAGTTAGGCAAGAAATCAAGAACTTACAACTTCCATAGAAGTCATTTTCTTACTTACTCTTTTGTTTGAAAAACACAGACTGGCTAACATTTAGCCATTACAATGCTAAATCATGGCAGTGAGCCTGGATGCACATTAACCCCTAACATGCCAGAAACATGATGTGTAAAGTTAAATATTTGCAGAAAAGTGTCAAATGAGTCAATATTTGTGAATCTTTTAGTGTATGAGCAGAGAAAAGGTTTCTGTCAGAAAAGGAGTTCTGAATTCCAAAGATGTGAAACCCAGACAGCAGAATTTTCATTACAAATGTTACCCAGTTTTCATTTCTTTCTATCTTTGCCAAGTTTTCCCCATCTATCTACAGGACCAAACCAATTTTTGTTACTGGGGTGTAAGAGTTCTCCTTGGCTCCCTAAATATTTCAGCTGCTTGTCTGAACACACTGGGGGGGCAGTGCTATTGCACACTGTCACACAGAAGCACTCTCAATAACTTAATTCTGCATCTTCTTTTGCCCCACAACACCACACTATGGCCACCAACAGAAAATTAACAAATTAAAATTAATTTTTACAACCTTGAATACCAACATCTCCAGCAGAGACACAAGGAGCACCAAAGAATGCAATAAAAATTGCTCTTTCCCATACAAATGCTGGATGATCAAGAACATGTCATTTGCTGCTCATTAGGACTCACTTTAGACCTGAATGAGAGCACTGGAAGAAAACACACTGAAACTGGAGCTCACTAATGAGCTCCCCAACTTCTTTGGGGCAGATAACACCACCTTTGGGTATTGAACAGATCCCACAGGTCCAGCTGGTTAGAGATTTACATGGCCCCAGTCCTTGCTGGCACTCCCTTGCTGCCAAGGTGCAGCAGCATCCTGCCTCTCCTCCAGCTCTCCATGGTCATCCTGTCTCCCAGCCCTGAGGAAGCAGCACTTGGCTGGCCCAGGAGGGGTCCTGGGATGGTACAGGTGAGCACCCAAGTGTAACCCCACAGACACCCACCCAACACTACAGCCCTCACAGCACCCAACACAACCAAGAGCCAGGAGCAGGAAGAGGAAGGCTGTGGCTCCCACATAGCCTGTAACAGGAGTGTCTAACATGCACCCAGCCATTTGCATTTCAGCCCTAAGCAAGGATCCCGGATTCAAATGGTAAATGAAATAATAAGCTGCCAGTGGGAGCAAGAAGCTTCTGTGGCTCAGGGAGTGCCCTTCACCTCCCACCCCTCCAGCCACCTGCAGCTGTTGCCAGGCCAGCTTCAAACCAACTCTGAAGAAAAGGCAACTGAAAAAAACTCCACCAAACAATAAAACCCAAATCTTTTAAATGATGACTTAAGAGACCCAAGTTTTTCCCTTCAGGAATGTAGCCACTTTATAGCCACTATGCCAACACAGGGGGTAAAAAAATCACAACTTCAAAGTCTGGCACTCGGTTTGGTGTGTGGCTGGAGCAAGGTAATATCCACAACTAAGAGCAAGAGACAGGTTGTTAGCTTCCCACAGGTGTCAGTGGCAGCAGAAGAAACCCAGCACATGCTGAAGACAAGCACAGCACTTGTTTGCTCACAGAATCCTGTCCTCTCTCCATCATTCCCAGCCAGTGATGCAAACCAAGCCTCAATACTTTCCTGAAAAGGAACCCAAAGGTTTTCACAGCCTTACCACCACTCCAAAACTCAGGTCATCCATTCTTCATAAATGAGAAAGAAAACCAAAAATATTCCCCCCTTCTGCTGCTTACATAGGATCTCCAGTTCTGAAAATCTCCAGTCCTCCTTTCAGACCTAAGGAACATCAGCTCCTCCTCCACATTGCCATGCAGTGATGAGAACTGAAAAGCTGAACTGCTCTTCCTGGCTGGTAAAGTCACCCCAGGCAACACCTCCAAAAGTCAGCACAGACTTTAACTGGGTGCAAAGAGGAGGAAAAAAAGCTGTAACCAGGCAGGGAGCACTTAGCAAGAGGATTCATGTTGCAAAGAGCAGCACCCCACTTACAGCTTCAGCAGAAAATCTTGGGTCAGGAGAAGATGGTACAGAAACATCTGAAGCAGTTAACTGGAAAAAGGTTACAAAATCACTAATCCAAGAAACTTCAATTTTAGCAAAAAGGATAAGCCTACAGAAGGGATGAGTGTTCAAGAACAAGGCACAGAGCATGGTGAATGAACTCTAAATAAAAAGTTTCTTTTCAGAAAACCCTGAGAAGACATTCACACCATATCTAGCCCAGATCAGCAGCTTCTCAGATAACAAACCAAGTCATTGCAGCTCTGTTGCATGCCCAGTAGAGATCTTCTGGGGTCAAGGAAGCACAGAATGCACAACACACTGGAAACTCATCAGCTACCCCTTAATCCCTGCTACCACTTTCCCAGAAATAAGGGGGTTCTTTCCATTAGCTGGCAAAAGCTGTCACAGCAGAATACACAACGATCTGGTCTCATCAGCTAAATAAATATCTTAAATAAATTCTAAATATGCCATTTGGAATTTGTCTCCACTGCCTTTCTGGTCGCTGCCTCTCCATTTCAGCACAGCCACCTTAAGACTGCAGGAATGGTCTCACAGGAGAGGCAGGCAGTAATCCACAGGGAAAAGCACTTTGGATATGGCAAGCTCTGCAATTTTGGCCATAAATTATCAGGATTCCATGTATTTATGCAGGCCACCATCTGTGAATCCACCTATCTGCATGCATGGTCATACAATCCCTGGTACAAACTCAGGGACTCCATAACCTCATACAGCTTCTCCAAACCAAAACTCTTACAGGACATGTTTGCTTTTGGGAATCCTGACTGTAAATGTTGCTGTAAACATTATTTCAACTACCTTAATTCAGAAGGTCTCCTAATACTAAAAAAAAAAATAATTTATGCCTTAGCACCATCAGTTAACCACCTCCTCAAATGGTTGGCTACCCTACTAAGTAATCCAGCTTCATCCCTAAGCCTTGACCACAGCATCTTATTCCTGCTGTCCTACATTGTGAGTCCCAACAACTGAGCTAAAAGAATGTTTAAAAAAAAACAAAACACACCATGATTATTTTTAACTATTATGTCATCCCGTTACATGACACATTTAGAAAGTCTTTTTGTTCCAGGACTATTTCCTCAACTCCTTAAGCTTCAGTGAAAAAATAACTTTAAAAGAGTTGTGCCTGGTGGCCAGCAGCACACACAGTAATAGATGTCCTGACCAAGTATAATATTTTATTTTCACCTCCATTCTGCAAGACAATTTCTCCTGACGTTTTAAAGTGCTCCAAGCTGGCAGGCAGCATCTGCCTTTCCCTGGGAAACATCACATTAATGCAGAAGTAAAAAGGGACAGAGAAACCCTCAGAAATACCACACTGAAGATCCTGTTTTCCTTGGCTTTCCAAAGGCCATGAAATGGGGAACACATTGCATTATCCCCATTGTTTGTCACAACCCATTTGTAGTCGTCCAAGCAGAAGTGACCTCCCAAAAAATCTCTGGCACTTCCAAGGATGTTTTGCTCCCTTCACTCCCACATCCAACATTTCTAGCAAATTAGGCCCCTCTGTTTTTGTGGGTTAAGTGGAGCTGCAGGAGTGGCAGCTGCTAATCAAAGCCCAGCCCTCCCAGCCACAGGCAGCTCTCTCTTCCCACTGTCAGAAGCCCACACACTGCCTGGCCTCACCAAGATGTCACAACATGCTTGCAGGAAGAACACCCAATTTCCTCCAAAGCTGTAATTTTATCTAGTCAGCTGCTGAGAGGGAAGGGCTTCTCACGAGGCAGATCCTACAGGCTGCTCTGCCACTAGGTTGGCAAGATGATGCTCCCAGAAGAAAGGAAGCTTTCCAGGCACCCTGCTGACACCCAGCAGCCCACACCTCAGCTCCCAGCACACCACTGGCCCATCTCCTACCCTCACAGCAGCTGCAAATCCAGCCTTGACACACTTCTTGTTAACTGCAGGAAAAGCCACGTGAAGCTTTGCACCCTGAAAGCAGCACTTTGGCTGCCCCAGCTTAGACCTCCTCACACCCGACTCTTTGGGCACTGGCATCTTTCACTGAAGCTTTTTTGGCTCTTTTTATGTCATCTGCTGCATATCCAGGGAAACATGAATTAAAACAGACAAGTTTAGGCTCATAATGCACAGAACTTAACAGCTTGCTCTTGCCTCAGAACTCACCTGAGGCTCCTACCTCCTCTGGTGCCAAACCCTTGTCCTGAATCCCGTGTGCTCATGGGCAAGCAGGGGGATGCAGACCCAGCCCAAACCCTGCCTCCACCCAGGCTGACAACTTCATCCTGCAGCAGCACCACAACCACTGAAATACTGCTCCAAACTCTTCCTTCAAATACTTCAAGTGAACAGAACCAGACCAAGTTACCCTGTAATTCACTACATTCATTACAGCACCTCAAACTAATGCAGTGCTTACTGTTACTGTGCCATGGGCAAAACAGGAGACACCACTCTGAAGATGTAAGAATCTGAAAACCTTTTGCCTTTTCCTCTTCTGCACACCTGCTCACACATCACACAACAAACTGGCATGTTTTACAGGAAATGAGGATTTTAAAATACCACAAGTGTTTGAGTTTTATGGGCAGTGTAGAAAGCACTGCTCCTCCAATCTGGTTCAGGCTGCCTTGTAGGCTTCAAGAACACAGTGCTGCAATTACTGTAAATCTTTACATTCAGGGCTCCTCAGTGGACTGTTGGATCAGACACTGGAAAAGACAGAAACTTGCACTGAGAAAAAATAAATAAAAAACCCTGCAGGGGCACCAGTTTCAGTGTACATGTGTCTCCTGTATTCTTCTAACTGGTATATAATACTGAGGCAGTGGGATATTATCTTTCTTTCCCTCTTTCCTTGGGAAAGCCATTGAAACTAGAAATCTAGAAGTTGAAAAAGGTGAAAGTGAGGGTGCTAAGAAAGCATTCTTCCCAAAGCTAACACTGCACTTGGTAACCAGGAGGCCTCCAGGTCAGAAGGAATCTCTGTGTGTGATAACTCACCTACTGCTGCCCCAGCCACTGCCAGTTGCCAAGGGGACATCAGGCTGGTGCCAGGCTTTGTAACCCCCCTTCTAACCCACCCAGCTGGAGCCAAGTTCCTTCTTCCCAGATTCCAGCATGCTCCTTCTGCAGCCCTGTCACTGGAAAAGCTGTGGGGAACATCTTCAGGAGCAGCATCTGCAGGAATAAGTAATGGTTTTGCCTAGGAACAATTAGGCTTCCAGCCATGCCCATGCAAACCCATCCCTGAAATGTTCTCACTCCTTTCAAAAGAGAAAAGAAGAAAAAAAGCTTCATTTCCAAGACCATTTTTTGAAGTACTGAACACAACGCTTAAAAAGAAAGCCCCCAGCACACAGGAATCCAACAGTTTCCTTAAAAAGAAAAGCCCCAGCAAACATTAATCCAAAAGTTTCCTGGTCTTAAAAAAAAAAGTATCACAGACCTGGGGAATTTGAAGCAATGCCTGTATCCTCCTGCAGGTGGGACTGACAACAGCAACACATCACAGGTTATTCCTCAAGGAAGAGCTTCCTCCTTCAAAAAAGTACTGCTAATAAAGGAGGTATTTTTATGATATTTTTTAGTTCTGTACCTATCAAGGCAAGGACTAAACTCTGGCTTCCATTTCTCAGAAAATCAGCTGTCTGTCCAGACTGAAGTTTCACACAGGATGGTAGTTAAGAGGAGGTAGATCAAAAAGTCATCAACAACTCTCAAAACACAGAGATATCACCACACACAAGACTCTATGTGTGGAAAGAGCAGAACTTCATCAGATGATTCAGATCCAGTAAGGATAAAGTTATTTAAGGTAGCCTTAAGGAATGGCTTTGCATTTGCTTCTCTCAACCACCACCACTCAGTGTTGAAAGCTGTCATAACATGTCCACATTCTTAAGGGTTTTTTTCTTGTATACACTCAGGTTTTAGAGCCAGTGAAATCGAGCATCAGTGGGCTTCCCCCAGAAGGCAGGAGCAGTAACCAGAGCAGCAGACCAGCAGCTCCTGGCTGAGCTGTGCCAAGGGGACAGGTGACAGACTGGCTCCCAGCAATGGGCCATTTAACTCTTCCCTCCCTGCCCTGCAGCAGCAAACTCGGTGCCAAATCCACAGGGATGTCAGGTGGCCACAGCCCATTTCCCAGCAGAGCCAGGCACCTATGCTTCTCCCTGCCTCACTCCACCTCTGTTTTTCTGTCTGGAAGCTCAGAATGTGCCTGTAAACAAAGGGGAGGTGTTGGTGCTTCTGCTGTTTACCAAGCTGGATGCAATCCTTTTCCCAAGGAATCACAATTCCTAATGCAAGGGAAAAGCACGGGTCCAGAATGCCAGCCCCAAGCCAGAAAAACAACACCAGTTTGCTGTGCTCACACAAAAGAAATTCCCTTGTTTCATTTACAACATGCTCGTTTAAGTCCACTTTCATCTCCTGGAAAATCCTCAAAACAAACAAGGCAAGTCCCAGCTGCCCTCCCTGGATGCCAGCACTCAAACCACAATTCCCAGAGCAGGCAGCAGTGGAGGAAGTGACTCAACTCCTCCAGAGTTGTGCTCTGGAGGAACAGCAGCAGTGCTGGGCAGTGCAAGGAGAGGGGCAGGCCAGAGACACACAAAGCAGCATACAAGGGGCAAACCCATCAGCAAAAAGCTCAGATGAGAAACCAAGGCAGTGCCATTCCCCCACCTGACTTGGAGGCAGACACAGCCAGCAGAGGAACTGGGATGTGCCCCTGGAATAAAGCCTCCAGGCTCCCAAAAGCCTCACCCATCACTGCTGCTCCCAAGTTACTCCACTGACTTTTCCAAGAGCCTTAGGACACTAAAGGTCACTTCAGACACGTTTTCACTCCAATCTGAAGGAAAGAGGCTTTCAGCAGAGCCCCCAGCTCTCCTCTGGCATCCATTTGAGACCCTGTTACATGAGAGGAATTCAGATTATCCAGAAAGTTTTGCTACCTGCTCCCAGGCATCCAGATTGCCCTGCAGCAAATGCAGCACTGTCTTCACTCACAAAATTTCTGTCTCCCTACAGACAGAAATTAGATTTTCAGGAAAACTGGGGATTTCTCTTGACTATTTTGTCAGTTTCCTCCAATCCCCCCCAGATTCAACTATTTTAATACTAACATTTCCTGTGTACATACCCACACATCATGGAATTATCTGCCATAGTAAAACCTAGACTTATTTCTGCAGATTCTAACATCCAAAGATTCATGTACTACTTCTTTAAAAGAGCAGGCTCCTAGCAGCTTTGAAGAAGGTAAACACAGAAGTATTCCTTCCTCTCCAACTGCTTTGTTTTTTCCTAAGGGCCACTGAGATGGAATCCAGGACTTTTACCATTTCAGTCACTAAGCTCTCTGCAAACTAAACAGCACTATTTTCTCACTCTTTTCTCAGGAAACCTTCTTTTCTGTCAATTGCCATTATCTTGCTTAAAAGGGGGGGCACAGCATGAATTCAAACAGCAGTCAGAAGAACTTCACCCAGTTATGCTTCAAAGTTTAGCTCCCACAAAGGTTCCAACCTCAGTCTGCTGCATGAACGTCCCTAATAAACCATTCAGAGGTAACTACACCTCTTTTGTAAAACTCACCCTTCCCCATACATAAAACCTGGCACTAAAAAGCCATCTGAACACTTATTTCTGCTGTACAGGAGTGCATGGTGCATTTTCCTTTGAGAAAAGAGGACAGCATGGAGCTGTAAATAGTAACTACAGAGAGGAAGCTGAAAGGCTGCTGAAAAGGATGCTGTGGGTACCCTGCAGCAAGGACTGCTGCACAGCCCTTCCCATGGAGAATGCAGCCCTGCCCTCTGACTTAAAAAAACACTTGGATGCCTGCCACGGGGAATTATGTAACATTTGTTTTAAAAAAATACACCTAGGTGCTACATAGCCATCAAAAACTGCAGAGAGGCTCAACCCTGGGAGCTCCCCTCCCTCTCCTTTGTTAGAGACATGCTGGAGATGCAGAGCCAGGAGCAGAGTGCCTGCCAGGCTCTGAGAAATCCTGAAAATCTGTCACTCGGAAGTTTCCAAGAAAATGTCATGTTCTAAAGGAAAACAATTACACAGAGGGAAAATGCCTGGTAACACACGTGGGAGGCAGGATGACACAGCACATGTTCTGCAGATGCAGGGAAACATGAAAAGCAGCATGAGGCAACCCAAATGTCATGCTCAACTCAAGGGAAAGGAACCTGGAGTTTTATTTTTTATTTTTTTTTTAATGGGGGAAGAAATAACACTCAAAAGTCCTGGCCTGGCAAATGCTAACAGGAGAAGGAAACAAATCAACATCAGCATCCACAGATGATCAAGAAATCAAAACCAGAAAGTCCCATTATGGATGCAACTAAGCAAATCATAAAAGAAATAAAAGAAAATAAATAAAGCTACAAGTCTGGGTTATCTCTTCCAATAACATAATTGACTGTGTTTAAAGAAAAGATACTAGAAACATTAATAAAGGAAGAAGGTTTACTAAACCATTTAAGTAGGCATGAAGGAGCTGAAGATCTCCCAGTGAGTAACTGGAAACATGGGGAAGTGGGCTGGAGAGCTTCAGCCTGGACCCTGCCAGCCCCATAAAGCATCACCCAGCCTGTGGGGCAGGAGGAAAGGGGAGGGGTGTCATGTGCCACATAAATAAAGCAGGTGATTAATAATATTTACACTCCTTTGATTACTTTCCCTTAGTATTTGGTAAAACAAGGACAAAAGTGACCTACTCAAAAGGCACGTGCAACTTTTTGTAGCCAACTCTTCTGCCAGTCACAGAGATTTCCTTATATTCAGCTGAATTCTCTTTATGTCTTTCTTTACATTACTAAATGCCCTCTGCAGCCTAAGCTGTATCTGCTGGTAACAGTCACACCCTTTAAATACATTTAAGAAAGTAGAAAGCAGAGCTGTTCAAAAAGATCTCCAAGCCACTGAGGACAATAAATTGCAGCAAAAGTTTGGCTCTAGCATCAAATTAGATCCTTACTTATGCACCAAATATAGTGCTGGGAGAACGTGCCTCAGAACATGGATGGGTTCCCAAAATGCTGATCAGAGCTCTGGAAAACCAATGCTTTATGAATGACTAAAGCAAATCAACTCACACAACCTAAGAAATCTCAGCAGGACATCTGAAAAAAAAAAAAAAAACCCAAAAAACCTAACTTCACTGTTTAAAACAGTCCTCGGTCCTTTTCAACAAGAAAACCAACAATCTGCTAATGTGCTTAGGAAAATGAGGAAGCTAAAAAAGGAGAAACTTAAATAAATTCCAATGGGGGAAGAGTCACTGGAGCACTCTATAGAAGTGCTGTATTTTACTGTAATCCCCACTCAAACTTAGCTGATGGTATAAAAAAGGCAAATGAGATACTCAGCAACTTCCCAACAGCAAACCTCAAGCATATATGGAAGAATACACTTCCACCTTGATTAACAGGTAAAATGGAGGCTGAATCCAGGAAATAACAGCAGATTACAGGCAAGAAATAACACGGAGAACAACAGGAAGAAGATCTGGACAGGAGGCAGCAATGAGTAATCTCACAGCTTTCCACAAATACCCTGCATTATCTCATCACCAAGTATTCCTTACACACCCCCTGTATTCCATAGAATCTTGGATGTGCTGCAGCTATCTTCAGTAAAGTTTGCTTAGGTCTGGTGAAGAATCACAGCAGGAAAATCCACCAGCCTGCAGCAGGTGAAAAGGAACAACAGCTCCTACACAGACAGCAGAACATTTCTTCTGAAATTACTGAAGCTTCTGCATTTGACAGCTGACTCCAGAGCCACTTTGAGTGTTCTGTGGTGAATTTCAATACACAGATTTCTCCTCTTTTCCACTCACACTGCAAAAAGAAATTTTAAGAAGACCTGTCAACCACAGAAGTTAACAATAGGAAATTACAGACATGGGAATTTTTTTTTTTTAAGTTCGACTTCAGCATTAGAAAAGAAAAAAAAAGTATTTTTTGGCCACAAAGTATGACAAGTAAAAGACACATTAATGGCATCTTGATTCTTGGGTCTATAGCACTCAGCAAGTCCCTAAAACAAGTACTTCATTCAAGCAGGACTGTGCTACTGAAGTTGGTAAAAAACATAACTAGCACAGCATCTAGCAAAACAAAATACAGGTTATTTTATTAAGGTCAATAGGAAATCAACCTGATCATTAGTTGGGTTGAGCTTATTCCTACACCAAAAATTAGATTTCTCCATTTTTAGCAAAAGAATTTACCAAAGCTTACTTAAGCTCATTTATACCTTTTCTCATAAAGAAAGGAATTACAGGCTTGTGATAAAGAGAACAAATCCAGGCATTACAAAATCTTATGTGCAAGATGTTCTTACCAAGGAAGAGATTAAGATTTTCTGTGTCAGGAGTGCTCAGGTCTCTAGGACACAAGCAATTAACTCTGGAGGTAAGCTACCAAATTTAAAGAGCAACCTCAGACAGCATTAGCAGCAACAACAAAAAAAGCATATGGAAAAGAAGCAAACTTAAAATAAAACTCAACTGAACTATGGGTAGGATCCCAGGAGGTATGAAAGCATAACAAAAGGAAGGAATGGATGACTGCCAAGAAACAGCTGTGAACTGGAGAGGGAAGAGAGGAGACGTGAACAAGATGGAAGTGTCTTCACAAAAAACAAAAAAAAACAACAAAAAAAACCCATAAAACCAAACAACAACAAAAAAACAAAACAACCACAGACAGACAAAAAGCCACCAAACCAGCAACAGGGACAAGCTAAGGTCATAGCTGGATCTCAAGATGAATGGGAAAAGACAGAACAAAGAAAGACCATTTGCAAGTTTTATCAGAGTGATCCAAGTCAGTGTTTTGAAAGGCAAGGCCTGAACAGCCCAAAAAGCTGTATGTTATCCTTAGCTTTCCCCTGAAAAAAACAGAAACAAAAAAATACAAAAGAAGAGTGAATGAATTCCTTTCCAAATCCTGCTTTTCAAAGTTTCAAAATGCAAGTGCAAGGAAAAAAGCCTAGTGCTACTTTCACGACTCCACAGAGGGGGATGGTCTTTTTATTAACACAAAATTACCATCTCATACACAGGAATTTACTGTCTGCTGACTCAGGCTGGGAATTTGCCACAGGAAGCCAAGAAGTGAATGGAACAGAACATGTCTGAAACCCAAATCCTGCTTTACTACACAGCAAAAACTGGGTGTCAGGTCCTGGAAGGCACACACCCACCAAGCTAAAAAACAAGGAGTCATTTCAAATCCACAGAACCAAGTTGAGCTGCACAGATCCATGGCACTCCACTCCCCAGCTCAACCTCCAGCTCTCCTTCCCTTCTTTCAAATCCCTTGCCCAAAGCACTGACCTGGGCAGCAATCCCCTGGAGCACACTTGAGATCCACACACACTGACCACCAGGCACTGGGAAATTCTGTGAAATATTACCAAGTGAACTCTGTGTTTACTTCTTTATGATCTGCTTTAAGCTGACCCAGAAAAGCTGCACACACATGGGTTTAGATAAACTTAGAATGCAGTGTAACTCTGGGGGGAAATTTATAGCACCCTGCTCAATTGTAAAGCTCAGTGCATTTCCTTCCAGAAGAGGTAAATGCAGCAGATGTCTTCCTCGGGAAGACAACTCCATGAAAACCTTAAAGAAAAACAATTTGCTTGCCCTAAGTTGTCTCGAAGGGTGCAAACCCAACCTTTTCAGCTTTTTCCCCCAAATGCTTTCAGCATCATTCATCTGTGATGACCTTCCTGCAGCACAGCATGGGCCTTCACACCACCACAAACACCTCCCCCACAGCCTCTTCAGAAAATGTCCAGGTATCATGCAGCAGGTGACATGACAATACTGACAGCCAACATGCCACCAGTGCCACACCAGTGCCACACCAGTGCCACACCAGTGCTGGGAAGGGAAGGCAATGCCACCTTTAACCAAGCAACACGCACAGAGCTGACAAAGCAAAGCACTGGATCCTGTTAATCCCTCATCATGAAATTCCCAGGCTACAAGTTTTTAAAAAGTCTGTGAAAAACAACTGAGTTATACTGAGTTATAACTGCAAGCAGATTCTACAGGATCTGTAGAGATAACTCACAACCTCCTTGGGTACTTAAAAAAAGACAAAACCCAAACAGAAGGTTAATTGTAGCTCAGCTGGAATAGGAAGTGGCTGAGTTTACAAATGCTAAAAGCCTCCCAAAGCACATCCTGCAGCTGAGGTTGATTTGAGGGTCAAAATCTTATTGATAGCTTTGGCAGCAATATTATTCTTATTGCTTGCTAGGCAAGACCTGAAGTGGCATAATTAAATGCAGCTATTTACTTCTCAAAGAAAACCAAGCAGCTCCATCCTGTCAGCCTTGGGCATGAAAACACATCATCACACTTGCAACTTTCAAGCTGCTCCTCATCAAACAAATGCTTCTCATATTTTATCCTTTTTCAAACAAGATAAAAAACAAGACCATTTATCTCTCAGGACACCCATGGTGCAAGATGTAACAGTGACCCCCGGGCTGTCCTCACCACGGTTATCTGCTGCCATGAAGAGGTCCAAGGCCTGACAGAAAATTATCAAATGCTTTTGGCACATTTAAAGATGAAAAACCAAGCCACTTCACATGTGCATAAATAAATCTTCCCCTGAAACTGATCCCTGTTCCACCACTATTGTGCTCTGACAAATGTAAATAGCTAATTGCATAGGTTCACTTCCATTCCAAACACAAGGAGAGGACAAACAAGGGAAAACAATTGTGGCATAAAACAAACAATTAGGAAGCAATTAAGACCGGACATCACTGGATGTAGTAAACACAACTTTCACACTGAACACTGCCTTTCTTCATTGGCTGGCTTTGCTTCTTGATTTGTTTTGGTTTTTTATCCAAACTAACACTTCTTTATTGAGAAGGAAGCACCTAAGAGCATTTAAGAGTGCCAATCACTCCATTAGGTACATGTCTCTATGCCAGAATATGAGACAGTTTTTCTTCAAATGCAATTCCAAGCTTGGACATCTTACAGCCTGAACTGCTCCTCACAGCTCTGCTAAATAAAATAAGAAAACTAATAATAAGTAAAAAGCATGGCAAGACTCAACTACCTGGCAGGTGAGGTTTGAAGGAGCAAGCTGGTGATCCAGCTCACCTTATTCCATTGTCAGTGTGCACAGAAAAAAAAAAATAAGGAAGAAGTCTGCTGTGTTTTTGCCATGCCCAGACATTCCTGCTGCTTCCACCCAGCACAGCACAATGACACCAACTCCATTTGCAAACATCTAATCCCACCAGAAAGGAATTGATAGTTTTCTGCTGGTTTAGCTTCTTCAACCAGCTCATTAAAAAGGATGAGAAGTGCCTCAGTGAGTTTAATCCTATCAACTAACTGCACCTTAACTCTTCTGGGGTCTCTGGGAGGCAAAGTGAAGCATTCAAGAGAGTGACAAGCACTGAAAATGGTCCTTTTCAAGGGTCCTTCACCACAGGCAGCACAAAGGGGAATATGAACACCTCTGGGTAAGTTTTTTATGGTTTCTGGAAGCTTTCTGTCCTTGATAGCAGCTGTCAGCCAAGGGACACATCTTTTGACAGCAAGCAAAAAATAAAAAAGATGAAAAAAACCCCATTTTACTTTTTGCAAAGTTCACTGTCAGAGCTGATTCTATATAAACTCTACCTACAACCAATTTTTTGCTTTCCTCAAAGCTAAAATTACTGTTACCAAGACTTAAAGAAAAAAAAAAAATTCTTCACAAAGTTGCCAGTAACTTTGCAGTCCTCTCTTCAGTTTACTCATAGACAAACTCAAGAGACTTTTCATTTCTGGTACTCTTTGAAAACAAAGATAGAAGGCATCACTAATAGTAGAGGTTGAAGGACAGATTTTGAGGTAATGTAACACATTCATGTGACAAGACTCTGATCCCTGCTCAGAACACAGCCTGCTCAGTGGCCTTACACTCATCAAGCCAAACCAGCACATCAAAATACAGGGAGAGAACCATCTCAGTGTGGGACAAGCATGTACTTCCTGTTTGTAACAGTTCACAGACACCTACATGTCAATTTTCAATCACTGAAATTCCAGTTTAGAAGTGCCCAGCAGTCTCCTGTGGAAGTCCTCAATATAGAGACAAATACCACACCTCCAGCTTCTAACTGCAGAAGGAACACTCAGGAGGAAGCACTGGGATGCTCTCCAGTCAGAGCAAGCTGAAAAACACTCCCCACTTCAGCAACAACTTTCATTTGGTAACCAGCAGCAACTCAGCATCTAGGAAAGCTGAGGAAGAGAAAATAACAAGTAGTCATGATGCTCTGCAGGAGCAGACTGGGAGATCAGGAAGGCCACAGTGCTTGTCACTCTGGAGACCAACACAAGCACCCTGATGTTGGTATTACTCTGCAAGAGAGGCAAGGGGCAAACGTGATGTCCCACTGCACCTCCTGTACATACACACACACAAGCTCTCATTTCATTTTTTTTTTTTTTAATTAACCCATACAAACCATCAGAAGCAGCTGCTAGGCTCCACCAAGCTGTGTAAAAAGACAGAGAAGGAAGAGCTCACCTTCCCCATTCTGGTTTACAAGTTGACTTTATATTGATGCATAAACCCACACTTCCCAAACCACAGCTACTCATCCTCACCCTCACCTGCTTCTCCATACCAGCTCCCAGTCTTCCACAGCCCTATCAGTTACAACTGCTTACATCAATCTCATTTTTTAAGAACTATATGCTCAAAGTTTACGTAAGGGATTTATTAATACTTAGGTGGGTTTTGCTCCGGTTTTTTGCTTTGCTGCTTTGGATTTTTTAAGGCAATTTCAAAACTCCAAGAATAAAGCTGAATCTTTTACTTTTAAAAATAAATGGATTTTATCTCACTCCGTTTTTACGTAAGTTTTGCCAGTGTAGGATAACACAAGCATGCTACCATATGGCACGCCTACCACAACTATCTTTAATTTTTTTCCTTGGAGACGTAAGCTAAAGTACCTGCAACTATGCTGTAATTTCCTTTCCGAGAGAACAAGTCCATTTTTCTTGGAACCGGAGATTATTTTCTAGTCCAAATCCCATTTTTTTTTAAAGGTAAAAAGGATAATCCATTCAACCACAGGAGAGGTTTATGCAGTCTCTTCAGAAAGGAAGAAACGGATCAGAAAATAGCGGCGCTGAAAATAATAACTGTGGCCAAAACTGAGTTGTATTAATTCAGTGGCTTGCCTCACAAGACAGTCTTTTTATAATGTTACCCATAATGAGAGAAGACAATGGTTTCCCTTGATTTTTACACACACCCCAGCATAGCTTTATATGTCACTGGCCCTAGCAACAGTGAAGAATAGCCACGGATCTGTCAGCAGACAAGGACCCTGCGAGGGGGGCCCCAGGCACCCGGTGTTATCCAAGCACAATCAGCCTCTTATTTGACAACAAGCAAGCCTGGGAGCTTTCCGGATCACACTCCTGTGTCAAACTGACAAGCTACAGCCAAGCCCTGGTGATAAACCTGCGTGGCAGGTTGGCTGCCACTTGGAAAAGCTCCCCACTCCCAGGGCGCAGGGACAATCTTCATCTGCTGCGTCGTTGTGGGGAGCTGAGAACTGTGAAGTCAGTTCTGGAGAAGACAAAAGTGTCACTGGCACAGGGAAAACAGCTCAGACAATCAACTTTGCTACCTTCCTACCAAGGAAACTCTTGGTAGTGAAAAAGGGAGTGAATATGCACTGTGAAAAACTATGTAAAAAGTACTGTGGAAATAAGGGGAGAGGGTGGTGTGTGTGCAGCTCAACATTTGAGTTTGTACTACTGCATCAGTAAAAGTATATAAAGGTATCCAAACTCTACGAATAACTCCATCAAGCTAACATGAAATTCAAGTTTGACAAAAGATGATGCTAACTTTCTGAATACTAAAAAAAAAAAACAAACCAAAAACCAAACCAAACCACACAACTAGCACAGTAACACAGAAGGTTTCCCTGCCTGCCCTGAGACCTACCAAGCATATTTTAAAGTTACTTTTTTTTTAATCCCTTTTAGGCTGCAGATGAGCAAGTAAATTAGGTGCTGTCTACACCACTTTGCCAACATTTCCAGCTCTGCCACGCAACAACTTCATTTTCCATTTCTGTGTTTCATCCAGCGGCAGGACTTGAAACAATGGAGGTGGGGGGAAAGGTTTGCTTGGTTTGCTTTCCTACCTTTCAGAAGGGTCTGGAAAAAGAAATGAGCATCTCATTACTGCCTGTGAGAGAGGGTGGAGGGTTTTCCGTTACCAGTTAGCCAAATGCCACGGAGAAGGAGGCTCTCTAATTTGCAAACCAGACTCCCAGGACACCGCCACCATCCTCCAAATCCCCTCCCCTTCTCCACTGCAGCAGCTGAGAATTGTGAAGGAGGGAGACAGCTGGGCTGCTCATTAGGAGCTGGGACAGTCATTTGTGCCCACCTCCCATGTGCAGCTTCCACCCTGTAGCTGGGGGGTGCCTTTCACAGCCTCTCCTGGGGTAGGCACAAGCACAATGACAGCCAAGATGGGGTTGGGATGGGAAAGTGAACATGATGGAGAGGTTCAGGAGGCAGCCAGTTGGATGTTATTTGTCTCCTAGGAGCACACAACTTACCAAAACACTCCAGTTCCCAAGATAAAATATCTTCTCTCAAAGCAGGCTACTTCTACATCTATTGGTGATCAATACCAGCCTTTAACAACTGTCAGATCTCATGGCCATGGCCCCACCAGCTGCTCACACCCAACTCTGGGGGCAAAGGCCCCGATGGAGCTGGGCTCTACATGGGTGCCTCTTTCAGCCGCCCGGATTTCCCTTCCTTCCCCAGAGCACATCTTCACTTTAATTAATAGGTCACTGAACCGGTTTATGTTAATTGTCATTAGTACCTCGTCTTTGTTCCCAAGGGGAGGGACCAAAGTTCATTCAGCTGTTGCCTACGAAGCGAAAACTGCAAAACGTCAAGGGGTTTTGCACACACCTAAACTGCCCCCGAAGCCTACGGCTTTTTTTTTAGGTTTGGTTCTTTTTTTTTTCCCCCATGCCGCAGTAAACAATCGCCTCCTCCTGAGGTCGGAGCATCCTGCCAGCCACCCCGCCCGGGCCCCGCTGCCTCCCGGCTGCCCCTCCGCAGCTGCGCAGCCCTCTACCTGAGCCGGGAATTAACTTTTACAAACCCCCGGACCGCCATCCAGGATTAACTCAGAGACCGCAGACATGGCCACGGGCAGCAACTTCTGCCCGCACCGGCCTTGCGATGAGTTAACAAAAAAAAAAAATTTTAAAAATTATAAATCTTTTTTTTTTTTCTTTTTAATAGGGGGTGAGGGAAGGATTATTTTCCCCCCGCGGCGCCTGCTCTTTAAATTCACCTCCCCCCGCTGTTCGAGAGGCTGTGGAAGGTCGGAACCCCCCTCCCGGGCCGCCCTCCAAACGCCCTCCCGGCCCCACAGCCGTTAACTCCCCGCTCCCGCCGCCGTTACCGCCCTCAGCGCGGCCGGGACGGCCCCCCCGAGCCCCGGGGCACAAAGGGACGGAGGCAGGGAAGGGAAGGAAGGAGCGGGCAGGAGCTGCTCCTCGGAGCGCAGCGGTGCGGGCAGGGCCGCCATGCCGGCGGGGCGGCCGCTCCCTCAGGGCGGCGGGGAAAGGGTGACGGGCGGTGGCCGCATCCCCTCAGCGGGCTGCCCTGCCCTACCCTGCCCGGCGGGACGGGGCAGAGGAAGGGACGCTTTTCCCTCCTCAGGCAGGAGCAGGCTCAGCCTCCTCTTCCTCCCCACACGCCGCCGCGACCCTTCCGCGGTTACTCACAACAAGAAGCTCATGGCGATGGCGGCGGAGCGGGACCGGCGGCTGCCTGGGCTCGGCACGGTTCGGCTGGGCTCGGCGCTGCTCGGCTCCCAATGGCAGCGGCGGCGAAGGGCGGGGGTGCGCGGGGAGAGGGCCGCGGGGCGGGGACACGGGCGGGGACTCGGACCGTCACCTCCCGCCTCCCGCCCGGCCGCCATCGCCCCCCGCAGGCCCCGCCGCGCAGCTCCCCTCAGGCCGGCGGGCGGGCCCGGGGCACGGATCTCTCTCCGTGTCTCGGATATTCCCGTGTCGCCTCTTCAACAAGCCCCGGTCCCTCAGACCTCTCCCCTGGGACACCCTTGGGACACTCTGTGCCTCCAAATATCCCCCTTAGCTCCCAGACACCCCGGTGCTTCACGGGTGTGACATACCCGCCCCTGACAGGCTTTGGGCAGCCCTGGCAGGGACATTCATCCTCGGTACCTCCCAAACGTGGCAGGAGAACCATTAAAAGTGCCTGAGCAATAGCGTGGCCTCCCAGTGCTCATCCCTCTTCTAGAGCTGCCTCCTGGGGAGTAAGCGAGTAAGTAATGAAGTCAACTAATACATTTTAAATTAACTTACTACATTTTTTTTTGGTGAACTTAAAACAGTTCGCTCTGCTTTGTCACCAGGGACACAAAACACGTCACAATTGCATTATTTATGCCATCCAGGCTTCCTCGGGCAGTCTGCTCTTGTTCTTCAGGGTTCAACTCAACACAACCACCCACCACAGTCATAAAAATCAGGAGATCTTAACTTCAGCATTTCTGCCTTCCTCACTCACCAACCTGACCCTTTTGAAAACACAACTTGTCTAAATGACTTTTGGTATTCCCTCACAAACGTTTGATTTGTGAGCCATTTTTAACACAGCTGGCTGGGGCCTGCAGTCAGAAAGGACACAGCTCTGAAGATAGGAGCAAATCACCGAGGTAAAAAAACCCCAGTTTTCTTGCAAACCCTTTGCAAAGTCCTTCATCTGACCTCTGCCCTGAACCACCGCCAAAGAAAGATCAACTGCAACATCCAGAATGCCTCAAAATACAGTATTTGCATTCATAGAAAACAAGGGCCACACATTCTGCTGCCGACTTAGCTACATCCTTGCTACCACTGTATGGCAGAAATTACAATCCCATTTCATGGCAAAATCTGCCTCTCTTTAGGTCAATGAGAAGCCAGCTGGATTTTGGAGAGGAGACAGGCCAGGCAGCACAACCCCCAGAGATTCCCCCTGGCCCCAAGGGGACTCTCCAAGCCCTGGCAACCCCCAAAGCCCACCCTGTTACAGGTAGGCCAGAGGAAAACCTGATGACTCTCAATTTATCAAGCACATTATCTTGAAACATGCCACAGTCTGGCACAGCACTAAGTTTCTGGCACATAAGGGGTGTCACTGTAATGCCTTACGTAGCAACATTGACAGCCCTCTGCTTCTCTCATGTTTTTAAATGCTGAAACTGCATTTTCTACTATTCTGGCTCTGTCCTTCAGACCAAGTCAGAATGCCAGGTCAGTGCATTTCTAAGTAAATTAAAATTACATCACTGGGTTCAGGACATTTTTTAAAGAAAGTCTTTTACTGAGCAGCAAAGGCATAATTAAAAAGCATTTCATGACATTTGCAATTTTCCTTTTGGCTGTATTAGTAACAGCAGGTATGAAATGGGTCTTGGGGCACTTTTTAACAGATGCTGTCAGACTTACACGGACACATAAAGTAAAAGAAAAATATTGCTAATCTTTCTGGCACATTTATGTTAGGGCATGAATAACCTCCATTCTCTCTTCCTTCCTTCTGCCCACAGAACGTTTTATTTTTGTGGCAAGTTAAAATTAAACGTCTGTTCCTGCAGCAGGAAATAGTTGGCCTGGGTGGCTCTGAGGAGAAACATTTATGTAATGTGTACATTTGATGTCTCCCATGAATATTGGCCCGTGGGGGGTGGCTGGGGGTCACATGAAGTGCTCACTGCTGGGTCAGGGCACTGGCAGTCTGCTGCAGTCTTGCATAAGAGCTGAACAGCTCAGTTGCTCCAGGAAAGGCTCCGTGGCCTCAAATCTGTCATCTCAGTTTATCCACTACACTGCAGAGCTCAAAGAATTACTCTGAAAGGGCCCTCAAGCTGACAAAGTGTTTGGTCCCCAGCTGAAGTTTCCAGCTACTGCAGCAGAGCTTGGTAAACACTGAGCATTCCAGCTGAAAAAGAATTAAAAGATCAGAGATCATAACAACATGTATGTAATCAGGAATTTTTAAAAAAATTGTTTTGAAATTTAAATATTGTAGTATGAAAATACTGTAAACATTCTCCCCACATTCTATCAGTAGCATCCATCAGTTTTTTAACAGGATATGTGTCTGTGCATTAAGGGATTTGATTTGTGAAAAAGCAATACCTACAAGACTACTCATACAAATGTAGTGATTTAAACACCAGATTGAACCTGTGGTGTGTACTTTAATTATTTCCTACAAAAAAAATGCAACACATGAAGAAATTATAGGAATTAGATGGTTATTACAGCATGGTCCTGAGAGTCACAATAATTCTGGAGCTGGGATAGTACAACTCCTCAGCCTTGTAGAGAGAGTAATAAATTTGTCCCTCTGTCACCTTCAGTGCTGTCCTGGGGGTCAGATGTGTGTCATTCCTCCTCACTCATGCACTTCACTAATAATGTCCTCCAAATTATTTGTGTAGAACTTCTCCACAAATCTCATCATCTCATCTGTAGCTATGCTGTGGACACCATCTGCAGGGGGTTTTATGATAATTTTCTCCACAAAATATGCTTTTTGTTTTTTCCTTACAGAGTCATTGGGTCTGGCTAAGCATATTAACTCCTGTTATTGCAGAGATAGTTGCAGATGACCAGTTGTTAAATCTTTCATAGAAAATGGTGAAAGTCCCACTGCTCCAGTAACTTACAGCTAAACAAATAATTTTGGAAAATACCACAACAGAATATAAGGACATTTTTTCATGATGACATCAGAGTAATGTTTCCCAATACAAGATAAGCATTTGTTTTACTAGCAACCCAGATGATTTTTCTTTTTCCTCTGATTAAACTAAAGAATTACTGGCATTAATTAGTCTTAGAAATTGCCTATTTAGCACTAGCCATTGAAAAAGGCATCTTCCAAGGTTGACTCCTTGGTCAACTGCAGCATGGAGGGGCACCTCCTGAGTCTTTGTTTTACACCTACACTAATGTATTTCACCTCACGAGCTGACTTCATCCAACACCAATTCTATCAAGTGAGTAAGAGCAAATTCTATTGCACTAGGAGGATTTATTATTCTTATCACAGATGCAGAGGCTTTGATCCCTCACGTTGGCTAAGGAAGCTCCAAGCTCCAGGGAAACGTCAGTGTCAACCGGGTCCCAACAAAATGGTGCCCTCTAAAGGTAAGTCACACACACTGACAAGCTAAGGAGACAAACAACAGTAAGCTGTTTTTTTTAATGTACTCGGGAAGCAAATATATTGAAGGAAAAATAGGTGGAAGATGTGCATCTCAAAGAGACTCTTCCCTGCACCCTGCTTGGTTCACAAAAGAGGAATGCACGTAACATTCCCTTGGTCCACAAGATTCAGGGATCTACTTATTCAATCATACTTAAAGCATGAAAGTCAATCTAGATAAAGTGTTCAAGAGGAATTCCTATAGTTATCTTAATTTTTTGCTCCTCTAAAATCTGCTTACTTGTTTAAAGAAGGTTTTTAACAGAACCCCAAGGTGTAGACTATGAAAAAGTGGAATGTGGACCACTTGAGTGCCGAGGTCAACATTCCTTTGAAAAATGTGTATAATACATAATTTACCTTGAAATTTCAAGAGACTGAGAGTGCTCTTGTCGAGAGACTGTGCTGTTACCCAGGTAATAATCTGTCATATGAAAGTTTGTTGCAGGAAATAGTTTATAAAAGCAAAAACTGGCAACAATGAGATGACCTAAAATAGCTTGTTAACATTTTCAAAATGGAGATAAGAAACATTCAAAGCTCCTGAGAAATTAATGGGTTGGCAAGACTACCAGCTGGAAGGCTTCTCTTGAAATAAACCAAGACTGTATTTTTGAGTGACAGTTTGCACTGGCTTCAGGTGGCAACCCTAAATTGGTGATCTCACATCTAGAGCTACAGGACACCAGAGAGAAGGGGAAAATCTTCCCTGTGGTGGATATATATATATATATAATATATGTAACAAGCTTGTACACCCTGCATCTGAGTGTCCACTCTCACTTGACTTCCTCCACTGTTGGGGTTGAGATTTTTGGCTTGCCTTTCCTCCCTTTTTTCTTTTTTCCCTCCATCCTGAAGGTTTCCCCCTGGGCTCGCATCCCATCCCTTCCCTTCCCCAGGTGTTCACTCACAAGCCGGTGCTGGCTCTCTCCCTTGTCCCTGAGATGCAGCAACAACAGCAGGGCTGATTTTTTTCCAAATCAGCCGTTTTATTTTCCTCACAGACGGGTGTCCAAACCAGCACCACCCCTGGCAAGCTGGGATGAGAGCAAGGGGGAGAAAACCTGATCCAAGTCTCCAGTGAAAGGCTGCTCAGGGCTCGTCGAGCTTAAGCCTGACGTAAAACTTAGTATCACAAATGTACCGAGGGGTTATTTCCTTCCTGTTTTGATTAAAAAAGCAATAAATAGAAGCCGCTAGCGTTGTTACCCTCTGAATGAAGGGCAGTGACCTCCTCCGGGAGCACACTTACTTGCTTCCCTGTCAGTAACGAGCGTTTCGCCTCCCGCAGCTCCCGCCCGCCCTCCGCCCGGCACCCAGCCCCGCCACCCGCCCGCCTGGCCGGGGTCACCCCTTCGCTTCTCCCCTCCGCCGAGCCCCGCTCCTTTCCCCTCCGAGAAGCCGAGCTGTGCCCGCGGGTTCCCGGGAGCGGGCGGAGCGGGAGGGCCCAGCCCCGCCGGCGCCTGCTGGGAAGGGGAGGCGGAGCCCCTCAGCCCCCGCCCGCCGCCCATGGCCGCCGCAGCACGCCGGGGCCTGGCTGCCCTGCAGCTCGGTGTCAGGCTGCGGCTCCGCCTGGGACCGCCGCCCGCACGCAGCCTCCCCGCCACCGCCACAGCCACAGCCACTGCCCTGGGGCTGGGCGGCCCCAGAGCTCCGGCTCCGTTCTGCCCTGCCCTCCGCAGATACAGCCAGGTAGGGGCCTAAAATGGCGGCGCAGGGAGCGGGCCGGGAAGGAGGGATCCCAGCGGGACGGAGCGAGCTGGAGCCGCGGGATACTGCGGGAGGAAGGGAGGGAAGGAGAGGGGGAGCCCCGGGACACAGCGCTCCCAGCACCGCCAAGGGCGCCATGTGCGCCCTGCTTGCCCTTGCTGCTCCCTGGCGGAGAGGGTTCGGGTGGGAAGAGACCTTAAAAATCCCCCGCTTCCAACCCGCTGCACGGGCAGGGACACCTCCCACCGGGGTGCTCCGAGTCCTATCCAACCCGACATGGAATATCGTCAGGGATGGGGCAGCCGCTGCTTCCCCCAGCGGTGTGTGCCAGAGTACCCAGCCCCGCACCTCTGCACAAACCCCAAGGCAGCTGAGTGCCCCTGCTGAGACCTGCAGGCTCACACTTAACTCATCTCTTCTCCGTTTTTTTGTGTGTTTCTTTTCGGTGACAGGTTACAGATGCTCCGTCCCAGGAAGGTCACCCCTCAGAGCAGGAATCAGAGTCACCCAAGGCAGAAAATGACAATATCTTTCTCATCAGGGCACAAGGATTCCCCTTCTCATGCACCGAGGAAGATGTGCTCACCTTTTTTGATAGTATGGGAGTTAATTTTCCTGCCTAACTGTTCAGCATGGTGTGTTATTTAACTCAGTAATTAATTATTGGTTAGCAGAAAGGCAATGTAGAGATTATCTTTCCCTGGCTAGCAAGTTTCTAATATTGCTCCAAAATTGTTCACAGTGTACACATATAAACCAAATAACCAGCTTCCAAACTGCTGGATATTGATTAGAAACTGATCTTTATGATGTTATATATTTAACTGAGCAAGCCTTTCCCTTCTTAGTCTGTCTCCACAGACAAGGCAATCCAATTCAAAGTGGTTCCTTTAAAGACCATTATGATTGGCTTCTTCCTTTCCCAACTCCCCTCTTCCCAAACAAACAGGAGTGTTTTTTACTTAGCATTTTAAATTACTGTTGTTTTCTGATCCTAATGAATAGGCCTGTGCATACCTTTGCCCAGCTGATCCCTCCACACTGTAATATTATCATCCATCCTTCCAGATTACACTGTATTGCCAGGCAGAAATTCTTTAATGGGTTAATAACCTAAATTAAATGAGTTTGAAGTCTTAAAGGACAGGAACACAGTTACACAGCTGGGGAAGCTAAGGGGTGATTTTTCTGCCAGAGTTAAGGTTAGAAGTCAGAGCTCCCTATCCTTGGTTTCAGAGCATTTTTTCAACTGCTGAGGGCAATGTCTGTGCAGGAAGAGCTTCCACAACCCCCCCCAGCTGGAGGGCTGCCCTTTTTGGTGCAGTGGGGTGGGTGTGGGTGTGTGTGTCTGACATGTCCCTTGGTTTCCAGGCTGTAGAATTCGGAATGGTGAGAACGGGATCCACTTCCTCTTAAACAGGGATGGGAGGCGCCGGGGGGATGCCCTGATCGAGCTGGAGTCCAAAGCTGATGTCCAGAGAGCCCTGGAAAAGAACCTGAGGTACATGGGCCCACGCTATGTCAAAGGTGGGTTTGAGACAGCAGGACTTACCTTGGGAGAAAACTCCTTGATGAATAAGAACTGCTTGGATTATAAAGCAGGAGAGTAGGGAGAGGGGCAGGAGAGTGGGGACAAAGCAGCAGATGACCCAGTGAGGCTCCATTAAGCCAAAGCCTCCTGGGCCAGACAGGAAAAGCAAAAAGTGCTTTAACAGTCAAAGGTTGGACTGGATGATCCTGAAAGTCTCTTCCAACCAAAGGCATTCTGTGAGTGACAGGATGTGGGCAGGGGAAGAACCCTGAAGTTCTGTGGGGAGGAGAAGAGCTGCCTTGCAGAGTGCCAAGAGGGAAACCATGTTTTGCACCTGTGTTCCTTGCAGTTTTTGAAGTGCATGACAGTGATGTGGCAGGCTTGCTGCAGACCCTGAGGGATGAGTCTCAGGCCATTAATGATGGAGTTGTGCTACTCAGGGGCCTTCCCTTCAGCTCCACCAAGGAGGACATTGAAGATTTTTTTACAGGTAAGTCAGGCTCAGCTGTGCCCTTGGCTCACAGGACATTTACTTCACCCAGCTGCTGCTTAGCTAGGCTGCTGTTTCTCAGAGAGGGAAAAGGCAAAGCACACACAACCTTGTGCACTTGGGAGGGTATGAAGAGTGGCTGCTCCTCTGCAGCTAGAAGTAACTGAAGCTTTCTCAACACACTTTTGGCTGCAAGGCTTTTTTGCACACTTCCTGCAGGTCTGACCTAGAATCCATGCTTGCAGTACCCTTTGTGGGGATGGGGGAAGGAAAGAGATCCTATTACCTGCAATTGGATTGCTCCCAGTGCATGATTTGGTAAAGTTAAGAGGGGGAAAATGCCTCTAGGATAGTTAAAGTACAGATGAATGCAGCATGGGCATGCCCAGATGTAAACTCATGACTGTTACATCACCTATACCACTGGTAAAAGCAATTTTATTTTTTTTTTCTTACTGGCTTGTTAATGGTTGTGGAAGTGAACTGCACCAGTTCTCAGCTGAGCAAGCATTGCACAGTGGTTGTGTCTCACAGTTGGTGCTGGAGCAATCCAGGTGGCTGCTGCCTCCATTCATTAGCAAATAAACCTCTAAAGCTGGTAATAACCAGCAGCATTCTGCAGGCAGCCACCAGCCACAGCAAAGCTCTCACCTGACAGCCAGCAGCTGGGTATGTTTGAGGGCATCTGGTAGTAGAGTTACCCCAATGAGATGAGTGGGACAGCATTTTGGAGCAAGTATTCCCATTTCTTTAGGAGCCTGGGGAGACCCTTGGAGAAGGTAACACATGGAAAGAGAAATGCAAAAAAAGCATTCCTGAAAAGTGCAGGAGCTCAGCCTACTGTGTCCTCTGTATCCCCCAGGTACAGCTGTGTGCAGGCTCCCCAGGATATTGTACAGCACAAAACCAGGAGTGCAGGAAATCTGACCTGGGTTTTAAAGAGATGGGGGAAAATGGGCATAATAATAAGGGACAACTTTGAGAACATTTTTAGATTTCCTTGCTGTCCAGAACTCAGATTCACTTGTTGTCATGGTTAGGTGAAGCCACAAGTTGATTCATTACTGGCAGTTCAGCCTGTGAACACTAACATAAATCCAGTTAATTCAGTTTAAAAAGTTTTATAAAAGGTGTGCAAGCCAGCATGAGCACTTGTTTCACAACTATTTAACTGCCTGATTACTTTGTCAAGGAAAAAAAAAAAACCAAAACAAACCAGAAAATGGAAGAAACAGTCTCGGAGCTGTATGGCACAAGCTCCTGACAGTGTGAAATCCTTTTTCTCCCCCCCTTTCCCTTCCCCTAGGTTTGAAAGTCACTGACATAGCTTTCATTTACCGGGGAGAAAGAAGAACAGGAGAAGCTTTTGTGCAGTTTGCAGCCCCTGAGATGGCAGCTAAAGCCCTGCTACGACACAAGGAGTACATGGGCAGTAGGTAGGTGCTGGCCAGGGAAGGGGAGCATGGCCTGGGGAAACAGCTGTGCCCCACTCAGGGTAGGATTGAGGGAGTTTATGCCCTTATTACACTTAAAACCCATAACTCAGACTCCAGAGTCAAATATCAGTAGAAATCACAGCTCAGTTTTCCTCACAGTGGTGTCAGGCAGTGACCTTGTGGCTTAAAGCATTTTTTTAGTAGCACCACCTGCAGCACTGCAGCCCCAGTGTTACCTCCTCTGGTGAGGCTGTGTGGGCAAAACTGGAGTGAAGGAGATGAAGCCTTTTGCAGGCTCCTGTGCACTGCAGAGGCAGCTTCAGCACTTGGGGGAATTTGTGTCTCTCAGAAGTTGTTTTTAAGTATTCCTGAAGACAGTCTCATCCTAACAAAAATGAGGTGATAGGATTCAGAGTGGGGAACACCAGACAGACACCACACACCCATCACAAGTGCACAGGGATCCTACCCTCCTCCTGCAGATCTTTTCCCTGGGCCATATTTCCACCAGGTTCTCTGGTGCTTTCTGTAGCTCTTCCCTCCAGCCCAGCCTCAAGCACAGTCAGTGCCTCCCTGCTTGCAGAGGACATTGTACCAAGCACAACTTGCCACTCACCTCTGGCTTGAATCCATTCCCAGTGTCATCTGCAGGCCAACACCACACAGTCCTCTTGGTTTTTTGGTGACCACATCCCCCTGGGCTCTTCTCCTGCCTCAGGAATCCAGGGGTAACCATTTTCTTCTGAAGCACTGATGGCCACACATTTCCCTCACCAGAGCCTCTTTCTCAAGGAGAAACCTATGCCACTTTTTCTCCAGAATGCTGAGCTGCTCTCAGGAAGGCAGAAAAAAAACCCCAAACACCACCCTAAGTTTGCTTTTAACCTGCTGAGACTGCTGACTTGGCTTCTATAATTCCCTAAATCCTCTTTCTGAACAGCAGGCAGCAGCAAACTTCTGCACACACCCCCTTCTTCCTCTCTTTTACTTCCTGCCCCCCAGCCTGCATTTCCTTGTTTTTGTCCCCCCCTACCCATGTTAAAAGAAAACAGCTGCTCTGTAGGTGTGCCCAGGAATTGAATTAACTGACACATTCCCTACCCTGCAGTAGAGATTTCTCAAACTGCCATTCATTTTTCCCTCATCTTGATTCAACAAGAGCTGATCTGCCTCATCTGCCTCAGCTCGCACACCTCTTGTGTGATTAGCCAAGAAACAGAGTGGTTTCCAGAACTCTCAGCTTGCTCTCCCTCATTCTTTGATTTTATAAAAATAAATTACATTGACCTGTGCACAGTTTATGGGGGGGTTGAGCTGTCCCTTAGTGTTACATCACATATTGCTGTACTCTGCCCACCACATTCCCATACCCTGTTAGATTTTATCCCATATATTTCATAGCAGCACATAAAATCTGATTTAATGTGTGCCTGTGCACCTCGCGTGGCTGCCTGCTTCTGTAATCTGGTTTGGGATTGGGTGGTTTGGTTTGGTTTTTTTAATTGGGTTTGTAGAGATGCAATGAGGAAAAAGAGCCTGAGGTGCTGGGCTGCAGCACTGCTGAAACAGAGACCAGGCAGCAGAGGAGGTGTCTCTTTCTGTGCCAAGACAGAATTTTGGCCTGTGACTGATACAGCTTCTGCCAGAACTGTGCCTGAGGCTCTGAACTGAAGCCTTTGTCCAGCCCAAACTGGTGCCCAGCCTGGCTCAGCAGTGTGGGTTTAGGCAGGAGAGCCCATCCCTGCAGGGTGAGCAGGGCTTCCAGAAGCCTGGCTGAGCAGCTGAGGTGGATTCATTCCTCCCAGGGGCAGGAGGACACCTGCAGGTGTCATCTCAGGCCCTGGAGTGGCTCTGGAGGCAGGAGCTGTGCCATGGAGTCTCTTCCCTCCAATTCCAGGTACATCGAGGTGTATGTGAGTAGGAGGCACCACATGCAGAAGCACATGCTGTGTGACAGGCAGCTGCCAGCCTACTCCAGGCTGAGAAGAGAACAGGAACCTGCTCCTGAAGAAAGAGGGCTGAGCCACACAGGAGGCAGCCTGGCTGAAAGAGAAGGCAGTGAGTCCCCTCCTGTCCTCTTCTCTGGGACCTCTTCCCCTGTCTGCTGGGAGCATGACTCTTCCTGGTTAGAGCTTTCCCACAAAGGAGGTGATAATTGCAACCATTAATGATTTTTTTTTTTTCTCCTTTCCACAGAGTTGTGCAGGGAAGGAACAGAAACCTCCAGGCAGGTTTTAGAATCTGAGAACATCTCATCACCTCCACACTTTGTCCACATGAGGGGTTTCCCTACCCAAGCTAGTGCCCAAGACATAATAGATGTGAGTAAAACCAGGAGTGAACCCTGCTTAGCATCACCAGTGCCAAGGCTTCAGCAGTGGTTACAGGGGAAGGGACTGCAGGGTTTAGCACATCTTTGTCAGGCCTCAGTGCTGCAGATGTCTTGGGAAACTTGAGTTTGCTGAGGGATGGAGTTTGCTGAGGGATGGAGTTTGCTGAGGGATGGAGTTTGCTGAGGGATGGAGTTTGCTGAGGGATGGAGGCTGCTGGGGTGGCTGTGGCCAGGGAAAGGCTCCTCCAGAGACAAGGAGAGAGTAAAGCTTGCTGGGCTGGCTTAGTGCCTGCCACTTGGGGCTGAGCAGCCATTTGTCACCTGAGCTGGAGTTCAGAGGAGCTGACTGCACAAAAATGAGCTGAAGAATCTCTTGAGTACCAGTTGTGCTTTGTTTGAACAGCACAGAGCACCACAGAGCAGAGGCACCTGCACTTGGCTGTGCACACAACACATTTGCTGTGTCAGGATTGTTGTTCTGTCAGAAATGTCTGCCAGGGGCTCACAGGGGGTGGGAGGCTGTGACCTGGGTGTGCCCAGCTTCCCCCAGGCTGCCGGGAGGGCCCTGTGCTGCTCAAGGGCTTGGCCAGGCACAGGGTTTAGTGGTGACCTTAGAGGTGACCTTACAGGGCTGGGCTGGGTGATCCTCACTGCCAGCCAGACATTCAGTGATTCCCCCAGAGCTGGGCAGGCTTTATCTCCAGAAATCTGCTTTCTCAGTAGGAGGGTGTGCTGCTGCTGCTCCTTTGGGTCTTTCTCTCCAGACTCTTTTTTTCCTCCTTTTTCAGTTTTTTTCTCCGCTGAAGCCCACGAGGATCATGATGGAATACAACTCCCACGGAGATGCCACAGGAGCAGCAGATGTGCACTTCAGCAGCAGGGAGGAGGCAGTGGCTGCCATGGCTAAGGAGGGCTCACAGCTCCGTGAGTACAGGGGAGGGGTCTCACAGCTCCGTGAGTAGAGGGGAGGGGTCTCACAGCTCCATGAGCAGAGGGGAGGGGTCTCACAGCTCCATGAGCAGAGGGGAGGGGTCTCACAGCTCCGTGAGCAGAGGGGAGGGGGCTCACAGCTCCATGAGCACAGGGGAGGGGTCTCACAGCTCCGTGAGTAGAGGGGAGGGGTCTCAGCTCCGTGAGCACAGGGGAGGGGGCTCACAGCTCCATGAGCACAGGGGAGGGGGCTCACAGCTCCATGAGCACAGGGGAGGGGTCTCAGCTCCGTGAGCACAGGGGAGGGGTCTCACAGCTCCATGAGCAGAGGGGAGGGGTCTCACAGCTCCGTGAGTAGAGGGGAGGGGTCTCACAGCTCCGTGAGCAGAGGGGAGGGGGCTCACAGCTCCATGAGTACAGGGGAGGGGTCTCACAGCTCCATGAGCAGAGGGGAGGGGTCTCACAGCTCCATGAGCACAGGAGAGGGGGCTCACAGCTCCATGAGCACATGGGAGGGGTCTCACAGCTCCATGAGCACAGGGGAGGGGTCTCAGCTCCATGAGCACAGGGGAGGGGTCTCACAGCTCCATGAGCACAGGGGAGGGGTCTCACAGCTCTGTGAGTACAGGGGAGGGGTCTCACAGCTCCATGAGCAGAGGGGAGGGGTCTCAGCTCCATGAGCACAGGGGAGGGGGCTCACAGCCCCTCAGGGGGGTGGGCACAGCTGCTGTCACACCCTGTGCAAAAGGTTTGGCTGAAGTCCCAGTGACCCCATAATGTGAGGTGGGCTTTGGGGCAGAGCAGAACAAACCAAAGGTGTGCAGGGCAGTGAGCAGAGCCTCTCTCCCCAGAGTGCAGTGCCATCCACTTATCCCTGAGTGAACACCCAGAGCTGAAACAGGACTGCTAGGGACAGTGGCACGGTCTCAGCTTGGGTAAGTGCATCCCTGTGCATCCTCTTGTCCCTGCTTTATTGCCAGCAGCACGTGCCTCAGGCTGGCTGGGATGAGCAGAGCTGAGCTGAGGGCAGGCAGCCTGCAGCCTCTCACCTCCCAGTGCAGAGGGGCAGCAGCTCCCTTCCCAAGTTCAGCCAGAACTTGCAGTGCTGCTGCCCTGACCCAGCAGAGCTGAACCAACCCTGCCCCTGCTCCCTCCAGGAGCCCCTTCAGCTCTGGCAGTGGGATTATCAGAGGTGCTGATGGGGTTGTGCTCCTGGCAAGGAAAAGGAGACACAGCTCAACCTTTTCCAGGGCTGTGGAGTGACAGTAACTGTTTGGTTTTTGGTGTTTGGTTGTTTGGGTTTTTTTTTTTTTGCTGGGGGGTGCAATACTGCTTCCCAACACAGAGGATGGAGTGTGACAAGGACCAGTCTCCAGCTTGTATTTTTCTTTCTTAACCCATCCCCTCTGTCAGTAGCAAGCCAGAGGCATGGCTGAGGAGTCAGCTTGTCTGCAGTGCAGACAGGTTGGAAATGTTTCACCATGATGTTAGCAAAGGGGGGGAAGGTGTCCTGTGTCAGGGCAGTTTTGGGGTATTTTTTTGGGTGCTTTTTGGTTGTGCTTTTTGTTTAGTTTGGGGGTTTTTATTCGTCTGGTTGGTTTTGTTTGGTCTGATTTCTTTCAGGGTTGTTGTTTTTTTTTTTCCTCACAGACTCTTGTGTATCTCTGCCATTTACAAGAGAAAAACTGGGGCTGTGCTGGGTGTGAGCAGGAAGAAAGTGTCCCTCCTGCAGGGTGTGTGGCAGCTCTTGTGACACCAGCTCACAGCCCTCCCTGCTGCTGAAGGGTGCTCAGCTCTGCAAACATCCAGAGCAGTTTCTGACCTCTGCAGAACTGAACACCCCCAATCCCCTCTGTGGGTACTGGAAATGTCTCACCTGCTCAAGCTCTTTGCATCATCTCACCTATTTTTTTTTGTTGGTGAGATTTTTAGTACTGCTGTGTTGTAGTGTTCTGTTATTGGAGACCACAATTCCAAATAAAACGCAGGGGTGCATTTGAAAAAAAAAAAAAAAAATTACTGTTTTTCCTCTTCATTTTTAGGCAGAAGTGAACACATTCCGTGGGTGTGAGCATGGAGATGGAGTATCAGTGTTGCTGCTCAGGAACAAGGATAAACTGTACAAAATTTAGTTGAGCACTGTGTAAAAGCAGGTAATAAATTGTGTTGCTGTACTTTGGAGAAGATTTATCTCTTGCTAAAGCAGAAGCAGCTGTACTGGGGGAATGGCAACCAGTGCAGGAGGTTCTGGAGCAGTTCTGGTGTGCAGAGCATTACCCCAGCCAGCAGCAGAGCAGCACCCATCATCACTGGGTGTGTGTGAAACCCCTCAGCACACAGAGCCAGAGTGGAATGGACAGACCACTCAGGTGTGGGATCCAAGTATCAACTTTTTTTTATTGTTGTGTGAAACACCATGAACAGCAGCACACCCAGCCCTGCTCCCCCAGCCCAGTCCCCCGGGTGCCAGCCCCTACTCCAGCACCACAAGCAGTACCTGAGCAAACCTGCCTGCAGCACCCACAGCAGCACCTGGGGGCAGAGGAATTCCCTGGAGCCTGAGGCAGCAGAACCAGGCAAGTGCTGACCCAGTGGGCAGCATCTCACTGACCTCTAAATGCCTGGTTCCAGCCCAGCCCCCAGAGGGTTTCAGGCACCTGCCTGCTGGATCCCAGAGCTCTGCTGTCACTGCACTTCCTCAAGAGCTGTCCTGCTTTTCAGGTGAAGAATGTACAGGAAGTGCCTGGTTTCCAGTTTAATTAAGATGGAAATTGCTTGGGATGGGTGTGGATGCAGGAATTTGCCAGCAGGTACCCAGCTGCTCCCACTCCATGCCCTCTCTTGCATCTCTGGTGCCTCAGCCCTGCTCAGCAGGGTGCCCACACCTCAGCTCTGGGCACCCTGTATCAGCACTGCTTACACCAACTGCTGATCTACTCCAAGGGAAAGCAGCAAGGAAATTTATCTGGGAACCAGCAGGAGGGGAAAAAAAAAAAAAAAACAAGCAGAAGAAAAACGATTTAAAGTTGCCCCCCTGTGAGGAGCTGTGGCTCTGAAGGGCACTAACAGGAGGTGGAGAAATGGGGAGCTCAAGATGCCAAGGCCCAGGGGGAGCTACAAGGGAGTAACTCCTGGTACAAACTAACACCAACCACGTGAATACCTCAGCTCTGACACCTCTGTATGCAGTGCCAGCCACTGGTGAAATCCCCTCTGAGGAATTAAACCACTAAGCCCCCAGTAAAATTTGTACAAAACCAAATGCTTCTGTCACATATAAATATATCAGTTTTCTACAGGCTACAAAACATTTTGTGGTCTTTAAAGACTGAAGTAGACTTCCAGTATAAACCAGGCCAAACACAACTGGGACACACTGTGTGCTTCATTAGGAAGCCACCACTGATCTCTGGAGGAACACAAAATCCCTTAGGGTAACAGCAACAAAGAACCATGCAGCCTGAACTGTCCAACCTCTTCAAACTGTTCCAAATTACAGTTTCTAGCAGGTGAGAAGCATTCCCATTGCATCTCACCTCCCTTTTGGTCTAACAAAACAAAGAGCAAAGCTCCGGGTTTATTACCATTTTTTTTTATGTGCACAACCACAAAAAGGTGGATGGAAGTGGCCCTAAGCCTTCTGTGGCATGATGAGGATTTGGAGAATCCTGGGGAATGCAACGCCTCCAGTTCCCACACCAGGTACAGTTCCACCCCCAGCTCTGAGCACTCTTTTGTCACCACAAAGTCACAGTGAGGGTCTCAGAGGTGCAGATCAGTGCAGGCTGTCAGCTCTGCCATGGTGCACACCTCAAAACCACCTACGTCCCCAGCCCCTAAAAAATACACAACTTTCACAGCTTTTTTTTTTTTTTTTTAAATACATATATCTACACTGATTTACCTAGCAAGCCCCTGGCTAGAGGGCTGAGCCAAAGAAGTGAAGCTTGGAAGTGTCCAGTGACCTCTCCCCTGGCTCTGGAGCATCCGGGCTGGGCTGCCACAGGGCCCTGGGGAAGGGGCAGAGAGGAGGCTGCATGCAGGGTGCTCCCCTCTGCTCTGCTGCAGGGTGCTCCCTTCCACCCCACAGACTGCTCCCCCCTGCACCCAGAGCTGCTCTGGGGAGGGCTCTGTTCTCCCTGCAGCCCAGGCTGCTGGGGCACACCTTGGGGGTGGCTGCAGGATGTCCCCAGAGCAGCTGTCCCACAGGAGCTGGGGCTGAGGACAGGCAGGGGTTGTACAGGGAAGGCTCAGACTGTTGCTGTAGTCACAAGAGACTGTAAACACCGTGGAGCTGCTTCCCCCAAAAAAACCTGTGAGGAAAACAGGCAAGTGCCTTCTCCCCACATTCCCCCAGAACAGCTCCAGAAGCCACGGCAGCCACAACCACCTGCTTGGTGACCTCCCCCGGGGCTGTGGCCTCCCTACACGGGGCTGGAGCAGTACTGCTGGATCAGCTGCTGGTGGCACGGGTTGCAGACTCGCTGGGGGTTGATGCTGGACGGGAGGGGCAGCTCATGGGCTGAGCAGGCTGCACAGAAAGTGCCACCACAGTTCTTGCAGATGTGCTGGAACGCAGGAGAGGACAGGAAATCCGTCAGGAGGTGCACAAGACACAAACAGCACAAAGAAACTTCTGTCACTGTCATTCCACCCACTGAAAGCCTCCACTGGGCTAGAGAAAGGCACCCCAGAACTCCACTCTTTGCACCTCTGAAGGTCAGAAGTTTGCTCCTGTGCTCATCTCCAGTTTAGAGCAGAGCTCCTGAGGCCAAATGAGAGGAATCCCAGAGTGCCAGGGTGGAAGGGACCTCAAGGACCCCCTGCTCCAACCCTTCTGATATTATTGTTTCTCTGAGATCTCTCAGCACCCCAGAGAGCTGAGGCTTCAAACTTTCCAAAGTGGGGGAATCCCCCCCTTCCCCTGGGAGACCATTCCAAGGTCTGACTGTCCTCATGGGGAAAAATTTCCCTCTTGTGTCCCATGGGAATCTCCCCAGGAGCACCTTGTGCCCATTGCCCCCTGTCCTGCCCAGGTGAAGGCTTGCAGCAAGGCAGGTACAGGTTACAGTAATGAACCATTTGAGTTTTAATTGGCTCACCCTGCCAGAGCCTTTGTCCCCAGAGGTGCAGACGTGGCTTTCACAGCCATGTAAACACTGGCATGAGAGATCTTGCCCAGGAGAAGCATCTAAACGTGCACATGGATTTGGAAAGGTCTCAAACTCAGAGGTAAAGCTGTGGCTTTGGCTCTGCTTTGAACTCGGATGTTTTTCTCAAGATAAACACAGGGGAATGGGGGAGACCAGAAACCCTACAGAGCTGCCATGGGTGATACAGAAGAGGTGCAGGAGGTCCCTGAGGGGGCAGTGGGCACTCTCCTGAAATCCCTGTGGATTCAGACTGAAGCAGGGAGGAAAACAAGAGAGGCTTAGTCATGGAAAAGAATAAAAATAAGAGAGAAATAAATAAGTGTTCACATTTGTTCTCAGATCTGATTGATACCTGGCAAAAAACCCTACTTAGCTGGAAAGGGAAGAAGCTGCTAAGGGGGAGGAAAACCAAATGACTGAAAAAGAGCAGAGCAGGGAACCCTCAAGTGGGTGCTGGTCAATAAGGGTCCTTTCAGGGGAGAGCAGAGTTCAGAAAAGGGCTCATGTCTGTACCCAGGTCACCAGCAGGGAACCTGCCTGTGCTGTATGGAAATGTGTGGAAATGCAAAGCAGGAAGGATGCACATTCCCCAAGATGATGGAAACACAGGTCCTGGAGTTACCTTTCTGTTGCTCCTGCTGCTCTCCTCCTGGCAGAGCTGGCAGATCTGTCCAGGTCCTGACAGCTGCTCCTAAACCCCAGTGAAGTGCAAGACATTCTGCTTTACAGGCAGGAAGGCTTCACATGCTTGGGTTTTTAACCCTTCTCTGGCCACAGCACTTTTGTGCGTTCTGCAGGAGGATCTGGAGTTGCAGTGCCTACAGCACAGCTCCCTGAACCAAACACTGAACTCCAGTATTATTGTTATTTTTCATTGCTCTTTTTAGACCCACCAACCAGAGGCACGGGGCAAAGGGATTAAAAGGGGTCAATACCAGTTTAAAAACCAACATGCTTGTGCTGAGGAGGCAAAATGAACTCACATAGGAGCAGCACTACCACCTAAAATCCTTTCTAATGGGATAAGCAGCACTTTTCCAGCAGGGAATGATTGCTGCTGTGGACTCTACAAATCCTCAGCAAGGCAAAACCTGAAGGACAAACTTCAGGGTATTTGTGCAGGGAAGATGCTGCAACAACCCAGGAGCCTCGGGCCCTTCAGTGTTTCCATGGAAGAAGAAAACCACCAACCTGCTCCTCCTGTGTGCCACTCAGGAACCTGCAAGAGAGGAACATTGTCACTTGAACCGGCACTTGAGCTGCTGCTACATTTAAGACAAACATTTGGATTATCAGAGAATTGCCTCGTCCTGTCTTTAAAATCCTACCCAGACAGATTTTTTATAATTTTCTTCTCCAAAACCACGCTGCCAAGTCTGCCAAGCCCTCAGCACTCCCAGCTAGATGGGAAGAGCAGGAGAAGAACTTGCACAACACCCTCAGAAGAGCAGGGAGGGAGCAGGAACATAGAGAAGACTGCTTAGATGGTACAGACACAGCTTAAAACTGGCTTTACAGAATCCCTGATGTCTGTGACCAGGCAGCCACGATGTGTGCTGAGGCCTCTGTGATGCTCACACTGCTTGAACACTCGAGGTGAAGCAGGGGTAAAAAAAATCTCCAAGGCCTGGAAGATTTGTGGTAGCAGGTAAAGCAGATTTGAATGAAGCCCATGCTATTTTTAAGACAATACTCTCCTGATAAAAGTTTTATTGGCAGTCTGTGCCCTGTGTCAGAGCACTGCTCTTCTTTCTTGACACTCAGAATACTTCAAGCAGGCTGTAACCACCCCGAGCACAGGCCTGGGGACACAGCTGCTCCCTGGGGCTTTTAAAACATCTTTTCCCATTGGAAATCAAACCTGAAACTTAGCTTTCAAATGCTAAACAAATCCTACAACAAGTATCCTCTGTAATACTGACTTTAGAAACATGTTCCCTTCACTACATTCTTCTACAATCAACTCCTTGAAAAGTTATTTCATGTTCTTTTTAATAGCTTCTATTCCTGGCCAGAAGCCAGTGGTTATTGGCTCCAAATGCCCACCAACACTTCTCCTTTCCCTCTACCTTCTTTGGACATGAGTACTAAAGGTCCAGGTCTCTCCAGCATTTGGCTTCTGAACGTCCTTTAAGTATGAAAAATGAGTAAACAAGAGATTTATACAGAAAGAAAAGGTAAACAGGAGAGAGACAGAACTTGTCTGATGCAGAACTGGTGATGACAAGCAGTGGAACCTCCTCCTTCCCTTAAGAGCTACAAAAAAGCAGCAAAGAGACCTCAACGATCAGCATGATGTTGAAACATCTGTCCTAGAAAATGGAGCTGCACTATTCCAACCTTCCCATCAGCACAGAAATAAGAGGAAACAGGACTTAGAAAAGAGGGAGGCAAAAAGGAGAGTTCCTTTCTTCCATACTTGTGTGGCAGGATGCTGTTCTCCTCTCTTAGCAGCTGTTTCTGTTTAGCATTTTCCTCCTGGCCTTTGAGCTTCCCATCCTGCCAAAAGGAAACATCCACCCATCAGTGGAGCTGCACCAAGCCCCAGTTCCACCCCAACCACACTCCCAAGGGAGCCCCTGCATGGCTGGGTCTTTATAAAGACTGATCAGCAAAACAGATCCTCTCAGGATTTCCAGGGTTTCATGGTAACAGAGAAGTTTGTTCTGCAAGGGCTTTTCTGGCACAGCCATTCCTGGTGGGAACTGGTGCTGCAGCTCTCAGCCAACTGAGCCAAGGGGCACAGCACCCCCAGGGACCTCTCCTCCAAGGCAGTGACAGGCTGGGCAGCCAAAAAAGCAGCTCCACTAAGAGCTGAGCAGCTCCTGCTGGGAAGATAAGACTACCCAGCCTGGGCCTTGGGGATTCCTGGGGTCCTTTGTTACTCTCCAGCTGCATTGCACTTCAGAGTTCCTGGTTCCTTCTGCTTAACTGGAGCTGTTCTGCTACAGCAAACCTGACTCTGATAACTGAGTCATGATGCACAAATCATTTCACTGAAATGCTGTGTAATCCTGGTAAAAAAAGGAAACAGAACGGTTCAAGCAGCCCAGGGAAGGCAGCTCCTGCAGAGCAGCACACACAGGAGCTGTGGGAACAACCTCTGCTGCTTTGCAGTTCTCACAGTTGCAAGTTCTGTTCTCCAGAACTACTCCTTTCCTCCCAGTTCTTAGCACAAGAGCCTCTTGTTGTACAGAGGAAGCTGCAGAGCAGGTTTTCCCATTCTCAAAGGCAAATTTATTGCTGAAAAGGGAGTTTTGCTCTCAAGATGAAGGGTGTGCTTTGCCCTAAAAAACAGAGTTCACAGATGTGCAGCATTAAGAAAACAAAGTAATTTACGACTCTCTCAAAAGATAATTTTGTCTTCCAAGCTCTGCTATTTACCACTTTTGGGAGAATTTCCCTTATTATGATTGGGAATACAGAAACCCAAGTTTGCTTTCCCTAAGAGGCAACATGTACAGTATCTCTCCTGCTGTATTTTATTAAACTAGTGAAGGAAACCCACAACCACTGTCAAAATTTCATCAGGCAATGCAGTGTAATGCATGAAGTGTAACACTGGCAATGTTCTTGTGAGGCTAAACTCAATAAACTGCCTCTTTACTGTATATTAACAGAATGTCCCAGAGCTCACATTGCTGTGGCAGATGAATAATACATATTTATTTGCCTAATAAAGCTCAGGAAAAGCAACAGAGGAGAATAAAACTTCAAACAGAAGAGTAAAAGCCACATTACCTGTCTCAGCCAGCTCTTTACTCCTTTTTTGTTCTCTTGGCTGAGCTGGTGACTCTGTGACCATCTGTCCCTCTCCCGCTTCAGTTCCAGCTCCAGGTGGCTCCTGGAAGAGGAGGAGGAGATGTGAGTGAAGGCTGGGGCCGTGCAACAACTGACAGCAACAGCAAAGGAACTGTTTAACCCCTTCTTTACAGCAACTGAACCCAAATTCAAGAGCTGAAAACTGCCTCTTTGAGTAAGAAGTCAAGCCATGTGTTAGTACATCAGGATGGAAAATGTTAAAGCTCATTTAGTTACAGCACAGTGTGGAGGGAAATAAACCTGCTGACTACGTCTGCAAGCCCTTAAAAAATCCTGTTATTCATCTATTACAGAACTGCTGCTCAGCACCATGTGCAAAGAGCTATTCCTCAGCACCTCAGCTGCTGCAGGCCAGGCTCAGCAGGTCAAAGATGGATGAAGGAGCACATCTGAGGTGCCTGGAGCAGGCTGGGGAGATGCCAGACTAAATCTACCTGTGGGTCACAGACCCTTTGCTCTGGGGCAACAGAAAACTCAGCATCTGAACTGCAGCCTGGCTGCATGTGGCAGTGACCAAGCTCTGGGGCTGGAGCACCAGAAACCTCCTTCTCAGAGATCATGACAAGTAAAATAATGTGGGAGGCACAGGGAATGACCCTGGCTCCAAAACCAAAGCCCTGAAACTGAGTTACCTGCTGGGAAAAGTGCAGTGGCAGGACTTGGACTGCAGAACATTCTGAGCCCTCAGAGCCATTATCCATTACCCATTACTGCCCTCCTTACCCTCCACACCACTCCAGCAGCCTTCAAACACCTCCTGATGCCACCAGACTCATTAATTATACCCCCTAACTGAAGGGGACTCAGATCCAGAAAGGAATCCTCACCCACACTGACATTTAAAAACAAACCAACCAGGGAAAGTCCTGCTTGGAACTTGGATTTAAAACCACCACTACCACGTAGATAAAAAACCCCATTTCCTCTGACAGAGGAAGAGGATCCAAGCAAGACTGCAGCACCCAGCCACTGCAGCACCCTCCAGAAACTCTGTGCTGTAGGAACCCAGCTAAATAAAGCAGCCCAGCCTCCTGCCAGAGGCTCCATCAGCCCCACACTGCCAGGCTGGATGTAGCTGAGTGAGGAAGGGATCAGAGCAAGTCCAACTGATGCAAAAATAGAACAGTTTGGAAATGCCTTCCCCAGGCAGCTCCACACAAGGTGAAGCTGACTCAGCTGCAGGTGCCAGTGCAGAGGAGATGCAGAGAACACCACCCAGCCCACCACCCAGCCCCAGGCCTTGGTATAAATCTCTGATCAAAGCCCTTTGCTGGCTCTGTAAAAGCTGTGCCAGGAAGGGAGAAGGGGACAAAAAAAAAAAACCCAAACCTTCCCCCACCCAGCAATGCTTCCACACAATTCATGCCAGTGACCTTGCAACAAACCCAAGATGCAGAAGGAGGGAGGCTCTTCTATTTTAAGGCAAGAGGATTTCTGTTTCCTGCTACAGGGAAACTGATGAGACTGCAGGGGAGAACACGAGAGCTCCTGCCAAGTTCTGTACATTTGCCTTCCAACTTTCTGACTGCCTCCCAGTGAAACTGAGGCCAATGTCAGCTGGAAAAATAAACCACACCACAACAATCCCAGCACTGTTTGTCAGACTGACAGCCAGGCTGGACAACCCCAGCTCTCCAGTGTGAGCTCTGGGGGAAGGCTTGGCTGCTCCATGCCTGCTGAGGAGCAGTGAGTGGCTTTTACTTTTAGCTTTAGATTCCAGATTCCTCTACTGAGTGGAAAACCTGATGGAAGGGCAGGCACTGGAGAGGTCTGGGTTCTGTCAGAGACCTGAGTGTGACACCCAGGAACCCCCATTCCCTGCAGCAGGTGAACCTGCAACATGACCTCACCACAGCTTCAGGGCCTGCTCAGCATCTCCTGGTCCCTGTCCTGCATCTCTAGAGCTGGGAGGTTTTCAGAAGAGATGTTTATGGGCCAGACGAATCTAACCAGAGTGCAGAGAGCCCCCGTGGACATCTTGGTGTTCAGAAAAACATCCTGACACTTCATTTCCACCCAAGAGATGTTTTACAACCTGCTCCTGATACATTCCATCACAAGCTTTGTAGTTTTCCTGGGGGGTTCTGCTGACCATCTAAAGTCCTTTTGGTTTTTTGGGGGTTTTTTTGTTTGTTTGCTTTTTCCAACCTGATTTTTCCAAGTTGTAACTTTAAAAGAAGTTGTAACTTCTTAAAAGCTTTGCCACCTCCCAAAGCATTTTACCTCCCCCAGAGTTCATGCCATCCAGCATCTAAAAACCCCATTTATCTCTCTCCACCTCCAACCCCTCTCCCTCCTTTTGCTTTCTACTAGGCACAGTAAAAAAAAAACTCAGAAAAGAGATGAGAAAAAGATCTCTTCACCGCTGCCTGGAGAGCTCTTCCACTTCCAGCTGGAGGCTGTTGATTTTGTCCCCAAACTCCTGCTTGAAGAGCTTGTTGTCCTGCTGGGCCAGCTGACGGTCCCTCTCCGCCTGTCGCAATCTGGATTTGAGCCACATGAACTTGTGATAAAAAACAAAAGCCATGGTGGGGAGGAAGACCAAGTTTAACCAACAAATTAAAATAAAAAAACCCAGTGAAAAGGTAAAGCGAAAAGAAAAAAAAAAAAAAAAAAAGAAAAAAAAGAATGATAAAAACAATGGAAAGGAGGAAAATATTTTAAAGAAAAGCAAAATGGAGGTGAACCAGGCAGAAGCTCTGATTTTCAATAGGTTTTATTCTATTACTACAGTTTACAGCCAGTAGATGAAAAACAGAAAACATCACTTTTATCCAGATTCAAAGCAAACCTCAAGTACACAGAATTTTCAGTCAAATTGGATTTTAATGTATGTTACATTTCAGCTTTACACGTGTAACTGGAACTTGCAACATAGGTTAGCTATGATATTGAGAATTAGTGCATTTTCCTGCTCCCTTCCACAGCCTGGCACACCAAAGCACTTCTGCTCTGGGCCTGACATCAGAAATGGCCAAATCCTTAATTCTGTCTGATCCTAGTGTGACTGTGAGAGCAAACAACCCCAGCCCAGTCCCCTGGCTCTACAGAAGACACCTGGGGAGGGGCAGAGGAGTTCCCTGCTCTGATCAGCTATTTGGCTTCCTTGAGGAACGCTTCCACCCTTTGTATCATTTCCTGTTCTTTTTCTCCAGGTAGTTAAAATGCATTTTTTAGCAAAAGGTTACTGGAGGGGAGGTTTCTACTTCCAAGCATGCGACTTGGGCATCACGCAGAGGTTCAGAACAATCCCAACTGCTCTCCAATCCATCTGTGTGTCCCCCAGACATGCTACGTGGTGGCACACACTTGCCCAGGGGAGGACTGGGCTGAGCCTGGAGGATTTTTACACATCCCAAGTGGAACCCACTGGGGGTTCTCTCCCCAGGTGCCTTCCACTCCCTTTTGCTGCCCCAAGGAGCACTGTCCCGCAGGACAAGAGGGGAACTGGCACCAAAGAATTTTTACAGGCATCTCACCAGAGCTAAAAAAAAAAAAAAAGCCCTTATTCGACACAGAAAACCCCCAAATCTCATCTCTTTCAAAGGAAAAAGGAATCTCTAGGAGCACCTATAACCTAAAGCCTGTGACAGGCCAGCACAGTCAGCTTCTGTGGCCACAGGGAAGAGGATATTAGTTTAGAGAAGTCCAAGCTACAGTTAAAGTTTTGCACTGGGGTGCTAAATGGGCAATTATTTTTCCTTACTGAAAGCTCTCTCCAAGCTTTGGCTGTTCTTTCATTGGCAAATCCCATTTGTATTGAGCAACAGAGACTCAGAAGTGAATGAAAGAAGTGTCACAGTAAAAGGCACCTCTTCCTTTTAAACCATCAACTACTCCAACAAGGAAAGGCCAAGTACCAAATGACCACTTCCACTCCCCCCACCACTGCACATCTGCTTTCTTTTGGTTGGGTTTTTTTTGTTTGTTTGTTTTTATTTTACGCTCTAAGGATCAGATTATTTTTTTGCAAAACGTGTGACTTCCCTTTCTTGGAAGAGGAGAGCCCCACCAAAACACTTCTCCTCAGCTTCCTTCTTGTCAGGAAGAACCACAAGGTCTGTCTAGAGGGGTTCATGGCAGAGGTAGAAGGCAATGCAAAGATAAGGAGGTTTCCACTGAACTTACCACTCTATCATGTTACTCTAAGACACCTAGCTACTAATTCTGGACACATGAAGTTTAAAGGAATAAGGATAAGTCCCCACCCCCCCACCAAGATGCGAGCAGTCTGGGGTACACAAGGGCTGGGTCTTCACCCTGAGGAGCTGCTGAGCTGCACCCCTTCCCCTGGGACCTGGGGACCCAGCCCAGAGAAGAGAATGGGGTAAGCACACAACTAGGTTCAACAACTTCCAGGGATGGTTTGTTTTTTTTTTGTTGGGTTTTTTTTTTTGTTTGTTTGGGGTTTTTTTTTTCTTGTCTACTTCACAAAAAGGGGAACACATAAAACTAGTTGACTTTCCAGAGCTGGCCCATCTGATCCTGGTGGGCCCCCAATGCACCAAGCATCTGCTGAAGGTAAGGTTTGCATCACCGAGGTGCACAGAGCCAGAGCTCAGGGGTCATTTTGCTTTCCTGGTGGGTTTCTTGGCCAGCTCATTGGTATTTTAACACAGTTTAAGTGGCAAAGGTAGGGATTTTTATACCCAGCTCTAAATCTCCGAAGAAAAAAAACCTCATTGATTTTAAAAATTCAGCAAATTCCAAATCAACTTTAGGTGACAATTAATATTTAAACAGTTGCTTTTAGCAATTCTCGAGTTCTCCCCTCATAAATGAGTTCTGATGTCAGAGCTGTGAGGTGACCAGACATAAAAATGTCTAATGATGCTTCTGCACCAGTTTGTTTGCTGCACTATTTAAGATTTTTGCCTGTTTCACCAAATCCTTTCCACTGCATGAGTAAGGAGGAGGATGATGAGAAAACGGAAAAAATAAGAACAGCAAGAGAAAAACAGCAAACAGATTAGCTGAGTAGACATCATAAAACATGGACAAATACACATTTTCTAGATATAAAATGAGCTATTTTTATATAGAGTCGTTCAGAACAGAAAGCCTAAAATGACAGCATTAATTCAGTGCATTGACCAACTCATTAAATAAGCCCCAGCCTGATTTTCTGAGCTGGCAGGAGAGCCCAGGCCATGCACTGAGACTGAAAATCTGAACCTTTGGCCAAGCCACAGCAAAGCCTGACTTCCACAACAAGCAAAGGGGAAAAGGAGCACTGCTCCCACCTGCTCCCCCTGACAGATTGTCATTAATGCTCAACCACTTCTCTAAATTCCTGTTTCTGATTTTTATTGGTGCTGTTGGAGACAGGGAATGACTTGTAATGAGTGGATAACATACAGAAGTGATGTAGCTCAGCAAAGCTGCTGTGTTCATTCCTGCTTTGGCAGGATATTTTCTCCTAGGGGAGCCCTCCTGAGCATGAAAACACCTCTAACTGCATCCCAAAAACTGCAGCTCTCCTCCTGTAGCTCTGTTTAGCACTGGCTAAGCTGAGCACTCAGACTCTCACCCATCCAGGGCCCGTGGGACACTACCACTACAATACACAATATAATAATTGCAAAAGTTTCATTTTTTACCTTTGTTCAAGCTGTTTGATGATGGCAGCCATCTGATTTGTTTTTTCTTCCAAACGGCTGTTTAGTTCACTCTTCTGTTTCACTCCCATGTCTGAACTCTGGGAAAATTAGGACCATGGTTTTTTGTAAGCAGCAGTAAAACCAAAATAAACCAAAGTGGCATGGAAACTGAAAGGGGAAGGTGCCCAAAAAGCAAATGCCAGGTCAATATTGCAAGGACAAACATCTTGCTGTACAGGTGCAGGCTGCATCTGGACAATGCCATAATCAGTGAAGCTTTGTGTATAAGACATTAATGCAGTACCTGTTAGTATAATTTGACTTTTTTGCACAGAATGATTAGCTCAAGAAGAGCAGAAACAATTTTTCCTGTTCTAAAGTTTATTTTTAGATTTCTTTCTGGGCATTTTGTGTTGCTCTTTGTCTTAAGAGTCTGATTTTGTGTGTGTGTGTGCATAGTGATGTATGTAATGACACCACACACCTTCAAATACTACGTTGCACAGGAACAGAACCTACCATGGCTCAGCTTTTAAACCACATAAACACAGAAGTTGCTTTCCTCAGTCCTACAGACACATTTCCAGATCACCATGAGTATTTTTTTTTAAAACCTGCATTTTCCTTTAGCTTTCAACATGTTCAACTGTCCAGCCTGTATAGCCTTGCACACCTAGCACCTTTGAAGCAGGCAGGGGAAAAAAAAAGAAGAAGAGCTATCACTTTTTCTCTGGAATGCACTGCATCTGATTTAATCACTCCCCTACCTGCAGCTTGAAGGACAGTTCATGCTTTAGGGCCCTGAGATCATCCAGCTGCTGTCTGAGTGCCACCAGTGCATCCTGCTTCTCACAAACATCCTTCTCCAGCATCTTCATGGCCAGCTCCATCTCCTGCCTCATCCCAATCTGCACCTCCAGCTCTTTCTCCACATCCTGGAACAGATGGATCAGTCAGCAGCTCCTCCCCACCCAAGGGATAAGCACACTCTGACCCATCCAAGGCAACTGAGGACAAAAATCTACATTTTTGGGGCACTATTAAAGCAACAGAACCAGCAGGAGTGGCCAAGAGTCAGCACTACATGGCCCAACCTTTCTGATGAGGGGGGTGGCTGGTGAAAAGCTGGCAGACTTAATTCCTACAAACAGCCCTGCTCAGGCATTTTTCTCCCCAGCAGCTGAGCACAGAGTGTCACCCAGCAGCTCAGAGGGTGACAATCTCCTCAGCTGCAAGGGGGATCTGTGAGACTGGAAATACAGCTGCTCTGCTCATGTTGAGAAACAGACCTCAAGCTGAGCAGCAGAGCCACACAATTAGCATTGCTTCTGACCAGCAGATTTCAGAGCAGGCTGGAAAGAATGAAATCAAAGCCCCTGACCCACCATTTTCAGCAGGGATTGCCTGCCAGGGAGGCACTATGTGAATGAGCCCTTTGTAGGGAGCTCCAAGCTCCTTACCAGCCTCAGCTGAGTCTCCTCCTTTAACTGTTTCCGTGCCTCAGTCAGTGCTTGCCCATCAGCAGTTCTGTCTTTAGTGACCTGAGTTAATGAAGACACACAATTAGCTCACCACTATACACCCCTAACCCTCACATTTACTGGTTTGCTTTCTCCATCACTTCAGAAACAAATTCTGCAACTACCCAAACTCAGAGCCCTGTTGGGTTCAGGCAGCCTGCAGCTCCCTTGTGAAAAGTTTCAACTGAAAGAGGGGAGACTTGGGTTAGATACTAAGAAAAAATTCTTCACCAGGATAGTAGTCAGACCTTGTCCCAGGTTGCCCAAGGAAGCTGTGGCTGCCCCATCCCTGGCAGTGTCCAAGTCCAGGTTGGATGGGGCTTGGAGCAACCTGGGCTGGTGGGAGGTGTCCCTGCCCATGCAGGGGGTTGGCACTGCATGAGCTTTAAGGTCCCTTCCAACCCAACCCATTCTATGATTCTATGAAAATCCTTTCTTTCCCTGTTTCCAAGGTGTTTGGAGCACACCAAGGGACAGGAATGAAATGACCAGACTGTCCCTGTTCAGAACTTTCACAATACACTAAGTACAATCACAAAACCTCAGAAAAATATCTTCAGGGTTGCAAAACTAAAACCAGATTTTGCCACAGCTATGAGCACTTGCAATAAATCAACAACAACAACAAAAGATTATAGATCATGCTCCTTGATTTCTGAAGAGGGTAACACTGCAGGCCAAAAAAAGCAGAACTCCCAGGCCCAAATTATTCTGCCACCCCTCAGTAACTCATCCTTCCTCCTGCCCCTCCAGAGAGCAAGCCAGGAGCAGGCTGTGCCATGCTCACAGCCAGGGTCCATCTGCCACCCTCTGCAGTCACTCCTCCCTAGAGCAGTTTTTGCATGAGGTCCCTAAGGAAACAGTCTCTCCCAAATGCCTGCTTCTCAAATTTGGGCTGGGACTGCCTGGAAGGCTCAGAAGTTGTCCATGCACACCAACCTTACGATTGGACTCTAAGATGTAAGAACTTTCCTCTTTAACCCGTTCCATCTCCTCCTGCAGGGTAATGATCCTGTTGTTTGCAACTGCAAGCTGGGAACAAAACAGAGCAATAACAACAAAAATAAACTTGGTTACTTTTTTCTCCTCTCCAGACACATTCTCTGTACTTTTTTTTTTGACAGTCAAAGTGATAAAGAAAATAAATATTTGGAGTGGCAAAGGACAACTCAGTCTGCACCATGGAGAAAAAGACTCTGAAAAAGCACCTGCTGGTGTCAGGCTGATGGGTTTCCACTGCCAGGTAAAACACAAACTTGCCAACCCACTTCAGGTCCTGTCTTTCAGTTAACTTACTGACTTCTTCGGGTCTCCACCTACCAGACTGTGAAAGGTGTGGTTAGCACAGCTCAGCAGAAATCCTCACTCCATTCCCCTTCCCTTGCCAAGCATCACAAAAAGGGAAAACAGCCAAGTTTTGCTGACTCCTGGCAACTGAAATTCCTGCACACTGTAAGCTGCTCCTTGGGCAGGAGAAGCACAATGGGAACCTCATCACAGGAGGAAGATTTGGCTGGAAATGGAGGATCAGTAACACCCAGCACCCTCAGGAGAATTCCTCAGAGGAATTCCCAAGGAAGGCATCACCACAGACTCACAGATCACTTTGAGTTGAGTGGTCAAAGCCCAAAATAACTTCAGAAAACTCCTTCTGGCTCTGTAAATCCTAACTTACATAAGCCTTGCCCACAAGCAAAGCTCAGTGACATTGCAAGAGATCAGCAATGTTAAGTGACAAACCCCAACAGGAATTACCCTGATAAATCTGCATTTTTGGTACAGCTCAAGCCAAACACACAAATTGCTCTGACATGTGACACAGCTCATCAATTCCACCCTGCAAACAGCCCTGCTTGGCATGGGCACAGCTTGTTCCAGTGTCACTTCAACTCCTGCTTTGCACTGCATGCAGACTTCACCAGGACACAAGCAAGTAAATTATTAAAAATTTAAAAAATAATTCAGTCAACACTGCAATTAATCTCCTGGGCACCAAGTCAAATGGGCACAGCACTTGTACCCTGCAGGTAATAAATCAAAAGCCACTTCTTATGGCAGTGCTGAGAAAGGGAGCCTCTACTGCACACCACTTTTTCAAATTAAAGAAAGACTTAATTGTAAAAAACATTTCTTGCTCCCTAATTACAGAAGTGGATTACAACAGTTTCCATCACTGAAGCTTCTTATCATTTGGAATGCATCCATCAGAGTAAGAATTCAGTCCCCAGACACACAAATCTTCTTTAATCACAGTGAACAAGTAAAAAAAATCCTATTTTATATTTGTACTGCAAGAGCACTGAGACATCCCTAACAACATCATTCTGCTGAGCTAAGTGACATGGAGACAGAGACACTGGAAAACTGGGAATGATGAGACTGCAAGGGCACTGACCCCAAAAAGTTTTATTACATTTATGCCATTACTAATGAACTGCAAGGCCAATTTTAAAAAAAGGTTTCACTGTGACTCACATAATAACCATTTTTCATGCTCAAACTGAACATTTTATCTGTAACAGTAATTTTTCCTTTACTTCTTGCAAACTCTGACAGGCTAGAGAGAAAGTTATTCAATTATTGCCCTTACACTGCAGTAAACTTCTGCACCTCTCAAAATAAAAGAGGTTTAAAAATTTGTCATGTCTGATGTCTCACAAGCTACATGGGCTGTGCAGCATTCAAACCCAAGTCTACCTACAGTTTATTCTAAGACACTTTCCAAAAATCAGAAGGCACTCCAGGGCTTCAGAGGGATAAAGTGTATCCAACAGCTTTTGGTTTTTAACAGAAACATTCAACTGCTTTTCCACCTCACAGCAGCAACAGAATAATGCAACTCCTTGGCAGGCCACTTATTCCAGTTCCATCATTAAACACTCATCATTAGGAACACCAGAGATCTGCAAATAACTCCTCCCATACCTTTTTAATCCCTAATTCCCAAACATCAGATGATTTTTCTATTACACTTACCTCCTCAGTCAGTTTAGTGTTGGATTTTTCTAAAGCATCCACCTTGGCCTGCAGGTTGTTTACTGTAGCACTGTTGAAAAGAAAAAAACCTACAGTAATTCCTTTTTTCTTAAATGTTATTTTTTTTACTTTGCTATCCTACAAAATAAGAAATAAAGAAATCATGTCTTACCTTAAATGTCTATTGAGTTCTTCTACATAGTTCTTCTGGTCCAAAATAGCAGTTATCTGACCATCTCTGTAAAAAAATAAAAAAGAATTATTATTCAGTTGAGCTGTTTGGATCCCAAGAACCAACAGAGAGCACTGAAATCTCTCAGAGGAACCGTGTGCCCCAGCTCCCTGAGTCCCTGTGGGGTCTGTGTTTTAGCAAAGCTGAGTTCCAGGCTGTGCCTTTAACATCAGTAACTCTGCCCTGGCTTCTCAGAAGCTGCAGCTGGGGGACATTCAGACACTCAGGGACACACAAAGCAGGATTAAGGCAGACAGTATTTCAAAGAGCTCAGCAGTGTTTCAAAGAAAAAACAAAAAAACCCACTGGTTTTGCACTGTTTTTTTGGACAAGAGTCATCCTACCCAAGTCCATGCAAGGAAAACTGTCAACAAGTCTGTGTTTTGCATGAACTTGCTGCCTACAGATCCCCTGGTGCCAAACCCCAGCTCCTGCCCTGCTCTCCATGCAGCTGGTGAAGGTTTTAATGAACTTTTAAATACTTTTTAAATACTTTAATCTTCAGTTCCCAGTTAAGGAAGGATACACAAAATTCCTGGGAGACCTCCTGTTTCTCCTGCCCCCTCCCAATGCTTCCAGTATCTTATTTATACACTATGGTGTAGCAGAAAAGAGCATTTCAGTCTAAGGAGCTTTTTAATTAAAAATGTAACAGCTTGCAGGGCAACCCAGAACACTTTAACACAAACTGCCAAGAGATAAGAAGCAGAACAGCTGTGCATGTGCTCACCCTTCACTGCCCTTTGTGCTGTTCCCATCTTTCAAATACATTGAGAAATCAATAACTCCAACCTAGAAAAGAGAAAAATTACATTAATCCCTTTTTCTAAGGCTAAACACTGTCCCTAGGCATGAAAGTTGAGAAGCATTCACTTAGAACATTTACTATCAGTGTATGCTGTATCACAGCAAGGATTCCTTATGCCAGCAACCTATCAAAAATTAATGAAAACAGTTTATTTCAAGCAAAAATAACTCAGGGCAGCAGCAATTGGCAAGCAAGTCTTGGGACACAGGGACAAACATGCCCATGACTCTAACTGTATGACTCTGCTCATGCAAGCTGCCAGGGCAGTGCACGCAGGTTCCTTTTCTCTGGTTTAGCAGCAACCATGATCTCATCCCACAGCATGAGTGAATTAACAGTTCTCTTCCTCCCCTCATTTTGGCCAAGTCCTTCCCTGGCTTTGCCTGCTTTTTCCTCTACTACCCTTCCCTGCACAGTGACTTGCATGAGCAAAGCTTAACAGCAAAGAGAAAACCAAGGAAGACCACAATCTGAATAACAAGTATTAAGTCTTCTATTACATAAGTAATTAACTTCTATCTCAGCTGATGGAAGTCCTCTACAACAGCAAGTTCTTCCAATTTAAGTGGTCAGAAAAACCCCACTAACTGTGAGTACCTGTGAGTCCAGGTCTTCTCCCTTCATGCAGAAGTTTGCATCAATGACATTCAAACCTACAAGGAGGCCAGCAATGATGGCACCTTCTTCTTCCATCATCAGTGCATTGGGCTCATAAAATTCACTGCAGGGTGCACAGCAAGAGAAGACAAGGGTTACACCTTTAAAAGTCAACCACAATGATGTCAACTCACACTGGAGCTTAATATCAGGGGTTTTTACTACTATTCTTAACACAAGTCACCACCATATTTTCCAGCAGACAATACCAAGTTCTTTTTTCTAGCTCCAAGTCAGCTATGGATTTGCATGGGCAACCAACAAAACCTGCTTGTTTGAGAAACACCAGCAGATTTATTAAATCCTGCTTTGCACAGCCACAGTAGTGCAAATCCATGGCCTTTCAGTTAAGTTAATCCATGGTACCTTGCAGTTAAGGTGCAAAATTGTTGCTGTTTTATGTGGGAACCAGAGAGGCAGAAGTGAAATTACTTGTTCCAAATCAGAAATAAATCCAGAGTCAAGATTATGCAGAGAGTTTTGTATCCTACAAATATTGCACCCAAATCATCTCTCTGGAACCAACATTTGTGTTTATGCTAATGGATATTTGAGATAAAGAGGAGAAATAACAGCTTCTGAATTAAGAACAAATACTAAGTATTTTTTATCTCAGAGGAAGCTCTATATTTCACAAATATTATACTTTATCTTTAAAAGTACACACATTTTGTCATTTTGGTGTAAAGGATAGTGAAGATCTTACTGGAGGGTTGAAATGAACTTGAACCAATCAGGAATGCAAGCTCAGCACCCACCTGAGGAGATCCTTTCTGTTAATCAATGCTTTCATGTATTCTGAGAGTTTCTTCTGCATTAGAGCCAGGCGAAGCCAAGCTCTTCCTCTGCCCACTGGTGTCCTACAAAGGCCACAAACAAAGCAGTTACAGAAATACTGCAATGCACATTTGCAAACAGCTTAAATAATCCCATTCTATCTAAAGTTTCTGCATTTCAAAGACAGAGCTGGCACTGGTGCAAAGGGGGAAATACCAGGTAGTTTGCTCTACTGAAGTAGTGCAAATAGTGACAGGATAGTTTATCTAAGTAACCACTGCTTCTCCAGAACTCATTCTGTCTTTGCTGTAACACAAAAAAGGTTCCCTGACTTTACCCCAGCTGGACAAGGATCATCTTCCACACATCACCTTCTAATTCCCAGTCAGTTTGGCACAAGGCAGATCAGCACAAGATGTGTACCTGGGTTCAGCAGGAATGCCCAAGCACCTTCAGAGAAGGTGGCAGGTGTATTACTGAGGTTATTTTCCCTTCCTTCTCTTACTCAGGAGCCTACTTACAATAAAAAGAACATATTATGTAGCTGTGCAGTCAAATATTGTACTCACTTCAGTCCTGGGAGATCCTTAACGCTCGCTGTAATTTCTGCAGCTTCAGGAACAAGTTTTTCTACTAGTTCTAGAGGTCCCCAAAACGACTTATTTTGCCCAAGAAAAGTTTTTTTTGCTAGAAAAGAAAAAGAGATAAAAAAAAGATAAAATGAGCCTGTTTGTGCTGGCTAAACACATTCTCACACTTGGTCAGAAGTGAAGGAACAATAGACAAAAAATGCCTGAAAGATTCTTTTGGGACTGCTGCTGGGCAAGGAGGAAAGATGACTTTTTCTGGCCAACTGTGGCCAGTACTGGTGTCACTCAAACAAGGCAAGAAGAGCTTGAGACAGATGCCAGGAACATTCCATACACCCCCAACCAGAGCAGCACTGCAGGATGTGTGCATGGGTGCTGAGAGGACATCCAACATCCTCAGCTTTGCATCTCAAGCACGTCAAGAAAAGCAGTGTGGTACTTGGCTATTGTGTCTCTATTATTATACAGTTAAATATCTGCTCTGCTTCCTATTTTAGAGAGCAGCTGACAGGACATGAGCTGCACAAAGCCCAAATCTTCAGTTTTGATCTAAGTCTTGAGAAAGGACCCCCATGTTGCAGTTCCTCTTCCAGCAAGAGGACTGTTGGATCCCTAAAGCCACGAGGAAGTGCAGGGAAAAAGGGAGTCGTGGGTTTGCCAGGGAGCTACTCCCATCACTGATCACTCACCTATACCCCAGTCATCTGAAAAGTTGTTTTAAAAACGTGCAAGCACTGTGCACCTTTCACCTTCAGCAGATTTGTTTTTTCTCTTCCTGGGGCCTGTCAAGTCAGCTGTGATCACACAGTGACCCTGCCCTGCCTCTCATTCCTTTCCTGGAGAACACAACACCAGATTCCAAGCCCAGGGTTGCTGTTTCTTGCCCTGTGCTGTGCCCACAGCCCTGGGGGAGGGGTGGCTCCTCTGCAGGCAGGTTACCTTTCAGGCCATGCTTCAGGCAATGTTCCATCACAACGAAGAACTGCTGGAGGGGGGCATAGTCAGAGTCCAGAGTCCTGCCCAGGTTCAGAGCTGATTCAATCAAGCCCTTGATGCTGAGCTTTGCCATGTTCATCAGGTTCATGCGTTCATTAGCCATCAGGTAATTCGGATCTAGTAAAGAAAAAAAGGAAGGAAAACACTGCTGAGTAACAAAAGCCATTTTGAGTACAATAAGATACCCCAGCTCTCTCTGTCCTTCAGCTCTGAAGACATTCCTAGGGGCAGTGACAGTTCCATGGGAGGCACTCTCTTCATGTGCCACAAAAGGCAGGGGAACCTTTTGCTTGGAAAACTCAAAGCTCAGCAGCATTTGCTGGCCCAAGTGCCCAGGGAGCAGGTGGTAGGTGACACCAAGGGTGCAGCCAGCTGTTAATATTGTGCTTCACACCTTGAAACCTGGGCCTGAATGCTGCAGCCACCTCTTGCTCCAACTCAGACCCCCAGCAACTACAAGCCCCTAAGAACTCTCCACTTGTCATTTCTTCTTCTGCCTAAAAGATAACCACAAATCCTCTCACACTTCATCCATCCACGTGCCTTTCTACCCAATCTTACATCTTTCCTTCTCATTTTTTAATTATTTTTTTTTTAAACTTGGGTACAGAGCCAATTCCCACCTCCCTCTTTCCATCCCATCAGCACTGACGATCAGGAGCTGATCTTCACAGCTCATTCTAAGCCCCAACAGGCACAGATCTTCCAAGGCTATATCCATCCTCCACCATATTATTAATATGCCATTAATTATTCCAGTGCCTCAACAAAGAAACCCATTCACAAGTGAAATTGTCCTAGGACCACAACAATAAGGTGTGCTGTATGCCTGGAGGTTCACAGTACTAGAGACAAATTCTAACTCCTAAAATGACCTTGCATCAGTTTCAAGTTTTCTGTCTGTATCCTGCAATCTCACACCCAATTTTTAATCTACAGTTCTTTGGCACAAGCAGTTCCATCTCTATAAGGCACATTTATTTTAGGGCTGCTTCAAAAAGCCATGGACCCTTTGAAGCAATTTGCCACCTTTGCAAGTAAATTCACAACCCCAAGAGCACAACCACGACCAGAGGACACCTAACACCACATCAAAGCACAAGGCACACATCTGATCTGCCACACTGACTAAACATGCTTGGATTTAGAAACCACTAAGGCAAACATTGGAGACTGAAATCCTTCAGTTAGAGCAGGAGATATATTTCTATCCAAAATGCACATAGCCAAGTGTGATGGGAGAAGCCATCAAAACATCCAGAAATCTAAGCTGTGGGAGAAGAGCTGCTCCTGATGACCCTGTGGAGTTCCACCACCACCAGGGTGTTCTCAGGCTCTGCCTCTGACATCCAGACAGCTCAGGCAGGTTCCTCCTTCTCTCCTTAAGGAAGGAGAGGCAGAACATCCAACCCTCATCCTCAGCCCCTAAGTGAGGTCTGGCAGAAGTATGGGTTGGGCTTTAGCAGGTTTGCCCCTGCACAGACATCAAATCTCTGCTGGGCAGGTGGGCTTGAGCTGTCTGGATTGTTCAGAGTTCTCATCCTCTTGTCAATACAACAGTGAAGAACAAATTCTTGCAACTTAGACAGAAGAGGCCAAAAAGCCTGTTCTTCTGAGGCTACTGGAGTGTCCTACAGGTCTTGTCCTGCTGACACAAGGCACCAGTCATCCTGCTACACTGGAATGGTCTCCCAGGGGAAGGGGGGGATTCCCCCACTTTGGAAAGTTTGAAGTCTCAGCTCTCTGGGGTGCTGAGAGATCTCAGAGAAACAATAATATCAGAAGGGTTGGAGCAGGGGATCCTTGAGGTCCCTTCCACCCTGGCACTCTTGGGATTCTGTGCCAAAAAGAGAGCAAGGGAACACAACTTTAGAGAACCACAGAATCTTTAAAAATCACACTGATGCCACCTCCAGCTTCGGGTACCTCCTGCAGGTTGAAAAGCACCACAGGCTCAGCAGATGTAGCCAAAAGGAGTAATATTGGATTTCAGTAGCCTACAGCTAACCCAGAGCAGGGCAACTGCCAATGGAGACTCCCCATGCCAGACAGGAGACACTGGAAGCCACCTCAGGGCTGGGAGATGAAAAGCAAATACTGGAGACAAAAGGTTCTTCAGTCAAAAAGGCTGAGAAATGATGAAAGAGAATCAGAAGAAAGTGTTTGTAAAACCTGGGAACAAAGGCCAACCTGCTGAACCTGCCTCTGAAGCATCCCAGGGTCAGGGTCCCACAGCCCCAAGGCTGGTGAGGGTCTGGTTCTGTCACTGAGTTTTGGGTGGCCTGGCTGCCAGAGGACAGGGATGCTGCTGGTGACTCCAAGGCACACCCAGACCTAGCACTGTGACAAGAGCACCCGAGTACCCCTCACCCAAGGGGCTCTGATCACCCATCAACAGCCACTGGTCCAGGCAGGCTCCAGCCCACATCTGCTGCCATGGACAAATGCCTCCTTGTCCAGAGGAGTGGCAAACAAGCCCAGTTGTTCCTCTGCCTCCACTCAACCTTCTGCTGCTGAGGGACAAAGTGACCAAACCCTCCCTGAGTTCTGCTGTCCTCACTGCACACTCCTCACCTCTCATGACGTGGCCAAGGTCAGGCATTTGTGGGTTCTTTTCATAGTTTAGAAGAGTTCAAAGCACTCATTTAGGAATGCAGTCCTCATAACTGCACTAGACTGCTGAGAGATGTAATTGAGTGGGGGAATTTTATTGCCTGTGCAGAACTACTACTGTTTTAAGCTGGCAGATTTGGCATGTCCAGGGAGCAGATGAGCTGCTTTGTGATTTGCAAACCATTCTAGGGTTTGCAGTGTAGCTAAAAGCCACCAGCACTAAGGCTGCAGACTCAGGAAAAAGAAGTCAGACAGTATTACACCTGCCTGCAAGAACATTTTTGTACATGCAAATAAAGCCTTCTGTCTATTTGCTTCTGTGTATTTCTGCATAAGACACCTCCAGCAGCATCCATCACAGCTGCCCCCTGAGGGAAGATTTACTTCTGAAGCAGAGCACTACTCTCAATATTGTGCCTTGTTGTGGTACCAGGATTCAAGATTTGCTGAGAAAGCAGCTTATCAAGTCAAACCACCATCAGCTCCCCCCAGCACTTCTGCCAGCACAACTCCACCTGTGGCACAGCCATGCTCCTGACCAAGGCCAGCAGAAATCTCTAGTAGGGATAAATCACCTGAGGCAACTTGTATATGGACCCTCAAAAGATTAGGTTCCTGTGGTAAAAGAAGCAAAGAGACTTTATCTTCTTTTGCTGTTAATTTCAATACATTTTGAAGTCTAGAGTGAACATTATTATTTGCCTGGTCAGTCTTTGAAGAACTCCTCAGTGCACACTGCTCTGAGTGTAAGTGATGAGGCCTGAACTGGACTTGCATCCCATTACAATGACAGGGTAAAACCATCAGCTCATCTTTCTGCTTCCTTAAAATGTCCTTAAAACATTGAATTACCAGTTTTCCAAAGAGGGGGAACTGGAGCACAATCACACTGATGCTAACAGCATGAAAAGCAAAGGGAAGCTTACACAAAGATGACATTTTCAAAAGCACCCAAGAATCTCAGGAACTCTGTAATTTGGTAAGAAGTTAAAATATGTACCTAGGAACCTAAAAGAGAAGGGAAAAGTCAACTCAATACCAGACCTCTAAGGGTTAAGTTGCAGCTGTGGTCTAAGAACTTCTCACCTGATGACACTAAATTATATGGCTCCTCACACTGAATTACCATAAAAGAACTGGAAAGAAATAAAAATAAAACTAGAAATGTAACAAAAAGAACACTGCAGAACAAATCTGCTTGAAGCAAAGCCAATTAATTAGGGTATCAGCCAGGTTCTTCATGGGCTGAGTCCATATCAAACCAAGAACCCAGACTTGGAGCAACCTGATGCTTGGAAAGGCTGCATCCTTTGGATGGAAGAGAAACAGCATCCTGCAAGCAGTTCAGCCTGGGCCAGGTGAGTTGAGACATGGTCAAGGTGAAGCAGCCAGCTGGCTACAGCCCTCTGAGTTTCAGCCAAGCAAAGTGACTTCAGGAAAGGCATTTGTTCCAGCTGATCTGGCTATGAAATCAGGCACACAGGCACAATTTCAAATAAATGTGGAAAGCAAGTCCCAGACAAATTAAGGACTTGCATCCTTTTAGCTGGAGTTCACCACAATGATGTCCTTTTAAAGCTCTTTCAGTAGTTTTATCCTGTGCTCTGCCTTCCCCCAACACAAGCTCCTCACTACCACCTCAGGGCTGAGGTGAGACATGTCCTGCCCATCATGCAGCCAATCTCCTAAAGGGAAGCAGTGATTAAAATTAAAAAAGGGACTATTCACAAGTGAAAAGCAGAGGCATGTCTGCCTCTACTGCATCCTGCTGAAAAATGTTTGATTTTACTAGTGGGTTTGCTTCTAAATGCAAAATCCAACCTGTGCACCCCAAGGGGCTGTGGCCAAACCAGAAAGCAACCAGACTAATGCTACTGGAAGGAAATGGAATCAGATTTCCTAAGACAAGAAACATTTTCACAGAGAGCTTAAAAGATTGCTCCATTTATTCTTGCCATTATGCCCTTAATGTTGATTTCAGAGGGGGAAATGCTCTCCCCATAGAGCACCCACCCATCTCTGCTGGATCATGAGGACAGCTTCCCACACACACCAGGCATTTAAGAGATTAAAAAAAAAAAAAAAAAAAAAAAAAAAAAAAAAAACCAGAACAGGGCCATGGATGTGGGAAACAAAGATACAAGTGTAAACAGAAAAAAACACATCTTAAACCTACCCTACCCCAACAAAATCCACACTAAAAAATCTGTAAGTGTTTAATGGGAAACAAATCTCAGCCTCTCCATCTGGCAGGAACATCCTTACAAGGATTTGCCCTGCAAGGGTTTTCCTAAGTGAGTCCCAAGCTGCATCACCCTGCCATCCTTAACTATCAGTTGTTATTCTCCTAATAATCACAGCTGGTATTTTAAGACAGATGTGTCCTGCCACATCAACATGCTTCACTGCATTTCACCATTTTGCTTCACCAAATTTCACGCTGAAATTGCTTCTCTGTGCTACAAAGAAACAAAGCTGCCTCTGGTTAACATCCTGCCAGGGAGAATGAGAGAAAACCCAAAGAAAACACCGGTAACAAACCAGCCACCCTGTTATTTTATACCCAAATAAAACCTGGTAACAAACCAGCCACCCTGCCATCTGCAATCCCCAACACCTCCAAAACACTCAGTGCTGCTTTAATTCAGCTATTTCACACTTGCACCTTTTTTAAGACTCAAGTAAGAGGCACCACAAAATTTTTTCATTTAGTAACTGACAAGCTTTAATCCAAATTTGTAGTTCAGGTTTTAAAAACACTTTTACAAAGTCTCCAGTTGTTAATGGAAGCCCTTCAGAGTATTTGCAGCTTCAGGGTGATTTCTGAAATATTTTTGGAAATTTAGCTTCTACATATTGTTGCAATCTTTTAAGTTGTGTTTAGATCGGGCTCAGGAAAATAATTGCTTCAGAAAGCATTTGCTATAAATAAACTAACCCCTTGCTGATTCACTGCTACCTCAACTTCAAGTCAAAATAACCACAAAATATTCAAGACATTTTTTTAAGCAACATTGTACGACCATGCTTTCAAAAAAAAAAAAAAAAAAAAAAAAAAAAAGAGATCAGTAAGGATTTAGAAACCAAAGCTTCTGGCATGGAACTCATGAAGGGGTCTATACATTCAGAAGAAAAAGCCTTCACAATATCCATTTCCAAGGGCAATTCATCCACCTGCAAGAGCAAGGCATGCAGCCTGGGTGACCCAAGCCATTTTTGTCACCAGAGGAGGAGCAGGAAGGAGCCATCCCCAGAGGGCAGCTCCTCCTGGCTGCCAACCTGGTCCAACCAGCCCAGCACCAGCCCCAGCCATCAGCACTGGGAAAGGAAGCTGTGGTTTGCACCCAGGCTGAAAACCCCAAGTCAGAAGCCAACCATCAGTGGAAATAAGAGCTGAAAGCTGTTGGTGTGGCACGCACCTTCGGTCTCACCACGCAACTGCTCCACCACATCTGTCAAATCCTCCCAAGAGTCTTTGCAAACAGCCAAAAGAAAGGGAAAGAAAGAAAATGTCATGCAGGCCGTGATCTAAAGGAAAGATTCAAAAATCAAGGCAATAAGAAAAGGGTAACTGAAAGGGAAATTTGCATAATACAAGACTTAATTCATAGTGGGGAAAAGATTTGCAAGTCAGAAGGTTAATCAGTCTGCACAAAGCAACACAGCAAAGAGGGGTTCTGCTTGACAGGCAAACTTAGGCAGGCTTCAGTAAAGCTTGAGGAGCTTGCTTTCTGCCTTAAGACAATCAACTTTTTTGTAAAGCACATCGTAAAAAGAAAAGAAAGGCATTATTTTGCTTGCAAGATCAAAGCACTAAACTTTTCATATTTAGCCAATGTCAGCATTTGCTTCCATTTCCTCCTACCCAGCCCAAAAAAGCAATCCCTTAGCAGAGAAACACAGCCAGGCATGAAAATCAAACACATTTCAGGAGAAGGACACTGTGAGTAAGGTTACATTACAGCCATCACCCCATATGAAACAGCTCAGGGATGTAAGGTTACACTACAACCATCACCCCAAATGGAACAGCTCAGGGATGTAAGGTTACACTACAACCATCACCCCAAATGAAACAGCTCAGGGATGTAAGGTTACATTACAGCCATCACCCCAAATGGAACAGCTCAGGGATGTAAGGTTACATTACAGCCATCACCCCAAATGAAACAGCTCAGGGATGTAAGGTTTCATTACAGCCATCACCCCAAATGGAACAGCTCAGGGATGTAAGGTTACACTACAACCATCACCCCAAATGAAACAGCTCAGGGATGTAAGGTTTCATTACAGCCATCACCCCAAATGAAACAGCTCAGGGATGTAAGGTTTCATTACAGCCATCACCCCAAATGAAACAGCTCAGGGATGTAAGGTTACACTACAACCATCACCCCAAATGAAACACCTCAGGGATGTAAGGTTTCATTACAGCCATCACCCCAAATGGAACAGCTCAGAGGTGATGCAGCCCAGCCCGGATGTGGCTCCCAGGTCTGACTCCATCATCCTCCTGCTGACTGAGGACAACTCCTCCATCTCTTTGCTGCAGCCTGGGGCAAACAGGCCCGGGGAGAAGGTCAGGATCCTGGGAGAGGAGCAGGCAGGGCAAGGCAAACCTCTTCCAGGCAGCCCATGTCCCAAAGGCAGCACAAGAAGCAGCAGAGAGGCTGAGCCCTCAGGATCTGCAGCTCCCAACTTACGTGTGCCCACTCTGCTGCTGAACATCTGAAGCACAAAAAAGCCTCTGTTCCCTTCCTGGGCCAACAGTGCCAAAGTCCAGAGCAAAGTACACCAACTCCCAAGCCCTCCTCCCTCCCAGGGAGCAGCTCTGGGCAGCCTCCTCCTGCTGCAGGAGCCAACTGCACCCTCACACTCAAAGAAAAAAAAAATATAAATCCTAAATACCTGAAAGTTCAGGAGACTTTCTGCAGCTCAAAGGGAAGTGGTGGGCTGAGATGTCTGATGCTCCTCTGGACCCTACTGCACTCTCACCTTGGAGTGCTGCAAACTGGACTCTGACTCAAGGATCACCTTCACCCCTTCCCCTCCACCCCCTTTTTTTTCTTTTTTGTAGGACTTAAAATGCAGATGTTAGTGTGGAGTTCAGCAGTTGCAGAAAATACCTAACAACACTCCATCAACAAGACAATAAAATACAGCCAGTATCCTCCAGCTGTATTCCTAGCATTTCTGAAAGCAAATCAGATGAGAACATTGCTGCACATACAATGATTTATTTACCATCAGTTTCCATCACATCCAAGGATCAGAACCAGGTTCTCATCCCCCCAGAGCCCCTGTCTGCACACAGTTTGGAGCCAGACATCAGCACTGATTTGCCTTTTATTTAATACTGAGGGCTCAGGTGTTTTCCTTCATCTGAAAGGTGAACAGTGAAGAACATCTCATAACCAAATAATATTTACAATTATCTTAGCAGTGGGGACAAAGCAAACTGCCAGGCTTCACTTGGTCCTTCCATCACTTCACACTCCTCCCAACACAAACCAACTGTTCCAGCTCCTTACTCCTCCCTCTAAGCCTCTTTCTTTCCTTAGATCCACATCAAAAACAATTCCAAGACCTCCAACCTACTCTGACAACTGTTGAGAACAGGCTTTGCTTTCTCATCACTTTGATTTATTATTATTATTATTATTATTATTATTATTATTATTATTATTATTATTATTACACAGGAAATCACTGCACACAGCACCTGGGTTCTGCTTCCCAGGAAGGTGCAGAAAACCTCAGGACAGTGCTGTCCCTAGCTGGACAACTGCTACCCACTTCACAGCAAAGGATTAAGGATTTTTTTCTTTTTAAACCCCTCAGCAAGTGGTTCATGTAAAGCTTACAGACAAACGTCCACTGGAATCACAAATATTTTTTCCCATTATGTCCCTACAGGCAATAATCCAATCCTCTTTCTAGTGAAAATGCTTGCAAGAATGTAATGAATTTATCCTGGTACCAAGGCACTCTGCTGTTTGTACAGATTTAGAGGCAAATACACACATTTTGTCAGCTCTTTCACATTTTTGTTCACTTCTTCACCCACCTAACTGCAGTTTGCATGCATTTTACTTCTTTTCCATTGCACAGCTTTCCCCACTTGTCTGGAATTTCCAGTGAATGGCCATAGTAGGGAAAGAAACCTTAATACACACAAATAAATAAGAATAAATCACAAACCTGATGCTTTCCATGCTCCTTACCATGGCAGTCTAGGACAAACCCAATACTTCTGACCAGTATGGCAAAGTATTAAAAAGCCTGGAACTGGTGTGTACCAAGTTTAGGAAGCAGGATGACCAAGACTTTTGTGTCTTCATAATAGGATTAATTCATTCCAACTGGAGTCCCAGGAAGATCAGTATTACTACCAGCCACAAAGCCTTTCAAATCCAGTGACAAATAAGGTTTACCAAGGCATTCTGTCCTTTGCTAAGTTAAAAAAAAAATAGTAATAATAAAAAATCATCTTGCTGAGCAGGAATACTCATGTACAGGAAGCATTGGCTTCTTTCTGCTGGGACTTTGCTCCTGTGCAGAAAGCTTAAAGAGAAGCACCCACTAATGAGTAGTGATGTATTACATCCAGTAAAAAAAAATAAACAAAACCTTTCAACTTTTATCTTTCTGAATTTGCTCCTATCTTAATTTTTGGCTTCGAACTTCTCACAGACATACAAAATAAGTAACAGTTACACTGAAATTTGGAACAGCTCGTGCAGAGATAAAGGATAGTGCTAGTGGTGAATCCACTTTCCCATGCAAGTAAATGCTTCAAAAATATATATCCTGGAAGAAAGTGTCAGCATAAGAATTATTTCATGCTGCTATTAAACAGAAAAAAGTGCTTCATTAATTATTTTTTTAAATTTTATTTCTGAAAGATAGAAGCCTAAAAAAGGGCCAGGAGTAGAAACCTTTGTAATGATTCCCAAGTACCTCTCCAGCTCCCACTCTTACACCTCCTGGCAGCCCTCAGCACAGCTGGGAAGTCCCAGCCCAAAGACACCAGAGTTAAGCAGTGCTGGGGGTGCTGAGAAATGTGCAGCAGCTGAACACAGCCAGTAGAGAATGCACTCATTAGGAAATAAATTATGTGCAATGAAAATCATCACCTCAAACACAGCATCTTCCCTTACCCCAGGGGATGCCACCTACCAGCAGACTCCCAGGATTTGTCTAGCAGCAGAGCTGCAGGTTTCCCAACACACACAGCTTCCTACACCAGCCAGGTTCTCTTTATTTCTATTAGTAAATAGCATCTGAGGGCAACCAGGAGGATGGAATGGCCCAGGCAGCTTCCACAGCCAGGGCATTTTTGTGTGTGTAAAGGCAGACACTCAGAACACAGCAAAAACTCCACACAGCCTTCTTAGAGTTTCCAGCTATGATATGAGACCCAAGTTCCACCAAAGAAAGACTTAATAGGTCAGGAGTTGGTTGGGTTGTTGGGGGTTATTTTTTTTTTTTTTAAAATAAAAAAAGTTCTTAGCAAATGTGTAAGGAGGAAAAAAAAAAAAAACCAAACCACTCAAAAAACCCCAACAGCAATTTTGGGAAGTGAAAATGGGACCTGATATAGAAAGCACTCAAAGGGGGTGAGATGTCAGTTTTGAGAGGCTTGGCACAAATCTGCTGCTTTTTGTGCAGGTGCTTACAGAAAACATTAACTCTGCTGAAGAATTTATAAACAAACCAAGACCTAACAAGACCAAGGTCCCCATGTTCTGTTTACTGATGGAAAAGGGTTATCTATTAAGCTTGCCCACAGCAGCAGCAGAGCTGAACACAAAACTCTTTAGCAGCTGAATGTCAATACCAGAAAAGACAATGAAGCTGCACCCAGTTAGCACAGCAGTGTTAAATCTCCTCTGCTCCTGCCTGGGGATTTGCCACACTCAAAAAAAAGTCTGAGGAAAGAATTAGAAAACACTGACACAGATAAAATCAGACCTACATAAGCACTGGCAAAGTACTTAGGGCTGAATGTTATTTTTTTCTCATTAAGAGCAGCACACTCTCCACTGTATGGACAAATATTACTTGTGTCATGAAATGGAAACCTATAGTCACATTATTATAGTTATTTAAAATGCATTATCTCAGTTGGGTGCCTTAGGGATGGTAAAGAAGACATTTAATTAGAAATAATTAAAGGGGATAAAAAAGAAAATTAAATAGATACTAATATGAGTGGATGTATTTAATGAATTAATTCAGATTAGATGTGCAAATCAGGTGGCTCACAAAGCACTGACAAAAGTGACCAGCAAAGAGTTCTGGCATCATGTTCATTCACCTTGCAGTCCAAAACTGGTGGAAGCCAGCAGCCAGCCTGCAGCCTGGAATGCCAGAACAATCATTAGAACTTCCAAAGTAGCTTGAGAAAAAACAGTTTTTAAAGCACACTGCAGAAAAATCCCATCTCTCTCTCTGTATATATATATATGTATGTATATATATATGGATGTATATGGAGAGAGAATTCCCTAAAGAAATAGAAGTCCATTCATTTCACCCTGCAGTTTCTGGGAAAGCTGTTTTCAAAACAGGAAGGCTGGAGTGTGGGATACTAAAAATGCTGAACACAGAGATTTTCCTGGGCCAGTCCTGCTGCCCCAGCTCCCACTGGGCTTCCAGAGCAGGGAAACACAGAGTGGACCTCTGCTCTCCTGCCACCTCCAGCTCTTCCTTGCTCCTGACCTCAGCATGATCTGCTCCCTGCTCCCAATAGCTAAATGCATTTATTTCCTCTGCCCACACCATGCACATCACCTCAGTCCCTGGGCTGTCACCCCACTCCTGCCCTTGTGCTCTCAGGCAGTGCCTTACCCAGCACCCCACTGCCCAGAACTGCTTCAGCTCCCCTTGCAGCACCAAGGGCTTGGGATTAGTTTCCATCTGCCACAACTCACTGCAGTATTTATAGTGTAAAACTCTCAGGAGGTTATTTTTCCTTTCAAGGCCACTGTCATTACTCTTGTCTTAATGCATGCTACACCTCAGCTGGCAGCACCAGGGTCACAGACTGACATAACCACACCTCACATCAACAGTAATATTAGAAGGGTTGGACCAGATGATAATTAAGGTACCTCCCAACCTGATATTCTATTTAAATGTCTGTTTATTTCTCCTACTCCACGGACATTTTGACATAAGGTGTGCACTGTGCTAACAGGAACAGTAGTCATGGATCTGCAGGATGCCAGGAGGAGATTAAAAAAAAAAAGGAAGGAAAAAAATGTACAAGAGCTTCAGGAATTCCCAGCCCACTCTCCATCACATGGATGACACAATTAAAGAGCAGAGTAAATCACATGAATGGTGAAATCCCCAAATGAGTTTTACTTCTGTTTCCACCTCAGCCATTTCTGTATGCTGCAACTCTGGGGAGTTCCATGGAACGTTTCTCCAGCCAGCCTCTGTCCTGAGGGAAACATATGGGTGAATGCCACAGGAAATTTCTCCTTTTCTTTTGGCACACACACACCCTTGAACATGCTACAGAAATACAATCAGGATGCTTTTCACTCCTGCAGATGCCTCAGTGATCACTACACACACTGTCACCAGAAAGGAGCTTAATAGCCACGAGGGTCACATTTCATTTGGTGATGCCTGTACAGAAAAGTTCTGATTACCTAAGTAAGAACCACTCTTTGTTTGGAAAAAACCAACCAAATCCCATTTGCAGCCAAGCAGATTAACAGTACATAGCAAAATCTGCTTATTTTCCTGCTCTTGGAATTGTTCCAAACAGTTGGAAAAGTAAATTCATTGGTTTTATTGATAAACAGCCTGCATGTTACAGGTTATATTGAACAGGTATGCAAGCAAGACACTGGGCAACTACTCTCTTCTGCTACATGCTACTCTTCAACTGAACACAACTTAAGTTTTATTCAGTTACACTCCAAAACTCCAACTCTGGCAGGAATTACTCCAAATTTACACTGCTCCATCTCAGATCAGAATCTGTCTCCCAGAGTCTCTCTTTGGGCTTAAGAAGCAGCAGAATCTGGTTTGGTTTTACAAGAAACCATCACCAGCAGAGGAGGATGGATTTCTGTTGTTTTAAACATCACTGAGCACTATGTCCTTCCATGAGGAGCTCCATCCCTGCCCTTCCAGCTCCTCTCCCACAACTGGGCCCCAGTGGGGTTATTCCAGAGAAGGCTCCAGTAAAAAGACTCCTGAGCAACAGGCTGGAGCAGGTCTCACCTCAAAAAGCATCAGCATCAGCTGCCCCTCTGCTTGGGAAGCCCTTGGAGTGCAACCCAAGCACAGCAATCTGCCTCTTGCTCCTTTGACATCCCAATTCTAAGATCTGGCACCATTAAAATTATTTTTCTGATGCCCTCTTGCTGGAATTAAAACTCAGTGTTCCAGTAAGGGATATCAAACCACAGCAGGGAAAAATCACTTAGTTTAGCCTCCTGAATGTTTAAGTTGTCACTACTAAGTAATATGCTTTAAAAAAAAAAATCAGTAAAAAAGAGAAATAAGAAAACTAAACACTAATAACAAACTACTTCTACTTCACTGGAAAGGAAAATCATTTACTGCAGCTTCTTATTTAGCAGCAATTCCATTTTCTCAGGTATTTTTCTTTGGCCCTACCTTTGGTATAGCTACAAGAAAAACCAAAAGCATCTTTAAAAACAGTGGAGGAGAAACTCCCAGCATAGCCAACCATCCTAAGAGAGGCTGGAAGGCCTGTAGGACAAATCCTCTGAAAAACCTGGGAACCCAGAAGAGGAGTTTGGGATAGCCCATCTCCTGTACAGTAACAGCCAGGTCACCCAAGGGCATTACATACAGCAGAGATTCCTCACAGCCCCTACTTCTCTCCATCACTTTTGTGGGTTTTACAAAATAAATAAACCAGCCTCAGCTCCTAGGTCTCCTGCTTTTCTCTGAGCCTGCAAGCACCATCTCCCTGTGCCTGTGAGCCATGCAGAGGCAGAGCAGCAGTGCAGCTGCAGAAGCACCAGGGAGGATAAAGCTGTGTCAGCTTTTCTGGTATGAACACTTTTTCATGACCTTAGAGCTCTGTTACAAACCTGACTTGGGTCCAAACCTTCCCCCCAGACAACCAGGCTTCCTACCTCTCAACAAGCAGCCTTAATTTCTGAATATATAAACATTTCCAGAGAGGTTGGTATGATACAGTTGGGGTTTTTTAACTAATTTTTGACATGTGAATTAAATAGCATGGCAATGAAATGAGGAAATAGTATTTTCTAACCCTTTCTGAAACTTGAGTAAAAGAGAGCGAGTGTGGTAACAGCTTTGAAAACAACTATTCTTCTAGTTTTGGGGAAGCAGTAGTATAGTGTTAGTGTCTGAACTTCCTTAGGCATCCAAGAGTGCATCTGCTACACTGCAGGGAACGTGCTCAGCAGCTTTGGGAAAGGCAGCCCAGAAAAGCTCTGTTGGACACATCCAAGCCTGCCTTCCCCAGCAGCTTGCTCAGAGCAAGGAGGTGAAAGAGAGGAGAGAGACACACACAAAACCAGGGAGCTGACTGACTCAGGGTGTGACTGAAAAGGTTTTCCAGGCTGTACTATGAGGAGAAGCCCAGACTGCTGAGAAGGTCCTTTGCTAACTGCAGCATGACAAGTCAAGGGAATAGTGACTACTGATGAAAGTGATGGAAAGAACAGGAACAAATCAATGCTCCTACACTGGGACGTGCTGTTGAAACCACCAGAAGTCCCAAAACATGTAAGTAAGATTAAGCAAGGTCTGAACTGGCCTGTGCCACATGGAACTGGAAGTCAACTGAATTCCTGCATCCTTGGCTTACCTTCTCCTCACTGCTCTGGTCCTGCACTCCCCAGCCTGCAGCACCTCCCTGAAACTGAGGGCCATGCTCCAGAGGGAGGGTTGGTATCTGCTCCAGAGGGAGGGTTGGTATCTGCTCCAGAGGGAGGGTTGGTATCTGCTTTTGAAACCTCTCTCTAATAACCCACTGTGTGACTGCTTATTTGGCAAGCAAATCCAAACCCAAGGGCTGCTACCACTGAAAGCAGCTGTCACATGGAAATCAGATTATCACCTGGGAGTTGATTTTAACACTCAGATTCTCACCACAACTTGAGCTGCCTCATCCAGCAGGACAGCAATGCAGTAAGAGATTACTGACTTGACATGCCAGCATCAGACAGGTCAAGTGAGACTATGTGGTTGAATTGCATTTCAGCAGTTCCTGGGAAAGGGTCAGGTGTGAAAAGACAGAGCCCCCTCACTGTTAGATCAAAAGATGCTCAGCGTCCAGCAAAGGGCACTCAGAACCTGGCAGTGTTTGTGCCATTGGCAAAATTCCTGCATAAATTCATCCTACCTCCTTCTTCCCCACTTTCTGTCCTGGTAGAGCAATGCATGGATGTCCTCTTGTGCTGTTTGTACCCACGTAGCTTCCAATCCTCATTTTACCTGACCTGGTATTAAACTGCTCTCACCATCAACCCAGATCACCAATCTTTTTCTCAAGAAGAAAGCAGGATGGGCTACACCTCTGTTTTTCAGGCTTCCAGGTCATTTTAAACAACAAAATGCTCAACAGAAGTGACTTGTGATGGTCCCATCACCTGTGTAACCACACAGACACCTGGGGCTTCCCAAAAGCTGCCCACTGGCTGTGTTCTGGCAGTGTGCTGTGTTTGTGACAGCTGAGAGCTGAGCACCAGAGCCAGCAGCCCAGCCCATCACTAAATGTCTCCCTGAGCACACCTGGTGCTGTCTCCCTTCCTGAGATGCACAAACCTCATCCTTCCAGATACACCTTATAAAACACCACCAATTAAGCACAGATCTGTCTCTGAGGGGTGGCTGAGGAGACCCAGCAAATTCTAAGGGCAACGTGAAGCAGGAACTGGGCTCCCTAAGAGGTCAAACCACGCTGAGGTTCTGCAGGCAGGACGAGAGCACCTCGCCCTGCAGACATCCCCTCCCCAGCTGCGCTCCCAAGGCGGGGAACCGGACGGTACCTTCGTGGGTAGGCTCCGGGTCGGGTGTCAGGGAGATGTCATCCAGCTCCCGCAGGCAGAGCCACTCTCCATCCATGGACACTCGGAATTTGCAAAGGTAGATGGTCTCCATGGCAGCCTGAGTGATCTTGTCTGTGGTGGGGGTTGGCATGTCGCTTTGAGGCGTCAGAGCAGACATGATGACTCAGCTGGTACAACAACAGCGTGGAGGGGGGGAAATAAGGACTAAAAAGAAAAGCTTTCCAGAGAGGAAAATAAGAAATACGTCGCTGTTAAAGGGATGATGTGCTCAGGAGCTCACAGGCTGCTCCGGCCCTTTCCTGTATAAAGCAAGGTAAAAAGGCTGCTCCTTCTTGCTTGTCTCTGCTTCCCTCCTTCCCAACAAGGGTTGTTGTCTTCAGCTGTGCTGGAGGTTACCGATCCTGAGCCACCACAGAAAACCTGGCTTCTGCATCAAAGGCAGGAGGTAAGGAAAAAAACCAACCCAAAAAGGTAAAAAAAAAAAATTAATTTAAAAAAAAAAAGAAAGAAAAAAGCAGAAGGAAAAAGAATGGCTTCCTCTGATGATTATCCAATCCAAAACAAAGGAGGACTGCAGAGCCAGATCTCCAGGTTGCTGAAATGACACTGCTGGTCCCTTTCTTCCCAGCCCAGGCAGGGCCGGCGGTGCTGCCGGGATTGGCCGTGCGCAGTGAGCAGGGTGGTGACCAAAATGGCTGACTAATGAACTGAACTGAAAATTCAGCCTCATGTGATCAGCTGCTCCCAGCGTCGGGCGAGCAAATTCCCAGGATGCTTCCCAGAGGCTGCTGATGCAGGGAGGGGCAATTAAGGTCCCCTCATCCCCAGCATCCCAGCGGTTGGTGAGCGAGCATCACGCATCACGCACGCTTCTCATCCCTCTTCCCCCTCCTGCAAAGCAACGCTGCCTGGCAGCACAAGGAGTACAAAGACACATCTGTATTCCTTTCACACGCCTGGATGTCACTACATGAATTAAAGAAGCACCTTTGTTCCCACAAAGGCTGTGCGACTTGCAGTTTGTGTTTTATTCCTTGTTTGTCCTTGCGCGTTATTTCTGGTCTCAAGGGTACCTCTGTGCTAAGACCTCCCACGTAGGAAGAAAAAAATAAATGTTAGGATGGATTTATCCTCTCAGGGAAACAGCGAGGGGGAAAAAAGGATCTGTCTCTAAGCACTTCAGTGAGGAGGACTGAGCTGGTTTGGGAGGGCACGTGAACAGGGAAGAACAATGAGGAGCAGGACCACAAACACATATTTCTGACTGAACCTTATGCAGTAAAAACCTCATCTGAAAATTGGTACTGCTTGGGTGATGCTGAAAAAGAATTACTACCTCTCAGGAGGCAGAGAAACAGGCTTTCAAGCTCTCAAGAATGACAGCACTCTGTTGCCCTGTCCCTTCCCAGCTGGCTGAATCTCCCCCATGTCCCCAACCCATGCAGCCCCACCTCCTGGGGACAAGAGGTCCCAGGTCCACAGACACCCTTCCTATTCCCAAGGTCACCCTCTAAGCAGGCAGTGGGACAGGATATCTTCACCCACTTCAAATAAGATCCAAGGCAACAAATTACCTTATCTTACTTTATTCCTGTGTGGGTTATTTGCTGAGAGCAGAAGCATAGCATCTTTCTGAAAGGGATGCCCAGTCCCCCCCACCTAAACCTGGGAGAAGTGTTCACCAAAAAAGTGTATACATAGGAACACACAAATCATTAGCCCGTGGGACCTTAATTATTCCCTGTACATTTTCTCCCCCTAAAGACTCAAAAGGCTGTGATGTTTCTCAGGATGTGAAACACACGTGCTGATCACCTGCTACAGAATTACATGGAAGGCTGCAGCTTTTGGAAACAAGCTCTCCTTATGGAAAGAGCTCACTGAAGTGGAAAAAAGTGTTCTGAGCTGTTATTTCCAACAGGCAAGAGGAAGCAGTTGCTCTCAGTGAACACTTCCTGCTTGGTCCATATCATTTTGACTCAGCAACTCTTTCCCCCCCTGGCCTCCAACAAACAAAGAGCCATGCAGCAGATTATTACAGCTCTGCAAAGGAGAATTATTTCACAAATGACAACAGCTGCTATTGTTCCTTCTCCCTCAGAAAGAACAAGGTTTGTAAGCTGTGCTGACAGCATTTGAACTCCTACGATATGGACACATCCTTCCCTCTGTGACAACCTCCAGCTTTGGCATTCATTGACCCACTCTTAAAACCAGTGAAGGTTGCCATGAGCAGCTCCAGGAGAACAGCTGCTCACTCTTGCTACTCTTTTTGAAAGCTCCAAATAGCAAATAATCAACAAAGTACTACAAGCTATTGTACAACCTATCCTCCAACATACCTAATTATCAGTTTAATTTTTGGTTTGTTTTGAAACAATGAGAAACACAAGCAGCCTGAGGTGTAACCCTGCAGCTCCCATTTTGCAACATGGGTCTCCAACACTGCCAAGCAACCCATAGACCAGGAGCAGAGTGGAAGTCTGTAAAAAAATTAAGTAACTGTTCAACTGCTTTTCTTTTATGCCAGTTTGCTGCTGCTTAGCATTAATAAATAAAATAACCCAGTCAGCCCCTTCCAGCTCAGTTGTATTTTCAAGCTTATTTATGCAATATTCCTGCTGCAAATACTCTATAGGGCTATTTAAGTACTCAAAAAATGTCAGCTTTGATTAATTTCAGTTTGTTAGTATGTTTTGCTCAAAACAAAGCTTTGGACACAAAACACCACCTAAGAGACTTTGAACAATTGCCACCTTGAAAGAAACTGAGCTACTCGACCTCTGTAAAACTGCACCTTTCACTCCTCTAAGGAACAAAAACCATAGGAAGGATCCATATGCCTGAAACTCTGATGAGCTGTAATTACCTTTTTTTAATTACAATTACAGAACATATTTTTCAAGCCGATTTGGTTTGGTTTGGTTTTTTTGCAAAGTTCTGATCTGGGTACTTGAAGACCTAAGAACTCTTCTACTGCCCAGAGGAGATGGTGAAATCTCCAGGCTGCAGTACATGGCTGAAGTTATACCTGCAGTATAAAAGCAGAGAAACTGACCTGCCCAGTGCAGCTTTCAGGATAAACTAAGGCAAGAGGCAAAAACATAAGCAGGTAATATCCCTATGTCAGCTAGAATACTGTGGGAAAATAAAGACTCTATTCAGAAAAAAAAACCAACAAAAAAACCCAACAAACTCAAAGAGCCCCAGACAGGAACTAACCCATCACTTACTGACCCACAAGCTTTTTATCACCACTTGGAAAACCACCTTTCCCTGCCCCCATCCTACCTCTCAAAGGTATAAACCTACACAGCATCTTACAAAGAAACTAACAAAAGGTACCCAATATTTGTATTTTCAGAAAGCTCAAACTACCATGGCAACTCAGGGCCAAGTGGTAAAGCTCCACCAGGGTTCAAGGAGTAGTCAAAGGAGAAGAGAGAACCACGTGTAGGTATAAATGAAGAGGAGGTTCTTAATGAAGAAGCAGTTTCTCAATCTCAAACAAGTCAGACAGCCTCGACTGGTCTTACAAAACCCTGATATCAGCAGCATTTTGGCAAAACCAGATAGAGGCTTTGGCTTCATGACGAAACAAGGCAGTTTTTTGCAATAATGTTTTCAAGATTAAAGAATTATAAACTATGTTGGAAATTTAAGACTAAGCACCTGAAAGCAAAGCACTCCATCAGCCACAAGTACCTGAAAGCTCAGCTGTGCTGGAAACTGGTTTTTCTTTCAAAAGCTGAATATATTAAGAATACTCTATGCCACAAACCCCAAACAAACTTCTGGACTCCAGAGGCCACTTCAGCACCCCCAGCACAGTTTAGAGACTGCAAAGCAGCAAAATGGCCCAGTTGGCAGATGGGACTACTGCTCCAGGTGACTGTGCTGCTTCTGGCTAGTTCAAACCCCCAGAGACCACCACACCAGAAAACAAGCCACTCATCCTATACAGCTGGAGGCTGGAACAGCTTGGATGCACTGCTGAGCTCTAAAAGAGTTGCTTGGAGTGCTGAGACTGCAACTCCATGCAAGCAGGGTAAGAATGATGAAGAAATGCAGATGTCCATATCACAGCTTAAGACAAGCCTGAATCAGGAGCAGGTTCTGGCAAGTTTTCCTAAAGCCTGGAACCTGTTTGGGGCTGCTGTATCCAAGCAGGCAGCCTAACAGTCTGGTCCAGGGAGGCAGCTCCCACATTTCACAGAACCATAGATTGGAAGGGCCCTTAGAGCTCCTCTGCTCCAACCCCCCTGCACGCCCAGGGACACCTCTCAGGTTGCTCCAAGCCTCATCCAACCTGGGCTTGAACACCTCCAGGGATGGGGCAGCCACAGCTTCTCTGGGAATCTGTTCCAGAATCTCACCACCCTCATACTCAAGAATTTCCTAAAAGGTCTAAACCTTTTCTCCTTCAGTTTAACCCCATTTCCCCTTGTCCTATCTCTGGACACTCATACAAAGTCCTTCTCCAAGTTAAGGGACTTGGAGTGGGAGGGACTTCCAAGTGAAACAACTCTCATCTCCCTATTTTCTGCCCCTGCTCTCATCCCACAGATGAAAACCTGTAACCAACAAGCCCACAAACAACTTCTCTCTCATGCCTTCTCTGCAGCTTCAACTCTGCAGCAATATGCTGCCCAACCACCCCGAGGTCCTCTCAAGAGCTTGTGATGATCACAAAACAACCAACGAAGCTGCCACTCCACAAAGTCCATGGTCAAAGTCTTCCCACTGCCTCTCTCCAGGCCACCTCTTACTTGGAATGTAATCTCAAAAGATAAAATTAGTAACAAAGCCTCCAGGTTCCAAAGAGTCTGTGACCCTTCTGCCTGCCCAGCTAGGAAACATTACCTCAGGCAGCAGTGGCACTTTGGACCTGGCATGCTAAAAACATGAGTGGGCAAAAGAAAGTTTAAACAACAACAAAAAAAACCTCAATTACACAATTTCTTAATTCCTGTGATAAGTGACAAATTGTTTTCTGTTTACCTGCTGTGAAATACAGAGATATTTTAGGATTCAAATGAAGCAAAACCTCTAATCTAAAGAACAGTGTAAGGACTGCAGAATAATGGGGGTTAAAAAAAAAAAAAGACTACTTCAGATAAACCTCCAACGTATTTTGAAATATTGACTTTTTGGTATATTGCTACCTCAATACAGAGTTTTTATTTTATTATTTTTATTTTAATTACCACTGGTGGGAAGGACAGCCTCCAGGCACTGCATGGAGGAGCTCTGACCCAGCTTCACTTAAATCTCTGCTGTCACTAACAGCTACACAGAGATTAGCATTCACAGAGAGTAGAATATTGTTTCTATACAAGCAGAAGATGCAAAAATAGCCTTCTTCACACTCCTTGATTTATCTCAACTCTAAAAAAACCCTCCAGGACTGGAGAACTGAGGGAAGCAGACACGAGCAATCCCATCAGGTACTATCACAGAAACAGATGAAGAACAGCTGCTGCTGAGCTGTTGCATGGTGTGACAACCTGAAGTCATGACACTTGAGAAGAGCCTGTGAAACAGGGTCCAGAGACCACCTCTGGGTCTCCCCAGTAACTCCAACACCAGCAGGACAATCTTTAGAACCCAGAGCAGGATTGAGGCCACCACACCTCAGTGCTGCTGCATGGGGTCCCTGCCAGCTGGAGCAGACTCAAGAAGTGCCACCACTCGCAAGGCCTGACTCTACCTACAGCTGGTGAGGATGAAGTTCAGCAGCTAAACACACATCCTGGCTGTGAGCTACCCACTGCTTCCCTGGCAATCCAGAACAGGCACTGAGCAAGCAAAAACTCCACGGCAGAATCCACTGCTCCTCCTGCCCAGCGATGAATAAACAGAAGCCACTTTTTCAAGTCTAAGAACTGGAAAAAAACTGGAACACGACCAAAACCAAACAAACCTGGGATGATGGAAAAATTGATTCAAAGACACAGTTTGCTCAGAAAAAGCAGAGTCTAAGACACCATGCAAATAGATGATGATTGCTGTTCCCTTCATTTGCTGCTATCACTGCTCTCAGTTACCAAACTGGCTTTGACACCTGATACAGCACAGACATCTGATATCACCTCTGAGACTGGGAAGAACAAGGAACTTTAATACATGCCTCAAATGGCTTTTTCCACCAAGTTTGTATGAACAGCCACTGCAAGGTAAGGCTGACACGAGGCATAAAGCACTGCTCAAATGAGGAGTTTTTACACTAACTCCTTGTGAACAAACATGCTCACCTCAATGTCTCAGTCCCACCACATCTACCCAGAAGCCTTCTAACAGCCAAGTTTGAACAGTAAAAGCACGATGGCTGACATTCAGTACTTCTCTTAAAGGCTTTTTTTTTTTAGAAATAGCTCAGTCCCTTGCACACACATCACAGGACTACAGTGGGTAAAGATTTCAAAGTTAGGTGATTTCATCTGTTCTTGCCATTACAGGAATCAGCTTCTTACCTCACTGATTACAGCTCTGCTGAGTAATGGCTTAAAGTACATTAGCTGCAAAAGAAGGGGAGGGAGGAAGATCCCCACCCCAAAACAATCAGCTGATGAGTAAGTGAATGCTCACCTGGGACAGAGGCAGAAGGAGACAAAGCAAAGGCAAAAAGCTCACTTGGCCCAAGCCCAGAAAATGAAAGTACTGCCTATTTTCAAGATGAACAGACAGAAAAGGGAAGATCTCTTCTGTATGCACCCATGCTCACACAGTTTCTGTTCGCTTTTAGAGCAGATGCAACAACTACTTCACAGTACTCCAGCCTACCCAAATACACCACGAGAACACTGGGAACAATTTTATGCTGCAGAAAACTCTTTCATCACCCCACAGGAGAGCAAAGGCAGCAGTGCACCCTGACCAAGCACCCAAGACACCACCACGCCTGTGCCTTCAGCCCCTTCCCAACACCAACACCATGAGGACCCCCGTGTGGGTGTTTCCCACCCCATGACTGCATCCCAAGCCAAGAGCAGCGCTTTGATTGCACGGGGTGGCACAAACACGTCCCAGAAGAAAGGCTCCGGAAAGCTGTGTCTGGGGGTTCTGCCGGGTCTGGGGGTTCTGCCGGGTCTGGGGGTTCTGCCGGGTCTGGGGGTTCTGCCGGGTCTGGGGGTTCTGCCGGGTCTGGGGGTTCTGCCGGGTCTGGGGGCCAGCCCAGCTCACAAACACCTATAAACACCACCTCCTCCCAGGGCACTCCCTTTCCCCTCTCAGCTCAGCTCACACACACGCTGCGGTTTCCCTGTGCCAGGCCCGGCACGGCAGATCTCTGCCTGCTCAGGGGGTGCTCCAGGGAGGATCCCCCCGCGTCCCGGAGCCCGGGGATGCAGCGGCAAACGCTGCCCACCCGTCCCTACCCCGCAGCCCCTCACCCGCATCCCGCCTGCAGAGCCCCGAGACCCCAGCGGGGCCCCCGGAGCTTCCCTCGGCCCGGACGCGGCTCCTCCCGGTGCGGGTCCACACGGCCCCGCCACACCGGAGGGCCCCGCCACACCGGAGGGCCCCGAGCCACCGCCCCCCGCTCCCCACCCCGCCTCGGGGGAGGCTCCCGGCCCGGGGAGGAGCCCCGCGGCTACTCACGGCTGCCGGTACCGTCGGCTCCCTCCGGTCCCGGGTAGCTCAGCACCAGCACGGGCAGAGGGGCCCCGCCGCGGGGTGCCGGGGGTCTCCACACGCCGGGCGGGGCGGCGGCGGTGGCTCCATGGCCGGGGTAGAGGAGGAAGAAAGGAGCCGAGACAGTCGCCGCCTCGTCCTCCTCCTCTTCTCCCGCCGCCGCCGCCGTCGCCTCCTCCTCCTCCTCCTGCCCGGGCTCGTCCCGCTGCTCCATGGCGGGGGGCAGCTCTGCCCCGGCCCCGTCCCGGGAACTTTCCGGCGGTAGCAGCGGCCCCCGCTCCGCCTCCGCCATCGCGGCCCCGGGCCCCGCCCCGCCCGGGAAGCCGGGCCGCTGCCTGCCCCTGCCCCAGACCCTGCCCCCGCCCGCCCTGCTCCCCGCACCGGGGGGGCTGCTGCTGCCTCCAGATCCACATCCAAACCCTTTTCCCTTCCTCGCCCCCGGCCGCAGCCGCCCTACCTGCCGCGGGGCCCGGCCCGGCGGGACCAGCCCTCCCCTCGGCCCGGGAGAGGCTTCCCCGGCCCGGCCCGGTTCGGCCCGGAGCAGCAGGCCCCCGAAGGATGGGTCAGGGCAGCCGGAGCAAAACCGATCACCGCACTCCTGTGGGTGTCAAGGGCTGCCGGCGATACGGACAGGACCCGGGTTCCACCCCTCTTTCTTTAGAGGGTTTTTTATTTTTTCCAGCCTCACACCCATAACACTTTATTTTTCATGGCTGCTGATTCGTCTCACGCTTGTACGAAAAATCAAGCTGAAGACAAGCCCGGCCAGGCTCCAAACATCAACTCCCCAGCCCTGCTGGCTGTGGGGAAGGGGCTTCCAGCTAGAGGTTTGTATTTCAGGTCTGCTTCTACACCCAGCCACAGAGGAGGAGGCAGCAGCTTGGTGCGTGTGCTGTCACCTCCTGGGAACAGCTCCTCGTCCCCAGGAACCACTCTGAAGGAAGCCTGACTCCCCCCTCCTTTAAATTCCCCTGAAAGGAAGATGCTACACCATCTCCTGACCCTTCCCCAGGGTCAGAGCTCAGGGACAGCAGCGTTTTCTTTTCCAGATCCTCTAAGAAGAGGTGACAATACCAGTTCCAAATATGTTCCTCACTATTAAAATACCCATGGGGGTGTCACTCAGGACACTGTTTTTCTGAAGGCAGTAATAAAGGTTTCTCACTCAGGCAGGGCAATTAACATGGACCATAACATTACCAACAGGCAGGGAGATGGAATATAAATCTGGCAGTTTTTAAAGAATATCCTCCTGCATTCTGTGCACTGAGGGGAAGCTGAACATGTTGCTGCTTTCTTTTTAAATCTCACATAATTTTTTGCAAAAACAAAGCTGTAAAGGCAACTGATTACTGGAGACTTTTTCCAGCACTGCCCCAAGTCCTGCAGCATGTTGCAACTAATTTAACAGATGCTTTAATACGCTTTAGTAATCCAAACATTCAGCTTCAAGATTTGCATTTGCCAGATCTAGCAAGTTTAAAAAAATATTTCCAGACTGTTGCTGGTAGATTATGAAAGCCATGGCAAAATTTAAGGCAGCAGCAGATATTCCCATGTGTGCTATTTAGTATATTTTCCTTGCCCTTTATAAATAGAAATTTAAAGGTTGAGTGGCAGAAAGCATTGTCCACCCCTCTGCCACTGTACATTTTCTGCCCAGCCTCACTCTGTGTGCTTATCACTCACCAAGGATTATGTTTTCCAGGTGCAGAAAGACAACAGAGCAGCTCATACCTTAGAGCTCTCTGCACACTGCCTGTGTGCTTCTGAAACAAGAATAATTTACATGCCAGTGTGCAGGGGATTCTCTCCTGCATTACCATGCTAAGAGTGATCTGATGGGAAGGACCCCAGGGCAGGTGTGTCTGTGGCTCTGCAGGGTGGTTTAGGTGAGATACAGGTGGTGCCTGAGCCTCTGAGTCCTCACCTGTGTCAGGTGCTGCTGAGGCAGAGCCCAGGACCAGTCCTTTCTGAGCAGGACAGCTGGTGTTTCTCAGCAGGACGATTGCCATTCCCCAGCTGAAGTCACTGTCAGCTCCTTCTCCAGAAACACTGCCGAAAGAAGGAAAAAAACCAACAGTGATTGTGACCTTGGCTCACTTCTCACTTACTTTCCTGACCATCACCTGTATTCTTTCCCCTCTTTCCCACCTATCCATTTTCATTGGGATCTTCAAAACCTTTTTTTCCATCAGGGATTTCCCTTCAGCATGACACATCTCTTAAGAATTGCCTCAACAATTCAGAAGTATTAATTAGGGGAACATGACAGTGTCCTCTCTCCCATGGCATTAATAGCTGTGGCATTTCCCTGATCATTCATACATAAAACCATGCAGGAAAGAACTATTTATGGCTTAGTCCAATCTCTGAACTAACCAGCTGAACATAATGCCATGTTTAATCTTCATTAGTGCTGCTGAGACTTGCTGTGCCATCTGCCTGCTCTGGGCCAGCTGAGCTGCTGCCTTCAGCCTTCACCCCAATGCTTCTGGGGATCACATCTGCAACAGCAGACTGATTTATTATGCCCCTTATTTATTGCTCAGATGGCAGTTGCCAGAATTTTCCTTGCCAGTTGCCTACACCTTTCCAAGGGAACACGAAGCTGCCTTGGATCTGCTTACCTGTAGCTCTATGAAAGTTGGTCAGCCCTTCACTTTGGCAGGGCCAAGCACAGGAGCAGGAGCTGCAGCAATGGGATCAGCATCTCTGCTGGATAGCTTCCACATCCCATGGGATGCCTCCCATGGAACACCATCCCTCCCCAGAACGAGCACCTAAACTGCTTTTTTTTTCCCCCAGCATGTTGCCTTTACCAACCTCCCTGCAAAGCCTCGGGGGGAGTTCCTCAGTGGGAGTCCTGTGATGCCAGAGCAAAGTTAATAAAAGGTGGAGTTTTGGGAAAAGCTCTAGTCCCTTCCTTGGCAAGGCTGGGAGCTACCAAAAGCCATGCATCTCCCACTGGGAAGAGCAAGAGAAGACACCTTCAATAACCTCATCAAGCAAGCCTCACTTTTTTGCCTTGGTGACCCTCTCACAGAATGAGGTAGCCCCAGCTTCCCTGGGGAAGAAGGGCTCCAGAATACAATTTTCATCTTAAAAAGCACACCTGACATTACAAATGCTCCCCAGCCTTTGAGCTCCTACAAGAGCCGAGCTCCCTTTTGCTACTTGCAAAGCACTGCATTAATTGCTGTGTCCCAGGAGGTTCTTCTGATCTTAAAACCCTTCCTCTCCTTTGCAAGGTTTTAGCCACAGGAAAAGCTGTAAAGGCTCACCCCCAGCCACTTCAGGATGTGATGAATTCATCCTTACTTCCCTGTGACCTTCCCTCTCCCCATGCAGCACAGGCCCAGCACTGACCTGAACCACACCAGCTTTTTCTTCTCTCCTCCCATCAACACTCCTCTGGCCCTCACAGGAGTTTCCATTGCCCCTTGCCATGCAAAATGCCACAGCCCTACAGGCAAAGACCTCCCAAGCACTTTCAGGGAGGGGATCAATTCCCAGTGCTTTGTAGCCTGTTACTATGCAGCAATTTTTGCCCTTAATTTTTATTTTTTATACTATTATACAGTATTTTTTACACTATTATACATACTATTGCTACTTTAAGAGATGGCACCTTCTGAAAAGCTTCTTCTGAAAACACAAATTAAAAAACACCACCACCATCACCACCACTCCTGTTTTCTTAAAAATAAGAAAACCTACGTCTTTTTATAAAAATTTTATTGGATTCAGTGTTGCTACCGGGGGGTGTCAGAAGCAGAGAAAGGCAGGTATCACTGAAGCTTCCTGCTCTTCTTCACTCCTGCCCTGATGCCAGACAGTTCCCCTCCGTATCTGTCCCACTCCCTCCGCACTTCCCGGACTTGGCCCTTGCGCCGGATCTTGGCCCTGCGGAACTTCTCCCGGTGCTTGACCCGGGGGTTCCTATCAATCTTCTTCCTCCTGGGTGTGAGCCCTTTGTTCTTGATCATCTGGTAGGTCACACCTCGCTTTTTATCCGGATTCTCTCCTTCCAACGCTGCCTCTTCTTCACGTGTGTCCCGGTCTTCCGTTCTCTTCCTCTTGAGTTTCAGCTTCTCCTCCATCATCTTGTAATACTTCAGGGCTGCCTCTTCACCCAGCTCAGACTCCTCTGAGAGTTCATCAGCACTGTCCTGGCTGTCTGCAAGCACAGGAGCACGTTTGGGCTTGGTTTTCTTTGCCTCCGGTGGGAGAAACACCGCGAACTTCTTCTCCTTCCGTGACTTCCCTTCCTTCCTGTCATAGTAGTTTTTCAAAAGCAGTCGAACCTCAGGGGACAACTTCTGGTCTATGACAGAGAGCTCATTGATGATGTTTCTGTAGGCAACCAGCCGCTCGATAACGGGGTGATTCTGAACTGCCACCCTCTTGGATTTCAGCACCAAGTAGAAGCTGATGTTGGCACAGTAACTCAAGTAGAGATGATACTTGGTCTGCAAATACTGGCTGCCTTTCCCCTGGGGGATCGTGCCCTTCCTGACCATCTGCAGCAGCGGGTGCAGCTCGTCCTTCAGCTCCATCAGCTTGACTTCGAAGTCCTCGATCAGCTGCAGGAGCTCAGGGGACTCCTGCTTCAGGAGCTTCAGCTGCTCCTTCTTGGGAAGGGCCTGCAAATCCTTGGCAATCTTCTGTCCTTTGCTGTCTTGGGTTTTCTCCTGCTGGGCCAGATAGCCTTGGATCACATCCAGCCCGTAATCCTCCTCCCCTAAGTCCCGCACCAGCCGCCTCTGGATAACTTGAGCCTCCTGCTCCTCTTCCTCTTCTTCAGCATCAACTTCTTGCTGGGGACGTTTGCCCTTGGCCTGGGCATCACCCCCATAGTCTGTGTCATAATAAAGCTGCTTGCGTTGGCCCCAGGAGAGCTCGTGGGGGAGCTTGGTATCCTGATGACCTTCCTCCAAGTCACTTTCCATGGACAGGTCCCCATCTTCAACCTCATCTTCTTCTTCCCCTTCTCCATCCTCCTCTTTCCCTTCTCCATCTTCCTCCTCTTCCCCTTCTCCATCCTCCTCCTCTCCTTCATCCTCCTCTGCGCTATGGTCCACAAAAAGGTTGATCCCCTGCGCCTCTTCCTCCTCCTCTTCCTCACCCTCTCCATCCTCCTCCTCCTCCTCCTCCTCCTCGCTGTCCTCGGGCAGCTGCAACCCCAGCACTTCCTCCTCCTCCTCCTCCTCCTCGCTGTCCCCAGCCTCCTCCCCGCTCTCCAGAGCCGCCATCACCGCCTGGAACTTCGCCTCCTGCAAGTCCTCCTCCACCTCCTCCATTCCCCGGGGTTCCGGCTCCTTGCCATCCTCATCCTCCTCTTCCTCCGGTTCTGGGGGGACTGCCCGGGGCCGCAGGAGGGTTCCACGCCGGGTCCTCATGGCTGCCCCGCTCCGCTCTTTCCGCTTCCCGCAGCTTCCGCTTCCTCCTGCCCTGCCCGCCCCTTCCTTCCCCACCCCCGGGACCTGCCGTGCCTTGGATCGGGAGTCACTCCGGATCTGCAGGCGAATAGCTTTACACCTCTTTGACAGAGTCACTCGGATCCGTCAGGAGCTGCCCGGCCGGGACAGGCACCAGGCACGGGTTCTGTTCCGTCCTGGCTGGTACCAGCACCGAGTAATGCCACCTAAACCCAAAAGTTCTTCTTTTCCCTCCTCAGGTTTGGTTTTGTTTTGGTTTTTTTTTTCACCTAAAAGTCCGCACGTATTACTGCTCTCTGCATAGGAATTTAGACGGAAAGAGGGGAAAAAAAAGGAAGCTGAAAAGCAAAGCTGACACCTGTCCCCTCGTAACTGAAACCTCTTGGGACTCAGTTCCCTACAACCAGACCGAATTTCCAAGAAAAACTATTTGCAAGCCCGCCTGGACACACGGATGAACTCTCCCGAGCCCTTCCTGTCCCCGGGGTGCTGCTGCTGAGGGACAGAGACCTCTCCTGGCAGGAGCCCGGCTTGTTCTGGGTCTGCAAAGCTGCTTCTCAGTGCAAGCCCAGAAATAAATTCATAAATTGAGCAGCCACACACACTTCCCAGCAAGGAGTTCTGTGTAGAACAAGCAGAGGTGGTTTTTTGCCTCACCACAGAACAGGTGCAGGTTTGTTTATAAATACTCCAGCCTTGCCTTCTTGTGGGAAAAAAAAAAATTAAAAAAGACATGTCAAGCAGGTTATCTGAAAGAGAGAGCACACAACTACACTCACCTCTGGTGACTGGGTTCTGGTAGATCTGCTGGCAGACAGGTCTCATAATGAGCCTTTCCTCTGGCACACTCTGGTTCTCCACGTGGTCACCTCTGGGTCAAAATTTTCCAAGTCTGCTCTTGCACCAAAGATACCTCTTTTCTCAGACTAAGACATATTCTCCCAGTCTGTCAGGTTTTGAGTTCTCAGCTCCCCTGGGTCCAGGGCTGTATGAGAGAGCAACAGGAATAACTTGGGTGAGACCTGGCATTCCCACCCATAACTCACCCATAACATGGGTTTGTTGAGTGAGACATGGCACTCATTTGTTAGCCACACTTTGGGGGGGATTCTCACTTTACACAAAAATACATCCCCTAAATAAAATACATCCTCTAAAGAAACACAGCCTCTAAAATACATCCCTGCTGCTTGGGCTGTGTAATCTGGCTGCTGAACCCTCCTGTTGTGTGTGCCAAGCCCATGCAGAGAGCTCTGCAGCCAATTTCTTCATGATTAAGATTCCAGGCAACTTCTTCAAGTGTGGCCCTGACCCTGGCAGAGTCCATCCCACTGCCCTCACAAAGGAGGGCCCTGCAATTTTTTTTTTTTAATCCTTCCCTTTCAAGATTCAGAGCCTTAATGTCAGACCAACCTCCACCTGGGCTCTATGGGTGGGAATGGAATTGACACATTGCCTCTCAGTCCAAGGTTAATTGCTAAGAGCAGAAAAGAATGAGCATCTCCAGACACTGGAACCTCCCTGGAAACATCCTCCTGCTCGTGAAGCTGGAGATGACCTCCAGTGTGTGCCAGTGAGCCCAGTTATCAGGAACTGCTCCAGCCCAGCCACACCAGTTTGCTGTAAGCATCGGTGGGATCACCACTACCAATGCAATACCCAGAGACTGCTGCAGGTCTTTTTTAGTCCACTGTGCTCCTTGCTTCCACGTGAGAAAAGAGAACAGAAAGGCACAGAACAGGGTGGTAGTGGATGGAGATCCCCTGTGCCCTGGGACAGCTCTGCTCCTCTCTACCCTTCAGCCAGCACAGCAAGGACACACACACACACATCACTCTTTTGCTTTACTCATCCAGGCACCTGCCCAGATTCTTACCTGGAAAACCCTGGTTCAGCATGTCCAGAGCCAAAGAGAGGCACAGGAGAGGTGAGAGGAAACAGACTACTGCAAGGCTGGTTCCCATTTCTTGTCAAATTCTCAGTTATTCCTCTGCTAGCCCCTGCCTCACAGTGAGTTTGGGAATCTAGCTCCTCACTCAGGCAAGAATTTAAGCCTGGGGTGATGGGTTGCCTGTCTCTTCCCAAACTGCCACAGTTCTTTAACACCTGCTCCCCCAGGAAATTTCCTGGGAATTCAAAAAGTCATGCAGAAAAAGAGGTATAGTTCATAAAAGTAGCAGTCCATTAAAAATAATAATTTTTCCTCTAAAGAGCTTGCAAACTTGATAGAAATTCTCAGAGACATGCAGGTGGCTGAATGGGACTAAAAATAGTTCTCCCACCACCATGTAGAGCCCGAGGGGACTACATGCAGTCATGTAGGTTTAGCAACTGAAATTCAGATATGCTGAGCACCAGCAGCCAGGGAAAACCACCCATATCAACAGAATCACACAGGACAGAAGTTTGCTCAGTCTCTCCCAGTCTGTAAATACTCAGGGATGTCTCTGCATGGATTTTATCAGTGCAGTCTGATGAAACAAACCAGAACCCTCTTCTCAGAGGTACTGCCTGCACCCCTCTTTCTGGATATTTCTAAAGAATCCCCTATTTTTGTTACAAAACACATGACTGAAACAAAGAGTGCTTTAGATAGAACCCCCTGCCTCCCTGTGGTTAGCCAGGTTTATTCTTAACCTCCAGCAAAAGTGGGGGCAGGGAACACCTTACTGCTGCTTCAGAAAAGTGCTTCAATCTCTGTTAGCAATACTTTCTGGGAAGGGGGAAAAGGAAACAAAACCAAATTGTGTCCTTTTAAAGATAGAGCCCTAGTGAGAAAACAAGCTTTTTAAAGAATTATGGCATAAGGGGATGCCTAGCAAGGAGCTGGGCTCCCAGGGGAAACTTTTCCTTTGCTGATGCAAGACAAAAGCTCATTGCATCACGCAACCACCAGATGTTTGTGCTAGAACCAGCAGCTCAGGACACACATTCTGGGGTCTTTCAAGAGCTCTGGGGTTAGGGACACAGCCAGCAAGGTCTGAAGGAGGGGAAGGCAGCCTGTAAGGTGACAGGGTGCCCTTTCAGCAGCTGGGATGTCCCGTAGCATTGCCTGATGACTGCAGCCTCTTCAGAGCCTGGCAAGAGCAAGCAGCCCCGGGCTGTACAAAGCCTTTATGCAGCCCCAGAGCTGCTGCTCTGCTGCCCAGGGAACAGCTGGAGCACTCAGGGGTATTTGCCAGGAGCTGCTAATGTTAATTGAGAGAAACAGACACTGCAGGTAGCACAACTTGAGAAAACACTGATGCAATAACCCTGGCAAAGAATGGGCCTCTTGGCATGGTAGTTTGCTCTGCCTCCCTTTTTGTCCCCTGCTGCAGGTGTTTGGAGGCCCTGAGGTTTCCTTAATGTGTGGCCTTTTCTGCACAGGACACACACTTCAGAGACAGCCCTGGTGACTGCAGGTTACATTGCAATATTTGCTTTCCAGAGTTACACACCAGTGATCCCAGATCAGGGACACTACCCCAGCTCATCTCCAGTACTCCCCTCCCTCAGGAGAAGCCTGCCTGCTCACCACCTCACAGAGCTTGCCTGGGACCTGCCTCTTATCACACATCCCATGGAGTCCCTTTTCACTTGGTGAGGAAAGAAACTCCTCAAGGGAGTGGGCAGAGCTGGAGGAAGAGTTCAGCTTTGCCACAAACCTCTGGTTTCTTTTCCTCCTTCACTCCTCCCCTTTCTCATCTTGACTGCTTTGCCTGCGAGCCCTTTGGGGGCAGCTCAGGGCCTTTAGTGGAGCTTTGCACAAACTCTGGCAAAGAGGATTCTGATCTTGAAGCCTGAAATGTTTCCTATAATATGAGTAATGTGATCTTTAAGTCTTATTTCTCAAAACTAGGAGCCGAGGCTGTGGCTCCCTCAGCTATCTGGGCACTTCTCTTGCCTCCCACTCCTCACCCCGGGTGGGACAGTGCCACTGGCTCTGGGGTTGTCCCCTCAGGACCAGGGTGGTTTTGCACTCCCTTGCCCTTAGCAGCTTCATTGCTTGGTGGTGATGAACAGATGAAAGTGCACAGTACCAGTGCAGCCTCCTGCCCCCATCACCTGTGGAAGCCTGAGGTGTTGGTACATGAAACATGCCTGGTTTCAGTCCCCAGCCTCCTCAGTGTCAGTGGCAGCCAGCTGGGCTGTTTATTTCAGGAAACAAGTCTCTGCATCATTTGCACACACCCTTATAGGCAGACACAGGCTCTGCACTCCTCTTCTTCAAAAGAAGGGAAGGCAAGATGAAGAGCTCTTTGCTGCTCTGCCTGGCCTTGGCCATCTCCATGGGACTCATCCTCGTGGCAGGTATGTGGCAAGGGGAGAGCTGTGTGTCGAAGACAGCGGGGGACAAAGGACACGTACACGTGTTGGAGGATATGTCTCCCACTTTATTTTCCAGACGTGATCTTTTATATGCTCCATAATTAGCTGATGCATATTCCAGAGCCTGAGCTCATCATTGGTTAGCTCGAAAACAATGGTGGACATCCTCTTATCTTTTACCTTGCTATATTCTTGTCTATGCTTATGATCTGTTAAAGTCTTATCTATGCCTATGATCTGCTAAACTCTCATCTATGCTTATGATCTGCTAAACTCTCATCTATGCTTATGATCTGCTAAACTCTCATCTATGCTTAGTCAGACTCTTTCTCTGCAAAGATCATGGTATTACTGGGTTCTGTTAGATGTACTGAGTTCTTACCAGTCTCTGCTCATCTGTTGCATGGCCACGTTCTGTGAGCCATGCCTCCATACTAAACCTCTCCACAGCTGTGCTTAGGGGACCAGTCACAGGGTTTGTGTCCATGAATAAAACTTCTACAGTCCAACCATCAAACCCCAAAGCCTGCTGAAGCAGGTGTGCTCCAGGGGTGCTGGGACACCTCAGTGTCTTCCTGCACTGCAGAGCTGACTTTCTCATTGCTGCCCTGGGGATTAAAATGTGGTGACTACCTCCAAATCTAAGACTGTTTCATTAGCCATTTTTGATCCAGTTTCTGAAGCAAGAAACCACAAACATGCATTCTTGCTTTCCTGCAGTGCTAGGAAGCTTGTAAGACTCTTGTCTACTAGATTTAAAGCTTCTAAAACCTTCCTGGTAATCCTGTCTCATGGCTACAGTCAATTTATTTCTGATTAATCTCTGGTTTATCATGTAACTCCACTACTTACGTTGAAATTAATGTATTTTGAGGCTACTTGAGCCTCTTCTACTCTACTGAGGTTGCTATTTGCACCTGCAAAATAGCTACTGCAGGGTAATATATTTTTGGAATTAATTTGCTTCTTCACTATGCTGCAGCTGGATTCTGTTTGGCTTCACAGTATATTCCAGGACAACCCAGGATTGGGAGATGAAGAAATTTGTCAAAATAATCTCTGCATGAGTGTTGAAGGGAGAGGGGACAACGTTGCAGTAAATCATGCACCAGAAAATCCAACCTGTAGATATTTAGAAAGGCATTAAGAAATTTTGTATTAGCTACCTGCTCCCCAGAGGGACTACTTTGTGGTGATTTATGGAAATATTGCTGATAACACATTTATACAGCTTTGTAATTTTACTTTAAAAACATATGTGGAATACTGGTAACTTTTATGGGTACTGAAACCAAGAGTATCACACAAGGAATTAATTCAGAACAATATTTTTAGAGTACAATCAAAAAAACCCCCACATATTCATAAAAGAGTGCATTGCTTCATCTTTTAAAATTAAGTTAAAGCTGGGTCTCAAAGGTTTTGGGGCAACTCCCAAAGGTAATAGGATCCAACTTGAATATTTGCTTTGGATTAAGGGTTTAGAAGGGCACACATTACCTGCACCAGAGGGAGAGCTACCTGAAGGACAAGATCACAGAAGTGTTCTGTAAGAAAAAAGAAAAGCCAAGACTCAAGGAGGCAGAGGCTAAAGAGGCTTTTCTAATAAGCTTCTTCCTCAGGGGGAAATGCTCACGTGGAGGGATGAGTTGGCAGAGAGGAAACGTGCAAAGCAAGAGAGATTGGAAAAAGGGGTATCAAGAGAATCAGCATTAAGCCCCAAGTGGCCATCTCCAGGTGCAGATGTGGTGCTGCATTTCTGCCCTGGTGCAGATATTTTTGTAGAGCTGGGAGCCATAGAGAGAAGGGCTAAGAGCCAGCCCTTGCTCTGAAGGACTCACTGGGCACCTGCTGTAGAAGGATAAATAAATTATGAGAGCAGTAGAAGGGGCAACATCTCCTGGCATGGCTCTGGTGGCTTCTTCCACTGCCCCAAGCAAGGGACTGGAGTAATAATTGCCTTCCTAATTGAGAAAATTTATAGGGAATCTTCTTTAGGGGGTGTTCTGTTGCCAGCTTTCACAGAAAAGCAGCAGATGAATTGCAGACTCACTCTGAGGCATCATTTTACAGAATTTTTGTGCCCTTTTTATACTTACAGTGCCTGTAAGGAGTGGAGGCAGAGGAGACCAGTGTCTTGTAGGGGCAGGAATGCAGCTCTGAGAAGCCTTAGGTAGAAAACCTGGAAGGCTATTTGTACAGACAAGATACCTGGGGGCTCTGCATGCACATAAAAGCAAAGCTGGCTTGTTATGTGAAAAAGACCAGAGGCTCTGGGTTGGGGAAAACCACCTAGCAAAGAACAAGCTACTTCAACTCCATCTACTTGCAGAGTAGGAAGGCAGTGCATGTCACCAGGAACAGGCAACAAGTCCTCTGGGTACCAGATGTGTTGTTTTACCCTGGTTTGACTCAGCTGCATACTGAACAGGATGCTAAAAGTACAGGGGACATACCCAAACTTCTCTGTTTGAGTAAGAATATCAGGACTGGATTGTCCCTGCAAGTCAGCAGATTGCCTTCCTGCTGGGTCCTGGGGTGCTCGTTGGCTTCTGTCCCCTCAGGATCCTGAGGGACAAGACAGCACTCAAGGAAAGCTGACATCAGCCAGCTTGGCAAGGGCAGAGCCATTTATTTAGAGGCTAGATCCAAAGTGGGACTGCTAGAACAGCCCCATCACCTCCAGATAGAGAAGCTGTAGACTGAGGGGGGCAGGGAGGTGCTAAGAGGCTCATTTGTACCTGTTGCAGCCTGGAGTTTCACCAGTCAGATGCTGTCCCAGTGCACATTCCTGGCTTCCTCAGCACTCGGCTCTCTGCTAGAGCAGGATTCAAGCTTTTTCTCCTTCAGCCTAGGATTGTGTGTCCTGTGTTTGCAGGTTATCCACGGGACCCTGAGGACAAGGAGTACGTGCTGGTAAATAACAAGTGCAAGTGTGTAACAATGACCTCAAAGTTTGTCCCCTCCAAGGAAAATCCTGATGAAGAAATCCTGGTGAGAAACATCCGCATCATGTAAGTGGCAGCCAAGTGTAACACCTCACCTCCTGCTCACCCCTGGGGAACAGGGCTTCCCTTTGCTCTGCTTCCCAGATCCTGCTGAAGTGAACTGCTTTTCCTACAGGGGCCTGGAATATTTCTTTTTGCTTTGTTTTTGGAGCTGAGGTGAAGCTATCTGGTATTTGTCCTCTGGATACAGATGCCCATCCCCATGTTTTAAGCAGTGCAGTAGTAACTTAACCAGGCTGGGGAAGCAGAGCATCACTTTTACAGAGTTGATCTGATCTGAAACCAAACTGGCTCCATGACACTGGGCTCATTTACCAATCCTATAGCAAGCCTGCTGTTGTATAGGAAATAAACCAATTCGTGTCTAAAATACCAGAAAATGTTAAGCCTATGAGATAGCTCTGAGTTCAAGAGAAGGATTTTGTCCTCTTTGTTCCCCCAATCCTCACAGAAGTGTGTGTGTGTGTCTCTCTTGGAAATGGACTAAGCTCAGGGTCAGTGCTGCAGGAGTTCTGGTAGAACTCACAAGGGGAGGAACACTGATAAAACCTTCACATGTTATGAGGGCTGGGAATTGCTCAGAGCAGAGCAGTCCCCTGTTTAATAAGCAGTTTTCATGAGACCTCTTCACTCCTTTGCAGAGTCCCCCTGAAGGCTCGAGAGAACATCTCTGACCCCACATCCCCCCTCAGAACGAAGTTTGTCTACAGGATGACTGACCTGTAAGTAGTCCTGTTTGCCAAGTTCATTCCCTAAAACTTCACCTCTCCTGCAGCATTGCCCACAACAGCTCAAAAACCTGCTGTAGGGCCAGGGGAGAAGGTGAGGTGGGGTGACAGGGGAAAGCTTTCCCCACAGAGCTCAACTTTCACAGCCTGTTGTGAGATCAGAAATTTTAATCTCTGGGATGAATTCAAATGAAAAGGTCTGACATTTACAGGGAATGTTTTGTTCTTCCTCCTGTTCCTCTCAAATGTCTTCAGTGTCAGTAAATGAGACACTGCATGTTTAAAGCTCCCCTTCAGGGGCAGTTTGGCCAGTTGGAGTTTGACCACACTAAAAGCACCTGGCTGGGAGTTCCTGTGGAAAGCCCAGCAAGGCACAGAACTCTCCTGGCTACATCTGCAGATCCCCAAGGAAGATTTGGCTTTCACCAGGGGCATCTTTTCATCCCAACCCATAACACTCCCTCTATTCTGTCTCTTCCAGCTGCAAGAAGTGTGATCCCATAGAAATTAATCTGGGTGGTGAGAGCTACCAGAGCCAGCCAAGCAGCTCCTGCAGTGACCCCGAGATCTGCTACACCTACAACAGGGACAAGTGCTACACCACAACCCTCCCATTCCTCTACCAGGGGAAGGTTAAAGACGTTCCAGTAGCCCTGACCCCCACCTCCTGCTATGCTGACTAGCTCAGCCCTCTGCTCTGCCCGTGCCTGCTCACACTCTGCCTATCCACACACACCTCTACCACCCCAGCACCCAGACAGCAGTGCCCAAAGCATCAGCTCCCAGAGTAAAGCCAGCTTGCTGCTTTGTAATAAGGCCACCAGCATAGAGCCAGCTCCCAGGAGCAGCTGCTGGTTGTGAGAGGCTGATGTGTCCCTGGCACACACCTGTAGAGCTGCTGCTGCTGCACATCTGGGATGCTGGCACCATCCAGGCCAGCTGTGACTGAGGAATTCCCTGGAAGTCAAGGGGACTCCATCCATTTACATCACTGGGCAACCTGCCTTTGAGTCTGCCAGCAGTCTCCAGCTGCCACAGACACCAGCTGGATGTCTGGGTACTTCCCTCCCCCAGCAGCCTACACCAAACCTTTGCACAGCCCTTACACCAGGGTTTCACTGCCAGAATTTGTGCCAGCAGATTTCTGAGAAAAGATGAGGGATGAGACCGAGTTCAGGTTTCAAAGTGACTTTACAATTGGACATTCTAGAGCCTTCTGGCACTGACACAACTGCAAGCTTCTAGTTTTTAAGTACATCTAGGAGATCAAAAGATGCTTCTACCCTGAAGGGCTTTGCAAGGCTGCCAGGACCTCAGCTGTCCCAGGAATAGCAAGCTCTCCTAGGTTATAGGAAGTCCCCTTGCCATGCTTACTGATATTGCTGCCTTCTTTCAGCCCTGCTCCCAGTTGGATGAAAAAAAAGCCATTTTTTCATCATTTTTCATTTTTTCATCAACCGACCAAAAAAAGTCAGTTCAAATTTCTGTTCTTCTTCCTCGTTTTGCCTTTAAAACCTCAAGAAATTCTATGAAGGTGCCTCAATTGCTGGAGCAGGACCCTAGTTAGGGATTCCTTCCTTCTCCCCACCTTTTTTCTTCATGCAGGAAACCCTCACCAAATAAAGGAGCTGATGCTGTATTACACCTTACACTGATATGCATGACACTGTTGTCCATAGAAACACCACATAGATTCCAGTTGGGATGGGCTGGTATGTTTCTCACTCTTGTCAGAAGTTGATTGTAAAGGCCTGGGCTGTTCTGAAAAGACCTTATCTGGACTGAGAAATATAATTGGACTACAAAAACAGAAAAAAAAAAAAAAATAAAAAGACAAAGAAAAAAAAAAAACCAACCCAAAACGCCTTATTGCCATAATTGTAGCTTTGTTAGTGAAACATTAAATCAACTTTTTTTCTGCAGCAGTCTGTGTGTTGTATTCCAGTTCAAGAACTCATAAGAAAAATGCCAGTTTTATAATCATGTTCTTCCCTCCTTCACAGTGAAGCAAGCAGCTGGCCCTAAATAACTGCTTCTATCTCCAGGCAAAGCCTCCTGAAATACCAGGACAGAAATATGATGATGATGCAGTTGCAGAAATAATGACAGATTGGGGCTGAGCTGGTTTATGATTTTGGGATCAGCTCTGCGTCTCTGAGCTGCTCCAAGGCCCTGAGTCACTGCAGCATCAGAGTCTAAAAATCCAAATATTGCCTAAACCTCTAGAAATGGCAATCCACAGAATTGTCCCTCGCCACTGGAAAATGTGCCTTTACGACAGGAATGTTGAAGGTGTCTGTTCTAAATTAAAAACAGTCTTTTGGGAGCCAAATTAATTTTGTCTCAGACTCGTAGGAATACATTTCTATTTCATCTCCTCACAGACTCCTTCCAGACTTAAATATCTCTCCTCCTCCTCAGAGTACTCTGCAGAGTTAAGGAAGGATTCTGACTATTTTTTCATAGAAGTCTTTTAAATCATGGGGATTTATTCTCACAACCCAGTTTGCAGTTTGACCAAGAAGTTGACTTGCTAGCAGAAACTACAGCATGTCCCAAAGCTGAGCAAAACACACTGCTGAGCTCAAAGACACTGTTTTTCTGTAGAGAGCTGAGCAAGGAAAGAAGTTCAGCCCTGCAAAGCTGCAGTTTCACTCACAAATGGGCCAAGGTAGCCCAGCTGGCACCCAGCCTGCAGCCAGCGATGCCTGAGGGAACTGAGAGCACTTATTTATTTTCTGTAAAGCTGTGGGCACAGTGTGGATGCTCAGCAAGCAGCAGGTTGGTGGTGGATTAGGATTTTTGAGGCAGTGTTCCAGCTCAAGCCACCCTCAGTGCCTTCCAGACAAGCCCAAGCAGTGCTGAGCTAGCCAAGTGGTTTGTGTCTGGGATTTGGGAGTCCAGATCCTCCCTTCAATCTACCTGGCCATGTCAGAAGTAAACCACAGCTACAAGTTCACACTATTTAGGATTAACAGCTCATCAAGCAGTTTCTGTTCATTTTAAGATTATTTATAAATGAGTGTTAACTCATGTAAGAACCTTGTCTTACTTTGTCATATCTCTAGAGATTTCCTTGCAAGCTTGGGATGTCTCCTCTAGAGGCTCCATTATCATTTCCCCCAGCCAGCGTTTTCAGAAGGAACTGAAACAAAAGCTTAAAGACAAACCCTTCCAGATGGGGCATGGCCTTAGTGCCATCAGCTCCTGGTTTTGCCTTTGGAAGGGCTGCCCTCTAGAGCAGGAACAAAGCCTGTTCCCTTTGCCCTGGCTGTTGAGCATCAGCACTTCTACATTTGATTTTTATATATATATATATATATATATATATATATATATATATATATATATATATATACACCCTGGGACTACAATGGAACAAAAAACCTAAGGGGCTCTCTTCAAGCTGAAAAAACTGCATTGCAGACTCAGTCCTCCCTCCAGCTGATGAAGCCCAGTGCCACATCCCTGGAGGCAGAGCTAAGCCCTGGGGTGCTGCACAGATTGCTTCCCAGCAGCAGGATCCCCTGGGACTGGCATTTTCCCACTGGAGCTGCAAAGGAGTGAGCATCCATCCAGGAACATCCCTCTTCTTGGCTGAACAAGAGAAGTTCCCAGGTCTCAGGTTGCAAATAATTTATGAGCCTGTAACGAGAACCAAAAAATAAATATTTGTGTGGGGCTTTGAGACTTGCTGCTTTTTCCTGAAGGAAAAGAGAGAGCCCTGACTCTCCTCTGAGTAACAAAAAATGCAAGCATTAACTCCAGGGAGACAAATCCCTTCCCTTCAAAGAGAATTGAAATGAGAAGTGAGGCAGCAAATCTACCACAGGGATGTAAGCAAAACCTCCCAAACATTCTGAGAACTCATCTCTAAATTCCCAGCCTGTAGCTACAGGGAATTTTAGCCCCTCCAGGAAGGCACACCCCCAAAACATGCTTTATTTAACAAGAAATCAGGAAATCAGCTGCAGGGGAAGATCTCAGTGCCCCAACACTCACCTAGGTAAGATCTTTCCTCTCTGCTTTAGTTTCTAATGGAATCTAATTTCCTGATTTACCACAAGAACAAAAAGCACTAAAGTGAAAGTGCTTTGGATTTATCTTTTCAGGGCATACTTAACCTGGGCATCAACTAAACAAAAAAGGAAAGCTGATCAAAAAATAGCATAGACTTTTTTGCCAGAAGCTTTTCAAATATTTTTTCCATGCCTATAAAGACTTTAAAGAAAAAGAAAGGAAGAAAACCAAAGCTTGTTCTCTACAATCTCCACAGCACTCACATTCTTTGTACAAAATTCTACATTTTTTTAACAAAAATTTCTTTACCTTGTCTTTAACATTAGCCACATAAACTTCAACTCAACCATCAGAAAGAAAAACTAAAGCTTAATAAATACCCACATACCTGAGAAAACAACCCACAACAAAGAAAAGAATTTGATTTTTCATTATCTAATCGTACTAAAAAGCTCCTTTAGAAAAATTCCCTAAGATTTCAACAAGACAGTTCTACTCACAGCAAATATGATTGAGTCCACAGCTTCCTCCCAAAAAGCCACAGAAGATAACTTCCCCTCTTCCTCCCAGCTTTCAAACAAAGTGCTTCAAAGAAACCCCAACAAAGGTGTTTTTTGCCCCAGTGAATTTAAGCATTTCTGGCTTGATTAGTTCATTGCAATCAGACCAATGAGTGTGCAGGAGAGAAAGGGCTTAGGGTATAAATACTCAAATTGAGCAGTCTCCACCTGGCAGAATACAGGATTTTGTTTTCTTGGAATGACCCAGGGTTTGGTTTTTTTGTTGGTTTGTTTGTTTGTTTTTTTGTAGTTCAACAGTACTGAGTTTTCCTTCAATACAGATGGCTTTGTGAATTTTTCTTAATGCTGACTGAAGGTAGATACAGGTAACGGTTTTTAGATATTTTATATTATTGCGATGTAACTGTGAGGTAATAAAATATTGAAATTATAGCTACTCCAAGCAATAAAGTCTCTTACAAAAGAGGGGTAGAGTTATATTTCGTTAAGACACTAGAAAATAGGGTTTTTTATTACATGGCAGCTGCTTAATAACAAGTGGTAATTAGAGGTGTGAATAATAACTCTCCCTATAGTTGGTGTAAGCTTATGTATTGGTTGTCAGCTGAGAGATTATAGGTTCTTTTTTTTTAATTTCTCTAGCCCTCGATACAAACCAAAGCCCTGGTACTGTTCCCACAGAGGCAGAGGGGTGAGGTGTTTGTAAATAGCTTCTTCTGGGACTGTTTGAAGAAGCTGTGAGTAAACCTGACAGCAGGATGCTCTTCAGCTTCACTGAAGTTTTATCCTTCAGTAAGTCAGGGCCTTGTTCCTGTGTTAGGAAGGTTTGGTGTGAAGCACCCCTGGTTTTGTCCTCAGCAGTTTCAGGAGCAGCTGTGCTGTTCCACTTTGTTTTCACCAAGCAAAGGCACAACCTGAGGGAGCTGGGAGGAGGGTTTCCCCCTGGAAATGCAGGACTGAGGTGTTTGGTCTGGGATATTCTTAGTGAGGAAAGTTTGGCTCACTTAAAAAGAGAAGTGATATCAGTCATTTTGGCCCCCTAACAATGCTGTGTTTGACCTATAATTTTATTTTGGCACCAAATATCTGTGTGTATATAAATAAATCATACAGTTATTTAGTAATTTGTAAGTGTACTGTATAGCAATGTAAATATTCTACAGTGTAAATTAGCAGTTACTTGGAGGAAATACAAGCTGTACAATTCAAGAGGTAAGGTTCCTACTGCTTTGCTTTAAAGGTAAACTAATAAACTTGGAAATATTTTTGTCCTTCTTGAGGATAAGAACATTTACTGCTAACCTTTTCTATGCACGTGCGACTTACTGTGAAGTTATTTCCCTGAAAACAGGGACCCGAGGGAAATAACCTGCTGGTGAGCAGGTGGGAGGGAGGAGTGATGGGAGCATGAGCTGCAGTGATTGAGCCCTTGTTGTCCCCTGGCAGCTTGCAGGCAGCTGAGGAGGAAGCGAGCCAACCGCCCCGCTCGTGGGAAGCTTTGGAGTGTAGAGGCGGTGCTGACGGGGGCCTTTTCCTCGGCAGGTTGTTAATAATCTGTATTTTCTGTGCCTGCCCTCAGCCGCTCCGGGGGATGCTGAGGACGAGCGCCTCGCACAAGTTTGTCCCTGGGCGGCACCGGTGGGAGGGGGCGGGCCAAGATGGCGGCGCCCAGCTGGTAGCTCACGTGTCCCGGGTCGAGGAGGCGGCGGTTCGGTTGGACCGGGCCGGGAGCCGCCATGTCGGGCCGCCAGGGAAACAAGCTGCCCAGCAACCTGCCCCAGCTCCAGAACCTCATCAAGCGGGACCCGACCTCCTACACCGAGGAGGTAGAGAACCCAGCGGGCCGGGAGCCCCGGGACCGGGGGGGTGGTGGTACCGGTGGGCCGGGGGGTGGTACCGGTGGGCCGGGGGGTGCCGGTTTTAGGTGTCGCCGCTGACCGCCGCCGGCCCTGTGTGTGCTCAGTTCCTGCAGCAGTACCACCACTACCAGTCCCATGTGGAGATCTTCAGCTTCCAGCCGGACAAGCCCAGTAAGGAGCTGGCGGAACTGGTGATGTTCCTGGCGCAGGTGAGGGTCCCGCTGCCCTTGTCCCCAGCGGGGGTCTCGCTCCCACCTTCCCCGGGTCAGGCGGTGACCCGGAGGGTTCGGCGGGTTCTCTGTGTGCGCAGGTTGCCCACTGCTACCCCGAGCACATGGCCAGCTTTCCGCAGCAGCTGAAGGACCTGCTCTCCTACCACCACACCGTGCTGGACCCGGACCTGCGCATGGTGAGACCCGCGCCCTCGGCTCGAAATTGCGGGTTTTTTGTTAAGAGAGAGAAAAAGCGGGAGGGGGAGTGCTCCGAAACGTTGGTTCCGATTCCCCGTTTCTCTCTTACAGACCTTCTGTAAGGCTTTGATGTTGCTGAGGAACAAGAACCTGATAACCCCAACGAGTTTGCTGGAGCTCTTCTTCCAGCTGCTGCGCTGTCACGATAAGCTGCTGCGCAAAGTAAGCACTGCCCTGTCCCCCGGGACCCCCCCCCCGGTCTGCCCTGTCCCCCGGGACCCCCCCCCCCCCCCGGTCTGCCCTGTCCCCCGGGACCCCCCCCCTCCCCGGTCTGCCGTGTCCCCCCGGGACCCCCTCCCCGGTCTGCCCTGTCCCCCCGGGACCCCCTCCCCGGTCTGCCCTGTCCCCCCGGGACCCCCTCCCCGGTCTGCCCTGTCCCCCCGGGACCCCCTCCCCGGTCTGCCCTGTCCCCCCGGGACCCCCTCCCCGGTCTGCCCTGTCCCCCCGGGACCCCCTCCCCGGTCTGCCCTGTCCCCCCGGGACCCCCTCCCCGGTCTGCCCTGTCCCCCCGGGACCCCCTCCCCGGTCTGCCCTGTCCCCCCGGGACCCCCCCCCCGGTCTGCCCTGTCCCCCCGGGAGTCCCGTGTCCCCCCCCCCCCCCCCCCGGGCTCTGCCGTGGTCCCCCGGGACACCGCCCCCCCCCCCTCCGGCTCTGCCGTGGTCCCCCGGGAGCCCCCCCGGGTTCTGCCCTGCAGCTCTGCCTCCAGAAAACTGCTTCCAGTAAAGCACCTGCTAGTTAAAGCTCTATTTCACGTTATTTGCCCCGAAAGCCAAAGTGTTTGTTTTCTGCCAGCAGAGAGGTTGAACTGCCCCTCAGGCTGTGTCTGGAAGGAACAGGGGGGGTTGTAAAGCCACACTTCATTTTCCTGCCTTTCTGTTTACATTGTAAACTAAGCACGCTTTGTGAATGCATAAAAATGTATTTTTACAACTAACATAAAGCAGAAAGAAGTGTTGTCAGTGGTGTGTGGGTTGGTCCCTGATTTTAGGAGTAGCAAAGCACCTGCAGTGCTCCCTGCATGGCTCCCAGGATCACTCCTCTCATCTCTCCCTTCCCAGACTCTGTACACTCACATTGTCTCAGACATCAAGAACATCAATGCCAAGCACAAGAACAACAAAGTAAACACTGTAAGTGTTCAGCTGTTGGTTCTGCTGCCCTTTCACCCCCTGATGTTGTCAAAGACTTGCAATAGATGCTTCCAAACTTTTTTTTTTCCCCTTGCAGACACTGCAGAACTTCATGTATACCATGCTGAGGGACAGCAATCCCACTGCTGCCAAGATCTCCCTGGATGTGATGATTGAACTTTACACAAGGAATATTTGGTAGGTGTGGCAGCCTGGTGCTGATTCCCCAGCCTTTCCTGGTTGTGAGGGGGCACATTTTCATGGGACTTCATTTTCTGAGCCATGACATCAAACTGCCAAACTTCAGGGAAAAACTAATGTTTTGCTTCCCTCCAGGAATGATGCCAAAACAGTGAATGTCATCACCACTGCCTGCTTTTCCAAAGTAACCAAGGTGAGAAATCACTCCATGAAGCTGGGTGTTGCCTGAGCTATGTTTTTCCTGTGGTGCTTAATTGCTGACGAGCTTCAGGGATGATCTGTGTCCTGATTGTTTTACTTTCAAAATGCTGCTTGTGTTGTGGGAGGAGGTGGTGTTGGTTCTGAGCTCCAGAGCAGCAGAACTGGGAGCAGACTGGGGTGGGGAGGATGTGTGTGCTGTCCACTGCTGCTCAGAAGAGACTGGCAGAATATTGACACCTTTCCATCAGCACTTTCCATCTCCACATTTGTTAAATGTGGAGAGAACTGCTGTCCTGCCTGGGGCTGAGTGTATTTTGGATTTTATGTCATCTGTATCAGCTCTACAGTGCTGGTGGGTTTAAAAACGTGTAGTTTGAGACAAGTTTCTGCCACTGTGAAGGCCCAAAGCTGTTCCATTCAGTAAAAACCAGCCAATCAAAAGTAACAAAAAAATCCAACTGACAAACACATATATGAATTAATAAGTTTGGAGTTCCAGGCACTGTCTCAGGTGTCAGCTGTGCAGGACTGCCTGGTAATACTGATGTGGAGCAAATCAAATTGTTTTGCAGAATGATAGAAAGAAAATATGCTTCTTTAAAGCTTTTCCCAGGTCTTGTGGAAGCCCAGCTGCTTTTTGGCTCTGTGTGTGCCTGGAGCTGTTGAGGATGGGCAGCAGAAACAGACTGTGTCTGTAAAACATGGTCTGCTCTCAGTCTTGTTTTGCTTTCAGTTGATATCCATGCCTGTAACACCACTGGGAGAGCTTGTGTAGCCTAGGATGTGGATGTAGGGCTGCTTGTCCTGTCCTTCATAAGCTTACACTCTGATTTTCAGGTGTTAGTTGCCAGCTTGAAGTTCTTTCTTGGGAAAGATGAAGATGAGAAACAAGAGAGTGACTCGGAATCTGAGGTGGGTGTGGTGTTAAATCCTATCCTCTCTGTTTTTCAAATTCTCATATCTGCCACCCTGGTGACCAGTCTGGCTCTCCCAGTCTGCTGCTGTGGGGCTTAGTTTTCCATCTTGTTTCCTTCAGACATTTCTAGGCATTGCAGCTGGCCCCAGCTGATAGCAGGATGCCTTTGCTGTCTGTCTAAAAACTTGTGCTAAGAGCTCCTTTGCTTTCCTTTCCTTGTGAAGGAAGCAGTTGACTCTAAAGACCTAAGCAGGGGCTGCTCAGTCTAGTTGATGGGCCAGGAGCTGCTAGCTGTGTCATGCAGTTGTGGGAAGAGAGAGGCTTTCATCTCATGTGTTGGAAGCTTGTTTGAGTTTTTACCAGTCTGCTTTGTCATCAGTTTTTCCTCTTCTTCCCATTTACATTCTAAGAAATATAATCCAGTTACCTTGAAGGCTGATAACCTAACAGGAAACCAGTTTATCCTAATACAGGATATCACTATTTGTGAGTGAACAGTTCTCTAATTAGCCTGATTTATAAACTAATGAAGTTCTTGATGAAATGTTTTGATCTCTCATGCATGTGCAGGTGTCGGGATGTGTGACGCGGGATTTTAGACACTGCTCTTGCTCTGTGATTTATCATGAGGCACAGTTTTCCGTTAAATTACATAATCCTACAAAGATTAATACTTTCCCTGTGACTTCCATTTGAATCCTGATGTCACCTGAGCCTAGTTTCCCTTGCATCCTTGTGCAGGATGATGTTCCCACAGCCAGGGACCTGATGACTCGGTACGCAGCCAACAAGAAGAGCACCAAGCGCAAGAAGAAGCTGGAGAAAGCCCTGAAGGTCCTCAAGGTGAGGAGAGGGACATCTCTGCTTCCTGTGATCCTGCACGGGCAGAAATCCTCTTCACTTGGCTGCCTTGGGTCATCTCTGCCAGGCCCAGGGCCTCAGCTGCTCCAGTACCCAGGCACAGGGCAGTGTTTTATGTTTTAGGGTCCAGGTGGTGGCTTTAGTTCTGCCCTGGGCACCTTTGTACCTTTAAGTATGTGGTGTCTGGATAAGGGATCTCTGAGTGCAGCTCCTGGTGTCTTGGGTCAGGTGTCAGGAAGCCCTCTGCAGCTAAGGAGTGCCAGGTTACTTGTTAAGATGCCCCTTTCAAGAGATGAATGGCAAAGAGCAGCTTTTAACAGCAGCCTGCAAGACAAGCACCTGCAGCTTTTTCATGGGAAGAAAAATAAAGTTTCTTTCTCTTCTTGCCATGCAGAAACAGAAGAAGAAGAGCAGGCCAGAGGTGTTCAACTTCTCTGCTATCCACTTGATTCATGACCCCCAAGGTAAGCAGGCATTATGTTTTGCCTTTTTTCAGGCACTGACATTTAAGAAGCAACTCTGCCAGGAGAATGCAGTGACAAGCAGATCAAGTGTGATGTAGGTGCAAAGTGGTACAGATGTGACCACTACTGTGCTATATCCTAGACTTCCATAGCACTGCAGAGAAGTGGTAGCAATCCTGATGGGCTTTTGATAATTAAATACTTACAGATAGACAAGGAGGAAGCAATATTTTATCATCTACCTGGTTGCTGCAGTTCAGGAAGTGGCTCTCTGCCTACTCTTACGTGTGAAGGCTGTTGTGAACAGGGAGGAATCTACTACAGGTTCTTTGGCTTAGCCCCTTCACAGATTTGTTATTATTAGTCTGGTTGTCTCATCTCACTTGACTTGATCTTTGTCTGATCTAGTGAACTTCCAGGGATTTTATTGTTCAGATGAACATAAAAATATACCTAAAACAATTGAGCTTAAGATATACTGACCCTGTGCTTGTGATGTTGTGGAACCTGTGCTGGTTTTCCTCTGCTAAACCTGTGCACAGCTTTCCAGGCATGTGAGAAGAAAAGTAAGCCACTGGGAGAAGTGCTCTGTCTGCCTTTAATTTCTTCTCTGCAAGGGCCCTGACTGCCTTTTTTTTTAGCACAGTCCCAGCTGAGTTCTGTACCTGCTGTTTTAAGCCTACCACCAACCTATGACTTGTTGTAGACTTTGCAGAGAAGCTGCTGAAGCAGCTGGAGAGCTGTAAGGAACGATTTGAAGTGAAGATGATGCTCATGGACCTGATCTCCAGGCTGGTTGGGATCCATGAGGTACATGCTCTGATTAATGTCAGGATTTGATGGCAGCCAGCCTAGCTTGGGTGGTGGACTTGGGTGGTACTGAGCTCAGCTAGAGAAAGCTGTTGGTCTGGAGTAGCTGAGCTCTCTCTATTAGAGAGGAGAACGTGTTCTCCAAGGCCTCTGTGCTCCTGGGAGGCTCTTTAAAGGAGTCCAGAATTCCTCATGGGGGGCACTCTCAGGTACAGATGAAAATGACTGGGATGTGTTTCAGTTTGGGGGAGAAAACTGTCCCTGAGGCAAAGGGAAGTGCCACGTTGCAGGGTTGTGCAGCACAGTGCCCTAATCTGAGTTCTGCAGTCTCAACAAGAGCCACTCTGGGTTTCACAGAGCTTTGTTTTTCTTTTGTAAAAGGAATTTCCCTGTGTCCCCATGTGCCAAGACAAGAGAAAATGCCATGTAATAAAATCCAAGGCATCTGGAGAGCAAACTGTATGGAATTATTGATTTGCTTTACAGCACATCAGCCAGTGAAGGTGATCTCAAGCTAAAAAGACAAAGCTAATCTATTTTTTTTTTTTTTTTTGCAGCTTTTTGTTTTTAATTTCTACCCCTTCATTCAGAGGTTCCTACAGCCCCATCAGAGAGGTAGGTAGCTGCTAGCAGCACAGCATGTCCCAGGTGCAGTCAGCTTTTAGAGGTGTTGTAAATTCCTGGGTAGCAGTAGCTTAGCAGGAAGGAGGAGCAGTCCAGAGGGTGAGGAGGAAGGACATAAAATGCCCTTGCCCAAAGCATTTTGGACTTCTATGGAATCTGTGTGCACTTCTTGCTCCTTACCTGAGCATTTGAGGTGCTCAGCAATGGAATAAAATGAATCTGTTGACTCCCTAGTTCTCTGCACATCCTGACTAGCTGAGGAAAGCAACACTGGCTTTTGCTGCTTTTTTTTATTGGTGCTTCAGTGTAGCTCTAGAGCATTTCTTCTTGTCTTAGCTGGCTGCTGAGAGCCTGCACTGCTGCTGGGCTGGAGCCCAGGTGAGTTCCTAATGCTTGGTGGGAGGAGAAATGGATAATTTTCAATCCCAAAGAACTTCAGACTGAAACAGCCTTGAGACTCAAACTGAGCATCTTGCTGAGTTAGCTTTTCAGTGCCTTTATTGTCCAGGCTGAACTGCAGCAATATACACTGACATCTTCTTCCCACTTTTCTTCCAGAAGTGACAAGGATCCTTCTGTTTGCTGCCCAAGCTTCCCATCAGCTGGTGCCACCCGAGGTCAGTACTTCACCTGCCTTTGGTGTGCAAAATGGAGAGCAGGCCAGAGTGGAAATACAGCTGAGGGGAGTTGGGAGCAGGGGGAAAAGGGAATCTGCTCAGACTGGTTGTTTTTAAAAGCTTATGGTAAATTGGGATATTTCTGCAAGTTACAAGAGTTTGTTTTCTGTAAAGGGGGAAAAAAATCCTGTCTTGATTTCTGCATGAGAGTTTGTCTAGGAAGTATTTGCAGGCTCTAGAAACAAGTCCTGAGCTCTACTTTTCTGTGAAAAGGCCTCTTAATATGTAAATTTTTCCACTATTTTATGAAATAGGCATTAAATTTCTTTAACCTTTTTTTCTTGCTTTCAGATTATCCAGTCAGTGTTAATGACCATTGCCAACAACTTTGTCACTGACAAGAATTCTGGGGAGGTCATGACTGTAGGGTAGGTACAGAATCTTAGAAAATCTGTGAAACTCTCTGAACATGGAAAAACATTTCCCTTTCTAAACCACTTTCAGCTTTCTCCTGTCATTGATACTGTGCTTTGGAGAACCACTGCATTGCTTCTCATATTTTCCTCTATTTTGCTAAATGTATAAATGCTTTTCAGCTCCCAGATAATCCAGTCTATTACTGGGAGTCTCTTCCAACTGAGGTGTTCAGAACATAACTCTTCCAATTTCCTAGGATCAATGCAATAAAAGAAATCACAGCAAGATGTCCTTTAGCCATGACTGAAGATCTGCTCCATGACCTTGTTCAGTACAAGACTCATAAAAATAAAAGTAAGTGTTTTACATGGATATGACTTTTTTCCTCCTGTATCATCTGGTCCTCAATTTCTGTAACTTTCATAATAGTAGTGTCTAGGGCTGTTTTTGGGGTATTTTTTGGGTATGTCTGAGTTCCTCCATTCTGAGTGTATATTCATAAGAGACAAAACAGTCAAGGGTAGTTAGGGCAGGGGAACTGACAGAACTGAAGAAGGGAAGCTGTTTGCTAGTGAAGACTTAGCCTTATGGAAGAGCTGGATCCTTACAGGATGAATCTGAGGGAGGTGTAACTTCAGAAAAGGGTTGAGCAGGTTGTAAATACTGATTATCTGAGTGGGCTTGCAGTTTGCTCAGAACTCTGCTTTTCTGTACTTATTCTTGCCTCTGTTTCTGGGTAGATGTGATGATGGCTGCAAGAACTCTGATACACCTGTTCCGTTCTCTGAACCCAGAGATGCTGCAGAAGAAGTTCAGAGTGAGTGGTTTTGTGCAGTGCCTTTGCCATAAACATAGGTTGGGGCTCAAAAACTACTGAACTTGTGCCACAGCCTCTTGAGGAGGAGCTGGAATCATGCCTGTGTTCTTTCCTTGCCTGCTCCCTTGCTGCATTTGGTGTCATGCACTCTTACTTCAAGAGTCCCTTAATTCAGATTTATCAGTTTTGGTGGCAGAAGATGATGCTACAGAGGTCTGACTGTCTTCCTAGAATTTGTTCAACTTTTTAATAATTAAAGATGTTGCCTTACTTCAGCAGGCAGAACTTGTGTTCCACCTGCACCCATCCTCTCCCCCTTTTTTTTTCTTTTTGTGGATCTGTGAGCATTAAAACTGCACTCTGCTTAGCATGTGGTTTTTTAACTTGCAGGGCAAGCCTACTGAGGCCTCATTGGAAGCCAGGATTCATGAATATGGAGAACTGGATGCCAAAGATTATATTCCAGGAGCAGAAGTACTGGAAGTTGAGAGTCAGAATGAAAAAGGAGGAGCCCAAGAGGAAGGTTGGTCTTTTTCTCTTTACCACTTCTCTTCTGAGCATTACTGTCACCAAGAATTTATTTGGACATGAAACTTGGTGTTTGTGCACTTCATTTGCTGGTGTCACACGTTGGGTGGCTTGCATCTGTCTGTTTTCCATTCAGAGTCACAGATATATCCTTGGATAAATGCAGTTTGTCCAGTGGAGTTTGTTACTGGGTGTTGCTTTGTCTGACTGAGAGACACTGAGGGACAGAAAGGCAGAGGAACAAACACTGCAGCTATGGAACTTTGTGTTAGCCCTTCCTAAAGAAAAGGGTTTGTGTATTACAGAGCACTGCAGAGGTAGTTTAAAATGATATTTAACTGCTTTAATTAACTTCTGTAAATGCTCCACACAGCCTGGAAACCTTGCCTGAACCAGGAAAAAAGATGGGGTGGGACTTGAAAATTAAGTCTGAAGAGTTTGGCAAATGAAGCCTGAGGGCAGTGGGGATGTTGCAGGGGAGGTGTGCTGGAGGAATAAACACCCTGATAGGTCATGCTGCCTAGGCACGGGAACACAGTGACTAGTAACCAGCCTCTGGAAAGTAATTAAGCTATAAATTGCATTGCTTCCCTCTTGGCTTGGATGGCAGGGAGTGGGGAAGGCCACTGAACAGTGTAGTAAGGATTAGCACCTATAAACTACCTTGTTTCCTCAGACTGTCCCAAATGCACTTTGTTTTGAGGATCTTCAGCACCAGATGAGAGTTAAGCTTTGCAAAGCACAGCACTGTGGTTCAGCTTTCTGGGACACTGACTTGTTGCAGGCTGCTTTGGGTATTTTCTATGGCTGGCTTGGTTTTGAGTGAATAGATGTACAGTGATAGGTTTCTTGTACAGGCTCTGATCACCAGTGTTCCAGGTTTGTTGAAAGCTCAAGAGAAATAAATGTCTTAAGGCAACTGCAGCTCCCAGTAATGGCAAAATAGACCAGGTGTTTGAAGCAGCCTGCTGTAGGGGTGTTTGCAAAAACCTCACTGCCATGTGCAGTTAGCACTATAAAAAAAGTAATATCTGTAGCTGACTGCATGTGATGTGGGTGTGCTAAGACATCAATGCTGAGTTCAGCACAGCTCCAAATCATTTTCAGGCCAATTTGGTTGCTGAACTTGGCAGTGGGAAAGCATGGGAGCTGCTGCTCTTCTCAGCTGTGCATGTCTTACTGATTAACAAATACCACTGGGGTGTGTAAAGTATCTTTTGTCTTTGTAGTTCTGAGGCTGAGAGGCTGAGACCCCAGAGCTTGCCTTGTTTGGTGAGCATGTCCCTGGGCACAATAGCTGATAGCTAACCAGAGGGGTGGTGGGAGTGTTTGATCCAATCAGAAATTATTTCTACCCCTGTGTTAACAACCCTGTGCACTTCTTCCCCCGAGCAGATGGCTGGGAAAGTGCAAGTCTGAGTGAGGAAGAAGGCAATGAAGATGGAGAATGGATTGATGTGCCTCACTCCTCAGATGAGGAGCAGCAAGAAGTGGTGAGTGGTAAATATCTTCTACCCCAAGGACAAATAAGTCTTGTTAATAACAGACCAAATTCTGTTGCTCTGTACCTTGCTGTGGCTTGACCAGGATCACTGAGGTTGCTGTACTGTTGAGCCACTGTGCTGCAGTCTGCATGTTCTTAGGCTGAGGGGGAGAGGTGAGGGAATTCTGTCCCTGTGCTAAATTCCTTCAGAATCTTTATTTAAGACTGCTTTTTTGAGCTCTGAAATACTGTGTGGATGTCCTGCTCTGTCCTGATACTGCATGTTGGATAGAAAGAATCCCAACAGCTGATCGCAGCATTTCCCAACAATATTGCCCCTACATAGCTATTTGGGAGGCAGAGGGTGTGGATTTTGGTACAGGAATGGTTTGCAAAGCTCTGGATGACTTCTTTTTGTATTTTTTTCAAAAGGCAGAGAAGGTGAAAAGCATGCCTGTGGAGGAAAGAAAAGCCAAAGCTGCAGCAGTCAGTACCAGCAGGCTGCTGACCCAGGAGGAGTTCCACAAAATCCGCCTTGCTCAGCTCTCCAAAGAACTTAATGCAGCACCTGGCAAAGGTGCCAAAAGGAAAAATATTGAAATAGATGATGAAGAGGAAGAGGGCAGGTAGGGTATGGGCTCCTGATGAGTGTTTTCTCTATAATCTGGTGATACAGCTTTTAATTGCAACAGGGCACAGATCTCTGCTGTTTGTCAGTATTCCCTGGTGACAGGTGTCAAACAGCCACACAGCCTAGAAGGGCTCATGTGAGGGGTTGTTTGGGTTTTTTTGTGGTTTATTTGTTTGTTTGTTTTGTAGCAGTAGTAGCATGGCTATATCCCCAGAGTTTTTTAAACTTTGTATATAAAGCAGGACTTGAGGAACAGAAATTAGAAATTTCTGTAGGGGTTGTGCCAAGCATGAGGATTCACCTCAGAGAACAAGAAGCCCTTGAGTTAAAGTTTGTAGGAAAAGAAAGGTTTAAGATGACTGAGAGGCAAAGGGTCTGGAGAGCATCTTATTTTTCCTGCCAGATGAAGCTTAGTGTGTGATGGCCTTCTGTTGGATTTTTGTGTGTGTAGGGGAGAGCTGCTTTCACTCAGAGATATTGAACATCTGCATAAGAAGCCTAAATCTGACAAGGAGACCAGACTGGCAACTGCAATGGTGAGGAACTGGGCATTTTTTATCTGTCTTTCTAATTTGTGTGTGTGTGTTTGTCTCCTGCAGAAGGAGGAGGTGGAGGGATTGTATCTAAGGTGGGTCCTCAGCTGCTGTCTGATTTTTGAGAAGTGTCTTCTATAGTGTTTTGCTGTTGCATCTTGGCTGTGACAAAATGCTTCTTGCTGGTCACAGGTGACAGTGAAAATACAGACACACCCAGTATAACTTGAGAAATACAGCCAGCATGGAAGAATGTGTTGAACATCCACAGAAAGTTATACTGAACCTGGAAGTTTTGTTCCTTCCATAAAACATCTCACCTCAGCAGCTGATGTGAACTTTAAGGAAAGGAAAACGACCCTTTCTTTTAAATTTCATTGTCTATTCTAGGCTGGAAAAACAGACAGAAAAGAATTTGTGAGAAAGAAAACAAAAATTAACCCATTTGCCAGCTCTTCCAACAAAGAAAAGAAAAAGAATAAGAACTTCATGATGATGAGATACAGCAATAGTGTCCGGACAAAAACCAAGCGTTCTTTCAGGGAAAAACAGGTAAAAAACACTTTTTGTTTCAGTTGCTGGAAAGGACTGAGCTAAGTGGCTTCCTTTGCCTCCTGCCCCAGAGAAGGGGCAGGATTTGTAGTGGTGAAGAATGTTTTTGTCAGTCTCTGATGTACACCAAGGACCAAGCCCTGCAGCAAAGTCATGTGTAGATTAGGAAGGCAATAATCTGTTCTGGTTTCCTTTCTCTAAAGTCAAGACCATCATTCTACAATCCTGACTATAATCCTGTGATAGAGCAATGTTTCCCTGATATGGAGGAGTTTTTGCAGGACAGGGTTTTGGTGTTTCTTCACTGTCCTTATGATTTCTTTGACCTTTCTCCTGTTACTGTCATTTTATGGGCCTGCCTGTCCTGGCCTTGAGGTCCATCTAACAGCTTGTCACAGATGTACTTCAAGCACAGGCATAAAAAGTTATTATTACCTATTTGAAACTGCTTAGAAGAAATAAACTACTTCAGTTTAGCCTGGTACAGGAGTTTCACAGTGTGGTGCTCACAGTGGTGCAGGCCCTGCCCTCTGCTGTGTGCTCAGGGCTGGATTCAGGACAGCCCTTGTGAAAGGATATGTGTTTGTAGCCTGTGTGTTGGGCAATCCAGTTACTCCATGTGCCAAGGGTAGCTGCAGGGACAGCTAAAAGCAAGGCAGAAACCTGAGGAGATGACTTTGAAGGCAGTGGGCAGGGAGCTCCCATAGCTCCCCAGCTGACTGGGGTTAGGGGTGCTGGCAAGATGGGAGTGTGGGCAGGGAGCCCTGGGCTCTGGGGGTGATGCCTGAGCTGTGCCAGCTGTGGGCTTTGCTCTGCTGGGGCTGTGCTAGCCACAAAAGAGCCTTTAAAATCCTTTTGTCTAACATGCTGGTGGCCAATATAAGGTTTAACAGGGTGCTGTAAAGTGGAACTCCTTTTGAATGTGTTCCAAGAAAAATGCAATTATGCAGTGCTCTCATCCCTGGCATTGTGTTTTCTTAATAAGTTTCTATGTGCTAGTGCATTCCATGCTTTTTTTACAAACTCTGCTTTGAGTTGTTTCCAGGATCATATTGTTAGGGTAATGTGTATTTGTCTGCAGTTTGCTCTCAGAGCAGCAAGAATGAAACTGTAGGCTCAACAGGGAGAAATGTCTTGAGTGGTTTTTCTAAATGGGAAGACTTGGACAAATATCCTGTAGTTTTATTTGCTATTGTCTTGCCTCATCTCAAATGAGGCTGACCACAAACCCAGCTCTCAGCACACACCAAAAAAGTTGCAAACAAACACTCCAGCTATTTTTAGGAAACTGCCTTTTACAATGATTCTTACACTTGGCTCAGTTCTTCAAACAAACCATCTTGAGTGGTTTCGGTCCTTACTCCCAATTGATGTTCTATGTGGAAATGTTACAGCTACACAACAAATGACTTTTTTTCATATTTTTTTTTCACTGAAGTTGGGCCACAGCATCAGTTCTCTTTACCATGGTTTGGTCACTTTATAGTGTTTTTTGAAGTACTGTGTTCTGCTGCCTTTGGTAGAATAAAATGGACTGTCTGTAGTCTAGAGCTAAACCTCTTACCAACTAAAACATGTCTGACATACACAATGAAGATTCTTTAGTCATATGGAACTTGTAAAAATTCTAGCATCCCCTTCTTCCCCTCATTGAAAAGAAGCTTTGTTAATACTCTTGCAGAAAGTGCTATTTAATCCAACTTACCTCTTAGCTCAAGTTTTTACTTCATCTCTTTTAGCTGAATACAAGTCAGTGGAAGAACAGTTTGTTACTCTAATATTTTTCATGCTACAGAATCAGCTAATGATGTACTGAAACTTTCTTTGAAGCCCAAATCTTTTGTTGTACTACTGAGTTAATTACTATTGAGTTGTTAGCATTTGCCAGTTACTGTGCCCAGTTTTAGCTGATAACTGGTATTCTTTTCTGAGATGGAAGCAATTGAAAAGGGCTGTTGATGTGACAGCGTTGTTGACCTTTTACTTAATAATTTTCTCCTTACCTGCCTGCCCCACTCTTCCTTTTCAGCTGGCTCTTCGGGATGCACTTCTGAAAAAGAGAAAACGGCTGCTGAAGTAACAGCACAGCAATGGAGGAATCACCAGGGAAGAAATAGCCCCAGAAAAGTGCTTGTTTCCATGCACCATCATTCCAAAGGAAAAAAGGGACTGCAGTGCCTTGGGGGTTTATCTGCTGTGTTCATAGCTACAGGTTGCACACTTCCAAGTTGTTGGATATTGTATCTACAGGATGGACAGAGGCAGAATTTTGATTTCTTTTGAAAGCATTCTAGGGAAGAAAGCAATGATCTTTTATTGAATATAATTTACTTTCAGATGGTTTTGTATGTGTAAGTATTAAAACATACAGCCTTATTGTAAAAAGTATTTTACTTGAAGGAACTCATGAATAGGTAATTGGAAGGGAAAAGAATACTCTGGCTCATTGTATAATGTATATCATGTCTGCCTGTCTTAAGGCTGTGATTTTACATACAGAGTAAACTACTTTCTAAGGTTTTTTTACACATTTACTAATAAACCCAAGTTCTGATAATACAGGTAAGTCCAAGTGAACAGCTGCCAGGAAGAAAAGTCATTATGGTGTATGAAAACAAGAAAAATGGTATATGGGAGAGTTTTCATGTTGCCATTTAAACAAAGGATCACATGCAGGAGAACCAAGGAATTTTATTTTCCTACATTAGTGCATCTTGGTGTGGGACTTGCTGGTGTCTGATTTTTGAGGTGTATGTGAGAATTGTGTGGATCTGTGGAGAGGCTATTGATGGGTTCTTGGTATCCTTGCCTAGGCATCTGTTTTAGTGAAAACTTGAGAGAGTTAGTGATACCACCCTGTTGTCAAATTCTGTATGAAATGGATTTCTTTGTGGGGCAGGAGGAGATGCCACATGCCCAGTATAATAGAAGAGTAGTTGATGAGGTTTGTTTTCCTTAAGAAACTGAGTTAATGTTTATATCCTACATGGGGTTTCACCCACCTCAGGCATGTTTATGGTGAATATGCAATTGTATTCACCTAATTCCTTTAAAGCTTAGAGAGGCTTCAAGGAGATAGAAAACAATGGCTTTGAATGTGCTTTTCAGATTCAGTGCTCCTGCTTGTGGCAGTCAGGGGCTGCCACGGAATGACAGGAGGGAGATGAGGTTTGGCAGGTGGGTGCAGAGAAGTTTTAATGGCATGAGGAGGGGGCTGAGGGGAGCAGTGGGAGAGTACAAAGCTGTATAGAACACTCTTTTTTTACATTTTTTTTCACCTGTTACGAATGCAAGGACTTCGAGGCTGAGAGGAAATTTTTTGTGGTCTGAGGTTTGAACTAGTGTGCAGTCTGCCCTTTTTCTCCCTTGTTTATAGCCTAGCAGCTCCCTTCTACCCTATTTAAAATTGGAGCAGCCTTGTGTAAACTCTTTGCTAGGACACCGGGGAAATTAAATATACAATGGGAAAAGGTGGTTAAAATGTCTTAAGTCCTTTAAGTCCTACCTTGTCGGCAGCACTGAGGGGACAGGCGGTCCCCTGAGGTGCTGAGGTGTCAGGCTGGATGGTGGTCCCGGGGCGGGCAGGGGTGTCGGTGCCCAGCCGCTCCCTGAGGTACCGCCTCAGGGCGGGCTCCTGAGGAGCGCGGTTCCCGCCCTCGGCCATCGGGGCCTTCCCGGTGTCCCGGCTCCTTCCCAGCCGGGCGGGCCGTCCCCTGCGGCTGCCGGGGAAGGAGGAGGAGGCTGCGGCCCGGGGCTGGGCTGCCATGGGGTGGCGGCTGTGGGGGCTGCTGGTGGTGGTGTGTGGGGCGGTAGCGTTGTCGCCGTCTCCCCCCGTCGCCCCGCTGCTGTGTAACGTCAGTCTGGACAGCCCGCCCGAGCAGCGCTGGCTGCCGCTGCTCCGACATTTCGAGCCGGGCTTCTTGCGCGCTGCCGTGGCACGGATCATCGGGTGAGAGCCTGGAGAGTCCTTCGAGGGACCGGGGTGACAAGCGCCGTGTCCCTCGGACAGCCCCTTCCTCCCCGGGGGAGCGGAGTGAGGGGCAGCCCCGCTCCTCCCGCGCCGCTGCCGCGGGGCCTGAGGGCGCAGAGATGCGGCACGGCTGCTCCGGAATCGGGAATGCAGAGGGTCGGGGGGCTTGGGGGTGTTTGGTTGGTTTTGGGTTGGTTTTTTTTGGGGGGTTGGGTTGGTTTTTTTCGGGGGGTTGGGTTTTTTTATGGGGGTTTGGGGTTTTTTGGGGGGTTGTTTCTTGGGGAGCTTTGGGTTTTTTTGGAGGTTTATTTTTTTTCGGGGGGTTAGGTTTTTTTTTCTGTGGGGGGCAGGTTTTTTTTGGGTTTAGTTTTTTTCTGGGGGAGGTTAGGGTTGTTTTATGGGAGGGGTTTGTTTTTTGGGGGGGCACGTTAGGTGTTTGTTTAGGGTTTTTTAGGGTTTGGGTTGCTTGAGTTTTTTTAGGGGTTTTTGGGGGGTGGTGTTTGGGCAGGCTTTTTCGGGGGGGAGGAGGGGAAGTTTTGCTTGTGTGGTGGTTGGTTTTTTTTGAGTTTTGTTTTGGGTTTTTTTTGAGTTAACGTATTTTGCATCATGCCCCGGGGAACCCGGCAGATCCCTGGATACGTCCGCAGAGCTGTGTGTATCTCAGCTAACAAAGTGAACGTGTTTTGCAGTGAAACTGTGCCCAAATGGGTCCACCAGGTTATTCGGCCTCTAGCAGCAGAACTGAAGCTGTTTATGCCTCAGCCTTTCAAGGGGGAAATCCTGGGGCTTTGCCAGGCTCTGGGAATAAGCCTGGGAGACGGAGTCCTGCTGAACCTCGCCTATGAATCCACAGCGTAAGTGTCCTGGACTTACCCAGCCTGGTGGGAAGAGGGGGAGACTCCTTTGTTCAGCCCAAGAAAAGGAGGTGAAGGCAGGGGACTGGCACTGTCATTTCAGTGCCACCTTCTCACACACTCATCTGGAGAGTTTAATTCTCCTCAGGTTGGTTGTGTCCTGCACTGACCAACAAACATAGCAGTAGTTGATTAATAAAGGTAAGGTGTAGCTGTAATGCTTTTTTTTTATGTAAATCTGCATAAAAGTATAAAAATAGCATCATATAAGGAAGGGCCATTCATCCCAAGTATTAGTTAATCTTTGAAGATCATGCAGTGTATCTTTCTGTTGTTTAAATTGTTCTCTTTGACCAAAAAGGAAACCAGAAGTAGTTGCAATCTAGTTTTATTAACCATTCATCTCAGAACATTGCTTTTAAACCATCTTCTGGGTGAATGTTCCCAGTGACTGTATAATATAACTTTTATTTGCACAATATAAATTTAATATATCTTTGAGAGCAAACAAAACCTCCAGTGGAAAAAATCTTCCATTTAATTTTTTTTCTCCTACAAGTGTGAGCAGGAGAATAATGAACACTTGGTGTTGCCTGTAAAGATCCTAAAATGCATGTTTCAATACAGGTGTATGCATCTCCTTGTACACATTATTTTTCTTAACCCATGGTATTCAGCTCAAGTGATCTGTTTAATAAGGATTAATTCAGATAAGGTAGTCATTTAAGTGCTGGTTTTCTTGGTATTTCACATAGGACACTTAATATTCAGAGCCCTGGTAAGGCCCATAAAAGGTTTAATGATACAAAAAAAATCAACCAGGAACAAACTACTTCTCAGCAAAACTTCCTGCCTTGACAGTGAATATTAACTGATATTAAAAATGGAATTTCAGTACTCTGTACTGTGCTCTTCTAGAGAACAGGTTTAGACTATTATTGAAATGGCTGACCCTTTAATGACAGGTTTTAATTTTGAAAGGCCTTTGTTTGAACTTTTTATCTAGTTGTGATTAAAAACATAAATGAGTGCCAAATTGAAATGAAGTAATCTATAGCTGTCAAAATAAAATCCAGAAAGTCTGACTGATCCTTTGTTTATATTTTTAGATGTCAGCTTTTCATCTCAATTTAGAAAAGAAGTAAATTGAAATACTGGAATTTTTCCAAAGTGGAAATGCTGCTTCCTAGTTGGTCTGTAATACCTGCTGTGCAGAGCTAGAGTCAAATTTATTTTTTACAACTTTTGATTAAAACAAGGTAGAGGATAAGACTAGGAAGCATAAGTATTAACAATACAATGCAAACTGTTATTTGCCTGCTTACATTAATACAGTACTTTGCAGAAGATAAACTCTGTTTTTCCTTCTGACATGCTGAGCTTGTTCAAGAAGACTGGAGTATTGAAAGGGTTGTCATAGCTTTTTCTATATAATTTCTCTTTTTTTTTTTTTTTTGAAGGTTCTGCACTAGTATTGTTGCTCAGGATGACAAAGGAAACATCTACCATGGTCGGAACCTGGATTATGATTTTGTTGATATTCTGCGCAAGATCACAATTGATGTGCAGTTCATCAAGAGTGGGCAGGTAGGACCCATGGCTGGGGGGGTATTTAGTGTGGCAGTGTCTTTCCCAGCCTAGATTTGTTGGATTATTAATCTGTTTTGCAAATGGAGAGATTGCTGCTTGGCTACTCACTAATTTGAGCAACACTTTTGTAGCAGTTGGAGACTTAACAGGTTTTGGTCCTTAGAGTCTTATTTGTTTTGCAATTCTTACTGTAACATAAAGAGTCCTATTGCAATGAAAGTCACAAAAAAGTACTGCTGCTTTAGGATGTCTCTTAGGGACTGTTCTGTCCCAGAATGCTAACATCCTGCATGTTTCCTGGTTTCAGGTGGCATATCAAGGCACCACATTTTTTGGTTATGTAGGGTTATGGACTGGACAAAGCCCCCACAAGTTCACAGTCTCTGGTGATGAACGAGGTAAAATACATTTGTCTTCCTCACTTGATGTCACCTCCACCCCTGTAGCTGATTGTTTTCTGCTCTCACCCTTCTCTTGTATTTTCCCAGAGGGAAAAGTACACTCAGGGGTGCCAGGAAGGAGCTGGAATGTCGTGGCTTCTCTGGCCCTGGAGGGGTGAAAGCACACAGGGTGCCAGGTTTTGGCTGCTGCACAGAGAGGGGCATTTGTTTGTCAGCACAGTGTCACCTGAGCCTGCAAAGGAGACAGAACCCTGGAGAAAGCCAATAGGGACAAATCAGTCTGTTCAAGATACACAACTGGAGATGGCAGAGTAGGTGTAAGAGAAAAAGAGTTGTGTATAGCAAATAAACAGCTGTTTCCTTAGCTCTCTGTCCCTGTCAAGCAGCTTTGAAGGAGGGGTGAGAAGAGAAACATAGGACTGAGATCTAGAAGACAGGCAGCAGGGCCTGAGAGAATCCATGGAATGGCTGGAAAGGCAGCTGAGGAGAAACCCAAAAGTAGAGGAAAGCTGAGGTGTCCCTACAGAACTAGAACTGGAGAAGACAAGGGCTGGCCAGCAGTCAGGATGGCAGAGGAAGGGTCACTCATCAGTCCTTAGTTTTCACAGCTATTGATAGATACATCCAACTCACAGCTTTGTTTTGCTTCTTCCATTTCATTCCTTTCCTCTTTTTAAAATTTTTTTAAGCAGTTTTTTTTTGCTTTTGCTTATTAGCTGTTTGTAGCTGGAAGCCAAGTAGTCTGAGTTAGAACCAGAATCTATAGTAAATGTTTATTTTTCACATGATGGTAGTAAGAAATTCTTACTTATTAATCTTTTAATAAGACAGTCTGCTGTTTTCAAGTTTTTTTGCATGTTCCACAAACACTACTCACTGTGTATATTTAGTGGTAGGGATTCTGCTCCAGAACACATACACCTTCTGATTTCTGTGTCCTTTGTTAATATGCTTTGTTGCATTCACTAGATTCTTGCCATAGCTGGCACTCATTTCTTTAGGAGCCTGCTTCTCATGCCAGAGCAGTTATTCAGTCCTTCCAAAACTGCAGTGTCCTGGGCTGATACTCAAGATGCCAACTGCTCTTCATACTAACAGCAGCTTGGAAATAAAGTCTGAAGTGTAGAGTCTTTAGGAAAAGTCTTGTTTTAGACAATCTTGCAAACCAAAGTCCTGCATCTGAGTGGGCACAATTTGGGGACAAAATTAGTGCTGTTCTGTCCTGCTGTTTCTCAGCTGTGTGCCTCCACCCTGAGTGTAAGGATTATTTGAGACAGCAGAGGGGTGGTTTAGTGGGTGCAAAAACCCAGTTCTGATAGAGGGATCCAGCACTGCTGTGTGCAGTAGCCCCTCTGCCAGCCAGGAGTTAATGAGCTGTCACCCCCCCATGTGCAACTGAACTGAAAGTTGAGGGAAGGGAGCTGGAGAGGGGGTGACTTGAAATGAGGGTGATATCAAGTGACAAGCATGTTGTTCCTGCTGGCTTCTTCTGGGTTTGGGGTGTGAATAATTATAAACTTCTGTTTTTCTTAGTTCCCCTAATTGTCTCCAGAAACATCATCACTTTTTTTTAGCTGTTTAGTGATTTCCATGTAATTCTTTTTTTAGAAGATGAATAATGAGGTGATTAATACTAATATCTGAGCTGGCAGATGTAGACTACCATCTCTGAACAGACTGACCTGCAGTCCTTTTGGAAATGCCTTACAAAGTCCTAGCCCCTGGTGCAGTCACATCTGACTACTCATTGCTTATCATTCAGCTATGAATAAAAGTGGTTTAAAAACTTAGCAGGTTGCAAGTTACAAATAATTAAAGGAATGTAGTAGTTCTTGCTTGAAATGACTTGCACTGGCAGTTTGAGTGGTAATAAGATGGTACAGAGGCTCCAATTGCTTTCATGTGGTGTGTGGATTGTCAGTTTGGTACAAACTGCCTGAATTTGATGGCTTGGATAATGGTATAGGTAGAGGATGAAAATTTATTGCTTTTTTTTTTTTTTTTTGTAATGCAGTAGAGGGGAAGGTTGCAGACCTAGAAATGGGACTTGGAGAAGAAAGGAAGGTGAGAAAATAGATTTGAGTGTATGTAACATGCACATAAAGTAATTCTGTTTGGTTTCTTGTTTCCAGCAGGTGGTAGATGGTGGGAAAATGCAGTTGCTGCCTTTCTGAACCGGAATTACCCTGTCAGCTGGCTTGTCAGAGATGTGAGTGCACAGAGGGGGCTGCTCATGTTGCACAGTGATCTCACTTCTACTTCCAAACTCCTGGCAAATCTGGAGTTGCCACTTCATGTTTCACAGAAAATTCAATAAATGAATCAGTATGTACATTTCCTGAGGGGGATAGACACTGTCTTTAACTGCTCAGTGATGTGTGTGAGAAGCAATTGCAGTCCTTCAGGGGAGCAATCTCTAATCAATGCCCAAAGTGCAAAAACTTCCTCCTTGGGGAGGATTTCAGGTAGCTGTGATTGGTAATTTAACAAATTGTGGCAACTTCTCTCAGAGATGGTTAATATCTGACCCAGTGTTTTGCACTGCAGTTGATATGTTCCATACTAAAATGCAGAGCTCACTGGTGAGCTGCAGGAGTTACACTGCTATTTTGTATAGTGCATTTTACTCATCCTAGGGTACCACTGAGATACAACAGGTCTGCTGCTTGGCACATTCATGAATTACAGTGCATGTGAGTGATATGATTTGTAGGTAAGCTCCCTGCAGATTTAGAGACTGGTATTTTTTTGAGTCTGAGATGTGGCTTGAGGCTGTGACTCAAAACCACTAGCTGTAGTGTTGCTGTTAGAAGTATATTTTTTCTCCAGGACTTTCCCCATCTTCCTGAACAATTTTACTTGATCCACATTCTCCATATTTCTTTAGTTTTTGTACAACATTCATTTTTAAAGATGTACTTCAGTAGGTTGTGGCCCTGTGCCTGGAAACAGCTTGGCTGCAGTGGAACTGTTGGCTTATGCCAAGCTTGTCACCTGGCTCTGGCAGGAGGAGCCAGGCTGTAAGCAGCCCTCTGCCTTACACCTGTGTTACCTAAGTCCTCTTAAACCCCTGGCAAGACAAAGCCATGGAGCAGTTGTTCCCCTTTCACCCACTTTCATCTCTCCCATTGTTCACACAAAGGCTGCTGAGGACTGAATGCAGTGTGGAAATGCTGCTCTCTTTTGAATGGCTCTTTGCACTTTTCACCCTGGATGTGTGTTTGTGTTTTCCTGGCCTATTTGCCAAGCTGGGATTAATGAGTTCATTGAGCAGTCATCTGCATTTCATGTTCATATACCCATCAGTCTGGAAAACTGAAGTATTTTCAGGCCACACTTCAGAGTGACTTTCAAAAAAAAAAAGCTGCACATTTTCAACTTTCAAAAATGTCCCAGTGTTTTGGTTTTTTTTTCATGCTTGACTGTGCTCTGTGATCTTTATTTCACTGTGATCTCTTTTTTTGCTCTAGACCCTGAGCAGAGCAGAGGACTTTCAGTCAGCTGTTCTCAGACTAGCAGGGATTCCTATCATTGCTGAAGTTTACTATATTGTAGGAGGTGTTTTGCCCAAAGAAGGCATGGTCATAACAAGGAACAGGAGAGGCCCAGCAGATCTCTGGCCTCTGGATCCTTTAGGTGGAGCGTAAGTAGAAACAAAAAAGTTTCTTTTTTTCATATTCCCTCCTGAGAGACAGGCAGAGTTAGTGACAAAGCTTTCTTGAGAGGTTCATCTCTTGAAAGCCTCAAGGGAACCCTTTCTCTTTGAGAAAGGTGGAAAAAGCATCTGTAGGTGTTAATTCTTCAGCCATATTTCAAAGGTGAAAAGACTTGAGGGCTTTGCCTGTCTTTCTGCCAAGTATTGCACCAGTGAATTCAACACTTGCAGATGAGTTTTGACCTGATGTGGGAGAAAGGTCAAAAGCCCCAGAATTTGGCTCCTATCAATTCTGTGAAGTCAGCAGCTTAACACATGAAGGAGATATTAAATAGTTCCCCTGTGGTGAGAAACAGCACCTTGATGACTGCAGTCAGGTGGTAAACATTGGCTTGGCAACAGCCAGCCAGCCTCCTGGCTCCTGTACTCCATGCTGTGAGCACTGCATCACACACACACACACATAATGGTTTCTTTGTGCATCTCTTTCATATTTTGAGCTGTTTTTTATTGTAGTCAGTAGTAACTTTGCCACTGGGCCAGAGGTTGGTTTTTTCATTTGTGTTGAGTAATTAGTGGTAAAGGCTGCCATCTGTATCACCCCTTGGGCTTGCAAGGGACTCAAGGAAGGGGCTTTTGAGCCTTATGCCAATGCAGAAGTAACAATTTTTGGCCTTTAGTTACCTATTGATTTGCCTTTGGCTTGCTTTTGTTTGTGCTGCTCCAGGTGGTTTCGTGTGGAGACCAACTATGACCATTGGACCACCCCTCCTCCTTTCGATGATCGGAGGTAAATGTAGTGGGGAGCTGTGTGCTGAGAACACTGGCAGGCTGGAGAAGCTGAGGCTTGGGTCTTGTCAGGGTTTAACACTGGCCCGGCAATTAAACCGAGTAACAGAGGCTCTCTATTAATCTCTCTCTCCTCCCCGATAAGAAAGGAGAGAGAATAAGGGAGAGAGACCTATGGGTTGGAAACTAAACTACACAACTTTAATGAAACAGTAATGATAAATAGGAAAAATTAATAAATATATACAAATATACAAGAAAAGGGATACCACATTCCTCCCCCCTTTCCCCCAATAGCTCTCACGTCACCACAGAGGCTGCAGGGCAGCTCTGGGAAAGTCCAGGCTGGACTCCTGGAGTTGGCAGCAGTCAGGAACTGGAGGCAGGAACACACAGATATGGGCTGGGATGGATCAGGAGCACAGGCAGAGGAATGGATGGGATCCTTCCAGGGTGCCGGGGTGAAGGAAAGGGAAGCAGGAAAAGGCAGGAAGGGCAGGAAGCAGGAAGCTGGAAGCAGGAAATCTGGCTTGGCCCTCGTGATCCCTCAAATTTATACTGAGGATGATGTGTATGTGATGGAATCCTCTGTTTGGTCAATTCTGGCATCTATCTTGTCTGTTCCTCCCCAAAGGAGGGATGCAGGTGGGACCTCTTTATGTTTTCCTCAGAGCTGAGCAGTGTCCTTGGCTCTGCACACCAGTCTCTAGCAGTAACTATAAACATCAAGTGTTATCAGTCCTAGAAACACACACTGTCTGAGAAACTTGCTGTTAATTTCAGCAAGTGCAGCTACTTACAAGAGACTTAGCTAAAAGCAAAAGTACAAGACAGAAAATCACCTCTATCCTGGCCCAAACCAGGACAGGTCTTTTCTTCTCTCAGCACGTTACCTCATTGAGCAGGTAACTTGTTCAGTTTCTGTAAGGGGAAACGAGGAAAGGGATAAGGAATGATACCAGTACATGCCAGAGGAAGGGCTGTGTGGCATGGAATGGCTTAGGAAAGGAGAAATTGCAAGGATTAAGGCATGTACCAAAATTTTCTGTATGCAGCCAAGTTTAGTAAGAGTTAAAGGACTTAGATTGACAGTGAAAAAGTATTTGATGGCATTGCAGACATCATACAGTCTTCAGTGTAGCATGCAGAACACTAGCTGGTTCCCCACTCAGTAACAGAGTGATGATGTGACACTAGATTGTCACACAGCTGGGGAGTATTTTAGGCCAAAATAAAGATGCAAAGGCATTTAGTGAGAAACTTTTTCCTGTTGGTGCTTTGTAGCCTTTGGAACACGTGTTAATGGCACTGTGTTTGTTTTCTGGCAGAACTGCAGCCACCAAAGCTCTGAATGCTACTGGACAACACAACATGAATTTTGATACACTCTTTAAGGTATTCCTTTTAAATTCTATGTTGTGGCATGTAGACTTGGACTGAAAATCCTGTTCCAAGCAGAGGTGCAGTTGCATTTTTGTCAGGTATTGAAAAGCCATGCAAGGAGGGCATGGTGGAGAGGGTGTACTGCACAGCTGTGTCTGGAGAGTTTAACACTCCTAACTTTGTTTAAATGTTTCTGACCTGCTTGGCACCACACCTGATAGTAGCCTGCCAGTCCAAGTGGAACGTGCAAGAGGTGAATTCCATTGCCATCATCTTTGTGCAGTTCCTTATTCAAGTGCAATTATAAGTATTTCAGCAGGCAGATCAAGCTTTAGACATGAATGATGTTTACCAGTCAGCTTTGAGAACTTAAATATTGTGTATTTCGGAGGGCTTTAAAAAATATTTTCATAAAATGGTCAGATGCTGAAAGCAGCAAGAGGAATCTTTGGACTTTACATAATTCCTTTGCATAGCTTCATTCTACTGCTGTTTCTCAATAGCCTTTTAATTCCTTCTTCATTTACAAAAATGACAACTCTTCAAACTTTCTGTACAGGTGTTGTCAGTGAAGCCAGTCTTAAACAAGTAAGTATTAGATTCAGAGAAGTTAACTGGTTCCTCCTGCCATGCCTCTGGCCACTTAGAAGTCAATCACAGGCTTCCTTAGGATCTTCCTCTGTGTCTGAATTTGGTTTCCAGCTTAGATTTCTGCTTTTTACACATGGCACTGTCTTCACTTCCACACCACCCTTCCTCTTTGGGCCAAGGAATTGCACTTTGTTAGGCTCAGTCTGCTAAGGGGAAGTTTCTTTGCAGAAGGGAAACAAATCATTGCTTAGGGCAGCAGCTGGACTTTGAGTCCTTGGTGCCTTTGGAATGTTTGGATTTGTGTTAACACCACATATGGCTTCTTTGCTGTACTGGGGAAAGAAAAATTGTGCCAGCAGCTTTCAATTTTATCAGTCTCTTCCCCACTTCTCACCCTTCTGTACCTAAGCAGAACATTTATTTCCAATGAACTTTGTTCTGCTGCTTTGCTAGTTTTTATAAATAAAGCTTCCTGCCTTTGGAATGTCACTTGCTCAGTCTTTTCCTCTTTCCCTCCCAGTAACACAGTGTATACCACAGTGATGAGTGCTGCACTTCCAGGGAAGTACCAGACCTGGATCAGAACTGGGATGTGAGGAGCTGTAAGTAGCAAGCTGGGATGTCAGCTGAAGAGTCACTGGGGGATAGAGCTGAGCAGTGGCACTCAGGTGACTTGTCTGAATTTCTGATCCTGACCTTGGGTAAAGACCTTCCCTTGGTATTTTAGTGGTAGGAGTTAAATATTGACTTTCTTTGCAGCCCTCTTGGATGGTATCTTGGTAGAAGAGCTTTATCAGAGCAGAAGGGGGGTGGGTGTCATGCCCTAAAGGCAGAGAGGTTCCTTCTGTGAATTTTTTAGCTCATTTTCCCCAGGCCACCACTGTGATGTGTCTCATGGCTCCAGGTGGTGGACAGAAGTCCCAGCAGGAAGGGCTGGTGCTCTGGGCACCCAGAAAGATCAGCTTAATGTGACAGCTGTTCACAGGCCCCTGAAAAGAAGGAACCTTTGAGGGTTTTGGGTTGTCAACTTGCTGAAAAAGTCAATGTGCTTGAACTCCCAAGGTGTCTCACATTGTAGTTATAATGTGTTCAAAGAAAGACCCTAAGTTATGTTTATTACAAAAATTCTGGTTTCTTGATCTTGCCAGGAGCACAAGAAGCTGCATTCCAGTTTGAATAGATTTTTAAACTTTTAGTATTATATTTGTAGCAGTTAGTTGGACATTTAATTTTAGCATGAGTAATCTATCCTGATTCTGAAGAAATTGTTTCATTCTTATTCTCAGGACAAACCTGTGCACTCATTTATATATTTCTTTCTATTTCAACAGACACAATGAGTGAAGCTGAAGCTTTTTGAGGCTACATGTGCTTTTAAAGTCACTCACAAGCAGTTCACTTGTTTTGACTTTTTTCCTGAATGGTTCACATAATTAATAACTTGTTAGTTCTTTGACATGTTCCAGGTGATACTGTTAATTAACTAATGGGTGTTTGGTTGATTTTACTGTAATTACATTGATCTTCTATCATGTTGGTGGCTAAAAATTGCTTTTAATCTTTTTGGAAAGAGTTGTGCAACTCGAATGTATTTATATGCTGACTAATAAAAAATATATTTTTGTGTAGCCTGTAGGTCTGAATATAATTAAATAAAAATACACAGTTAATTTGGTTGATTTATGAAAACCAGTGGTGTTATTCCTATCACTGTGCTTTTCCCTGGGCTGTTGAGGGGCTTGTGAGGGTGAGATGAGAGCCCAGAGAGGACTGGGCTGAGGCAGAGCTCTGCAGAACAGGGTCACCATAGGTCCTGGTACCATTTCAGCCTTTGGTTGTCCTGTCCTGAGAGGTTCTGTGGGACCTTCATCAACACCAAGATGTGTCAGTGCAGAGGAATGTGGTGAATCCCCCTGCAGCTGGGGTTCTCTGGGGCACAGCTCTTCAGCTGCTGGGGGTAGCTTTGTGGGGGTGGCTGTTGTGGAATAGAATATTCCAGTGGGAAGGAGCTGCAGCACTAATGCCTGACTCATGGCATTGTCCAAAGGCCTCCTCCCTGCTGCCAGCCTGGAAGCATCAACCCCCTCTCCAGGAACTCAGCTGTGGGGTTTGGCCACTGTTCCCTGTGGTGTTTGTGCATGGGTTATGCAAACTGCACCTGAGAGACCTTTCAGGAGGTGGGGGCCCTTTATCTCCTTGTGCTGAGGCTGGCTAAGTGTCATAACCTGCTTACCTGCATCCTCTACTTTTGCCTGGATAAAGGCACTGCAAGCTGTGCTCTGACCCAGTTTGTACAGTGGTGTTGGCAGTTGTATGGCAGAAGGAGGAATTTAAAAAGTAAGAGTTCCTGGAGGAAGATGTAAATACACAATATCTTTGGGATTTCAGAAGGACATTGCTTTAATTTACAGAGTGGGCCCTGACACCTGATCCTACCAGGTTATTTATGTAACAGCAAGTTACATAAAATACAGCAGATGCACCTGCAAGTAACAGGAAAAAGATTCTTAAATTCTTACAGGTGTAATTTTGCATAATCTTGACCTCAGCAGTGTCAGGCTGCTGATGAGCTGGCAGGGGGGTGCTGGGTTCTCAGCAGTATTTAAATGCAATCAGATGGGTTTGTTTCAAGGTGTAGAAACACAGCTGGAGTGTAAAAAATACTTGGTATAATGAATAGGAAACAATTGTGCTCTCATCGGCTCAGAAGCTGCCCAGCTCTGCAGAGCAGATAATTGAAATTGTGGGGGCTTTTTTTGGGCTTTAAACAAGAAAGGAAATTAGGTTTGAAGAAGTCTAATTCTATTTCATCTGTTTACAAACATTCAAGCATCCTGTTTGCCAGCAACATAAAGCCAGTATGTCTACTTGAACACTTTTTTGGTTTTCCTAACTGCAAGGATCCATAACTTTCTGCTTTTAGTTTGATGACTTGCTAAAAATGCAAACACAGAGTGGGAAATGGCATGTCTTACAAATGAGATGATGGGACCTGTGTTGAGCTGCTTTGGTGTAAGAAATGAAATTTGATAGAAAGGTGGGGTGACAGGGTTGTTAGTAATTAACTAAAACCATCCTAACAATGCTGGCAACATTAAAATGTAGGGCTGGTTGGTTTTGGAGGGTTTGGGTGTTTGGTGAGATCTTGTCTGGTTTTTGAAAAAGGAAGATCTCTTTTAATTGTTTGAATTTCTTACTGATCACCCTGGTTCAGATTTCATCTGGTTTGGGTGTCCCCTTTAAGGACTGAGAAATAAAACAGCTTTCTTGTTTTCTCAAGCCCAGTCAGTTTCATGACAGAATTGTTAACTAATTAAATAAGTTAAATACATTTTCCTTGCTGCTTCCATTCTTTTGTTTCTGCTGGACCCATCCCTCAGCTACAAGATTTTTCAGCCCGCCACAGGGAATGGGTGAAACCTTTAAGTGTTTCTTCAGAAGTTTGTATTTAGCAAGAGGCAACTTGAAAGCATGGAAGAGCTGACTCTTAAGAGAAGAGAGGCCAACATTTTGCATTCCTTGTTTATAATCCTCTTCAGTAATCCTAATCCATTGCAGCTCTGTAGCCTTTCTTAAGCATCACATGAGAGAGGATTCTTAAGGCTGCTCAGAACCCACTGTGCAGTAAGTAAATCAAAGGGTTTGTTGCAGGGCAGCACACAGGTTCTACACTGCAGGTTCTGAAAGACATGGCCCTTCCTGCTGCAGGCCCAGTTATTTACATGCTGAGGAGGAGTTTCTGAATTTGTACTAGCAAATCCTTTCAGAAACTATTGATTGCTTTGGGTACTGAATAGAAAAAAAAAAACAAAAACCAAACTAAAAAGTGGAGAGCTTTGATTGTGTTTATCCTAATAAATCCAAAAGTTAGAAATCTGTGGCAAGGTAAGTTGCATTTTTCTTTTTATTTCTCTGTAATAATGTTTTGTGTTTAGGAGTAGTTACTTGGCACCTGGAGTTTGAGGTGAAGTATCCTTTTTATCTGCCAAACCCTATAAAAATGCAGCTGGGAGCTTTCTCTGTGAAATTCTCCAGGCTGGCACTGCAGTCACTGTGCAGGTGCAGAGCTCAGTGCACGTGTGAAACAGAAGCAGCTTCACCCTCCTGTTTCCAGGGATGAGATCTGGGGAGTGCCAAGTCCAGATGGGACACGTGTAGGTTTTTACTCTAGGAGGGCAAACTAGTCCAGTGACATCCTGGCTGTCCTCAAAGTGAGAGATATCAGAATTTGACTGATCTTAAAATATATCTTAAGATATCCTAAAATAGGATCCATTTGCTCTGTCCAGGGCTTTCTGCAGCAGTGATGTTACAGGAGTCTGGCTGTTCTGTCCTTTTATCCTGGCCAAGATCTAAACAACTGTTGGTGTAATGTGCTCCCACACTTGAGCAGATCCCCCAGGTGAAGGAAAGCTGTGTTTAACAAAGCTGATTATTTTCTTGTCGTAGCTCAATATTATTTTAGATTTATCTCACCTCTAGCTGTGTACTGCAAATAATTTTAAATTCCATTTGTGTGTTCATCAGCCATAATGAGAGTTATCCCCCCCCAGAAGGCTGTATGTGTGAATATTTGCCTGCATGCACTGATTGTTAATGAATTAACAATGATTTTTCATTGGAAAACATTTTTTTTTCCTTTCCAGTGCATTACTGCATGTAGTATTTTAGCACCTTCACCCAGGTGCTTCAGCTGTGCATGAGGAAGGGGGGGAGGTAGCACAAGGATTTATGGATGGAGTCAGCTCTCAAAGCTTCATCAGAGTTATTTTATTATAACTTCTGAAATGAAGGCTCAGGTCAAAGCCTGCCACCTTGCTAAAAGATAGAACCCTGAAATTAGGCACATGAAGTACTGTGAGAGCACATGAATGCCTGATTTATACATCTGTAAAATTACAGTACCTAGATCTGCAATCTCTGCTATTCTTATGCAATAAGAAAGGTGCTGAAATGATTCCTATTTGTGTAGCTAACTTGAAATCTGAAACAGTGAGACAGAAACTCTTCTTGTGCAGAAGACAACGAAGTAGCTGGAAAAACCTGGAAGTGGAGGATGTACTTGGGCCCAAGACAGGTCACCTGCTCATTGAGTTTAAGTGTTAATATATTTAATTATAGATTCTCAGCACTGTGGGACGTTGCAGCTGTTTTGCTTCTGACCAAATGGTCTTTCCTGCACCTCTTTTGTGGTTGTGGTGATACGGGGCCACTCTGCAGTGTTTTAGGAGCACTGGCTGGAGAACATGGGATCTGGGAGTTCTGTAAATGCCAACTACAGGGACTCCCTGCAGAAGTCTGAAAATGGTGAGTGATTCTTTGAAAAATAATCTTTCCCTGTCTGCTCCTGCACATGCCACAGTGGATCTGTGTCTTTTCAGAGATACCTGGCTTTCTGGAGGTTGGGGTTAAGTATCCCAGATGTCAGACAGAAGACCAACAGGCTTGAGAAAATGACAGCTGTTTAGACCAGGACTAGATGAAAATCCACCCAAAACCTGACCAGAAATGAAGCAGCAAAAAGCACTTCTGTTGGATGGATGAATAAGTTGCTAGCTAATGTGTTGAGTGCTGACAGTGAGAGATGGTAACACCCTGCTGCTCCTGGTGGACTCTGTTTTTACAGACCATGCCAGTAGTGCAGGACTGATAAAACAGAAGCATTAGCAAAGCCAAATTAAGTCTGGTTCTTAGAAAAGCTGCAAAGTAAAAAGTGTGCTTTTCTCCCAGTTGCTTCAGTGTAATGTTCCTCATCTCTGTTAACAGTCTAGACCTTTTTATGGCTCTTATAGCTGTAATGATTTATATTTATGAAATCTTCTATACATGATAGTATCAGTTCTCTGGCTGTGTGTGCTCAGGTCTGCTATGGAACAAAGGGAGTTTCTGAGTCAGACTTCACACACGAGGAAGTGGGAAAAATACACAGATTCCTTTGTTGCCCCAATCATTCTGTCATCAGCACTGGCAGAAGAGTGCTATGGTGCAATCTGTTTGCCAGAGCTTTGAAAACCAAAATACTGATTGCATTTAGAAACTAGAAGAGCAGGGATACCATTGTGACTCAGTCTTTGGTTTGTAATTTGTTTGTGGAACTCAGGCTTTTTGTTTGTAATTTTACTTTGTTGCTAAGCTCCACCTTTTTAAGAAATCAGATTTGTCTGTTGCTGTAGCACCAGAGAACCACTGACTTTCCCAAAAAGCTGCAGTGCTATTTTATGATAACAAAGTGTAACATAAAACTAATTACTTATTTGAACCTGCATTAGATCTGATACCTCACCAACAGCTTCCCATGACAGTAAAACCTCTCTGAATTTCTTGCCTCTGGTTCTCAAAACCCTTCAGATTTGCTGATCTGGAGATGTGGAGCTGCTTAGGATTTTCCACCCAAGTATAATGTGCCAGGCTCTGCTCTAATGTCCTGTTCCCCCTGTACAAGCCCCAGGGGCTGTTCCTTAGGGAAAGCACAGCCAGAAGAGCTCTCTTAAACCACCTCTGCACCTGAGTGAAGAAGGGGATGGGGAAGGGGAAGTGAAGAAAGTGCAGAGTCCCTTCTGTAAGCTGGTTTGTGAGCTGTACTGCTAGCACCAACAAGCAGGTTTTAGTTTGAGAGCTGCCCCTTTGGCATTCCTCAGAAGCTTATACAAGGATGTCTGGTTTGGTTTACTGCTTGGATCCTCATAAAATGTGGGTAAATCTCTTTCTCTTCCCTTTTTTATTATTTTTTTTCCTAAACTAGTAGAAACACTGCCAGAAGAAGGTCATCCAGGTAAGCTGGTTAATTAGAATCCCTGGCTTGCAGAGTCAGACTCTGTATAAGAATCATAAAACCCCCATGCCTTGCCCATTTGAAGCTTAAAATGCTGTGGGTGGTGGTATATATGCTCACCAGGTGCTTGGTAACAAGTCTTGTGTATATTCTTAATTTTTCAAACAATTTAGTTTTCATTGGTATCTGTGGAGTCGTAACTGTGTATTTCTGCTTGGGATTGAGATGAAATCCATCTCACTCCTGCTGCAGTGATTGAGCATTTAGCCCCTGTATTCATTTATTTTACAGAGTAATTGTGACTGGGGTTCTGGTTACCTGCCAGGCAAATCACTGTGCAGGGAGAAGGCAGCTACTGGGGGTCTGTTGTAAAAGAGCCTTGAAGAGCACCTCGGGAGCACCAAACTGCAGAAAAAAGTCAACCTTTTTTTGGCTTCCCATAGCCCAGCTGATCAGGAAGCATTTTCTCAGCAATGCATAAGGTTCAGGCAAAGAATAGAGAAGTTATTCCTGAACTAAAGCTAGCCAAGTCTTACCTTTTTGCCCATGACTTCCCTGTGACTCAGCTCCCCAGCTGCACAACAGCAACAGCTCTTCCCTTTTTGTGCTCTGCAGCTCCTGGTGCTGTAACAATAACATAATTTGGAAGGATTATTATTCTAAATACCTAAACCATCAGGATAGCTTCTTTAGGTAAAGGTCAATGTTTCTTGCTGCAGTACATGGAAGTGGTTTATGTTACATAATTAATGCAAAATCACATCACTGAATTAGTGTGTCAAGAGAGGTTGTCTCAAGAGAGGTTTTCCTCCCTTGTCTCAAGAGAGGTTTTCTTCTGTTTACTAAAGCTTTTCCACCCCATGTTCCCCACTGCTCTGCTTTGGTGTACAGGGCAGTGCTCTTACACAAACCAGATGCCAAGGGAACACAAGCTTCTGCAGCAGGGCTAACTCTTAACTTTGTCATCTCCATTTGATTTTGGGCCAGGCTGTAGATAGAGCAGTCATCCCTTCCTCAGCTAAAGATGCCACAGAGAAGCATTGTTAGAAAATGTTTTAAGCATAGGACTCTAGGGTAGGGCTCCAGAAATGAACAAGAAGGGGGACAGAACATAAGCAAAAGAGAGATGCCAAGTAACAGAGCAAAGAGCTTTAAAGTCACCAGGTGGTCAAAAAGCAAGGTGAAGGCCAGCTAAGGATGGAAGTTTCTAGAGGTACATAAAGCTCTGTGGCAGAACTTGACAAAGGAAATGGGAAACTTTAAATAAACACACACCCCATCTGAAATAATCTTTTTGTGAAAAACACAGAAATTGGGGAAATGCAGAGGAATGGTTATGTTTTAAAGATCAGGGCAAACAGCCATTATGTGGAGGGAACAGCCTGGTGCCAGTGCTGGCTGGGGACTGAACCACAACCAGGCACCTGGAAATTCTTGGCATTTTATTCCTTCTATGTCATTAAGTGGCTAAGGATCTATTTCCCTCTTTTTCCTGTGGATGTTTGTTTTGCCCTCATTTATTCCAAGGTAATGGTATGGTAACATTTCTGCTAGAATAGATCCCTTCTTAAGTCTGTCAGAACTGCAGAAGCTGAGGTATTTATTTGAATTAAAGGAAGGTAGACAAACCCCATATTTTTAAGATTCTGGAAAAGGGACTCAGTGTCTTTGTTTTCCCCCAATTCTTTGTGTGGCCTCAGTTGAACCTCTGGTTTCCTGAAGCCCCAGTATATGAAGACTGTAAGCCAGGCATGAAAATGCTCGAGAAAGAGAGAAAAGTATGAAACTGTTAATATGTAAGAATGGGACTGGACCTCTAGGCCCTGATGAGCTGTTGTTAAAGCTGAGGAGGAGCTGAGGAGCCAGCAGAGATGGTTAGAACTGCTTCAGAGCTCTCTGGGCAGGCAGGGTCAGATGAAGCTCTTGGTAAAAAGAAGTGGGTGTGTTGTTACCCTTACAAGTCAGGGGCCAGAACACCTCTCCTGGAAACTTGCTCCTGAAAAAAGAAAGGCCCCTTTTAAATTTTCAGGTAAAGGAGGGGTAGCAGGGTACCTCAGCTGCATCTCAGCAGGCTGGCTCTGCCTTTGTCCCCCAGCTTTCAAGGCAGCTGTGTTGATCCAGTGCTGGTACCGCCGCTACGTGGCTCGGCTGGAAATGCGCCGGCGCTGCACCTGGAGGATCTTCCAGTCCATTGAGTATGCCTGTGAGCAGGACCAGATCAAGGTAAGGTCCCAGGGAAAAGAGCATGCAGGAAAATATTTAGGAGAGTGGTTTCTGTGCCACAGACTGACTGTTTTGTCTGGCTACTGGCTGGCAACCCTACAAGTGCTTCAGCGGGCTGAGGAGCGGCTGTCCTGCCCCTTTTTAATTTCCTGCCTGCTCATGTCTCAAAACCCCTAAATACTGAGTCTTGAAAGAAAGCCAGAAAGGGCATTTGACATTGGTTTTCCCTGCTCTGAGCACAACAGGCAAGCCTAACTGGTTTGTTATCCTTAACTTGGATTAATATCCTTTTTATGGTTGCCTTGCTGCCAGGCAGGGAGAGGAAAGGCTTATAGGTGGGCTTCTGCCTGCACGGCTGAAGGGAAAGCCATAGGATACTCAACATGAGGAGTGGTATAGTCTGATCTGCTGTACATACCAGCTAACGAGGAGAAGGGCACAGGTGCTTCTAGAAAGAAGATGATGTTAAGTTGCCACTCTGCAGAACTTCCTTTAAGGATGAATGACAATTTGCTCTTCTTGCAGCTCCACAACTTCTTCAGTTACCTCATGGACCACTTCACGCCGAGCAGCAATAAAGAGAGTAAGTTCCTGTGTGCTGTTTGTAGCTGTGGCACCAGCAGCTCAGGAGGCTGCACCCTGTACTGATCCACTGCCCCTCAGGATGGCTAAGGGGGGACAAGAAAATCTGAAGAGTGATGGCATCAGGAATATGGACAGGAAGTCTGGAAGTTGACAGAGCTGTGTGAGGGATGTGGGGCCATTCTTGCTCCTCAGGAGCTGGAAGAGGGAACAGAAGCTTGGTATGTTTTCTAGGAGCAGCATTAGAAATCTGTTTTCAGTGAGCCCAGACTTTGCAGAGTACATTTCTGAGGTGGGAGAATTCTTCTTAGGGAACTGTGCTCTAGGATACCTACTTTGTATTTAGTCTCTCACTTAGAATGGGGAAGGGCTGTGGGAACCATTACAGCATCTTCCTGAGTCTGCAGAGAGCTTTGTGTGTTACTCCTTAGTGCTTCACTCTTGCAGTCTGATTGTAGTAAGTAAAAATCAACTGTTTGCTTTGCTGAGCAGAACCTGCTCAAGTCCTCACTCCTTCCTTTCACATTGCCACCCTTTTCCTCATGACCACCCTGCACTTTTTACAGCAAAGCTCTGTTGATTTGTTTTATTGTACAATTTGCTTTTGATGCCATTGAGGATAAGTTTTCAATTTTCTTGTCTCCTTCTCTTTTTTTTTAAAAAACAAAACAAACCAAAACAAACTGACCAATCTACCATCCAGGGGATTTTATCAGTCGAATGTTTGTAACTGGGGAAAGCTTCAAAGAGGCAGAGCTGGAAAAATACTGTGACTATGAATCCATCAAGGTGCCAGACTCCTACACTGGACCCCATCTCTCTTTCCCACTCCTTCCCGACCATGCGACTGCCTTGCTGGAAGCTTTCAAACAGAAAAAAGTAAGGATCCAAAACTAACCATGCTTCTCCCTTCTCCATGCAAGGGTGTAGGACAGATAACTAGGTTTTATTCTTCCTGGCAAGATAAGCTGATTGGAGTAGAATGAGCTGGCAGGCTGTTAAGCAAAGGGGGATGGAAATGATACAGTATCTCCCCCCACCATAGGAATGTTTATCATTTTTGAAAATGCAGTTCTGACAAAACAGAAGACTTTTTGGAGGTGTGCTCCAATATTAACTTGAATTTAATTTTAAAATTAAAAAAAAGCCCCCACACCAAAACGGTCCATGTTAAAACACTGTCATATTTTATGTTGCAATCCCTCAATTTGTAAAAAAGCATCAGACGGCCCAGATGAAAACAGCTGATTAAAAGTAAGTTTTGTGCCATGCAACTCTGACTGGTATTTAAAATGTGACCAGCAAGGATTTTGGTGAGGCCCGTTGCCTATTCAGCAGCACAACAATATCAGTCCTCCTACAATTGCAGTGTTCTGCTGCCATCTCTCAGGCGAGGCCTGAACTGCAAAATAGGCTGAAACATCCCTTCCCCAAACAAAACGACTGCTGAAACAAAGGTCTCTAAGTGTCCTGAGTAATGCTAAGCACTGACACCCTGCTTTTGACCAAACATATTTCTGCAGCATAGACACAGCTCAGGGCCTGGCTTAATGTGCAGCAGGCTAAGAAGGATGTAGAGGAGCAGCTTCTTACCTGTGACACTGAGCTAGAATTTGTGCTGCTCTCTAGTGAGAGTTTCTGCCATCCAGGCTGTGGTGGTGGCTCCTTAGGGCCTGTGCAGAGCTGAGGTGCTGCTCAGAGGTCACTGATTTCCTGCTTTTAATCCCTTCACTTTCTCCTAGTAGCAGCTCCACGCTCGCTATGTCTTAAACCTCCTGAATGAGACCAGGAAGCACCTCAAGCAGTTGCCAAACATCACTCATGTCTCCACCTGCTATAGTGAGGAGATCACCGTGTGTGGTAGGTCCTGGTGGGGAGGGGAAAGGGGTGGGAAAGGTATAAATGCTCTTCCCCTCTGCTGAGTCAGGAATGCAAACACAGTCCAAAAGCAAAACACCAAGATTTTAAGGAATTTTTCAACTGGAATCTAATTTGTCTTGGTTCTGTCACCCCAAACTTAAATAGTCCTTTTGCTAGAGCACGGAAACTGCATCCAGGTGTGGAATAGCCTCAAAACTCAGTCATTTTTTGTCCTGTTCTGTGATCTGGGATTATTTAAACAACCAAATGCTGGAGCTGTTTTGGCTGGGTCTTCGTTAACAGCAGCATATGCATTCAGACACACAATACTGACATGTATTATTTTCCTACTCTAGGATTAATGTTCTTAGCACAGATGTCAGCAATGCAGCCAGCTTCTGGAAAACAAACCTCTCTCTCCAGTATCAGGTTAAATGAGACTTTAGATTGACTTTTATTTTTTATGAAAAGCTTTCTCCCATGTAGTGATCAAAGCGAAACAGTTCCTGTGCCATGCTGTGTCACTGTAAGATTCTGAAATCAGTCTTCAGAAGCTGGTGTAGGTTTTCTGCTGTCCTCAGGCTTCAGCTCAAGCCTTTACATCATGTCCTTTTCTTTTGGGCACAGTGAAACCTCTATCTTGAACTTCCCAAAATGTGTCAGTGGTCATTAATTTATAGAAGGGATACTTCATAGGAAGCTGTTTATTGGTGTTTTTTAAAGTGAAACATCCTGTGACTTGTCTTTTTGTGCCTGTCAGGGGACTTGCACGGCCAGCTGGATGACTTGTTCCTCATATTTTATAAGGTAGGCACTGTGTTTGGAGAGGAGGCTGGGCAGGCATTGTGAGAGGTACAGTGTGGCTCCTGCTGAGAAATGTTTGTAAAACTGAGCCCTTCACATGTGACCTTCCACATCAGCTGCTTTGAAAGGATTCACAAAGCAGCAGCTCCTTTCCCTGCTGACTTTGGAACACACAGAGATTTGGGAAGTGCCAGTGGACACTTCCTCTAAGTGCTGATACCAGTGGCAACCCTTCCTGACTGCCAGCTTTCACTTTTCAGTCAGTTTGCCACTGGGAGCCTACATGATAAAGATATGTCAGGATCTATTGCATGAGATGGCATGGGATAGGAGAGAGAATCACAGAATGTGTAGGTTGGAAGAGACCTCCAAGATCATCCAGTCCAACCTTTGAGTAACACCACAGTCAACTACTGAACCAAATGACTGTGCAGCTGGTGGGGGGGAGGTACAGGTAGCTCATGGGGAGGCCTCTCTTGTGACATCCACTTCTTCCTTGCTTTTACAGAATGGCCTTCCCTCCCCTTCCAAGTCTTACGTGTTCAACGGGGACTTTGTAGACAGAGGCAAACAGTCCCTGGAGATCCTCCTCATCCTTTTTGCCTTCCTCTTGATCTACCCAAAGGAGGTTCACCTCAACCGTGGGAACCACGAGGACCACATGGTCAACTTACGGTAGGGTTCTGTATGGGGCTGATGGCTGTGGCAGAGGTGTTGCTGCACACCCCCACTCAATCCTTCCTCCTCTTCCTTTAGCTATGGTTTCACCAAGGAAGTAATGCAGAAATACAAGGTAAGCATCTGTTTCTGTCTCCTTTACCACAGGAGACACGGACTTGGAAGGCCTGGTGCTTCATCTTTTCCTTTCTGGCTGCCCCCCTAGGTGCACGGGAAGAAAATCTTGAAGATGATTCATAATGTCTTCTGCTGGCTGCCTCTTGCCACCCTGATTGATCAGAAAGTCCTCATTATACATGGGGGCATCTCTGACACCACTGACCTGGACATGCTTGAGAAAATTAAAAGGAACAAAGTAAGTTTTATTTCCTAGACACTGTGAGACAGCAGTGCTGCTGATCCGTGGTGAGGAGCTTATTTCCATGCACCAACTTGCCTGTTGATGAGACAAATCTGAAGGATGGTCTTAGAAAAAGTGTGCTTTGGTACAGTGGATGGCCTGGAGTGCATCACTTTGGTTTAACAGTGTGTCTGCCAGCAGGAGGTGTGAAGGGAAGAAGCATTGTTGGCTTCTGGAAGATGTCAGGATTGTAGTGAGGGAAGTGGTGGGTAATGGCACAGGTAAGCAGATGGGCTGGTGCTGACTATAAAACCCCAGTGATAATGAGACTTTGTCCCAGTTTCTTAGCCTGTATTTCCCCCTAGCAGGGGGAATACCTAGCAGGTATTTCCAGCAGGGTTTTGGTATCTATTCCTAGTTGAGAAATCCTACTCCAAACTTAATGGTGAGCATTGTAATAAATCCTTCCCTCATTCTGCTGCCTATTTCCCATTGCAGATTAAATCTATGCACTCTTCTGTGAAGTGTCTGAGCAGCATAAACTCAATGTAGAAGAGACAAATCTGTAGTCAGGATGGATGTGGTCCCCCAGCTGTTCACCAAGAATGGCACATCTGTGAGGATGGCTCTAATAATCTTCCACAATTAATTTGGTTTGATGGCAGCAAGGGGGAATTGAGGTTTGGAGGTATAGGTCACTACACAGTCTGCCAGGGGAAGATGGCAGAGCTGGAGGTGTGGGTTTCCCAGGAGTGTGACCATGCCTCTTTCCTCTCTGACCTCGTCCAGTTTATGTCCGTATTAAGAGGAAAGGAAAGGAAGGAATCGAGTGGGAATGTTGAAGTACAGGAAATAATTGAGAAGAGCAAAGCAGAGGCTGATCCAGCAGCAGCAAACAAGGCAGAGCCCAGCCTCCCTCTGCAGCCCCAGCCAGCTGAGGCTCCCAGCATGGCCAAGAAGCTGGAGTTGCCCAGGTGGGTCCGTCAGACGGTGCAGGAGCAGATGGAACGGTGCCGGCGGGCGCTGGACGTCAGTGAGTCCGAGGAGGATGAGCCCACCTGTGCCAGCATGGTGTCCCTGGCAGATGGGCACAGGCCACGTTGGACTCACCAGGAGGAGGGCAAGCAGGTGAGCAGCCTGAGCAGAGCCCTGAGCTGGGTGGGCTGTGGGTGTCTGCTGCAAGCTTGTTCTCTGTTATGAGGAATCTCAGTACAAAACACGTGGGGCAGTGCAGACCCCTCTGGCCTCACTTCATGTTCAGTACCACAGCACTGCACACCTGATCAGCAGCAACTTAGATATTGAGGTCAGGGTTAAAGACATTAAACTTTAATCCAAATAGTGGTTACTGAGTCAGCTTACATTAGTGGAGGCTGGAGAATGTCCTGGCTAGAGAGCAAAGGAGTTTAATTCTAAGCCTGCTCATGGCCCTGGGGTCTGCTGGGTGTTCTTGCCCTGGGACCTGTGTTTTGGGGCAGGGGAGGACAGGCAATGCTCTTTGAAAACTTAAGAGGCACCAAAGGGAAAGCTTTTATCAGGCCTGATTCATGGACACCTCTCTTCCCCCAAGCAATCTGTGTGTGCCTGTAGCTCCAGGCCAATCATATTGTCACTTCTGTGACAGACCAGGCCTGTGACAGTATGGTGGAACAGTACGGTGGTTCAGCTGGGATGCAGGAATCATCTCAGTTGTCCTGCAGCAGTCTAGGGAGGGATTCAGAGACTGAGCTGTCTTTGCTTAGGAAACTTAAACGGGTGATCTCTGGCAGGTACCCTTCATTCAGTGAACTTTCCCAATCCTTTCAGATTTTAGACATTCTCTGGAGTGACCCCATGCCTCAGGAGGGCTGCAGAGTAAATACTGTGCGAGGTGGTGGCTGCTACTTTGGGCCTGATGTGACAGGGAAGATCCTTGAGAAGTACAACCTGCAGTTCCTCATCCGCTCCCACGAGTGCAAGCAAGAGGGCTACGAGTTCTGTCACAACAGGAAGGTTGGTGAGAGGGACAGGTGGGGTTTTTTTGGTGAAGGATATTTAGAGCTTCTGTGGTGGTTTGTCTCAGAACGAGGCTTTGTTAGGTACTTACAGCCTTATTGGGAGCTGCTGAGGTGTGTTTCCAGCTGAGGTTTTAGGTCTTCAGTCTGGAGCCACCTACTCCACTGGGTGCATCTGTTGTGCAGGCAAAGCACCTTCTTGTGTGTGGTAGCTGAGAAAAGGTCTGAACCAATTGGTGCCATTGTCCCTGCTTGATGCAGCTGTTTCTGAAGATGATGTACAAAAGGGTGTTACTAAGCTGCTGCAGCAAAGTTCTGCTCTCAGAAGATTCAGGGTCACTTCAGTGACTGCAACAGGGCAACTTTCGACTGCTCCCTGCGGTGGAGAGTGGAAGTTTTTTGGGAGAGCTGAGTGAAATTGTAGAAGCCCAGTGTGTGGCCAGATTCATGTGAGACCAGTGCTGTCCTCAAGGAACTTGTAAGGCTTCCAGGACAGCTGCCACTTTGCTCTGCCTTTCCCATCTAAAACATGTTGCTTTCACAGCCTGGTGACTCCAGATGGGATCAGCTGTGGTGGTTTTGCTGATACAAGGATCTGAACTGATCTGAAACCTCTCTCTTTTGGGCTTAGGTGCTGACCATATTTTCAGCCTCCAACTACTATGAGATTGGCAGCAACAGGGGAGCCTACGTGAAGCTGGGACCAGACCTTGTCCCCCATTTTGTTCAGTACCAAGCAAACAAGACAGCCCACACCCTCACTATGACCCAAAGGCAAGGCTTTCAGTTGCTCAGTGTTCACCAAGTCAGAATTCCAAAAGGGAAAACTTTGGGAGCTTTAAGAAAATTTTATTTGGGAGCTGAGCTTTCACAGCTTGATTTACTAAATAACAAAGCTGAAGGAGGATTCAAACTTTGTGCAGAAATAGGTGAGGGAGGTTTAAGGGTTGAGGATAGAAGTCAGAAGGAGACTTTTTTTTTCTTTTTACAGCCTGTTTTTCCAGGTTTTCTTTTCAATGTCCAGTTTTAACTTTTCACCCTCACTAAGGTTCCCTTCTTTACTGCTTCACAAATCGATGCAGGGATTCACTGCATCAGCTGTGGGGAACTGGGCTCCAGACAATGCTCCTTTTTCAGGAATAGTCAGCCAGTCAGCTGCACGGAGTTGTGCAGGGATATGGGCACACCATGGACAGGCCAGAGTCCTGGCAAGGTGCAGCTTCCCCTGTGCTTCATGGCAAGTCCCTCATGTGCTTCTCCCTGTTCTGCCTCTTCCAGAATCAGCAGAGTGGAGGAGTCAGCCTTCCGAGCCTTGAGGGAAAAGCTCTTTGCTCACACGTCAGCCCTCATCAGCACCTTCAAGGCCTATGATAAGGACAACACAGGTACCTCTGGGCTGGGGGGACAGGGCTAATGCCTTCCTAGGACAGGGCTGGTGTGGCTAGGACAAGGTTGGTGTGGCTAGGACAAGGTTGGTGTGGCTAGGACAAGGTTGGTGTGGCTAGGACAAGCGTGTGGCTGGCTGGGGGAGTCCTCACTGATAGCTGTCAGTGACTGTCAGTCGGGGGGACTGTGTCAGACCTTGCCAGGGTGTTGGTCCCATGTGCTGGTTTTCAGTGTGTTGGGAACCTGTTAATGGCTCAGGGTGGTGTTACACTGAGAGGGTGTTGGAGAAGCAAGAGGTGATTAGCCTGGTGTGCAGCAACTTAGGTTGGGTACGAGGAGAAGCCTTTGGAACAGGAGTATTGCTGAAGCATTGGGAAAGATGCCCTGGAACGTGTCTGCCATGTGGGTAGGGCTGGGTGGTCTGCAGAGCCCCTTCATCCCTGGAGTCCTGGGAGAGATTTTAATCTCTGGGAAGAGGAAAGGGAGGGATGTACTCCATGGGAGCTGACTCTGCTCCTCTGTAAGGAGCTGTAAGTTCATCACACTCTGCTCTGCTCATGCAGCAATCCAGACATGTTGTTGAGATCTCTTTGTGGGCTGAGAGAGAGAAGGGACACAGTGGTTGGCAGAACTGCTTTCTTGTAGGTGGAACTGTTTTCTTGCTTTCTTCCCTGGCAGCAAAATTGTACATGAAAGTCCAGTTCCACTGTTACAGCAGCTGCTGAACTAGGGGCTTTTCCATGTTCCTGGGTGACTGAGGAGTGCAGTTGTGTAGGCTGTGATCTGCGGGGTGGGCCTGGCTGTAGGCCACACATTTATAATGAAATACCCCAAGCTGAGTGGCTTCCTGTTGTTCAGATGGTTCATGACCCTGATTTCTTGCGATGATCAAAAGCTTGCTGAGGCTGGGGGAAGCAGGAAGTGCACTTGTGCCTGCAGTGGCTGATGTCCATACAGCCACACAGGGTCTTTTCTTGTGCCAAAGTGCTCAAGTATGCCATGGAGAAACAAGGTTGTAGCTGTCAGCAGCACAGCAGACTGGAGATGTGTGCTGCTCCCAGCTTTTTACTTTGCCTTCGTGTGCTTTCAGCTGCCCATCTGGCAGAGGTCTCCAGGGCTCTCCTTTTTCCCTCCCACAGGAAGGATCACACTGAGCAACTGGGCAATGGCAGTGGAGTCAGTCCTGCACCTGGGGCTGCCCTGGAGGATGCTGAGGCCGCAGCTGGTGCGCAGCACAGAGGATGGGATGCTGGAGTACAAGTCCTGGCTCGAGGACTTGGCCATGGAGCAGAGGAGCCAAGAGGTGAGGATTCACCCCCTCCCATCAAAGCATGATCTAGAGAAGCTCATAGGATCTCCCAGCACATGGAACTAAGTATGGTTTGAAAGGAGAGTGGGTGGTTCTGGTTCCTGCATAACCCCAAATCACACTGAAGTCGATGGAAAAGCTTGCAGGAATTCAAGCAGTCCAGAGGTGTTCAGTCCATTGTGTAGACACCTGATGCACCTCCCATCAAAACCCAGAGGTGGTTTCAAATGCAGGCTTTTATATAGAGCTTAATTCCAGTCTCAGCTGACCTTTCGTCATTACACGCAGCAAGACCAATTCTGTGATGGTCCAAAAACACAGCTGGAGTCACTGCCTTCTCTGGTACCCCAGGAAAGCTCCATCTGGCAGTGCCAGGCTGCTGCTGTGCTGTAATCAGAGCTGCAGAAGGCCAAGCATCACCAACCTGTCTGACAAGCCACACACAGGGATGTGAAGTGCATTGCTGGCGAGCTCATGGCAGCAGTGAACATTTTTATTTAAGGGAAGGTCTGAAGTGACTGTTCAGAGAAAGCAGAGAGTTGTCAGAAGGGAAGAAGGAATCACAGAATCATCACGGTTGGAAAGGATCTTCAAAACCATGGAATCCAACTGTCAGTCCTACACCACCTCACTGTGACCATGTTGTCTTTCAGCACATCCAGTCGAGCTTGCTGGAAGTCATTTATCGAAACAGATCCAACCTGGAGACCATCTTCAGGATGATAGACAGAGATCATTCAGGTAAGCAGGTGTGTGCAGGGGGTCTTGGTCACTGCATTGTATTCCAGTCTACTTCTGGGCTCCCTCTACTATGGATGAATTTTGATATAATGGTTTAAGGCTTGGATTGTTCTCCTCCCTCTGTTGGGGCTATTGTCTCAAGAGCTTCATAGAATCATAGAATCCTAGGGGTTGGAAGGGACCTGGAAAGATCATCAAGTCCAACCCCCCCTGCCAGAGCAGGGCCCCCTAGAGTACATCGCCTAGGAACGTGTCCAGGTGGGTTTTGAATGTCTCCAGTGAAGGAGACTCCACAACCCCCCTGGGCAGCCTGTTCCAGGGCTCTGTCACCCTTACAGTAAAAAAATTTTTTCTGATATTCAACTTGAACCTCCTATGCTCCAATTTACACCCATTACCCCTTGTCCTATCACTGGTCACCACTGAGAAAAGCCTAACTCCATCTCCCTGACACTCACCCCTTACATATTTGAAAACATTGATGAGGTCACCTCTCAGTCTCTGAAATGTCAGTTCCACATCAGGATGCATTTTGATGGAGAGTGTGCAGTCCAGGCAGAGAATTAATGATGTGTTCCAGAGGGGTTCAGCAGAATAAAAATTGTGATGAAAGCAACTACAGTAATGCAGTGTACTCAGGATCTTGAATTACTTGTTTTCAGTTATTTACAGTCATCTTCACCAAACCACTTTGATGAAGTACAATAGTCTTTGCCTCGTTTTGTTCTCCCAGCTGTATGATGTCTCCTCTTTGCTTTAAGCTGTATTTTAGCCCATGTTCTGTGCACTAGAAAATTTAGCTGCAGCATGCAAAATGCAGATGATGAGTGACTTCTGTCCTTCCCTTCAGGTATACAGGCAGCAGGGCTGGGAGGAGGGATCAAACCTCAGCAGGGGTCCCTCCTGGCAGTCCGAGTGCCGTGGTGACCTCGCGCTGAGGCGGCTGCGCCTTCCTTCTCCACAGGTCTGATCTCGTTTGATGAATTCCACCAAACCTGGAAGCTGTTCAGCTCCCACATGAACAGTGACCTCAGGGAGGATGGCATCAATGACCTGGTTCGCAGCATTGATTTCAATAAGGATGGAAACATTGACTTCAACGAGTTCCTCGAGGCCTTCCGCCTCGTCAAGCAGTCACAGTAGTGGGAACAGGGGGAGGGCTGCCCTGCCACACAGGCTCCAGCATCCTCAGGATCTGTTTCCATTTTTCTACCTTTCAAATGTTATGAATGGAATTTTTTTTGCTTTGTTTTGGTGGCTAATGAACAAAATTATTCTGTCTGTACGGTGTTTGAGTTGTTTCTGCTGTACAGACTCCTATTGCAGAGACTGATGTATTTTTGTTTGTTATTTTCAGTGACTTCTGTAATGAGGAAAAAAAGGCAACGTGGGGAGGGAAACTGTCTCTCCAGTATCTGTAATCATGGGATGTTTGGGTTGGAAGGGACCTCTCCAGGTCACCCAGTCCAAGCCCTGCAGTATCAGGGACACCTCACCCAGATCAGGTTGCTCAGAGCCTCCTCAAGCCTCACCTTGAACATCTCCAGGGAAGAGGCCTCAACCCCCTCCCTGGGCACCCTGGGCCATGGTTCCACTGCCCTCATGGCACAGAACTTGTTCCTGACATCCAGTTCAATCCACTCTTCTCTAATTTAAAACCATTGCCCCTCATCCCATCACTCCAGGTCCCTCTCAGCCTTCCTGCAGCCCCTTCAGACACTGGAAGGTCCCTGTTAGGTGTCCCCAGAGCCTTCTCTTCTCCAGGCTGAACACCCCCAGCTCCCTCAGCCTGGCTCCAGGGGAGAGGGGTTCCAGACCCCCCAGACATTTTCACAGCCCTCCTCTGGACCCACTCCCTCAGGTCCATGTCCTTCCTCATAGCCACCTGCTCTAAGGGAAGTGCCCTTTTATTTTAGTTTGGGGACTGAGGCAGCTAAGCAGCTGTGTGGTGTGGGGTTTGCTTGCCTGTTACCTGCAGTGCCTGGAGGAGAGGGAGGTGCATTAACTTGGAGCTGTTGGCAGTTCCACTGCTTGCTGATGTAGCTGAGTAAGAGCCAACACCATGCACAAGTTATTACAAAGTCAGACTCAATTTATTATTCTCCAATTAAAAAAAGGCAGAAAACAACGTCTAGACATTCTGTTTTCACTTGAGGGGCTGCAAAGCTTGGGATAATTAACATATGTAAAGAGATAAAAACATAATCTTCAGATCCTTGTGGTCCAAAGGAAGGACAGAAACTGGAAACATCAAATTCCTGCAGCTTGCCCCAGTAAACTACTGGTATTACGGAGACTGACACAGTTACAGCAACATACATATCTCTCATGATTGCAATTAGCTGTTTACAGAACGATGTTACTTGACTGTTTGGACAAAAACATGGAAGAGGGCTGAGCTTTCCACAAACCAAGTCACAAGTGGAACAATTCCCCTCCATTTCTAAGACAATGCAGTTGTAAAAAAAGGAAAAAAGAAAAAAAAATGTACAATAGTACATATAGTTTTATCGTAAAACAGTATCTGAACAGATTCAGTTTTCCTTCTTTTATTAAAGCATATATAGCTTTATAAAATATAAACCTTCCAAAGGTCAAGTTCAAAAGCTTAGAGGAGGCTTTGCTAATTCTAAAGATAACAACCAGAATACCACTGCTCCTAGAAGATACGAGCTTTATTTTACCTCAACAGTTTTAGCCTTGGAAGGTGAACCATGAACTCGAGTAACATGATCTGTGTAAGCCCAGCACCACCCACCATGTCAGCTGAAGACTCCTCCTCTGATGGGAATGCTCTCATTCAGCCCATGTTCTATAAGTTTGATGTCCTCCAAGTCATCCTTGATGATGCTAATTAGGTGACTCAGGCCTTCTTGCTGCTGCTTCAGATGCTGCAGATAGTTTAAAAAACCACCATGAGCACAGTTCAACTTCACAGATTTTAAGTAATATTCTTCAAAGGTGCCATGACCAATGGCCTTGGCTCATTGAAAAGCCTGGTATAATTTCTTTGGAAAAACAGGTAAAAAAAAAATTTTCTCCACTTATACCCTAACTGCAGCGAGGTGCTTTGTACAACAGCTTGATGAACTGTCACTGAGAACAATAAAAAGGGCTTAATTATCAAACAGTGACAAAACCATGGCATTTTAGACACATTTCCTAAGTCAGTGCATAGCTGGCTTAAGTGGTGAAGTTGAGAGAGTTCCCCAGGATGCTGCCCAGCAGTACTTACTTGCTTGATCTCCCTTAAGAGGTCTGAGTTGATGTAGTAGCGCTCCTCAGCCCGCACTGCTCCAAAGTGGTTCTGCATCCTGATCTGGGACATGAGTTCATTCAGTCTGCCCTGGGAAGTGAAACAGGCTTGTACCAAACACAACTCACTGACTTCTGTCAGAGCTCAAACATGTACCACTCCCTGAGTCACCAGGCAGTGCTGCTTATTCCATTTTAGATTATTTTGTTTGGAAGGCATGCAAAGGGCAAGCAACTCCAAAACTACAAAATACAAGGGGAAGCAACCTAAAAACTCAAAAATACATAAACACCTGTCAGTGATGCAGCAAAGAGATTGATGCTACAACCTAGCATCATGGCTGGACTTCTCTGGACTTCTCTTCACAGCAAATATATATACAGGTGGTTTGGAAAACTTTTGCTCTTTAGTGAAGAAAAACTTTGCCAGTTTGTGGCAAAGTTCTTTAAGTGCTCACCTTGAACTGTGTAGGTGCATTGAGTTCACACTGAATTGTATCCAGCTGTACCCGGAGCTGCTCTTCATCTGCTTGAATGGCATACCCACTCTTCCTTTGGATCTCCTGCTTTATTAACACCTACAAAAGAAGCCTTTGAGGTTCATTAGAGAAGACTTTGCCCACTTTTGCCCCCATTCACCCATCTTTCTGCCCTCCCTCCAGCACCTCTCTCATCAGATTTGTTCTCTTACTCAGCCTCAGGGCAATCCCAGGACTCCTGAGTAAGTCCAGAGAGAATGTTCCCAAAGCAGTAAGAATGTTCCCAAAGCAGTAAGAATGTTCCCAAAGCAGTAAGAATGTTCCCAAAGCAGTAAGAATGTTCCCAAAGCAGTAAGACACACTGCACACCTGCAGCTTTCCCTGACAGCTCTGCCTCTTCCTTAGAGCAACACCATTTAGATGAAGTCAGAATTCCATTTTTCAGCACTGTCCCTGCACAAGACTGCACCAGGCCATCCTGCCCCCTCTCAGCTTGCCTTGTGGCACTGAACTGTGTGCCAGCAGGAGCTGCTTACAGTGTCCATGTTACCTGTAGTGTTCTGTGAGAAAGTGCCATCAGCTTCCTTTTGTACTGTGCAATTTTTGCCATAGTTGTAGTTTGGTTTTTCTGCAGCTCACTGATATCTTCTGATATTATCTGCAGAGGAGATGGAGTCAGTTGGAAGTCAAGAGGAGTTTCTGGTTACATTTGAAGCCAGAAGGAGTTTCAGAACAGTACTCAGCCCAGCAACTGTCCCTGCCAAAGCTGCTTTCAGAAAGCCTTTTGCTAGACTTCTGCTGTTCTGGTTTCTATACATTTTCATATACAACTGGGATTTTCAGAAGGTATTAGAAAACTGGGTGTCCAAATGAGAACCTGTGCTACTGCAGCTTAATTCAGGTGTTTTAAACTAGCCTGTAACAACACTGCAGGCTTGAACCTGAAAAAACATGAAAGCCAAAATGTACTGCACTCTTTTTAGCCAAAGGATATAAGCAAGCAATGTATTAGGAAATAATGATAAAGAGTCACAGCCCCAAGCACAAAACCCCAGTTCCAGGTGTTAACACAGAAGGCACAGAGGGAGGCTGATTTAATAGCACATCCTTTCTCAACAGCAAGCAGTGAGGATAAAGATGAGAAACCTTACATCTAATCGAGTTTGATGCTGTTTGGTCATCTGATCTTGGACCTTCAATCTTCTCAACAGTTCCTTGAAACCCACCATTGGTACAGGAATAAGCCTACATGAATACAAATACTTCTTACAACACATTTTTATATTCAACATGTGGTATGCATTAGTTATCCTGAATATAATCTAAAGCTACAGATAATTTTGGCCTAAAATAATACATTAAATCAGTAATTAAAATAATACAGAACTATTTCTTGTTTTGCTAAGTTCTACAGTCCTCACTGTTCCTGATCACCTGTTCCTTTTCAAAAAGAAATCAGCCCAAATTATCTGCAGCCACTGGAAGTTACAAGGGTACAGCACTTTCAGCTGCAAGAATAAACAAAAAGAAACAACACAGTGGTTGCAAAAAAAGGCCACAATAACCAGTTCATATAATGGAGGCCACCACTACTCACAACAATTTATTCTGGCAACCCTTAAGCACCTAAAGAGTAAAGGTATTAGAAAGGCATTTCTAGTAATCCTCATTCTTTGAGACCAGCACCTGACAAAGTTATTCCCTTGTCAATTTCTTACAAGGTACCTAAACAATATTATATATTTCTCCCCTTTCCAAATCTTTTTTTTACTACTCTGACAAACTATTAAGACTTACTTGTCAGGATCAGGATTATCAACTTTGGCTTGTTCCCATATAATAGGATCAACACCTTAAAAAAAGCAAAAAAACCAAGTTCTTAGTATGGATATACCTGAAGAAATATCACATCTTACAGCTGTTAAATGGGAAAACTACTGGGAAACACACAAACCCTGGGAATTATGCCAACCTGAATTATTGTTGGACAAATTAAGGTTAATTAAACAATGGTAATTCTTAAAAATCTTGGTCCTGGACTGTGGCAGTAAGTTCAGTCCAAAAGGCTCTCACACACTTCTACTGGTTTCAAAGCACAGGAAAAATATCCCACAGGTGATCAAATGGAAAAAAAAAAACATCAGGGGAAAATTCCTATGGTTTCCACTGTATGCTACACTTGGGTCAACATACCTCTTTGAGGTGCTTATCGTAATTTAAAAAAAAATAATTTAAGAAACCAGTAATTGAATTATCTAAGTACCAAGCTAGTTGGCAAAATAATCCAAGTAGGTATTACGATAGTTCCAAAAAGGATTTGTCTGAGGATTTTATCTGTTGCCAGCACAGTTGCTTGTTTTGCCATGGACTGCTTCACCTGGCAAATATATAAAATAAAAGCAGCCCAACTGTACATGTGTATCAGCTTGTGATAATTACCACATTCTCCAAACTTTACTACAAATCAGATCAGGGTATGTTATCCATAACATTCTTCACTGTACAACACTAAGTCATTCCTCATAAAACATATTATCTTCAGACCAAAACTCATCTCTTGAGGTGTGGCTGCTTCTCTTGAACACCTTACTGCTTGAGTAGCCAGCCTACAAACTCAGCTTCCTATGGAATATGACTACACTGCACAGTGGGAAAACTGGCTGTAATTCAGATCACTACATCAGCATGCTGGAACACCTTGGAAACAAAACCTTGTTTTTAAAAGCTGTTTACCAGTGTGCTGACACTTGTATTTTTCCCAGAGACCCAAAAGAGCTCCCGAGCATCCCCAGACACCATACCAGCAGGAGGGTTCTGCAGGAGCTGTTTGACTTGTGCTGGGGAAAGCTCTGTCCTGGCCATGGAGAGGCTGACCCCCAGCTGCTGCAGGGAGGACTTGATGTTGGCTTGTTCAAAGTGGGCATAGAGGGTGGTTGCAGGGACTCTCCTGGAAGTGCCGTTGGGTGAGCGCTCAACCACGTAAATGATCACTTCTGTCCTGAAACAGACAAAACGGGTCCTCTCAGAGGGCTGGGAGCATACAGAGACCAACACAAGAAAGAAAAACCCTAAATCAAAGTTAATGTTTCTTCCAGCTGACTCTTTCCTTAGCACCTGAGATATAAAGCACTGGTAGCTCTAGGGTTTAATACCACAAGGCAGAAAGAGGGAAGCTGTAAATTCCATACAACATTACATTCTCCTCCCACCAAGTTTTAACAAGTCTTATATGGTGATACATTAAAAATAACCTAAAGGCTTTGCTTTTTACAGAAGAATGAACAAACTGTGGGGCAAGTAAGAAAGAGAGATCACTTCTGTCCTGAAACAGACAAAACGGGTCCTCTCAGAGGGCTGGGAGCATACAGAGACCAACACAAGAAAGAACAACCCTAAATCAAAGTTACCATTTCTTCCAGCTGACTCTTTCCTTAGCACCTGAGATATAAAGCACTGGTAGCTCTAGGGTGTAATACCACAAGGAAGAAAGAGGTCCATACAACATTACATTCTCCTCCCACCAAGCTTTAACAACTGTGTTATATGGTGATACATTAAAAATAACCTAAAGGCTTTGCTTTTTACAGAAGAATAGAAGAATGAACAAACTGTGGGGCAAGTAAGAAGGAGAGATCACTTCTGTCCTGAAACAGACAAAATGGGTCCTCTCAGAAGGCTGGGAGCATAGAGACCAACACAAGAAAGAACAACCCTAAATCAAAGTTACCGTTTCTTCCAGCTGACTCTTTCCTTAGCACCTGAGATATAAAGCACTGGTAGCTCTAGGGTTTAATACCACAAGGCAGAAAGAGGGAAGCCGTAAATTCCATAAAAAATTACATTCTCCTCCCACCAAGTTTTAACAAATCTTATATGGTGATACATTAAAAATAACCTAAAGGCTTTGCTTTTTACAGAATAAACAAACTGTGGGGCCAGTAAGAAGGAGAGATGTCAATCTACATAAAACAGGCAGACTGACCCACCAGAACAAACATTTGCTCTATGAAACACTGCAAAGACCTCAGTACCATACACCTCAGTCCTACCACCCTACATATGGCCAAGTGAAGAATAATTCACAGCTCCTCAGACACTATTCATTGGTCAGCATCCTCATCTCCAATTTTTGCTGGCGAGCAGGGTTTGCAGAAAGACCTCTTTCCTGGCCTGAGGTCCTCAGCTCTGCACTCCAGCAAAAAAGTGAGCGACACATATGGGAAAAGATACTGCATTTAGCACCTTAAGAAAAAGCAGCAGGAAGGAATGAGAGACACAAAATCAAGTTCAAGATGAAGAGACCTAAAATCAAGGAGAAAGGAAGACAGAGAAGACTAAGCAGCAACCCTTTATAACATGCAATACCCCACATAAAAAGGCAACAGCACTGGTTCACATACTGGTCATCTGGCATCGTTTTAACACCTTCTACGTTGACAGTGAGGGTCTGGTTTCCTCCCAGAATTTTGTGTAGTGATTCTACAAGCTGCTGCTGCTGGCTTCGAATATCTGTTTCTTTTCTGTTAAAGACCAAGACCACGAGGCCATCTTCATCTTTGTTGTTGGGCATTAAACTGTAACCCACAGCCTGCAAATAAACAAAAAGGTAAGGCAACAGAAGCAGAACATCTGTTGTGCAGGCACTCCGTTGTTGCAAAGATCTCATAAAAGTGTCACGCTGTGCATAATCAAAATTAGTCTTAATTAGGTATTAACCTACATTCGGGTTAGAAAGTTTGCACTTCAAGGAATCAGCTTGGGAAAGGAGGGTATCACCATGCCTGACCCAAATCCACTTCCAAGCCTGAAGCTTAGCAAGAAAGTCAGCAGAAGCAAGCTTTGCAGAGGATGAAGATCTGCATATTCCTGGCTGACAGGAGATGCAAGATCTGGAACTGCTGATGATATTCTACAAGGAAGGGAGTCAGCTTTGGCACTGGCAAGGACAAAGGAAGATGAAGGCTGGTGGATTTAAAATGGGATGGGAGGGGCAGGTTCAGAGAGGGTTTTACTAACGTAGGCAAAGCAATGAACAAAGCCCTGATGTTCCTGCTCTGGATGGTAACAGTTCTTTCAGATCTGAAGGTTGTTGTAAATAGTTTCTCTAATGGTGTAACCTACAGAAATACACTTCAAAATTAATTTCCAGAGATTTGTTCCAAACACACACATACTAAGCTGAATGCTATCACAAGACAAGCTCAGTTTCAAGATCCACATTTGCACTCCTTATCTCAACACCACCCAGACTTCCAGCATCTATACATCTCCAAACCTTCCAATTAACATGCATTGGAATCGTGTACATTACCTGGAAAAATACTGCTTCAGAATACTCTTAACAGCAACAAGATCTGACTGAACACTTATGAGATGCTCAGCAAGCAGAGCAACTGCCTCAGAACTGTTTCTGGGCAGCTGAACAACCCCTACCTTAAACCTGCAGAAAGGGTTTTCCTGTGTGAACTCCACTGGAGCGATGTTATTGTTGAAGTACCCTTTGCCTGTTCCCCAGAAGGCCTGCAGCTGGTTCCATTTTGCCAAAATAGCATCTCTCTCATCACCCAAGAGTGTGGGAGCTGAGAGGGCACTGGCTGTATTGATGAGCTGGTTTGACTGGGCAGGTGTCTGAGCGGGCTGGCTGAACAAGCCACCTCCTAGTGCTGTGTTGGATGAAGAAAAACAAATTGTTTACCAAACAGGACAGATGTGCTTGCTAACATGTACCATCTACCTATCACTGGCATCATGTCTTCTCACATCTTGAGAAGCAAAATAAATGCACAGAATAAATAAATCAGTATCAGATGTTTTTAAAAGTGTCTTTTTAGATCAAATCTTTATCACTAACAGAAGCTCCTGAGTGCTGTTAGAAGAAAAGACTTACGATTTTTTTCTTTAGAAGAGATGTCTATATTGACCCAGGACATTGTCTGGCACCTTTGACATCTAAATCTGAATTTGTTACAACAGATCTGTTGTACAAATTTGGTGGACTCCCAGCCTGCAGCTGGTCATCATCCAGCTCATATTTAAACTAAAATCACCACTGCTTTTCTCTCCTTTCTAGTAAACTGCCCACAGCAGTTTTGTACCCTTTCTACCACTGCCAGACCAAAAGGGTGAATATTATATTGATTTAACTTAAGAGTAAAGCTCAGAAATATGCTTGAGGTCCAGCTTAAGAAAAAGACAACGGCTGAAAATGCAGGCACTTCAAAAGCCAAATTTCTGAGAAGCCTCCATGTTATCAAGAGCTAAGTCTACCAGCCTCCTGTCACACTACACTTGTGTCCCACTACTTGTGCTCCTGCTGCACCTTATGCTCCCTTGCTCAGGCAGGGGTACATCAAGAGGCCATACTTACTGCTCTGCTGCTGCTGGGTACCAAAGCCTCCAAATCCTAGCCCAGTTCCCAACCCACTGCCCAAGCCAGTTCCAGTGCCTGTGCCAAAACTCGTGCCGAATCCAAAGCCTTTGTTCTGGGTAGCACCAAAGAGTCCTGGGGAAATAAGCAAAGAATTACTGAGAAACAGAAGACAACAGTACCCGTGACATGCAAAACACTCCTGTGAAGGGCTGATGCCCTACTGGACATTCCAAAACAAGTCATACTTTCAGACTTGTGCTCTCTTACCGGTGGTGCCTGTGTTGGTGGGAGCAGAAAAACTAAATGCTGGTGCTGCAGTGGTGGTGGTTGTCCCAAATCCTCCAAATGCACCTATCAAACAAAGTTGGCAAGTCAGGCAGAGACCAACTGTGAGTGGCAGCTGCCCACAAGGTGACAATAAATGGCACGCTTCAAGGGGTGGTATGAGAAGAGATGTTGACAGATGGGTGTAACATGTTTCAAGCATGTAGTTCACACTGATCATGGGTATCAAGCTCATTGTCTGAGGAAATGGGGGAGGACACATGAACTAGAAAGCCAACACATCTATGGTGTCTGAAGAACGTAAATAAAAAAGCAGCAGGTAACTAACATCCTGTTCCTTCACCAGCACCACGTGCTTTCCATAATGACAGACACAACTAATAACAAGATTTCTCAGCTATGCTCTCTGCAACACTTCTAGTCAATGCTGTTGCTATGTGTTTAGTAAAAGAGCTGTTTTGTGAGCTCTTCCAACATCCCCAACCTCTTAAAGAGTAAAAATAGAACTTAACAAATAACAAATAATAACAAATTAAGCAAATCCTGAGGCTAGGGTGTATGCAACTGCTGTTCCTACATACATCAACTATTTCTTTCTACACACAGGTAAAATTCTAAAAGGTTTTGTTTTAAGCCTAGTTTGCCTATTATCCTCCCCATTAAATCTCATTTTGAGGTTCGAGCACTCTCAGAGAAGACAGATGCAAAAGCAATCAGCCTTCTGCAGATTTTCAGGAACATCAGTCACTGGTTAGCAGGTGGACATCTGAGTGAGGGCCTGAGCTCCCCCGTGCCAGAGAAACCCACACTCCCATTTCCAACTGTTTTTACAAGCATTCAAATGAAGACAGTCTGCTACAAAGGATTTGTCAAAATGATGCTGCCACTGTTAACTCACGTGTCAATAACAAAAAACCCAGCCTCTTTAGATCTATTACCCTACTACACTTACCTAGTACACAACAAAACAAAAGCTTAAGCCAGAGTTAACAAGCAATCACATTTTATTTGCATTCAGCAAACATCTTAATGTGAGTGGGTATAGGAAGTTTTTCCCTGTAACATTCTGAATTTCAGTTCCACAAGTTAGTAAGAAACCCCAGGCTACAAAAATTTTAGGCAGCTTTGTACTCCCAGCAATCTAGTTATCCTTTCTTGAAAAAAGATCTCAAGGGTCCAAACTGCTAAACAAAACCAAGCATCCAAACCCCATTCTGGAGTAGTTAAAATTCAGCAAAAGAAATACCATCCAATTACCTCCATATAAAATCAACCCAACAAACCAAAATCAGATCCCTTGAGAGCACGAAGCAGGTAAGAGTAAGCTTAGACAGGGAGCAGCTACACTGTGGAATGAATGTAAGTCCTATACGAGCAGCGGCAATGAGGCCCCGGGGGCTAATTCAACAGGAGGAGGAGCATTAGAAAGCCACCCAGTCAGGCATTTTTATACGAAATGGCAAAGATTTAACTTGCAATTATATCAGCTGATGGCTCAGAACTGATGGATCTCCATGGAATGGGTTTCTTCATGGAAACCCAGCAGAGACACCAGGCAGAAGACCCTCCCGGGAGCAGCCCCTGGGACGGGTGGTGTTTCAGGGTGCAGAACAGCCCTTGAGAAGCAGAGACAACAGGCAGGGCTGTTGTTCATTTTGTGCTGATTGTATAAAATCTGTTTCTCCACAGAAACCATCTGAGGTGTAGTGCACTCATGAGAGCCAGGGGAAGGCCAATGAGGAGACACAAGGGGAGATGAAACACATGACTGCAGTAGTCCAAGAATCTCCTGTTGGGAACCGTGGCGTTGGGATCCAAACGGGGAACAGACGCTGCTGTTTTGTGAGGTAATCGAGGCTCAACTTTAGACTGGGTCAAGCTGACACGTTACCACAACTCATTTCTGGTTCAGAGACTGAGCATTTTTTGTATTTTGCACGTGGCTATTTTTTCCTCAACAGCTATTTCTTGAGAATTTAATAGGCAAAACCCACGACAAGCCAGCCTATGGTTCTCAAACCCATTCCGCTTCCAGAGCTTTTATCTCCAGTCTTCACTGGACATGAAGATCAGAACTTAAGAGAGATTCTTGGTCAGGAATGTAATTCTTGGACCCCTGCTATTAACATTTATTACACGACAAGTATTTATGCATTATCTACCTGCACTTGCCAGACTGTTACCAAAATTGAATGGTGGAGTTGAGGTAGTGGAAACACCGAAATTCCCAATATTAAAATTCACTGCAGGATTAGCAGTTAATCCGAAACCCCCAAAATTAAACCCACTGGCAGTGGAGTTTGTAGTTTCAAGCCCACCAAATCCTGACAAGCGGGAAGCAGAAAGAGAGCAAGGTAACATTAGTTCTAAGTGAAAGGTAGGTCCAGGGGACAAGACAGGCACAGTTAAAAACAACAGTAAGGTATTAATTGGCATTAAACATTATTTACTGCACACAAGGAGGGCAGGTGAAAGCTTCCAAACGTTTAACCCCCTTCTCCATTCATCATTTTTCAGCTACACTGCATACAAAGCAGCTATCATTTTACCCACCTTATCTCAAAGCTATACACAAAAACATCCACATGATTGAACATTCCAATTAAGAGCAATTTTTAACATCTTAAGATAGAGCTGCATAGCTGCACAAGTGTAACTGACAGCAGCACGCTTACTTCAGAAGTTTTCAGAAAAACAAAAATAAACCATCTTCATGTTTATACCATATCCACATTAAGAGCAGTGACAGCAGAATAACCACAAAATACAAGTCCAGCAGCTGAGGCACCATGTGTCACAAATAATCCAGGGCAGACTTATTCAAATTATATTCTCAACATCTGTCCACTCCAGTGCTTGCTGGTGTCTCACCTGATGCACCCAGGTTTTTCAGCACTAAGAAAAATGGGCTACTACAGCAGATTCCCCATTCCCTCCCCAGGAATAGCTAAGAACAGGTTAGTGCTAGGCAGACAATGGCAAGTCCTGGGGTGTGATCTCAGAATTCCCTCTAATATTGGTCTGTGAGCACAATAAACCTTCTAGCAGTCTACAAATAACACGAGATTATATTTTAGTGTAAGATGGGGCCAGAAAGTCTGTGTCTAAAAGTGAGTGAAAGCCCACAGAACACAGCCCAGGCTAACTGCAGCAAAGATGAGCCCTGCCCAAGGGGCTTATTCAGTGACTACTCCTAAGAGTCAACAAAGAGTTATTTTAGCAAACGAGTACAGAAGGCTCTGGATTGCATTGCATCAAGACTGAGCCAACTGACAGCAGCTAAACAATAAGAGTGCAGACGCCTTTATTCAAGTTAAGCACTCTCTTTTACTGTGCTCAAAAATTAACTTTCAAGAGCATCTTCAAGTGATGATCCGAGCGACCTGGCAGCATTAACGAGGCACCCCCGTCCTCACTACATCACAAATGCCCCAAGAGCAACCGGAGCCCTGGGAAACTCCCAACACGGACCCACCACCGCTGTTCATGCAGGGGGAATTAAAAAAAACCAAACCAAACCAAACCCCAAAACTGGACAAAACTCGGCGGGAGACAACGTTTGGCCGAAGGGGGTCGTAAAAAAGCAGCGAGTCGCACGCATCTCACCGGTTCCGCCGAGAAAGAGAGGAGACTGCCTCACCCGGTCCTCTCACAGCCCCTCCGAGAGCAGCTCCGCACCGCCGGGCCCACCCTGAACGGGGAACCGGGACCGGCTCTGAGGAGCTGCGGGCCGCTCTGAGGAGGGACCGGGACCGGCTCTGAGGAGCTGCGGGCCGCTCTGAGGAGGGACCGGGACCGGCTCTGAGGGGCTGCGGGCCGCTCTGAGGAGGGACCGGGACCGGCTCTGAGGAGCTGCGGGCCGCTCTGAGGAGGGACCGGGACCGGCTGTGAGGGGCTGCGGGCCGCTCTGAGGGGGAACCGGGACCGGCTCTGAGGGGCTGCGGGCCGCTCTGAGGGGGGACCGGGACCGGTACCGGCTCTGAGGGGGGACCGGGACCGGCTCTGAGGGACAACCGGGGCTGGTACCGGCTCTGAGGGGCTGCGGGCCGCTCTGAGGGAGAACCGGGACCGGTACCGACTCTGAGGGGCTGCGGGCAGCTCTGAGGGAGAACCGGGACCGGGACCGACTCTGAGGGGCTGCGGGCAGCTCTGAGGGAGAACCGGGACCGGTACCGGCTCTGAGGGGCTGCGGGCAGCTCTGAGGAGAAGGCGCGCGCGTCCCGCCGCCGCGGGGCCGCCATCTCATTGGTGGAGAGGTCGGGGAGACACGCGCGCGCCTCGTGACGGCCGCGAGGGAGAAGGGGGGGGCGAGGGAGGGGTCGCGCGGGGCGGTGGGCGCGCGCTCCCGGGGCCGCTGGGACTGAGCGACCGGGACGGGACGGGACGGGACGGGACGGGACGGGACGGGACGGGAAAGCGCTCACCGGTCGGATTGGCGGCGCCGGCGCCCGCCGTTCCCCCGAAGTTGAAGGCCATGAGGTTGTTCAGCGTGCAGCACCGGGCGGGTCCGACCAGAAACAAACCGCTACCGGTTTCCGGCCGCTGCCGCCGAGCGCTTCCGGGTGGCGCGGCCTGGCCTGGCCTTCCCTTCCCTTCTCTTCCTTTCCCTTCCCCGCCCCGCCCCGCCCTCCCCCCTCCCCTTCCCACCGCCTCCGGTAAGCGAGCGCCCCCTAGCGGCCCCGCTGGGGCAGCGCCGCGGGCTGTACCATTGCTCCGCCAAGGGGGGGGTACGGTCGGGACGGTCCCATCCGGACTGCGGGGGGTGGGTACAGCTCAACAGCGGCCTGAGCGGGATCTCACAATGGTTCCCATTGGAAAAAACCTCCCAGCCCAGGAGATTCCCCTGCGTGACCGGTTCTGAGCAGCAGCGGGCGAGGGAAGGGTAAAAAGGAGGGGGGTGTGAGTCCCAGCAGCACATCGGGCATCCCCAGCAGCATCTGGGAACGAGGAGAGCAAAGGGAATTCCCAAAGTGCTTCCAGACGGTGGCACCGTCAGCCTGGACACCCCGACAGCAACAGGGTGTGGGGTGTGGAGAGAAGGACAAGGGGTAATGGGTGTAAATTGGAGCATAGGAGGTTCAAGTTGAATATCAGAAAAAATTTTTGTACTGTAAGGGTGACAGAGCCCTGGAACAGGCTGCCCAGGGGGGTTGTGGAGTCTCCTTCACTGGAGACATTCAAAACCCACCTGGACACGTTCCTAGGGGATGTACTCTAGGGGGCCCTGCTCTGGCAGGGGGGGTTGGACTAGATGATCTTTCGAGGTCCCTTCCAACCCCTAGGATTCTAGGATTCTATGATTCTATGAAGGTGACAATTTCAGGCCGTGGTGTTGAATAAAGAGGGTGCTCCAAGGCATCTCCTTGGAGATGATGAGTTATGGGAAGCTGGGATGAGTTTCTCCTTCCCTGAGCTTGGAGTTCTCAAGGAAACAAGGCAGGAGATGTCTGACCAGGATACCAGCTCTGCCCTTCTGCAGCTGCAGTGCTGTGAGGACACTGGGCTGTGGCCCATCATAAATGATCATAATAATTGCAGATTATTAGATCATAAATAAATATAAGATCATAAAAGATCATAAATAACTGCAATCACCGTCCTCCAGATGAACAAAACTGCTGAACATACGACCAGCTAGGAAAAAAAAACACCAATCAGCAACAAACCAAAACAATACAAAAACCAGTGCCTCTATTTAGAAGACCATTATACATTTTAAAAATACGTTTTACTATCCAGATCCAATGGAAATAGTTCTCAAGCAGAATATTCTTTTCATTGGGGGGAAAAAAAAATACTTTTGTGATTTTTAAAACAAGTTTCACTTGACAAGTTAAAAAAGTGTCAGGGCTTCTCAAGGCCCCACACATACTGTAACGTGGAGGTGTGCTTTAATCCTCAACAGTGACTGCCAAGTGTGCATTTGCAATAAACCACACAGCTGGTAACTCTGACACACACACCAGAAAAAAAAGAACACCAGTTTTGTACCCTCCACCATCAAGAACAACATTGTGTTTTGTTTTTTAAGTTGAAGGGAAAAAAAACCACCCCAAAACCTGAAGGATAAATGCACGGCTAACATGCAACGGGATGCTGTGCAGGATTAGAACAGTTAAGGTGTCTGTGAGGAAAATTCATTGGCTTCTTTTTATCTGGTTACTACAGATGCTTCAAGTTTCACTCAAGTGTTTTGGATTAGTTGCAGAGATCAGTTTTGTGACAGGACCAGTGGCATTGATCATCACCAGTCAGTGCATACTGGGAGTAAGCAGCGCGCAACACTTTACAGAAAAGCCAAGGCCAGGCCTGCAGAAGTCTCTGCTGTTGCTGGGTGATGCAGCAGCCTCCTCGTGTTTCTAGAATGTACTTTGCAGCCCACACTCCTAAGGCCATTTCCAAATTTTACCCGTGTCATTCCTGTGGTGAGCCAGGCTGTTTGTCACTGATCAAGTGGTTACGCTCCTCTACGGCTGTCAGTGCAGGTACAGAGAGAGTGGGGCTGGAAAAAGCAGGATCTCAAGCAGCTTTCAAATGTAGCTTCAAAGCTGTAACTCAGCTGGTAAGAAAAGTCTCCTCCCTTGATGGCAGTGCAGGTTTCTCTTCCATCTCTATCCCACAAAAAGTTACACTCGACACGATCGTTTCTCCACAGTGGACAATGCTGGGGAGTGGTGGTTGGCATTAGGTCAGCTCTAACAGTTTATTCTCCAAGCTCACAGGTTAAAAGAAAATCTACTAAGATGTCCTTATGAGTGGGGACCTTTCATCTGCAGTACCCTGAAAGAAAAAAAAAAATTACAAAGTTAAATGTGGCACATCAGAGGGCTCCGTGGCGGGGAAGCTGACTGACCAGACCAAACAGGAAAGGAAAAAGCTTTTGGTTCCTACTTCTCAGTACAATTCCCTGAAAGAGAACCAGCACTGCACTGGAAAGTTCCAGAAGGTGGCTGGCAGCATGGGCAGGGCTCACTGTAGCTATATAACCCCCCTGGTGGGAGGGGGTCACAAGGAAAGCTGGAACCAGCTGGCTGTTTGCAGGAAAGCAACACCAGCAATGCAGAGAACATGGGATTTAGGTGTCCCTTTGTCATTTTAAACCCCCTGCAGTGTTCAGGAACGTTCAGGAGAGCTGGCATCAAGCTGTACATGTCAGGTGGGGACAGGGCAAGGGGAGAGTTCAGACTCTCTAGCTGAAGCTGGCAGTGCCAGAGGCAGGCTCAAAAGCTCCAAGGAAAAAGTACCAGTCTGTCTTGTAAAGGAACCTGAAGCAGAGTCCTGAGAGTGTCTGCTCACAAAACTCCTCCTGGGTGGGGAACCCAGAGAGAAAATGAAAAGAATGAAGCCCAGGGAGCCAAATACCTGCTGCTGAGAGCCACTGCTGGAGGAAAGGAGGCTGCAGACCTCACCACCAAAGTGCCACCACTGCTGCCACATCTCTGGTCCCCCTGGAGATGTGACAGTAGCAGGACCCACTAAGACAAAGCGTGTGCAGGGTGTGGCTGGGTGCTCTGGAGGCAGGGGTGAGTGAGGGTGCTTCTCACACTGCTAGGAAGTATTTAGGAAACATCATGCAAGCAAGACCACACTAAGAGCACAGCATCTACAGGGAGAAAACAGCCCAGCAGAGTACCCAGACTGTTTCTCTCACCAGAGGACCCACAGTTTGTCTCTTCTGAACCTGACTGCCTTGCCTACCAGGGTGAAATTTGGGCATCAGTTTTCAAAATGACTGGCAGCCTGAATGCCAACAGGCTGTGACAGAACTTTTCAGCCATAGAGGTAGAAACCAGCACTGGCTGGATGAAACTTCTGCAGGCTGCTGGCTGCAAAATTCATTCCATCTTCGGTCAAATTTGCATTATGATTCTGAAAAATAACTGGCACGACACAATTGTTTCTTCTGAGAACACTGCCAGATTGGCTAAATCTGTCAAATATGGTGGACTCCTGCATCTTATCCTTCAGGGTCCTCTAGACAGGCTGATTTATTTTTTTTACTACTGCTGGCAAGGGAATTAGGCACAGAAGATACAACCTGCCTTACCATGTTTCTTATATGAGCTCCATTCCTTTGTTTTGGTGCATTTATTCTGAGTCTATTAAAACTTCCCCTCCCTAGAAAGGTTGTTTTAAACAAAAACAACATATAAAAAAACGTTTGCATGCAGAAAGACACTGAAAAGGCAAAATCAACAACAAGAAAATCCAATACAGGCAGACACAGAGTAAGCAAGGCCAAATCCACATGCTGCTTACCTCTTCACTTACTCCCCGGGACCTGCACACAAGCACAACAAAAACAATCCCAAAAACAATTCCTAGAGCCATGATTACAAAGGGGATTCCAGTCACTACACTGGCTTCCAGCAGGACGTGCTTGAGTTTGTTGGCAGACACTTCATCAATCAGAACACTCTGGAGAACAGAGAGATGGGGAAAAAAAAAAAGAGTTTATTTCTGTTTTTGTGAGGGGTATGGAAACACTGCCCCAGCTCTCCACCTCTGCTTCACTGCTTGATGTACTTTCCTTCTAAGAATTCTCAGCTCTCTCTGTGTGGCCAGAGGGATCATCTAGTCTGCACTTCAAAAGAAAATACTGATTTTTTTAAACTCTCAGTTTAGGTGTGTTGTATAGGCTTGGAATAATGGTGTATATCATTAACTAGTCCTCTGGAGTCCTCCCTGGACCCAGCCAATCCAACTGCACCCAGGAATATTCACTAAAGACTACTCAAAAAATAAAGATGTGATCTTGTGAACTCCTGCCACTTCATCTGAGCAGACATTTCCCTCATGGCCAATACCTTTGAAATTAAAAGGAGTGTCTGGCTGAGAGTCTTTTGCAGGGCTCAACTTAATGCTATGGTCAACAAGAAGCAGGAGGACTGTAGTGAAGAAACAGCAACAGCTTCCCACCTACCACTGTATAAACCAAGAAAAACAGCATTTTCTTTTCTGGTTAGCTCAAACCCACTATTTTTGCAAGCATGAACGAATCATGATTCTGCACAGAAATAAAAAGATTTACCTCATTTATATACATCACTGGGAAAATCAGTGTTCGGATGTTGCCTGTTTCACTGTGTAAAGAAAAAAAGCAACTATTAAATATCATGGGTTCGTAACTTTCAAACTTTCTGAGCATTTTGAAGACATAATAGAACAATGAGCAGGGAGGCTGTCCCTAAAAACCTTGGGGCTGCTCCTTTTTACTACAAATTCCCACCTCCCTGTTGAAGCAGAACAATCTCAGCCTCCAAGTTGAATAAAAAGTTCTGTTTTGGGAGCAATGGAATATTTTGGGACTTGACAGGAAGAGAAAGAGAAGGGTCCATAAGAGGCTCATTAATGACAGATTTGTGCCACTCAGCAGGAATGTTAAGCTTAGCTGATGTTGAAGGTTACTCATATTTGGAAGACAAAGAAACTATTGTCCAAGCAACATGTGTGTAGCAGCAAAAACCCCTCAGCTTTTGGCATGGATGAAATAACAGCTTACTCCTAAGCAGTGCTAATGCAGCAACTCCTGGGCACTAGAAAACAAGGTGGTGCTATGCTGGAGAAACATCACCAGTCCTCCCAGGAGGAGTGGGCAGATAAAATACTTCTTTTTTACTTGAAATATATTGTAACTGGTGCCAAAAAAAAAAAAAAAAAAATCAGCTCAGAAGCTGATTTTGAAGAACAGCTATCACTCAACATTGGTGATGAATAAATCAGTGTGCCAGAATGACATGAGATGAAGGCACTGGTGGTAGCTCTGCACAACTGGGCTGCAGCTTGGGGACATCCCCCCCAAACTGGGACACCCAGAAAACCTGGCAGAATCCACTTGCCACAAAGAAATGGGGCATTTTACTCACACATTACTTGTGCCTGCTCCCATCTGCAGGGTTATACTGACTGCCAAAGCTGCAGCACAAGGAATTCTCCTTATCATACCAGTGCAGTCACAAGCAGGGTACTTCCCTCCAGCTGATCAAATGTGCCCTCCCTCCTTTTTCTCTCCAACCACCATTCCATGTGGACATTGCAGACAAATTAATTTTGAATATCAAATCAGATCTGAGATACCTAAGTGGCAACAGAGAACACTTACAAAAACTCTGGTAGCTTCCTGACATGAACGTTGATTTGCATCCTCTTGGCTGCTCGCAGGACAAGCCCTGTCAGCTGGGGAAGAGGAGAAAACAGGGTGTCAAAAAAAGAGGAAAAGTGAAATAATGGGAACTGAGAGGATAAAAGTAGCATTTACACTGGTGTGGACTTAAGGCAAGGCAAGACCCACTTATTGTTGTTCTCAGAGAGATCCTCTCCCTCCTTCCTTTCCTCTCCTTTCCTTCCTCCCCTCCCCAGTAGTTTTGGAAACAGCCACCACCTGCAGCTCTTTGTTCTGCTTTGATTGTGGCACAGACTCTGCAGTCTCAGCCACAAGATCAATCTTTCTTTTTGAGGGAAGAAAACCAGATACTGCCCACAGTCAGGAGGTGTGTATAGCCACAGAGAGCATGAGAAATGCAATCCTCTCACTGCAGTGCCACCACTACAGCAAGAGTTGCACTTGGAGGCACAGGAATATTTTCCTCATTCCAGCAGCAAAATTTAGGCAGGAGAGCTGGGGGGGTGGGGAGAGAGGTGTAGCTTCTGGTAGTACAGAAGAAGAGGGTAAGTCAGGAGGAACCTGGCACCACACAGATCCCAAGCAGGATCTGCACGAGGCCTGAAGAGAGGAATGGTGCAATCTCCTGCCACATGAGCTACACAGAAGCATGTGATGGATGTCTGACTGCTCTCCTGCTGCACACAGGGCAGGTGGGGGTTTTGCTCTTTCCCTCAGCCTGCATTCCTGTGTGTGGATGTAAAGATCAGCAGTGCCCTGGGTTTTGCTGGGATGGAATCAATGTTCCTCATGGTAGCTGGTATCAGGCTAGGGTTTGGAACTGTGATGGAAACAGTGCTGATAACATTTGGGTGTTTTAGTTACTGCTGAGCAGTGGCCTTGTCTGATTCTGAGGCTGCTCTGCCAGTGAGCAGGAGGCTGGGAGGGGACACAGGCAGGAGGGGTGACCCAAACTGGCCAGAGGGATATCCCACACTGTCTGCATCATGTTCAGGGATGGGAAACCAAAGGGAAAATCTGACAGGGCTACTGCTGCTCAAGGACTGGCTGGTGGCAACCAGCTGGGATTTTTTTGCATCACTTATTTTTCTTGGTTTTATCTTTGTTTCTTTTTTCTTTTTCTTTTTTTTTAACCTATCAAAGAATCTTTATCTCAACCTGAGGTTTTTGTGGTGCTTAGCTGTCTGCCAGGGTTAAACCACAACTGCAAACCACAGATCATCAGCTGGAAGCTCCCTTCATTTCTAACATTTCATGGTGTGAATACCAACAACTCTGTAAACTTCCATGAAAGACATAATCACCACACTTCTGCATCTCTCCCATGCTATCTAAACCAAGCCCAGCAACCACTGAATCTTTATTGATATAATCTCTTTTAAAAAGGCTGCACTTACAGGATTAATGTCCAGAAATGTCTCGTGATATTCCTTTTTTGGATTCATGCCCTCTATGTCATTTATAAACTTTGGATCTGCTTGGTAAAAGTGTGGAGCTGATATAAATATTGGAGCACCTGGAATGTGAAAACAGAGCAAGTCACCACCTAAAAAAGCAGAGCAGGATCTGAGGAAGTTTTTGAGGACCTTGAAACTCTCCCCACTGTGCCATTTACAGTGAAAGGGAAAGTCCACTCTGGAGCTACAGATTCAACACTCTGACTCTCCATCTTCAGAACAAGAAAATTTTCCTGTGTGCAGCATCAGCACAGCTTCATGTCTGAAGCTTACAAGCTTTTGCACTGTTTTTAACTACTGGGATGTGACAGCTGCCTGGATAAAAGCAGAGGATAATGGCCCAAGTTGTTCAGTATGGATCCTGGCACTTCCTTCTGATTCCTTGATTTAAGCAACCTGATCTCCTTTTATGATCGGGTGACCCGCCTCATGGATGAGGGGAAGGCTGTGGATGTGCTCTACCTGGACTTCAGCAAGGCCTTTGACACCGTCTCCCACAGCATCCTCCTGACAAAGCTGTCAGGCCACAGCTTGGACAGGAGCACCCTGTGCTGGGTTAGGAACTGGCTGGAGGGCCGGGCCCAGAGAGTGGTGCTGAACGGGGCTGCATCAAAATGGCGGCCGTGGTGTCCCCCAGGGATCAGTGTTGGGCCCAGTGCTGTTTAATATCTTTATTGATGATTTAGATGAAGGGATTGAGTCCATCAGCACCAAATTTGCAGATGACACTAAGCTGGGGGGGAGTGTGGATCAGCTGGAAGGCAGGAGGGCTCTGCAGAGGGACCTGGACAGACTGGAGAGTTGGGCTGATCCCAACGGGATGAGGTTCAACACAACAACCCCATGGGGAGCTCCAGGCTGGGCACAGAGTGGCAGAAAGGGACCTGGGAGTCTGGATTGCCAGGAAGCTGAAGAGGAGCCAGCAGTGTGCCCAGGTGGCCAAGAAGGCCAATGGCATCCTGGGCTGGCTCAGGAACAGCGTGGCCAGCAGGTCCAGGGAAGGGATTCTGCCCCTGTGCTCAGCCCTGGGGAGGCCACAGCTTGAGTCCTGTGTCCAGTTCTGGGCCCCTCAGCTCAGGAAGGATATCAAGGTCCTAGAGCAGGTCACCAGGCTGGTGAAAGGACTTGAGCACAGACCCTATGAGGAGAGCCTGAGGGAGCTGGGGCTGTTCAGCCTGAAGAAGAGGAGGCTGAGGGGAGACCTCATCACTCTCTCCAACTCCCTGAAAGGAGGTTGGAGCCAGGGGGGGGTTGGGCTCTTTTCCCAGACGACTTTCAACAAGACAAGAGGGCACAAGAGGGCTCAAGTTGTGCCAGGGGAGGTTTAGGTTGGACATGAGAAAGAATTTCTTTCTGGAGAGGGTGATCAGCCATTGGAATGGGCTGCCCAGGGAATGGGTGGATTCTCCATCCCTGGAGATATTTCAAAAGAGCCTGGATGTGGCACTCAGTGCCATGGTCTAGCAACCGCAGCGGTGGGTCAAGGGTTGGACTTGATGATCTCTGGTCCTTTCCAACCCAGCCAATTCTATGATTCTATGATTCTATAAGCAGCTGCTGGAGCACAGAGCACCTGCCAGAAACATCCCCTCAGATGCATTTTACACCCAAACAACCACTTGTTGGGGGCAGATTTCACTGAGCACAGTCACAACCCTACAGGCCTCACCAAACTGTCCTCCTCTCGTTCAGACAGAAAAGAGAAATATGCCCCTCACTGGTGTCCTTCCAGCTCCTGCTTCCAGCCCCTGGTAACATACCTTGCTTGCAGATGCTGACGTTGAGGACACCAGTGCCAGGGCAGTTTCCTGGTGGCACACAGAAGCCAGCATTGTCTGGGTTCACTGTGGTGTTGGCAAACACCATGGCAGAGGGCACAAAGCGGTAGGTTGGGATGTCTGCCACAGCTCCTGAGCTGTCATACACCAGGTACAGAGATCTGCAAGGAAGAAAAGCCAGACCTGCATTTGGTACTCTTGAGAACACACTAACACCTGCTGCAGATGTCTCTTTCCTGGTGCCTGTTTAAGTTCACAGTCAGCTGGAGGTTTGGTTTAAGCCCTTTCCAACAACGCCCTGCATTAAATTTATTAGGCTTTTGTTCAGCAAACACACATCTGGGGCTGCACAAAACAATCCTGTGCCAGCTGTGCTGCTGCAGGGAGCCTGATGCCTGCCTTCAGCACCTCAGGGTCTCACTCTGGTCCCCAGGTTGCTGTTGCATGTTGTGTGAGACAGTGTTGGTGTCCATGCTGCTGAGAGGGACAAGAAAAGGAACATGTTCAAGGAAGACAGTTTGCAAGTCCTGAATTCAGTGTAACACACATCTGGGTGGATTCCAACAGAAAATTTCAGATTGGTTTTCTTCTTCACAGACAGCAAAATGGCCAAGGGAAGAGACAAGCTGGAGAGGAGCACAAAGATCTTCTGCATCTTGTTGCAGTTCAAACAGCATTTGTCAAGTCATGAATGTCTGAAGAGGGCAATCCCAGTTCTCCAAAAAAGCAGGGCACAGAGGGAGATGTTGGAGGGAAGAAGCCTGGGCAAGGTTCACATAAAACCTCCCACCCCTCCCTTTCACTAGCCCTACAGGGCAGCCCAGTCTCTTTCCAGTCAGCTTCCAGGTTTTTTGCTTTATTGTGAAATAGCACAACCTTAACTTGATACAGATTGGTTTGGGGATTTTTGCTATCACTCTCTCATCCTTCATCCTGTGAATAAATGCAGAACACTCATACTGCTAAATAAAATCACAGGAGGAAAACCACCAGCCTCACATGAAAGTTCAAGAGGAATGGACATAAATGCTCTGATTTAAAGTCTGAGGGACATTTTCTTCTCCTTACCTGCAGAAATCTGAAGAAAAGATGTAAATGTTCTCATCTTTGCTAATCAGTGGGTGAAAGGCTGTCCCATCTGTGCCATTGATCATGTTACATGCCTCTGTTGTCCACCAGCTCAATGACCTGAAGAAAACAAAGCACACACAGTAAGGGTTAAAAGATCTTTGAGCAATGGTCTAAGCAAACAAGAATCAAACCTGTACAGTGCTAAATCCTCTTGCCTTGGCTCTGCCAACTAAAAAGGGGATTAAAATGGGGTTTATTGCATCTGTAGTCTCCTTAAACTAGTGCCAGGCAAGCAAGATGATGTCTGCAAGAGTTCCTCCCACACATGTAATTGCTGGCAGATGTTTTGTTTAATGGGAGAAGGATGCTTTAGGTAGCTCAGTTTGACTTCTTGGTAACACACTGTCTGCTGAAGAAGAGTTAGATACCCAGGCACAAGATATCCCAGGCAGTCTGCTTCTTCCTTTCATAGTTAAATGACAAAAATCAAAATACCAGGGGGCTGGTCAGAAGCTACAGCTGCTACGAGCTGCCACCATCCTCAGAATAAGAGGACCTTTTCTTTTTTTGTAAACAATACTTATGTTCACCCAAGGTGTGAAAAGGGGCAGATTTTGACAGAGGCCAGACCACACTGGAAAACTTACTCTTTTCCTTTCCATTCCACAATCCTTGAAAAGTTGAGGTAGTCTGTTTCCCCACTTAGGAAAACATATTCTCCATCATCAGTTCCATTCATCTGCCAACAGAAAGATGAATTTTTAATCACTCATTAATCACTCATTCTGTAGCACCTGGCTGGGAGCTACAACAGGGGGGCAGGAGTTTAAGCTGTCATCACTTCAAATCCACCTGAGGAGATGGAGTCTTCCAGAGATAAGTGTAATTCCTTTAACCACACCTTGAATATAACTGAGTGACTGGGCTTGACTGCCCAGGGAACAAGGAGTCCCCACAGCCCCATGCAACCAGAAACACTGTGGAAGCCAGTGATGGCTCCAGCACTGTCTCATTTTCATCATTTACTAAACAAACTGGTGAGGAATTTTTTCTAGCAGTTTGCCCAGCCAGCCCCACAAAGCTCATGTTATTCCAGCAAGCACAGGCAATAGATTCCCATCCACCCTTGGAAAGCTTATCCACAGGTGACAAAGGGCAGCCAGATAAGCCACTCCCAGCTGTGCTACCAGCCTAGACACAGCCAAACTGAAGAGGAAACCTCCTTTTCCTCTCCCTGCAGCCTCCTGGCCTCACTCCAAGCACATCCTTCTCAGCTGCAGCAGTGTCCCCCTCCCCACCTGAAGCAGCAGTTACCTTACTGAAGAAACCAAACACTGGGTCAACCTCAGGGCGCAGGAGGTGGATGGTGGACAGGAGTTTGTCCTTGTAGCCCCACAGCAGCTCATGAACAGTGTGGACTGTGAAGAGGGACTCCTGGTACAGAACCAGCAGCACCTCAGTGGCAAGCTGCAGAGAGGTTAACCTGCTCCACTCCATGGCAGCCTGCCAGGGGATGAATGAGAGGAGCAGGAGTCACATTTGCTGTAGAATAAATAACAGCAGCTGCAGACAAACACAGGCACACAGACACAGTTCAGCACTGGCCCCGTTTCAACTGTACTTTCAGTTTTATTGTTTCCACTGGGGCCAAGGGATGTGCTGCCTTAGGGCTTGGTCCTTTGGCTTTTCTTTTGCAGATTCCTGTCCAGCCTGGCACTGGCACACAACCAGCTCAGGTCCATGACAGCAACTGCCATAGTCCTAAGAATGGATTTTACAGGAAATTTGCAAAATTGCTTTCTAAACAGCCTGAATTCCACAAGTATGTCACAGACAAGAATGTCTTCCTTCACCTTTAGGAAGATATGGTTTACATCTAAGAGTTAGCCATTTCTCCAAAATGCAAATAACATCAATGTTTATTCCCTTTCTAGCTGCCAAGTGATTTTACAATGTTTCTTGAAAAAAAGAAAAAAAAAAAAAAGAAGGAAATCTTCCCTGAGTGAACCAACCTTTAGTTCTTCTAGCACTGCCTGTTGCAGCACATCACAGTTAAAAGTCTGAACCAGAGGTAATACTTGCCATGACTCAAATGCCTGTGAGGAACTGTAAATAGTTTGCAACTTCTAGTAAGCTGAGTCCTATCTACTACTATATACAGTGTATTCATGCATTCATCCATAAAACCAGACAACACTTTTTGGAAATAATGGGGAAAAATTAGAAGTTAACGTAGCCCAGAATTTAAATTAATTTCAATGAAACAAGTATGGGGAGGGGAGGCTTAGTTACACAGCCAACAAGTATTTTAGTACAGTCTGACTTCCCTTGGAAGGTAGGACAGCTTTAGGTCTGCTTGTTCTCAGACCATCCCAAAAATAATGGTCTGCCTCTGGTCACCAAAAGGAGAATTTCTTTGCAGAGTACTTTCACCTAACACAGTTTTGGGGTGCATGTTTTAATTTCAGTTTTATTCTGAGAGCACCTTTTAATTCACCTGTAGCTGAAAACCCTCTAATTTCTACTTTTTAAAAAAATCTGAGATGCAGACTTGGAGGCAATTTTTGCAATTTTGACAAGAACAACCCCAGGCATTCCAGACTTGCTCATCCAAAAGTCACAGTTCCTCCTGTGCATCTGACACCACTGATTGCCTGGTTTCACCTACCCACTGAAACCCAACAACAAGCCTGATTTCTGCTCTTCTCTGAAATGTGTGACAACTCCCAGGGCAAGAGTGAGGCACGAAGAGGCATAGAAACCCCCCCCAGACAGTCCAAACCAGAACTGAACCAGTATCTGCCCCAGATACAAGCTGCCTCTCTTGTTATTCAATCATGTTTATCCATCACAAAGGGACAGAGAGTCTGCAGCAAGAAGCTGCTGGTTACAAAGTGGGTGAGGATGATTTCCAAGCAGAAATGAAGGAGAACTCACCACTGCAGGAATATTAACTGTCCTGATCAGGTCCACTTCAGGGTTTCCCACTGACTTCTGAGGCTCAAACACATATGTCTTTGGATTCAAAGCAGAAACCCTGGTACCATTGTCCAAAAACTGAACATGCACTCTTGGTCTGTATTCTCTGAAAAACAAGAGTTTGTTCTCTAATCCAGTTAACCAAGCACACATAAGATCAATTGCAATTAACTCCTGGCTATGCTGCTGCTTTAAGCACATAAAGGGGAGGACTGACAGTTCACTAGGAGTAGATCCATTTTTGCTACTGATGTTGTCAGAACCAGAACCCCCCTTTGTGTCAGTGTAAGCTGAATCAGACCTCACAGGGTGCTTCCAAAAATGACACCCCGCATATTAATTTTTTGCCTCATCTTAAAAAACCTCCAAGGAAAGAAAGAGAACAATTTCAGACAGTACAAGAAGGATTTAGAGAAACTTTCTTTGAAGTCCAGTTTGAAAATGAAACTTTTTCCCCTTTGCTGCAGGCAAAATTCAGTCCCAGGGACAAGAGGATGTAATCTAAGTCTCACTAACCTGACCTGAGATCTACCAGAATCTTTCAGCTGGCTTCAGAGTACTTTGCACTAGGACTTCTGGGCTTATGTGTGACATGACCACAGAACAAGTCTCAGTTTTGTTCTCCTTTAATTCTCAGGCAGGAATTCTGGACATGACAGAATTTTTGCTATGAACTACCCATGGCCTGGGAGGTTGCTTCTGTTACTGTTTAAGCACTCAGGCAAGCAGCATAAAGCCCAGGACTGCTGACAAGCAAGTGTAATTGGCAAGAAACATCAAATCCTACCTGAAGAGGAAGTCAGATCTTAATTACCCTGAAAAACATCTCATAGCCATAATTCAGTTCATTGCCATTAGCCTTTTACAAACAAGAAACAAAAAAAAAGTTCTGCAGAGCTGTCTGGAACTATTTTTGTTAGAAACCAACCATTTCTCACCTTCTTTACACAAGCAGCTCACCTAACTCTCTTCAGCAGCCCTACCCCACCACAACATTTTGGTCTGGCAACACTTCCAGCTTGATTTGGCAAGAGCCTCTGGGGCTTGGCTTGAGGGGATGGGAATGGACAATTTTGAAGTGCTGCCCCTAAAACAGGCCAGAGTTACCCTGAAAAGCCTCTCCAACTCTAAAGGGGCTGGAGAGGAAAACAATACTCCCTGATTAGGGATATGAGCAGGAGGATTTTAGATGTTAAAGACAAAAAGCTCTAAATGGACAATATTCAAGTGTTCTCTGGGACTCAGTGGGCTTGGGCAGATAAGCAGCTTGCACTTTATAATGAAGTATTTAATATGCTGCAAATTCAGCTTCCAGGATTTAAAAACACAAGCACTGCTCCATGGTTGTTACAGAATCTCTCTCTGTACTGACTGGGTTTACAATGCCTGGTGCTCAAAGCTATGAACTGCAGAAACAAGAGGCAGGCAGAGATGTCCTTGAGCCATCCCACCTCCTCTCTGCTGCTCATGAGATTTTTCTCTCTGCTTCTCTGGGCCACTGGATCAAGGGTTGGACTTGATGATCTCTGAGGTCCCTTCCAACCCAGCCAATTCTATGATTCTATGACTTCACCTCCAGCCTTTCCCCCCAGTGCCCTGTTTTATAAAAACACTCAGCCCTGCACTTCATGCTAGGGAATTCAGGTGTTCTGCCCCATGCCAAACTGAAGTCAGTCTTTAACCCTTGGCTGCATGGGAGCTGTGTGACAAACTTGGTTATTTATTCTCTGGCTCCAGCATGCAGTATGTCTGCAGCATCCCTCCCTTCTCCTTCATCCCCCCAGGTGCCTCTTTCCCTCCACCCACCCCTGACAGTCTGGCACAGCCAGCAGCAACAGCTCAGTCAGGATTAAAGAATCTGCTGGAAAAGAGCCCTCCACTTCCTAACTTTCCTCCTGCTTCTCTCAGGCTGAGCAGACACCACCAGAGACTCCTGCTGAGACATGTCAGAACTGGGCTAACCAAATAAGCCAGGAGCCAGTGAGTGAGGCAGGGCTGAACAGGCAGCTTCCCTCCCACCACAACAAACAACCTGGAGAGAGCTGCTCAGAGCCAGCCCTGGGCACAGCCTAGCCCAGACAGCTGCTCCTCAGCCCCTCCATCCCCCTCAGCTCCACCAACCCCTCCATCCCTCTCAGCTCCACCAACCCCTCCATCCCTCTCAGCTCCACCAACCCCTCCATCCCTCTCAGCTCCACCAACCCCTCCATCCCCCTCAGCTCCACCAACCCCTCCATCCCTCTCAGCTCCACCAACCCCTCCATCCCCCTCAGCTCCACCAACCCCTTCATCCCTCTCAACTCCACCAACCCCTCCATCCCTCTCAGCTCCACCAGCCCCTCCATCCCCCTCAGCTCCACCAACCCCTCCATCCCTCTCAGCTCCACCAACCCCTCCATCCCTCTCAGCTCCACCAACCCCTCCATCCCCCTCAGCTCCACCAACCCCTCCATCCCTCTCAGCTCCACCAGCCCCTCCATCCCCCTCAGCTCCACCAACCCCTCCATCCCTCTCAACTCCACCAGCCCCTCCATCCCCCTCAGCTCCACCAACCCCTCCATCCCTCTCAACTCCACCAGCCCCTCCATCCCTCTCAGTTCCACCAGCCCCTCCATCCCTCTCAACTCCACCAGCCCCTCCATCCCTCTCAGTTCCACCAGCCCCTCCATCCCTCTCAGCTCCAAAACTTATGTATCTTTTCTCCTGGTTTATGTCCTACAAGGTATTTGCCAAATTATCCCAGGTGGTTTGCCCAAGCTCAAGGAGACACTGTGCAGAGTACAGGGGAGATGGGGAAAAGCCTGATGGCAGAGAGGGAAGAAAAGCTGTGGTGTGGGAGCAAAGAAACAGAGTGGTAATACACACTGCAGAGACCAAGGCTCCCATAAAGGCTCTTCCTTCTATTCCAAAGTATTTTTTCAAGCACTAAACAACAAGATTCTGGTCATTTTGCAGCTTAGGTAAAGACAACTCTTTCTGGCACTGGTCTGAAGGAGCACGTGTGACCAGAAGTGAGACTGACACTGAGAAATCAACCTCTTTGCTATGGCTCTCATCCCCCTGTGACCTCAAAGAGCATAAAGCTCCCTGCCCCAGGAGTGCTGCTGCATGCAGCACACAGAATGAAGCTCTGAAGGACAACCCAGCTGTAAAGTGACTTCAGAACCTCTCCACATGCAGCAGACTCAGGTTGTTCAGTGTGCAGCCACACCACACAGAAGGAGAGTTCAGGAGGCTGGATAAGCTCCAACACTGCATGTGGCCTCAGAAAGTCCAGCTGTCTGCAAGCATGGGAGCTATGTCTGAACCTAAGTCAATTTTCTAGTCAGGGCTGGCTGAGGAAGATCCCTGTGGTACCACACTCTATCTGGTTTTCTGACCACATTTTTATTCATGTGAATTGTGCAACTTCAGCTAGGAAGTAGCTTCTGAGGGAACATGAGTCATGCTTTATGCAACACTCCTCTCCCCAGACATCACCCAACCAGTCACTGTTTTCACTCTCATAAGATACCAGGCTAGGATGCAAGCAACTTCCTCTGTGTTCAGCAGCTGAGGATCAGTAGCACACAAGCAAAATCTTGCCCCAGATCTGACAGAAACCACTGGCTTCATCCAAAACTGATTGCAGGTTCTCCAGATGTCACTCTAGTTGTACTATCTGGGTGGTGTGTGAGCCTGCTGCCTTGAATAAACTTCTCACATATTAACATTTAGGTTTTCTCCTAGAATGGGATGCCAAATGTTCTGGATCCCACTTTTTGGCTTCCACACACAGGAGGTTTAGTGAAATAAGACAGCAAAATGGTCCTACCTGTAGGTGTAGGGCCCTATTTCCTCCACAAGAGGAGTGTCACCTTGCAGAACTTCCAAAGGATTTGTCACATTAAAGAAGTAGAACTGCATGTAGACTGGGGGAGGAGGATCCTCCCAGGCCTCAAAGGTCTCCGTGCCATTTTTCAATACTGTTCCCTGAAACAACAGAAAGACAGGTGAGCTGTTAATGATGGCTGCTGTAGGGTATTTGTAGGAGAGAGAGGAATTCACAGAACCCCAGACTGGTTTGGGTTGGAAGGGACCCCAAAGCTCATCCAATCCCAACCCCCTGCATGGGCAGGGACACCTCCCACCAGCCCAGGTTGCTCCAAGCCCCATCCAACCTGGACTTGGACACTGCCAGGGATGGGGCAGCCACAGCTTCTCTGGGCAACCTGTGCCAGTTACTACCCTCATGGTGAGCATTATTTTCCTGGTATCTAACCTACATCTCCCCTCTTTCACTTCCAAACCATTGCCCCTTGTCCTGTCATCACCCTCTCTGATGAAAAGCCCATCCCCAGTTTTCCCATAGGAATTCAGTGCCCTCAGAACAAGCACAGGCAGTCAGGGTCAATACCCCATTTCTATAAATGTTTATAAATACTTTTTTTACTTTGAAGCATCTCACTAAATAGCAACAAGATCAGACAGGTGTTACAATGTCTTGCAGATTAGGGCCATACATTTTGTTGGGTTTGTTGTTCCACTTCTTCCCACAAATCCTTCTGCCTGTCATTTCTCAGAGTGAAGGCTTAGCAGCTATTAAATAGTGATCCTGTGCCAGCAAAAACCTAACCTGGGGTAAGAGCATGCAGCAGCATTGCTAAGCAGGAATGGAAGCCAGCCCAGCTGGTGGCACTTTGCAGTCACAGCCCATTTTCCTCTGGTAATTTCAAACCATGTATTCTGTGCACATCACAAAAAAATAATGTATTTTAAGCATGCTTCAGGAGGTTTGTGCATTTCTTTGGATCTAGCAGCACCTCATATGTACAATTCCCTACGCAGCCTCATGCCTGTGATCCTGTTTTCTCCTGATGTGTGCCAAGGAGGCTCAGCCCTGCATTCAGACAGAGCCCTCCTGAAGTTGGTTCATAGGGTGAGGAACAGAAACTGTCCCCAGCTCAGGCATAGCATTCCCATGATGCCACCATAAAGGGCTGGGGATGAGGCAGCCAGGTATTTAAGTCACCTACAGATGGCCATGATAGTTCTTCTCCATTTGCAAACAACCACATTACAAAGTCAATTATTTCAGAGATGGTGGTGTTCTGAACTGCTGATGTTTGCTCCTTTCCTGAGCTGTATAAAACTCACACCTCTCACATGCATTGAACACAGCAGGTGTGAGCTTGACACAGTTAAACATAACAGTGGGTTGAACAGGCATTAAACAAAATTAAACTATTGCCTGTCTTGACCCTAACCATCCATACCCAGGAATCTGACCTGTTCCCTGACAGCTCCTAAGGATAGTCAGGACACTCATCTATTGCTCATGTATCTCTGATATGAAGCAACTAAACCAAGAGATTATTATTCAGTCCGAATGGGCAATGTTTTAAATAAAACCAAATGCACTCTGGTCATATTCATCCCAGTTTCAGGCTCCAGCCCATGCTTTATGACAGAGGGATCATGTTTATCATGTGCAGGGAGACCAGGTCTGCTGTCTCCCTCTCCTGAGCTCAGCTGAAAACAAGAAGGTCCCCAAGACAAAGCAGCAGCCCTAAATCTAACATGGGTTTCTGCCTCACCATCTACATACACACCTATGCACCAGATTACAGCACCAACCAGAGAGAAACCCAAGAGCTTTTCTCTGGCAGGTTGGTTTAAATACAAAGATTTGAACTGAGATTTTGAAATCACAAGCAATGCCCTGGGAAATGGGCTACAGAGCACAAGGGGAGTGAAACCAAGTCATCTGGTGATTTTTGTTTTTTCCCTGGATCTGCACACCACCATTTGGGTTTCCCACAGAAAGGACATGTCTATTTATAGCTCTGTGCAGTGACAGCCCCAGCTGTAAACCCAGATCCATGAACTTCTGGGCTGGATTCAGATGGAGTCCCAGGAAACTCTTGAGTACCAAAACACAGTAAGCTCTTTTCTGTTTTTCAACAAATGTCACCAGGGATATTTGGGTCTATCTCATGATATTACGCAGCCTGGGCCTGAGAGAAAAACATAAGCACATATTTTTGAGCAAAACATATGCCTACATCCCTCAAGTTTGACCCTCCTCCCCACCAGAGCAGGCTCTGATGTTACATGACTGGGACTGTTTGGGGTTTTTATCAGCTTTGGCTCACTGCTAGGTTGAGGTATCAGATCACTGGACTCCTCTTTAAACTGAAGTATGTGAAAGATACAGCTCCTCAGTAGTTATTGCTGCTGTGCTGCATCAGGCCAGAGAATCAGACCTTTCCTCTTGATACAATTATATGCAAGAACAAGAGACACAAACTAAAAGTACTTAGAAAGCTTAAGTCAGACACCAGTCCTGCAGGAGCAGCCTGGAGAAACATCAGGCTCAGAGCTCCTGTCCCAGAGAGATTCAGGGATGTACCTGCTGCAGGAGCACAACCTCAGGCTGTGGACAGTGTCATCCCCTGCCTTGACTCAGAAGCACAGCAGAGGTTCTCCTTCCCACATGGACTCCAAGCACATTCCAAGTGTTCCAAAGCATCCTCCCCACTGACTTTATTTATCATGCCAGCCCTCAGTCTGCAGCTGCCTCATTCTTTAGTGTTTTCCTGTCTTGACCAGGCTTCACACAAAGGAAATAAAAATCAAGCTTCCCCTCCCAAACACAACTGTTAGTGACAGTGACAGCAGGGGTGGGAAATGGTACTGAAGATATTTGGAATCTACACAGGAAATTAAATATCAGTTTTTTCCCCTGGAGCTGCAAAATGTTTTAATTCCAAGACACAGTTCCACGAGTTAATCTAGGGCAGAACTTAATAACAACTTTTAAGAGAAGTCATGGAGTAACATTTCAAACCAACACGAGCAGATTTTCCTGACCCTGCACCTTGGGAATGGTTTGCTCAGAAGGAGAATCTCATCTGATCCCTCATCTAACCCTCCACACCAAACTGTGCTGAGAGCTGTAGTATTTCACACTGAACAACAAGAAAACATCAACACATCAACTAAATCAAGGGACAAAACCTCCTCTGTGGCCTTTTGACTCCTAAACACCAAGGGCCAGAGTGCTGAGACAACATTTCATGTCAGATGCCTTGGGCTGCAGAGAGCTGGAAAAGCTCAAGTCTTGCCACATTTCAAAGGCAAATGGAAATTTGTCTATTTGCATGAGATACTCTAAACTGCATCCATGGCCACACAAGAGACAAGCAACTTTCTAGAGCACACAGAAATGAGAAGATGCTCATGTGGGGTAAAGCACAAGTGGAAAGCAGCTGAATCAGCAGAGTGAATGGAGCACACTGCTTTGGGGCTGAAAGCTGTTCTTCTGCAGTCTGTGTGTGTGGCTCCTGGAGAAGGCCAAGATGGAGTCAGAGGCTGGCACAGGGAGCAGGATGCTCCATGCAATCCAGATGGACAGCAGCACGAGCTGAAGAGTGGTAAGCAGAAAAAGACTGAGCTCTGGGAACTTTATCCTGCATTACTGAAAGCTCTGCTGAGGGAATACCAACTCAGCCTTATGTAATCAACCACCAGGGGTGAGGAGAATGCAGCTAGGAGATAACACGTGTAAGGAGGATCACATCTAATGCCTCACTGTCCTACACTCCCACCAAAGCTTTTATTTTTTACCCTACTGCTCTTTTGATAAGAGCATGAGGTAGACTTGAAATCAGAACTTCTGTTATGATGCAGAAGGTGAGAGTCTCCTTTAGAGGAGAGACCCAGGGATCTGGGAGATGGAACTGCACACACCAATGCAATGCTGTAGTGATTTGGGTTGATTTGCACACAGCTTTGCATACATTAACACATCACTTCACACCTGGCTTTCAGACTGCCAAACAAATGACTTCAGGATAAACCCTCCATTACCCAAGCTACTCTCCAGCATGGCAAAGGCACATACCTGAGAACAGACACTGCAGGAGGAGCTGTGTGAGCAGTTTCTGAAGAGCAGATGATGCTGGCAGGCTGCATGACACCTTATCTCATGGTAACTTTTTTTTTTTTTTGGCTATCCCCTGAAGTTTCCAGGCACACTTCAAAGTGTCACAACTTGCTTTAAGCTATCTGCCACCCTAAGACTGCTAAGTGGAGGAGGGAAAAAGCCTCTTCTCCTTAGTAAACTGTGAAAGGAGCAGAGGGAATGGATGGAAGCTGTGCCAGGGGAGGTTTAGGCTGGATGTTAGGAAATATATTTTCACTCAGAGGGCTGTCAGGCATTGGAATGGCCCAGGACAGTGGTGGAGTCACCATCCCTGGAGGCATTTAAAAGGCATTTGGACCTTGTCCTTAAGGACATGCTTTAGTAGTTGACTGGTGTCAGTCAAAGGTTGGACTGGATGAGCTTGGAGGTCTCTTCCAACCTAAATGTTCTGGGAAGACAATACAGCTTCTATGTTAGGAAATGCTCCCTGTCAGTACCCCAAAGAAAAGAACAGTACATTGGTGAGGACATCACGAGGGAACAGCAGGCTTGGGTCACCAGTTAAGACAACAGCACGGGTCAAATCACTTCATTTGTTAGCCCTCTTGGCTTCTCAGTCAGAATGACAGAGAAGATGATATATTCCTCAGGCTAGGTAGATAAATTATTCATTTACTTGCTTCACAGCTATTTTAAGAGAAAAGAGCCAACCACTCTTTCCCTTGTGAAGTTTGGGACATTAACACTGAAGCAGTTGACTTTCCTCACTGGATCGATGCAAAGAGCCAGGATGACAGAGCCACAAAACCTTTGGCAGAGCATGAACAGCAACGGGCTCTGCATTCCTAAGAAGGCTGGGAGGGGTGTCCCCAAAGAACGCTACAAACAGCCTTTACCAACAGGCTGAGCTAACTGGCTGTCACCACCCAGCCCGGGAAGCCACCCCGTGTCCCAACCCCTGGCACCTCTGGCAGGAAATGGAGCAGCAGAACATGGAGAAATCCATGGGATTGCAGAGGGATGGCAGAAGAGGAGGTGGGCATTAGGTGTCCCTGGCTCACCCCCTGCCTGCTGCTCCGGAGCGGCCTCCTCACCACACCTGCTGCTCCAGGGACAGTGAAGCCGTCTCTTGATTCGGATTGACTCCATTTTCACCCAGCTCCGTGCACCCGGAGGCCTGCTGGGAGGTGCAGGGCAGGGGGGGCTTCACTGCTTCACCCACAGTTGGTGCAAAGGAGACAGAAAACGCCGCCCTCCCCCTCCTCCCAGGATTATTCCGATAGGGAATAAACCAGTCGGGAGGGATGGGGGGGGATCAGCCCGCGCTCTCACCTGCTTCACCTGCAGATCCACCACTGTCTGGAAGACGTGTGCCACCAGTAAGGAGATGCTGGCGATGAGCAGCGTCATGGCCAGGACCCCCACCGTGACGAGGCACAGAGACTTCATGGCTGCTGCTGGAGAAGGGACAAACCCCGGCACCCACACAGCCTCCACCGCCAGAATCCGGGACGGGCTGAGGGGAAGGGCGACCGCTTCGCTCCGCCTCGCCCGCCCAGGAACAGGGAGGAGCCGAAAGGAGGCGAGACGAGCCGAAAGGAGCCGAAAGGCGTCGGGGAGGAGCTCGGGCGGACCCGAGCGGACCCGAAGGGCACCGGAGAGGAGCCCGGGCGGACCCGGGCGGACCCGAAGGGCACTGGGGAGGAGCCCGAGAGGAGCCGAAAGGAGCCGAAAGGATACCGGGAGGACCCGAAAGGAGCCCGGGAGGAGCCGCCTGTGGGTTTCCCGCCCTTCAAGGTCCTTGCGGGGCAGCTTCTCGGTGTCGGGAGCCATGGGATGAGGGAGATTTTGTCCTTCTCGTGTGCTGGAGATGGGGTAGTGGTAGTGTGTGCCTGTCCCTGCATCTGGGATCTTCAAAAAGCGTCGTGGGAAGAAAAAATAAACAAAAAACAAGTGGAAAAGCGGCTGTTCTTCAGCAGGATGGTGAGGAGAAAACCTGTGAGGAAAATGAACGGCCTGGAGACTGAAGTAAGCGTCAAAGGGATCAGGTTCCACTATGGTTTAATGCAGTTCAGCTTAGGGCAGACATAAGGAAGAAATTCTTTAATTTGAGGGTGCTGAGCCCCTGGCCCAGAGAAGCTGTGGCTGACCCATCCCTGGCAGTGTTGGAATCCAGGTTGGATGGGGCTTGGAGCAACCTGGGATGGATGAGCTTTAAGGTCCTTTCCAACCCAAACCCTTCTGTGACTCCGTGGGTCCCCTAACAGAGTTATCCACTCCTCAGGAAGACATTGATACACCCATTTCTCCTCTAAGACCATGGGCACTACTGGTCCAGCTTCCCATCCATCATCACCTCCTGGGACACTGCTAGGAGGAGGGAAAGAATCCTGCAGGAGGGAAAGATCCAGGTGGGTTTCCTGCTTGGATGGACTGAGGCATTTTTCTTTACAAATATTATTTCCTGTAATTGGAGCTGCAGTAGCAGTGTGTGCCCTTTTTCTTATGAAAAGCCATGAGGCCACATTTCACAGTTGTCTGGAAAACAAGAATTTTTGTGGTTCCACCCATCCAGCAGAAAAAAAAAAAAAAAAAAAAAAAAAAAAAAAAAAAAAAAAAAAAATTGTTCTGGCGATCATTTTTTTGTTTCATTTCCCATTCCAAACTGGTGTTCTTAGCTCTGTTTCATCATCATCTCTCCAGAAGGCAAGCAACAGAGTAAACAATTAGAACATATTTTGAAGAATCCCTAATTTAACTACAGCCAGGGAATTCTTCCCATCAAAAAGTTCTTCCACAGGAATTTTCTCTCTGAAACCACAAACCTTCCTTAACACCATAAACATTTCCTTTGGTGGGGAGCAGCTGCAGTGACAGTTATTACAAGCAGCTGTCTCCTCCTGCAGCACATTAAATATATTTTCCATGCCTGCTGAAGCAGTGGAGCAGAGACCTCTTTCTCATCTCTCCTAACACAGTTTGACTGCCCTGTCACTTGTGCCTTCAGGGAGAGTTTCCCAATGTAATAGTGTCCATAAGAAGGTGACCAGGTCTGTTGGCTCTACATCAGAGATAAATACAGAAAAACAAGATTAGGCAGCAATTCTCTAGCTATGCAAAGCCATTTCTATCATAGCCACGTTTCACAGCCATGAATTCTTTTTTATTCATGAAGTTAAAGAGCATGCTGTTTTATCAGAGCACTGAAACCCTGGGAAATCAAAAGAAAGGCAGGAATATCAAAGGTTTCCAGCAATATTGTAAATGGGAGCTACAAAGGCTAAATTTGGCTTTTTAACCCAATGGATAAAGGATTCTTGCAGCCCACGGCACCACTGAAATTCTTTTAGCTGAATGCTGGTGTGAATATTTATAGATCAAACAATGATTTCTGCAGAATTTCAGTTTTGCTTCATTCAGCCTTTTGGTTTGTTTTTTCATAAAAATCTACCTGTGTGATGCATAGAGCCACATAGTTTCTCCACACTGATTTTCTAGATTCTCGGTGTAAATAATTTTCTTTTTTTGGCAAATTATTTTACCTCTGGGACTCAAGAAGCTGCTCACTAGCAACTCTAAACCAGTCCTGTGGAGAGTGACTCCACCTCTGGAGTGCCCCATGGGAATGCAGTGGGTGCAGTGCTGGCTCAGGGCACAACACTGGATCAGAATTACAAATCCCTGGAACAAGCAGAGACAAATCTTCCCCTTGCAAAATCCCAGTGACATGGCAAGGGGAAAAAGCAGGTATGGCCCATATTCAGGAAAACATGGGAATGTCTTTACCCAAAGAAGTCTTCAAGTCATTATTATTTTTCCTTTCTTACTCCTTTCCATTAATCTTCCCTGTCCCCACTCCTTTCACTGGTTTACTGCTTAATTTGCCATTCCCAAGAATCTCTGCTGTTTATAGAAGTTCATGAAAGTCACTCTGCTCATCTGCTACACTCTTGTCTCACCTCCATCCTCAACCCTGGGGGCATTTATTTCTCTTTATTTACCTCTTGTACAGAGCCCATCAGAACTGGGATCCCAGCTCTGGTGCCACTTGCACCAACACCATAAATACAGTGAAAATAACAGGCAAATCCTACTCTGTGAAACAGCCAACTGCCATGCTGGGACCTCAGCCTACAATTACCCAAAAAGCCAAAGGCAAATTGATACCTGGAACAGATTGTCCCTTCCCTGTCCTGTGCCATTCCTCATGCTTGATGGCAGATGGGGCTGCAGGGATGACACTGGGATCTTTGGGAGAGAAGCACATTACAATGGGGGTTGCCAGCAGGTTCCCTTTGGAAATGTAAAGCTGCAAGGAGTGAAGGGCAGGTAAATCAGGGAACACTGAGTTGTTGGGGTCTGGAGAAACAGAGCTGCAGGAGAATCCATCAAGTGAGCCATGGAGTCTGCCCCAGAAAGCTGCTGTGCCTTGTTCTGCCCCATCACCCACACACATTGCTGGGCTGCTCTGAGTTTTGCATGAGGAACCTTCATGGTTGGACCTGATAATCTTGTAGGTCTTCCACAACTAAAATGAGCTTGCTGCTCCCAGGGAAATAGTTTGGGGCCTCTCCTGATGATTTCCATGTGCTAAAATGACCAGAGAACCCTTTCTCAAAATCTAAGCTGTGGATTAAATAGTCCTGTCCCATGCACTGGGAAAATCTTGACAAAATATGAAAAGTTACTCCATACTGAGTCTGTCAGTGGGGCTGCTTCAGTTTGTGTAACACCAGTTACTTGGATCCTTGGGATTTACATAAGGCAGAAAAAGACTTGTCAGGGCAAGAATTAGGAAATTATACAGCACAGTATCAGCCCCATCAGAACTGATCCCAGAAATCCTTAATCCTACTCCTGCACTTCAGTAACTCTTGGTCCTTTCATTAGCAAATTACGTGTGTTGGCTACAAGAGAGGGCTGGAAACAGCAGAAAGGAGGGGTTGGATATTTTTGATGGTCCCTGTGCACATCCACATCACTTCATGGATCTCTGGTCCTTGCCACCCAAGATAGGAATCAGGCATGTCCTTCCTCCAGGCTGCAGCATTCCAACCATCTGTCTCTGCTGACAGACCTGTTCACACCAGGTCTAACTGGATCCAAACCTGGCGTGGCTTCCCTTGGGACTCTGACCTGCAGGCATACAGAGACATGAAACAGCCTTTCCAAAACCAGGAACAGTTTCAGCTCAGCACTGAGAATGCTATTGTTACTAGAAGAGTGTTTTACTTAATGAATAGTCTGCCAGGTTCTCTTACCTAAAATTCTGGTAGACTTGTCAGCTCATCTCTGCTGCGTGATGTCTGCAGTCTGTTTTCCTCTATGGATCTGTGGTGCTGTTTATTTCCTTTTCCTCTATGGATCTGTGGTGCTGTTTATTTCCTTTTCCTCTATGGATCTGTGGTGCTGTTTATTTCCTTTTCCTCTATGGATCTGTGGTGCTGTTTATTTCCTTTTCCTCTATGGATCTGTGGTGCTGTTTATTTCCTTTTCCTCTATGGATCTGTGGTGCTGTTTATTTCCATCTCCATATTTCTGAAGCCTACCTTTATTTTCCTGTGGGATTCACAACTCAATAAATTCAGAGGTAAATACTACAGAGACTGACATCCTCTAGTTATCAAGCATGGTGCTTTTAGGAAGGTGGGGCAGACCTCTCTTTTGCATACTGGCAGGAATTTCACCCTTGGCTGCCATTTAGCTCAGCCCAGCTCATCAGCAGATGAGAACTTGCAGGTCATTGCCAGTTTTGTTTCCTGAGAGCTCACCACAAAGCAGCTCTGCTGGGTGGCTGGGCCCAGGAGAACAGCAGGAGCAGCTTTACAGGCAGTGCACTCCCAAACTTGGAGGAAAAGCTCCTGGGAAACACCCAAGTGCATCAGCAATATCCATGGACAATGTTTTCAGAGACTTTGTTCTGCCTTTCATGCACAGGTAAAACACACACTTGTCATCAATGAGTTCACATGTACTATGCATGTTTCTAGGACTGTCTGCATAATTAGTAATCTAATCATAAGATACTGATTTCAGATGAGAGTTGAGAAATTTCTGAAAGGCTTGTGAGTGGGTAGCAATTAAATTTCACTGTACTCAAGCTTTAATTTCTTCTTCCCACACAGCTGAAATTAACTGCTGGCAGGGAAGTGGCTCACTACAGGGCTCCCTGAAATTACTAGGTTCAACAGCAACCTCAGAAAGGTCTGAACAAAGCTCCTCCCTGGGTAACTTTGCTCTTGGGATGCCCATAAGGTAGGGCTGGGATTTGTGTTTTGAACACTCTGACTTCCAGATTTGGGATGATGAGTTTTTAGGAGAGGAGAGATTTGTCTACACCACTTGTTTTTTGCTTCTGAGGAGATGAATGCTTGAAACTGTTAAGAGAACAGCAGCAAAAATGTCCTTCTTTTTGAAATGTGGTCCTGCTTGACTTTTATGGTTTTGACACTCTTCAGCTAAACAGCCCCAGTCCTCAGGAGCTGTAGGACACCCCCACAAGCACACACACCCCCACTTGCACCTCACAGGCAGCATATGGGCTGTGTAGTGAGGTTTACAGTCACTCACTCACACTCACACAGAGTCACTCTCCTCACAATCTGAGCTGTACCAAATTAGCAAGGGCAGCAACCCACACCCATCAGCTGCTTCTGCTTTGGGCTGCTGCTTCCCTGACCCCTCAGCTGCTCCTGCCTGTAGAGCCTGGTGACACAGAGGTGGCACAGTGCCACCTGCGTAGGGGGACAGAGCATGGCTTCAGGACACCTTTTCCTTGCTGCTCTTTTCACCCAGATTTCTTTCCTCACTCAGCGCCACTCTTTGACCTAATCACCCCCCATCTCCTTCTTCTCCCCACCACCTCCAGCACTCCCCATGCCAGCTCCTCCCTACTCAGCTGCACATCTGATTTTCAGCCCGGGCACCCAGCAGTGATGGAGCTCTCCCTGCTGAGCTGGGACACTCCCCAGCTGAGCATGGCCACAGAACCATGCTAGGAAATGTGTTGAGGGGTGGGAGAATGTCCCCAGGGGCTGGGTAAGACAGGCTATGGCTTGCAGTAAGATGGAAGGAAGGAGAGGAAGGTGCAGGGCATGCACTGGGGTGCATGGGAGACTCTGGCATAACCTCCACAGGGTGACAACATTGCTGAGGTGGTGCCAAGCCCATCTAAACACTGAATCTCCTCCTGTCCATGTTTTATTTCCTTAAATCAAGTTAGAGCTGCTCGACTGCATATTCCTCCAGCAGAGATTGCAACAGTCACCAACCAAGTGCTTGATCTTACAGCCTGGTGCACTGAGTCTCCATCTGCTTTCTCCCCTCAGGACACCTCAGCTCATGGGAGGATCCAGGCAGCTGGAGCCCAGAGAGACCAGCAGGACTTCTCCAACCCCTCAGTGTTCCATACAGCCCTGAAGCAGCTCCAGGACTGACCACATCTGTTGCTGGTGAGCACTACAAACAGCCCTGGACTATGGGGAGCCCAGGGGACAAGGGCAAGGAGCAGCCAGGGAGGAACTGAGAGCACAGCTGAGATGTGCCCACACTGCTCACAGCTGGAGGAAAAAGGACCCAGCTGGCTGTGCTGGCACAGGAAGGGAGCAGTCATGGTGCAGCTCAGCTTTTTTATCTGCCACAGCAGTGAAGGCAATGGGTCACCTGGGAGCATGGGTACAGGCAAGAGGAGCATGTGGGGCATGTGTCCCAAGGACAGGGCAGAGAAAACAGAGAGAGCCTGGGGCTGAGTTAGGTGTCTGGGAGCCTACTTTATAAAAGCAAAGTCAGTCTTAAAATAAACTTCTTCCTAAAGCCAGTATCTCCTGCACTGACTCGAGGGGCTTGGTTGCAGGTCCAAGGAAAAGCTGGTATCAAGATGCTTGCCAGCACACACCACCAGAGTTCTCAGATTCACCCAATGGCCAACACTGGGGGTCCTTAAAAACAGGTCTGGATGATTTCAGAAATGGCTTATTTCCTCCATGTGATAACATCATCATCATCATCTGGAACTCCATCCTGCTACAGAGCAGAACTCAGCTGGCTCAACAAAAGCTCAGATCAAAGCAGGAAGCCAGGAGGGATTTCACAGAGGAGATGGATCCCCACCTAAGCCCCCATGCTCAGTTACTGAACATCTTCCATCTTCCACATCTTTCATGAGGTAAGGACAATATGGTTGTTGCTATTCTCCATTGAAGAGTTATCATCCAGCACATAAAATGCTAAACCAGTCCAGGATTGTGTTCCCTCTTCCTGTATAAGCCCACCTACTCCTCGTTATTGCTTAAAACCAGAAATGCAGCAAAGCCTGAATCACCATGGGTTGAATGGGACCTCTGCAGATCATTGAGTCCAAGCCTTCTGCCAGAGCAGGACCAAAAACTAGGCCAGGTCCACTGCAATGCTCCAGGAGTCTTGTTTTTTGTCTCTTGTTAGCCTGTGCTCAACTTCTTACTGATCTGAAACAATTCAAGAGCAGATCCTGGAGCTTACAATGTATGCTGCTGTGTTAAAATGCACCCTGCCTCTACAGACTCTTTTCCTGAGAAGTGGAAGTCTTGCACAATAAGAAAGGGATTTTTTTAGTCTCTGCTAATTGCAGTGCCTGTGCATTTGAGGGAGAGCATCAGCATCTGCTTTGTTTTAAGCCTGATATCTTTCCTTGTCCCCCGAATAAACACAGGTATTGAAGGCTGCAATTAGATGATTTTGCCAGCCTGCATCACATTATTATTTACTCGAGTGATCAACTGACTCTAATTAGAACTTTGGACTGTAAGTATCCTGCAGCAGGCAGCATCAGGGAGTGAGATCAGCACAGCTGAGCTCTCTGGAGCCTCAGCAGGCACAAATCCTGCAGTCTCAGTCCTCAAGTTCACTGCACTTATTGGCACAGATGAGGAAAGAGCCCCAAATGGCTCACGCTGGGAGTCTCTGCCTGATTCCCAGTGTCTGTTGCACTTAAATTCACACTCAGTAGGCCCAGAACTAAAGCCAGAATGAGTCATTCTTAGATCCCAGGCATCCTCCCAGCTAGGCAGGGGCAGCTGCTGGTAAACAAATGCTTTATAAGTCAGGCTGGGCACAAAGAGCTCGTGTTTAGCAGCTTGTACAATGAGGCTTTGTGTGTGACAGCCCCCAGCTCCTGTCCTGGGGCAGAGCAACACTGGCTAAAGGCACAAGAGGCACTTGCTTCCCTGGAAATGTCCTGGATGGCAGAGGTCTGATGTGACAAGTGCAGGAGAAGGGTGGAGGAAACTCTGTGCAAAGAGCCCAGGCTGGGAGTTACAGAAACGAGGGGGCTCCTGGGGGTGCCCCACAGCCTTGGCACCACGAGGTGCTGAGTGCCCGTGCTTGGCAGGGTTTTATTCTAGGGCAGGAAACAAAGTTCAGCAGCTCCCCAGGAGCACAGCTCTTTACTGGTGTTTGTGCCCCATTCAGTGATCTGCACCATTTTTTCAACACAGAAGTGGCACTGAGGAAGAAGTATTGGTGGGAAAGGGGAGAGGCAGTGCTGCCCCAAACCCTTCTGCACTGCCTGCCCACCTCCCTCTCCCTCAGGAAGGCAAACATCTTGCTGTTTGTAGCCCCATGTCCCTTGCAGAATGTAGCTCACCTCTCCTCACTCCCTGCCAGACCCCAGGCAGCAGTGAAACACTGCACTTTGGTGTGCTTTCCAGCCTCAGTTTTAAGTGTTTTAAGGTGGGAACCATTAAGCTCAGGCTGCAGTACCTGGGGTGGGGATATATAACCCTTGACCCCATGGTCAGGGCAAAGCAGGGAATATTTTGGGGAAGCAAAAAGTAAAAGAAGATCACCCCCCTGGTGGGCAATAGTGTGTGACCCAGGTCACAGGATGGAGTCACTGCATCAAGTGCTGCCTTGCTAAGCACAAATCCCTGGCTCGTGGCTTCCCTTTGCCTCTAACATGAATGGGTGGGAAAGGACTTGATGCTTTCTCCTGTCACCAGACCAAAGCAGCACATGACTAAGTGGCCAGTGACATCCTCCTGCAAGCATTTCAGGAACTTAACTCTTAAGGAACTGGTGGGAACAGTTTCAGAACAGGGCATGCAGGCTTGCTGTCAGCAAAACTGTATTTCAAGGCACATGAAAGATTCCTCCTGCTGCCTCATTTCTACCCCTGGCTTCTTATTTCAAGGAGGAGAAATATCAACCAAGATACCCCATGCAAGTCTGCAATACCTGAGCTGTGATCACCACTGTCTGAGTTGTGAAGATAAACATTCTACCACCAAAGCTTATGGACTACTTGGGAGAATCCTTTCCCAAGAAATTTGTCAAGAGTTCACATATGGTAGGTGGCCAGGCAACACAGAAAAAAAGGCAAATTCTGGGAAGTGAGAGCTTCCTTTTGAATGTGATCATGCTTTATAAAACATCTTAATTGTTTGCAGCTTTCAGGAAAGCATCATCTAAACAAAGGGGGCATGAACATCCATATCCAGAAATTCTATAAAGGTTTGGCCTAAGCCATCTGCTGAAGATCTTAACCCCCTGAGAATGAAGTAACTTGTCTTTAGTGATTCATGACATGCAAAAGAAGATGTAGCCAGGCTGAGGGGGAAGAAAATTGCTCAACAAAAAAATCCCCAATGCTGCCTTGAGCCCTCTGTGGCTCATTTCTGCTCTTGTCCTCTACATGCCCTTGCCTCACCTGATGCTTCATTTAGATAAACTTCAGACAAAGTTCAGCAAAATCCTTCCTCAGCAAGGCAGATTGTTACACGTGGCACCAAATCCCAGGGAACATTTAAAATGGTGTAAAAGCTGTATTTTTATGAGCCTGGTGATGACACCAGTGACATGGCTGTAAAGCCCCTTTTGATGATGACAAAGAAATTCCTTCCACCCTAAATAAACATCCCAGATGGGCTTAGGGAACACACATGGGATGCTCCAGAGGAATAAAAGCCTTTTGCCTGTAAAGCTTGCTAACACAGGTAACAGGCTGTAAGAAAGAGTCTAAAATGGTGCCACACTTACACCAGCTGCCCACTGAGTGTCCTCTCAGAAGCTGTTCTTTGTCAGGAGCTAAAAACATATTTCTTGTATTTCCTCAGAATCAGCTGTTTTCTCTCTCCAGCTCAGAAGATTGTACCCACCAGCTACAAACACAAATGTCCTTTTTCTTTAACCACAAAACTCAAGCTTGTATTTGTTTTTTCAGTGCTCTTCAGACTTTGGACTTTGATGAATTTCTGTGTTAAAAGTTGCTGGAAAATAAATATTTGGTTATCTTTTATTCTGCATTTTTCTATGGGCCTGACAATGCAAAGAATCTCTGTGGAAGTCAAAGCATAATGTCTCTGGCATGTCAGAGAATTTGATGGAACACTTTATTTATGATTTTTAAGAGCTACTGGATACCACAACTTCATTGAACCCTGAGATAAGCTTGAGACACTTAACAATTCACAGAATTCAGCCAAATATATTACACTCTTTCATGGTTTGGGGTCTCTGCTGCTCCCCATTACTGACAGAATAACATAATACATAAAACAGAATAATGTCATATGATTGTTTCAGTCTAGTCCTGTACATTGTATTGATCCTGCATGCAGAACTTCCAACAAAGGCATTTTTTGGGCATTTTTCATGATGTGAAGAGTGCAGGTTAAAATACTGCACAGTATTATATTTAACTGAGTGAGATCTATAGATCTGCAACTATGATCCCTTCATTCCGTGCTTCCAGATTTTTGCTGGCTCAATGTTTCTTTTTTCTCTGCCTTGCAGTGTCTTGTATTTCTCCCCTCTTCACATCCTTAGAAGGGATTTGATTCTAACCTGGAAGGAGGTAAAAAGCACCAAGCACCAACCATGAAAATGCTTTGGGGTTGTTTGGTTTTTTTTTTTAAAGAGAATCCATGGACCTTCTCATATTTTATAATTATTTTGGTGTCTAGGAAGAAAAAAGCCCTTAAGATATAGTGAAACTTTACTGTTTTACAATACTTTGGTTCATCATGAGGATGATAAACATTGACATTTGTAACTAACTGGCACCTGTGCCTGCTGCCAGGCAGAAACATCTTTTCCATCCATGTGTGTTGGAGGGGAGGAGGTTAAAAATCAATGCCCAAACTGGTCTCCTGAGGTCCCTTTCATCCTCTTGGCTTTCATTCCTTGGGCACAGGAAAGGGTCTGATAGTGCCTGGCTTCCCTGCAGCATGATGCAGCCGTCTGGAAGGTGTGTGGAAAACATTCCTCTCCAAAAACTGGGAGAGAACCCGAGAGAAACCATCTCCTCTCTGTGGGGCAAGGATCAGTGTCAGACACACTCCTCATGGGCCATCTGCTGGATGCTGGGAAATGCTGCACAGAGCAGAGCCTCGGGTGGTGGCAGCTCAGGGACTCCTGCACCAGGGGAAAAAGGTGGTGCTGAAAGGCAGGCAGGGTTTGGGTTTCAGTCTGGGTTTCACTAACCCTAACCCTAACCCTAACCCTAACCCTAACCCTAACCCTGGAGCTCCCAAGTCTATGAATATTTTGCCCTTCCAACTTTTTTACCTGGTTACCCAAGGCAGAAAGTGTCAAGAAACTGTCAAGAAAACCTCCATGGCAGCACAGGCTTGAATTTTAGATTTTTAACCTTCTAGGGAAAGCACCTTTAGCCTCAGCTTTGTGAGCCCTGGTTAAGATATTTATAAGATGATGAAGTTCCTTTTCACATCTCCTTTTAGCTCTGCCTTTGGGTTACATCTTCTCCCTGTGGAGAGGAAGAAGAGATGGACAAAATATCTTCTGTACTTGCTTCCACAGCTCCAGCTGTGCTTCTGCCTTCTCACTCTGTCCCCTGTTTGCCTTCCTCCACACCACTCTGCCCCCTCCTTTACTGCAGAGCTATATTCTCAGCAAATGCCACCATTTCCAGCTAAACCATCTATTCCTTTGGCTTCAAAGAAAAACAGCTCCCTAGCAAATGGCTGTGTTAGGAAACTTAGCAAGAGCAGTAGACAAAAATCTTCTGTCCAGGACTCTTAACACTAACAGAATCCGTGGTGCTGACTTGGTTACCCTTTCCTGGCACTGCAGGGGGTAACTACCAAAGCACACCTGGGCAGCACTGGTAGGTGGTATCTGCTCTATCAGTAGAGAATAGGATTAAGAGAATTACTACACATTTTTCTGTATTTTTTAGGAATCATGCTAACCCAAGACTGTTAAAAGTTGATATGGCACCTGGTGACACTTAAAACATGGAAAAAACAAAACGTGGGCAACTTTTTAATGGGTGCCAAAGACACAGGCAATGGTGTTCACACTGTTACAGCACCACCAGACAGGAAGATACCACAAACACTGTGGTACCACAAACACTGAGCCTGGGGGGAGGAAATGGCTACAAGGCCTGTGGGCTATGGGGATGTCCCTGTGCACCACTTACAGTGACAACAAGAGACATGTCAGGCTGGTGACAATGACTGCTTGTGTTTTGCACTCTGTGACAGCAAGGATCTGTGTGTAAAGTCTGGCAAACACTGACAGATCTCACTGTCAGAAAGCTGCTCCCTGGCTGCATCTTCACCTGCAGCCTGCTCTTCCTCCCCTCCTCAACAGAGCTCCCTAAAAGCCCCACTGGGTGTTTTCACACGTGCTGTCCTCACACTCAGGAAGAGCTCCCTGCAAACCTCCATAAAGGTCCCTCTGCCAAACTCTCCCTCTGGAGCTGGCTGTGGAATTCCCAGATTCCCACACAGTACAGCTGCAGGCAGGACCAGGGCTGCTTCAGCTGTATTTCCTGTTCATCCTGACACTTTGTTATGCTATAAAAGTAAATGCTGAGGAGCTGCACAGCCCCTCCAGGTTTGTTGATGCTTAGTACTACCCCAATCCTTCCTGCAGCAGCTGTGGGCATCAGGGCATGGAGCCAGCCCTGCCGGGCTCCAAAGAGCTCCCTAAATTCGGCTGCCAGAACCGGGCAGCTGCTCGGATCCAGCCGGGATCTGCTGCTCGCTGGGTCCTCGGCTGCAGCTGAGGTTCCCCGGCACCACACTAGATGGCACAGCTTCCAGACTGAAATCCGGGAAGCTGACAGGAGATGGTGTGCTTGGGCAGGCACTGGGGCACACGGAGGTGTCCGTGGAAGTGTAAGAATAAACACCCACCCCACGGGGCTGGAAATGGGAAGAGGTGTCAGGTTTGAGGCTCCTCCTGATCTGGCTGGTGATTCTGCAAAGTCCCATGCAGCTTTTCAAAATATGGCCCAGCAACTGCCATCACACTGACTGAATAAACACTGGTGCCATGAAGCCTTAGGGCTCACAGAACCTTCAAACCAGAGCCACATCAGCAATGGCTGCATGAATAAACCAACAGCTTGAATTAATTAGAAACAGAATTGGTAGTGTCCCTGAGGATCTGAGAAACTGTCTCCTTGCCCCTTTAGTGTGCTGTTGCTTTGTTTGGTTCCAATGAAAGCTTTAAATAATCAGTTCTGGAGCTTTTCTGTTGATCTTGTTTGGAAATTCCCCCCAGGTCTCCATGTTCCCTGGGATGAGATCATTTCAGGAATTCCAAGAGAGGAAGGGCTAGCAAAACCCAGGGGTATGGTCCCACCTGCAGGGATCCTCAGCATCCTGGGATGTGAGTCCAGAGTGAGTCCAGCAGCTCTACAAACACTTGGTAAGTGACTCAGCAACTTCAGCCTTAGTTTTTGCCAAGAACCTTGGCAAGAAAGCTGGGAACTGGGTTCCAGAACTGTCCTTTCCTGCCTGGCAATGTGGCAAGCTTGTCTCAGGTGGCACCTGGGCCCTTTGTGACTCCCTCTTTTTGTAAGCATTCAAATGCATTACTCGTAATAATTACCCTTGGAATAACTCTCACTCCAAGCAATCTGTGTGCTTTGCTTTGGTCTGTTCTGCAGATCCTGTGTGAAAAAGTCTGGCAACAGAGAGGCTTGTGTGAGCCTGCAGATGAATAGAACCAGAGGAGACCTTTGCTCTTCACTTTAAAGCAGCACCCTGCCTTTCATCACATCCATTTCTGTGTCTTCAAAATAAACTGCTCCTTAAGGATGTCTGTGATAGTCACTTCTGAGCTGTGCTAGTTTGGTGCCTCTTCCTAATCACTTTTATCAAATATATTTAAGAAAAGAAATCCTGCAAACACCACCTATTCATCTTTGCTGAGAGCTGGATGCTCTTTTAGTGTAATAATACAGTAACTAAAGATTTTTGTCTGCTTTTTTTCAGGGAGGTGACTGAGAGTTTTAAAATGCAGCACAGACATATTACCCAAAGAAGAGCAGTCTGCAGGTGCCCTAACTGCTAATCCCAGCTGAGCAGAGTGGTGTACACAGGGACTGTCTCTGTTTTGAAGGCTAGAAGAGGAATGTAAGTAAACAGTGAAAATATCATCTACTTGCCAAGGAGCTTCAGTAGCCAACACAACTCATTACAGTCAAATGTCTGTTTTAAGTAGCAAGGCTAAGCTGCACCTTGAAGCATCAACAGTAGTAAAAGAGAGTGCACCCAAACCCAAGGACACTGAAAAGTGCTCAGGCAGGTCCTGGCTTCTCAGCTCTTTTCTTTCACTGTATTATTGAGCAGAAAATCTGATGTTTGGCCCATGCCTGAACACATCCCACATATCAAAGAACCAAAATAGATATTTTTACCTAGGCACAAGCTCAGCACTTTGTTGGAGGAGGTCTTCATGGAGGAGTTGTCTTAGCTACTGTGGTAAGCAAAGCAAAGAAAAATATTTAGATCATGAATTCTGTGTATTTGCACAGGCCAGCATATACCATCTCAGCCAGGCAGCTTCACTCTGAAGACTGCACACTTGTGCTTCTATAAATTCAAATGACATTTACTGTCCTGTTAAGCTGAGATAGCACTGCTCTAAATGACACTGAAAGATTAAGAAGTTCACACACTGGAAAAAGACTTATTGGGACATCCACTTAGCCATTCTCTTTTCTAATGAGATAGCAGATAAAATCTCATCAGTGGGCTTTAGAAATCAAGTAATGACAACACCTTCCTTTGGATAAAGAGAGTGGATTAAAAAAGGACAGCTGTCAAAACTGAAAGGACCTGCTTGCCCTAACTCCTCCTCTGGTGTTAATCTTTAGTGTCAGCAGACTGCACTGATACAGCTTTGTACAGTTTGTTGCTCCAGAACTACTAATTCAAAATACAAAGTTGTATTTGCTCAATTTCTGTCTAACCTTTTATGATCAAAATAAAAAATTTGATGTCATCACTTCAAGAGGAAAATCGGGTAGTACCATGGGGGTAAATCAAACTAAACATCAAATATTCTCTGCACAGATGAACTCTGAAGCCCTGGTAGTCCAAAAAAAGCTTCCAGGGTTTAATACAGCAGACAGAAATGCAGGACAACGTTAGGAAATCCAATTGTAGTCATTAGAGTGTGATGCAGAAGTTACAAAATTAGTAGTGAATTCACCTCTCTTCTCAGGGATACCAAAGGAGTCCTGGGCAGCACAAGCACAAGCAAAGCAGTCACCGTGAGCACAGCCCTGAGAACACTTAGCTCTGAGCCCACCCTACTGCTAGAACCGAATTTCACAAACTTCTGCACCTAGTACAGCTCCACTGCTTCCTTCATCCCGAACCAGGAAACTCAAGCATCCAGCCCTCAGCTTCTGGGTGTCATCTCCCTTCACTTTTCCCACTACCCGCGGGGTGTAGAACACTTGCAGCCTGACTGCCCTGCAGGGACTGAGGAGAAAGAAGGGAGAAAAGGGAAATGTGTCAGAAAAGCGATGGGGGGGGGGGGGGGATAAGAAGAGAAAAATCGACCCTTTCAACTCTCCCCTCCCACCTTCTGCCTTTCCCCTCCCTTGGCCCCAGGGGCGGCTCCGGGGGCGCGGCGGGAGGCGGCTCCTCCCCGGGGCCGGTACCGGGACCGGGTCCCGCTTTAAAGCGGGTCCGTGGGCGGGGTGCGGGAGTGGTGGCGGCCCCGCTGCCAGCGCTCGGCCATGGCCCGGGACCGCGGTCCCCCCGTCCTGCCCGCCCCGGCTGCCGCCTTCCCCGCCGCTTTCCCGGCCGAGGCCCGCGGCTGGGGCTGGCTGGGAGCGGGGCTGTGGCCGGCGCTGGTGGTGGGGCTGCTGGCCGCGCTCCTGGCATGGTTCTGGTACGGCGGAGGAGACGAGGAAGGCGGCGGAGGAAGCCCCCGGGGGACCCCTCGGGACGCGGGACAGGCGGCGGCCGCAGGTAGCGGGGTTCCGGGGGAGCGGCGGGGCTCCCGGGTCTGGCAGAGGCAGGGCTGGGGTGTGCTGCTGCTGCTGCTGCTGAGCGGCACTGCCCTCCCCAAAGCCTTCTGGGGTTAATGAAGTGTCTTTATTTTTTGTTGTTGCTCTCAGATCTCCTGGGGAGCGGTGAGCAAGTGCGGGCGGAGGGCAAGGCTGGAGCCCTGCGCGGCTCTGGGCAGTCAGGAGAGGATGGGGTGGCTGCGAGGAGAGAAGAGCTCAACCACGTTCCGAGCGGTGGAGTTTCGGGAGAAGCTCTGAAGAGGGAGAGCGGCTGCAGGGAGCGTCCCGCTGCTCGGCACGGCGGGCAGGCGAGCAAACGGAGACCCCAAACCGGAGAGGCAAGTGATGGGTGGTGTGTGATGGACTTGGCGGGAGCCTTCGGTGATGTTGGTAAGGACAGGAGTGAGAAGCAGCCGGGTCAGCCAGCTGAGAGCAGGGACTTGGAGCATGAAGAGTGGGAGGTTATTTCTGACCAGCTGGCCTGGGGGGAGGCTGGCAAGAACGGCAGCGTGGAAGACTCTGAGAGCAAGGAATTGGAACAAGGAGACTGCCCTGATGGGGACTCTAAAGCAAAGAGGGTTGCAGCTGTGCCTCCCATGTTTCAAAATATCCACGTGACTTTCCGTGTCCACTACATCACCCACTCTGAATCCCACCAGATTGGTATCACTGGTGACCACGAGTGTCTTGGCCAGTGGCACAGCTATGTGCCCCTCAAGTATGACAAGGATGGCTTCTGGTCTGGATCCATTGCTCTGCCAGTAGACACCAGAGTAGAGTGGAAATTCATCTTGGTGGAGAATGGGAAGGTGAGACGTTGGGAAGAATGTGGGAACAGGACCCTAGTGACTGAACATGAAGATCAAACTGTTCATCGGTGGTGGGGACACCATTAATGTCCCACCACCATTAATGGGGTTTTGGAAGCTACTGATTAAGTGGCAAACCTGCTTAGATGAATCACAGAGCCCCTAAACTTCACCCCTTCTTCAGTAGAAGACCTTTGTAAGTGGAGAGCTCTTTAAATTCTGTACCAGTACTGGTTAAACTCTGTGATCAGCTCTGCCATCCCCTTTAGGAAATCATTTGGCAACCTAAAAAATGAACTTCAAATGTGTTCTGAAGATGTGCAAGGTAGGCTATGAAGGCACGAGCAGCATTCCAAGCAGCTTCCCTGCCCAGGGAAATGTGGACCCTGGACTTGTGTTTGTGTTGCTTTGAGCTGGGGCTATGGGATGCATCTTTGGGCTTAGGGCTTTTGGAGCATTCTGGGCAGCGTGGGTACCTCCACTGTAGTAGGAACCTCAGTGTTTTAACTTATGTTGTGTATTGAGTAAATAATAAACACTTTCAGCCTGACAGTCCATGACAGCTCAACCAGTGACCTGACTCATTTCAATAACTTGGATAGAAGTGAGTGACTTGACCTGAAATCTTGATGCAAAAGAATTCCCAGAAAGTGGCTGGAGTTCCCTGGAGTAACAAAGGTTTAACCCCTGAGTATCTCATTCTCTGAAGCTCCTCAGCTCCCCCAGAGGCCTGGCAGGCAGGTCCCTTTTAGTCAGATCATCCTGCTGAGGGGAGCAAAGGTCAGAAAGGGCTGTCTGGGCTTAATGAATTACTTTGGTGGGAGCAGGATTTAAAAAAACCTGGACTGCTGTGATGGCTTTGGGAATAGGATCCTTCCTGAAACAGTTAAGTGGCATATTCTGCCTACCTGGGAACAGTATCATAGTGTTGTTAGCAAAAAGCTTAAACTCACATGGCTTTTCAAGAAAAAAAATCATTCCAAGTTGTGGCCTTCTGTTGAGCCAGATAATGTTCTTCCAGCTTCAACGAGCTGATGTCGGTGGTTTTTGGTTTTTTTTTTTGTTTGTTTGTTTTTAATATACAGAGAAAGCTGCTCTGCTGTCTCATTGTAATTACAAATACAGGATGACACTTGAGCAAGCTGATCTCTCTGTGATGAGGAACCTCACTTCCCTGGAGTGACCCTGGTCTGACGAGGAGAGTTTTGTAGTTCTGCAAGTTCATCAGCACTTGGGTTAGGTACACTTACTGCAAAGGCACATTGCTGATTTAATTCCTTCTGTTAATTCTCTCCTGCTTTGCACTGTAGAACAGTCAGTTGGATGGATGGAATGGATTTTGGTGACAAACTGGAAATGAGCTTCAGAGCTCCCCCTGCATATAATGGTTAATGGTTGGTGGGGCAATATTTGAGCTGCTGTGAAGAGCAAGTGTCTGAAATGTTGTTAACTGAGACTTAAGTACCAGCAGTTTCATGAGACAAATCCATGCAGAGTGGGTAACAGCTATGGAAAATCTTGGAACACTGAGGGGAGGGTGGAAAGCAAGGCAGATGGACAACTGCATTGGGAAGTTGGACTTGTGGTCTCAAGTGCAAGAGCCTGCCTAGCTGAGGCTGCTGCTGTGCTCAGGTAGCAGCTTTATTAAAGTCTTGGACAATCTAAAGATTTAGGTGAATGTTTCATATTCAGAGCTTTTGTAGAAAAGAACATGGGAGGAAATGGAGGTGGGGGCTGAACTCAAGGCTGGCTGCAAGCTTTCCAGGATGGGAAGTACCTCTGGAACTGCTGTGTGAGAAGCACTGCAGGTCTGGGAGGAGAGGGGTAACTTCTGGCAACTGACCTGGGGAGGAGAGGAGGGAGGTGACAATTCAGCAGGGGGCTGGTGCTGCCTCTGTGGTGTTAAACACCTGCAGAGGGGCACAGGTTAGTCCCCAGCTCTCAACAAGAAGCTAATGTGAACTTAAGTTACTTGTTACATGAAATGAAAAGGAAAGCAGGACATAGTTAGCAACACCTGGGCTGAAAAATAAGTATTAACATGAGGCTCAGTTTGTTCTAGGGGCTACTGCTTCACTGAAACAAATATTTCTACTATTTACTTGTGCCTCTGCTTTCTGTGTATGAACAGAAAGCTCTTCAGCTCTGTCCCTGTGCACAAATATGAGCACAGAATATTTGTGTGGGTTTCAGTCACTAACTTAGAGCTTCTACTCAACTGGTGAAATTGTGCTTGGTACCTTAACTGCATTTTTTTGCACTTAGCTTTTCATACAGTAAAGTGAGTAATACACTTTAATATGCAAAGGTGCAGTTGAAATAGAAGTTGGTCTTCAGAAATCACTGAAGTCAAAGCAAACCACAATGTTTCAAGCTGTTTACAATTCTTTTTCCCACTAAAGCAACTTGAAAAGCATTGTCCAGCAGCTGCTGCCATTTGAGTGTATTTATACATACATTGCAGGCTGCTCTGAGAAGATTAACTGTGGTATTAGATTAAGATATTCACTAGAAAGCCACTTAACCTAAACTAGAATAGATTGTCTAATGCAATAATGAACATGTTTCAAACAGACTAACCCTGAGAAGTCTCTCAAATTAAGAACATTTTTTCTAATTAAGCACCCTGCACTTTGATCCCACAGACAAGGCAGAGTCCTCACACCTGCACCTCCTTGCTGAATGATCAAGCAAGGTTTCTACAAGACTTGCACTGCACTTTTATTATGTGTAAATTATGCCATTCACATCCCTACTTGCCCAGCAGGGCCTGTGCTGTGTAAATTAATGTTATTTGTGTGGTAAAAGAACAAACTCTGAATTTCAGTGTTACAGGAGGAACTGATTAGGGTGTTCCCCAAGCTTACAGAGCTGATTTCTCATACTTGAGTCATCTTTTCACTCAAGAGTGAAGGGATAAAGTTGCCTTGCTGCATAAAAATGGCTGTGTTAGGATGGGCTGATAGCTGTCTAACACCATGAGACCGTGCAGCTCCTGTCTGACATTCCTTCCTCCATGGAGGGAACAGCCTGGCAGCCACGGGCTGAGGATATCAAGAAGCAATCAGTAATCTGTCCCTCAGCTTGGCAAAGCCAGAAAGGTGGCAACCCAAAAGCTTCCTTTTAAGTTCCCCTGCTGGTCCTGCTGCTAACAAACTTCTGGCAAGTGAGGCAGTTTGATTACTTTCAGGTGAAATGCAATTTATACTTCTCTGTGTGGCAGTTTGCTGGAGATGGGAGGCAGGCTGAGCAGACAGCCTGGGGCTGGAGTGGCTGCTGGGCATAACCCAGCTAAAAGTCCCACACAGAGCCTTGCATTGCAGTTTGTTTGCTCTCCCTGTGCCCATCCCATGCTCTCTCTGGGAGTCAGAACTTACTGTTGGGGGTGTCTCCAAATGATCCATTCAAAAATATGAGCCTGGCATTAGGGTTTTCTCTCTGGGGGCTTGGTGTCCTGCTGCAGCCAAGATGTGCCTGACAGTGCTCCTGTCACCCACCTGCAGGATGTGGAATAACAAAAGTGCTGTTTGTGCTGCTAAGCCCAACCTCTCCACAGCTGCTCTCAGCCCCACCAGCCTGTGACCCTTCTGCCTCCCTGGGACAATTCTCTCCCTCCCTCTGCTGGTGGCCCAGAGCTGTTTTTTGGGTCTGGGTTGTGCAGCCCTAGGAACTGGCTCCTTGCTTGGCACATCTCCCTTCTCTCTGGCTATTTGTACCTCTCCACCTGCTCCCTTCCATTCTCACAGGCCTGCAGCCTTCTGAGACTCTTTTTAGCTTGGTTCCTTGAACACAACTGAGTGTGCACTTTGCACTGACCTTGTCCAACCTGCTATGGGTTGAACACATGCTCCACACCTCACCTTTTTCCTATTAAAACTTCAGTACATTGGTCAAATATGTGTAACAAATCCAAACTGTGACACACAAGCCACCTGAACTGATCCTTTCATTTTCAGTGTAACCCCTTCCTAGGCAAGGGAGACGCCTTTATTAATTTTTTACTAAGCTTGCAACACTGTTGCAAAAATGACACACCCAATAGAAATCATTAGAAAAAATCAATAGAAATCATTAGAAAAGAAATCATTAGAAAATATGGAAAATATTGAATTAAATAAAAATACTGCTGACAGAAACTCAGGGCAGCTTAGGAACAACTCACTAATCTCTGCTTCCCACACAAGAAGACCTCAAGCTAAAAAAAAATACAAAACAAAACACCTCATAGATTTGTTCTATTCTGAATATAGTTCTGTAGCTTTAAAGACAATAAAACCAAGCTTTTATTTATCTGCATGGCTTGTGCTCCTGGAGCTACTTTTGCTGAGCCCTAGCTACAAATCATTTCATTTGGATAAAACTACCTGGTTTTCAAGGCCCCTTGAATTCAAGGGTGGCCTTCCCTCTGCCACAAATCCAAGGCAATAATTACTTTGGAATTGTTTTTAGCATTGGATACTCTTAACTCTTTTAATTGCAGTCCACTGCTGCAAAATCCTCAATGTCAGAAGACACAGGAGGTTTTAAAATCAATGCCTGTATGCCAGCTATGCTCAACACACCTTCCTGTTTATTTCTATACCTTACCTGGAATGGCCTTTGAAAACATTATTGATAGGTACTCAATATAAGGGCAAATTGTCTTTACTGGGGACTCAACTGGAGAGCATTCTGGAGACCAACTGAAAGCAATGTGCCCAACTATTTTAGCAAACCTCTTACTGAGGGTGGTGGAGCCTGCTGCTCAAATCATACCTGACTGTTACAAGAAAAAAAGAGACAGTATAGATTCAGTCCTGAAGCAGTCAGCCTCCAGCACACAGCTACTGACATGTGTGCCAGGGGAAAACTCTGTATTTAGGTGGATTTTTACTCCTCTGTACTTCCCACTCATTTAAAAGTAAAATCTGTAAAGAGTGTCCTGATTCGAGGCAAGAATTACAAAACTGGAAGAGCTTTTATTATTCATCTTTAACAATGTGTTTTAACCACAATGTACCCAGGTGCAAGCAACCCCTAAAGCAATGCAGCACCTTCACAGCTTGTTCTCCTCCTCTGCTTTCTCTGTCTTCATCTCCTGCCTTCTGCTCACTGATGATGTGGCTGAAAAGAGCAGCATGAACAATTATCTGGCCACCACCTCTCTTAAAAGGATTGAGGCCTCAGGTGAGGACACCTGAAGCTTTCTGACATTCTCCCCAGTGTTTTGCTGCACTTATTAAGCCCTCCAAAGTGCAACTCTTAATTTACAGTTCCTTAGATGAAAAGATAAACCTCATTACAATCAGGCACCACCTCACCTGCTTTGTGAAGCCAAGGCACCAAATGCTGGAGCAGTGGTGAAATGCTATGGATCCCAGAATTGCTCTTATGGGATGGGGTGAAATTAATACTTTTGATCCAATGCTCTTTGAAACAGGTTTGCTTACATCAAAGGCTTCCCCTTCCTCCTTCCACAGAATAGTTTGGGTTGAAAGCGACCTTAAAGATCATCCAGTTCCAAAATGTGGGTATTTTAAATAAAATAGGAGTATTTTTTGTAAATTCTGGCACCTTGGGTTTTTGCCTGTAATGATTCCACCAGGTTCTGCTGGCTCCTCCTCCTGTTCTGTAGCCTCCCAGGTGTATTCTCAGTAGTTTCCACAGGCTGAGGAGCTAGGGAGAGAATTATTCAGCAATATGTTACTAAAGATTACAAAAATTAAAATCATTATTTAAACATTCCCTCTGAAAGGAAGTTCTTAGAAAATAAAATTGCAAACAATTAAACTTCCAGTAGCAAAGAAAATGAGTAAGAAGGGAAGGTTATTAACAGAAATTCATACTTGATAGTCTTTCTGTTTAAGAAACACTATTGAACCCACACTTCTATTTTCCCTATAAATTACCCCATTTGGAGAATGAAGAAAAAGTAGTGCCATTGCAACAGTATTTACAGCCACAACTTGTAGTCCCTCTGCCAGCAAACCTGCAAGTGTTGTACAGAGGGAAGCAGTAGTGTCCACTGCATTTTGCAGATGGAAAACTAAACCACAGAAAGATGTAAATTACTAAAGCCAGGAATAAAACCAGAAATTCTAAGTCTTTGAAGAGCCAGGCAGTAATCAGCTGCTATGTTTTACTCACAGAAAATCCCTCTGCTTGAGCAGAACTGTGCAGGGCAAAGGTTGTGTGATCTAAGCAAGAGCAGGTGGGCCAGAACCACTAAAGCAGCACTTTCACAGGAACCATCAGTAAATAGTTTCAATCAGTTTGCATACTGTAATTACACCTGCTGGGGCTTGAAATGGAAAATTAATGGCAGCCCTGTCCATGTGAGCACTGTGAGTGTTAAACCCCCAGAAACATCAACAGATTCTCTGAGCAACACAGAAAAATACTGCAGTCTGAGTGAGGTACAGGTACCACAGGCAGGGACTGTAAAACACTGCACCAGTGGATGATGGGGGGACTCCAATGTTTCTAAAGAACTGCTGAAGGGCTGAATTTATGTTACATTTGTGTATGACTTCATGTTAAATTCTGTTAGAGTTTTTAACACACTCACTGTGCTGGCTGGGAAGAGACCCAGACAGGCTGTTTGGATCAGTACATGGGACTGGACTTACTTATCTGGGGGACTGTGGCTGCACCCTCTGGAGATCCAACCTTCCTTGGGGACAGTCTGTGTTCTGGTGAGGAACTGGGACCAGTTGCCAGGTCATCAGGTGGAGAAGTTAACAGCAAGTGTACTGGAGACCTTTCTCTGTGTCTGTGCCTCTGGGAGAGCTTCTTGGGGGAGGCTACACAATGAGGAGCTGCTGAGATGGATGTACCTCCTAGGAGATAACCAACAAAGAGCAGTGAGCACACACCAGGAGAGAACCCCCTGTGCCAGGTTTGATGTTATCTCTGTGACAGGTAGAGGGTTGGGTCCCCTTTGTTGCACTCTTTCATCCCTTCCATTCCTTATTAGTATGGCCTCAAGGCAGCAGGAGGCCATAAAACATTTCTTGTTTCTGTTGAAGGGAGGGTCAGGTGAAGGATGGCCAAGTGAACCTGCCTAGGAGGAAGCAGGACCTGTGGTTTTCTGCCATTTCCTTCCTTACCAATAACTGATATGCTTTGGGTTTCTGGCAGAAAGAGGGTCAGGAGGAGAAGAGACAAGATATGCAGAGAAATATGCAATCAGCAGATTAAGTAACATATTTGCACAGGTATGGCACCCCTGTGCTGCATGCAACTAATGAGGGGAAGATTTACTACAGTTCTTCTCTTTTTTCTTCCCATATTCTGTTTTGTTACTCCCAACACCCCTCCTGAGACATCCTGAAAATAATTTGGAGGGTTTCTAACAACGTTCCCTTCTCTGTGTAAAAAACACTCCTTGCAGCTATTTTGGAGGCTGGAAAACTCCCTGGATGTTGCAGTGGGTTTGTTAGGAAGCTGAAAGTAACTACCCAGGAGATTTTCTTGAATACTCAGAAATATAAAAAGAGGACCCATAGTAGTTACTCCTCAGGACAAACAGGAGATTCAGCCTATCTGCAGGACAGTGGCCCAAATACTAATAGAGAACAATTAAATATATCAGAATCTGTAGGAAATTTTCAGAGAAATTTCACAGAATGGGTCATCTATGGACAAGAAAGCAGAAGGCAGCTAAGGCCTTCAAACCCTGACACTCAAAGCCAAATTCTCATATTTCTGCTTAGGTTACTGAACACATGACACTGCCTTTTAAAAGGTACTGACCACTCTGTACCCAGAAGGAAATCAAGAGAATCTGCAATTCACTGATTCCTCTCAAAAGCACATCCATATTTAGCTACCAGAATAGAGAACTCAGGAGCAAAAAGTTAGGCACCACAAATCTGACAATATTATCCCTGCTAATTACACAAGGCTCTCACTATGCATAAATAACTGCCATGGAGATACTCACTTGAGGTGTGCTGCTATCAGCCTCATGGAGCTACTTTGCAACAGAATTTGCAGTAAGTGCAACAGAGACTTTTTAACAGCACCTGCTGAGAGGTATTTGAGTCAATGATCTAATAAAATATACTGTATTTCAACTGTATTTTTTGTAACATTCTGTAATGTTCCAGTTCAGCATTGCTGGGGCACATTCATCCTCAGAAATGACAGAGAAAACTTACCAAGGGGTGTGAAGGGCTTGGTACCATCTTGGGGCTGAAGACCTGCATTGTGGAAGCATGAAGGGTCCCTGCAAGCAAAATGATGGCAAAACTGGCATTTTGGAAGTATTATGCTCAGCTGTGGTAACACAGCCTCCACAGATAATATTCATGTGAGTTAAAAGCAAATGAGTCCCAGAGCTCACTGCTAGAGGGATGAAAGTAACATCACAGCTCTGTTCTGTGACTCCCAGCAAGCTTTCAGCACTATGAATAAAACAACACAAACAAGCTCAGGGCTGTATTAAAAAACACCCTTCAAAGCCAAACCTTAAAGGAGTAATTTAAGAAGCAGGTTATTCAGAGAAGTGAAAGCACATTTCACCACCCTGAAGTATCCACAATGTTTTCAGTAGCAGAGTCTCCCTGTGTGGAAAAAATTATTACTGTCAAAATCACTGGAGAAGTGTGCCAGGACTGAAAGGTTTCAGTTTTACCTGATAAGCTTGTTTATTGATTTGAATGTGGCAGGACTTTGTAACAGAGAAGAAAATGAACCACAATTGTTATATCCATTCACAGAAAAAAAAAAAGAAAGTCTATTAGAGCTGGAGTGAGTTTAGGCCACTGAAGTAATAGATGGTAGATTTGCTGTGAATAACAGGTAGCTATGAAGATGGAAAAAAGACACTCAAGTTCTGCTTTAGATAATTAATGCCACTGCAGTCTGCACTTTGGTCACTGACACAACAGGGCTCCTATGTAGGGTCTTCAGATATTAGGTACTTTTTAGCCCATATTTCCCCTGATAGTATCAAATGAGTACCACCACATAAAGTCCTGCCTTTTCCAAGTTTGGATTAATGTCTTTTCTGAGGCACTGTAAGTTCTCAGAATACTTGATGAGAGAAAGGAAATGGATCAATAACTCCCAAAAAGCAGCAGGACTCATTTTCAGTGAGAACAGTGAGGGACACCTGGGGGTACAGAGCACACAACATAAATAACAGGGTATTATTACTCTTACCCTGCCTTCCTCCTGGCTTCCTCCTGGCTGCTCCTCCCACCACTGCTGGCATCTCTGCCAAGACCCACGGAGGGACTGCCACTGTCTGAGCTTGTTAATTCCTGAAGAATCCTCCTCAGATCCTGCAAGGGCTCCTCCTTCAAAACCCCCAGCTTGGAAGGCATCTGAAATAAAACCAGTTACAAAGTGTTTATTAAAGGATTCTCGTTTTCAATCCTTAAGTAAACCCCATCTTAAGTCATGGATTTTTCGCCCCCTCTACTCTTGTCTTCCAAGTTAGAAACAGTGGATTTTTTGTGATTTTAGTTAAGAAATGGTGGAGGTTAGATCATGGTAACTTGAAAACTGTCAAAATACTCTGACTATGACTGCACTGTAATCTGGCAAGCTATCTGCCACAGCTTATTGAGGGGGAACATGGCTAACAGCTGGAGTTGGCAAAAATGTTGTAAAAAGCTTAAAACTACTATTTCAAGGTCAAGAATGTTAAAATAAGCCTTTAATTTCAAAATTATTACCTTTTTCAGTACTCAGAACCAATCATCAATGCTTCTGTGACAGTTGTTTCCTCACTTTCAACCTGGGATGCCAGGTAATATGACACAGCACACAAGCTCAGCTCTGGAGACAGAAATCCTAGAGTATCGGTTGTGTTTTCTAGGCATTCACTTTGTAACAGCTGAGCTGTCTGCCAATATAAACCACTCCACTGTCACAGCCCTACTCTGAGATGAAGTGCAATATTATTCTCATTTTACTGATCAAGACCTGAGGCAAAGGTATGGTTCAAAGAATCACCCTTTTGGTGCAGAACTGGATTTTTCAGACAATTCAGCACATCAGGACTTCAAAGCACTGCTCCCACTGACTTTTGCTGCACCTACAGATGGAACTGGCTGGAAACATTTTGCTAACATGTTTTCATTGAAAAAAAAAAAAAAAAAGGTCATTTCCAATGAGAACACACTGGTTTCAGCAGAGCTTGCATGGAGTGCAAATCCTCAGCTTTGTAACGGGTCAGTGTAATCCAATCCTTCTTTCCTACATTCTGGATAAGCAGCCAGGCTGCTGGATTGGGAGGGTCACCACCTGGGGTGTTGGAGCTGCTTCATTTTGTACAGTAATTACTCATGCAGGGATGAAAGATTCAAGTAGACCTTGAATCAAGTTTTCCTACAACATGTTCAGTCTTTACCATGGTGTTACATCAAAAATGGGTCCTTTTCCCTTTGTCCTCAGAAATACAAATTTATTAACTCCAAGAAAAAAGAATGTGAGTGCCTGATGCTGCAGGGATTCCACAGATTTAACTGTCCTTTGATTCTTGATGTAAATGTCTGTCACCACATCAGAAAGGAAACCAGAAAATAACTGAACTAACTTGCAGCCTCCTACAGATTTTGAAAAGACCTCCACCAGTTTCTGTGAGAAATGCACCAGGTCCCTTTTGGAAAATTATGCAAAATCTGCACAGAAAATACCAAAAGATTTTTTTTTTCCAAGAGAGATTAGAGTTGGTGTTTTTGTAATGAAAAATTCAAACACTAGCATCTATTTTAAATCTAAATGTAGGTGTATAAAAACAAGAGGAAGGCAGGATAGTGACCTGTCTTTTAGGATAAAACTGTTCAATATCAGTGAAGACCAACTTGGAGAAAGATATAAGTATGAAAAGCTAGCACAGGTGAATCAGACAATGAAATTTATCAGGGACTATGTGCAAGTCTATTTTCTCTGCCAAATATAAGTGGTTTACAGCAAGTTAAAAGCCAAAAAGTTAAAACAAATCTGGTTTATAAATGTGACAGGTGACACAGGTGAGGTAAACTCCTTATACAATCTATAGTATTCTTTATTGTCTGGTTGGTTTCCACTTGTATTTTGCAAATGGAACCAAAACCAGACAATCTGAAAGGCCATGATGTATGAGAAGCTGCAGAAAGTGGTTTCACCCTTGGTGGTAAGAAGTCACTCCTGGATTCTGCTAAAGGAGATGCCCTCCCCTTTAGAAATGTCACCTTGTTTCTCATCTTTGGAACAGCTCTGTTTCCAGACTCACAGGTACTCACAGGAGGAAGGCAGCTGGGCCAGGTGAGGGGAGGTGGCAGGACAGGGGGGTGCAGGCAGCAGAGAGGCACAAAGTGCTGCAGCTTGCCTGGAGCAGCAGCTGATGAGCAGCCTGGGCCCTGCAGTTCCTGGGGAAAAACAGCAGCCAAGAAGAACAAACAAGTAGAGCCAAGGAGAACAACTGGGTATGGACAGCATGCTCCCTGTGACAGGGCAGCTCTTCTAGACAAATCTTTTATAATATGCAGCACTCAGTTCTCAAAACACTTTTTAGTGTTTATTAGGTGTGCTCAGACAAGCCTTTTACTGGCTGAACTGGATGCAGGAGGAGCAGTTATACAGATTTTCAGAATTTTAACCTGTGCTCTGGAGCCACTCCAGTGGAGGACATCTCAGGACAACTACAAAATAAAATTATCCCACTGTTCTTGTACCTTCCTTTCCCCACTTGGTGGAGAATTTATTTCACTGCAATGAGAGATTCCCTCACCTTTGCTGTTGTTCATATGAAGTACTTTTTGTATTGCTTTTCAGATTTGTATATTGAATATAACATTCTTTTTTTCACTCAAAACCAGCAACTGGGACAGGTCACTAAAATAACTGATAGTTCCTTGCACCAGCTATTGTTCCAAGTGTACCATATGTTTATAGTAGTAGTTTCACTGCTGCCTTAATAGTCTGTGGTTATAAATCAGGCAAAGGTAAGCAGTATTCTCTGTTCCACACACTAGGAAGGACAGAGGTTGGACTGAACCCTCTGGACAATACTCATTCTGGCCTTTAAGCAGAGATACTGACTTCACATCACCACTGCATCACCTTCCCTATTCCCTCTACAGCTCCAGGCCTTCCTTTTCCTGCAGAGATGCCTCATGACCATATTTCCATTCCCCTTGCTAACATCTCTCTTTGCTTCTTAAGAATCAGTGATTTTTTTGGAATGCTCCTGAACCAATCAGCATAATCAAATTCAACTCAAAGCCCTTGTTTCCAGCCTGTATGGAGCTGTAATGTTGCTGGTTTTATTTGAGGCCTGAAGAAGGTTGTGGGTGCTCAAAACCTTGTTAGTGCTTTCTATCTCTAAAGCATCCCTACAGACCTTGTCTCTCTTAATCCATTTTTCATAATAATACCATGAACATTTCTAGCTTTTATTTGCCACAGGAAAATGGTGAAGTGTCACCAAAACCAAAGCTAAGCAGCTGAAGCACATGCACCAATATTCCTGTGGCTGTTTGATATTTTTGTTGAGCTTACTGTAAAATAACTGAAATTATTGACACGGCTTGTGCAGCCAAAAGGTATTCTACACAAAAAGGGTTTCAGCAGACAAACTTTTTTTAAGAATATTTGCAATAAATACAGTTAAACCCAAAGTCAGGGCACAAAGTAAAGGCATCTGGCTGCACAGCCTTGTTTCCCAGGCAGGCACTTACTTTTACATTTAAAGTATGCTGCAGTCTGAAGAGCACAGCTTCTTGTTCCTGACACTGGATGATGCACTGATACTCTGCAAACTGCATGGATGCCTGTAAGAGAGGACAGAAGAGGCAGTTTTGCCAGCTTTCTGTGGATTACACTCTTTTGTGGTTTTTTCTGGCTCACAAGGTCCATGTACAGATGCTGTCAGTACAGAAATACTGCAAAGTGACCAGAGACCTTTCTTGATAGGTTTACAAAAGCAACTAACTGGTGACATGGTACTAGTAGCCCTGATATGCACATTTACATCCTGAAAAGATAAAATCCTGAGCAACTGAAAAGATTCTTCTTTCTGAAAGAGCAGCAGCTGACTTGCAGGGCACCTGGGATTAACAGGGCAACATGTAGAACCCAGCCTGAAGAGGCAGGGATGTCAGCAACAGAAACCTCAGTTAAAAAGGTGTCTTCTTGGAAACTTCCCTCAACCTGAGGGCCCCCCAGCTGGCCAACCAAGGTCCCAGAAAGTGGGACAAGTGTGTTGAGTCAGTGTGTGCCCACACTGGGTTCCAGTGCAGCCCCTGTTACAAGGAATAACTCTCTGGCCAGGGAAAAGAGCTGTGCCAAGAGCCACTGGAAGGTCTGAAGATCAATCTGCTTTAAATCCTCTGCAGTTTGTATCTCCCTGAGCTAGTAAGGAGAAAAAAAGAATTCTCTTAATGAAAATAGAAGCCTTTTGCCATTAGAAAAACAGGTGACAGACTCACCTATAGACATCTCTCCAGGTAAGTATCTTTCAGCACATGTGAATAGGAGATACTAAATACAACCTAGGTAAGAGGTCAGACATTTTCTCTTCCCAAGAAAAAGCACTCACAAGTCTCACAGAGCAGTAAGTTATCTAACATTACCTTATCAAGAGCTGTCTCCATCTTAGATATTTTTTCTTTCACACGTTTGTCTTGTGATCTCAGGAGTTCCAGTTCCCCAACAATCTTACTATTTTCTGCTGTCATATAACTCAATTCTTGCCTGACCTTACTGTTTTCTTCTCTGAGGTAATGCTTCTCCTGAATTAAAGATGAGAACAAAGTATGAGTTGGGAATCTGTAACTACAATATTTTTTTTTTTCTGCTATTTTTTTTTCACTTTGAAAGGTCTGAGTTAACCCTTTCAGCAGCCTAGCTATTGCATCTTGCAGAAAGATGAGGTTTCTTAGCAAGATCATAGTTCTTATAAAGAAAAGTACAATTGGCCTGGCCCTGATAAAGTAACAACTCAGATTTTAGATTCCATTTGACACTGGAAATTTCAGCCTTCAGGATCCACAGGATCCAAAGGCAGTAGAGGAGAAAAGGTTACAGCAAAAAGATACAAATGATCATTCAGTAAACTCCTGCTGCTGGTAACAGTGATTTGTCAAGGAAAATGCTAGAATGACCTTGATATGACAAACAGATTTTACAAGCAGAAGTGCAAAGAACTGTCTCAGAATATAGAGAATGAAAGCAATGTGGGATAAATTCAAAAAGATACAGAACATATTAGTTAGCATTTTTTAAAAGAACTGGAGTGTAGAGTTAGGGTAGTTAGCTTGACTCTCATTGAAACTGCTGCTGTTCTTTCCCAGAGAACAAATATGAATTAAAACCTGCCTCTACACAGGATGATTTACTGTGGAGGAGATATCCCCTTATAGCCTGATTTAGCAGGACAGGGAAGGTTCACACTGTGTCAAGCACAGTCCTGTTTTGACCTTCTCAGCCCAGCTGTGCTTTTGGCCATGCATTTCTCCAAAGAAACATCTCTTTAGGTACAGTGAAACACTTTTACACAGAGCTTTTGTGACCTTAGCTGCATTTGTCATTGCCTCTTCCAAGAATTTAATCTTGCTCTTTAATGCATCTATCTGTCCTCTCTTGGCTGTGATCTCCTTCTGCATTCCCACTGCAACTTTCATAGCTGTAAAACACAAGGTTAATTCTCAATGAACAACACTGAGTATAAATTCTGAGTTCTGACAAAACCCCCTGGCAGTCAGCTATCAGCAATGTGTCAGACTAACCAGGATGTTACAGTCACTCCTGTGCAAACCACCCATCAGAATCAACTGGACTTTTGTCCTAAGTGGTGGCACCAGGCCCATCACACACACAAGGCAAGACAGACTTTCCCTGGAAATCTGCATAAAGATCACCTGAGAAAACTCAACTCATGGTCTCAGTTTTACAGGGTGCAATAAACAGCAAAATAAAAATAAGTTGTCATCTGCAATACTGTTTATTTATTTCACAAAATATTTAGAATGTTATTACACTATCTGTTGAGGGATAAATACTTTAAAAAATCCTCATGTAAAAAAGACAAGTATGGTGGGAAGTTCAATCCCTAATTACCACGCCCATCAGATCCCTCCACAGTCTTCAGAGCAGTCCTGGTCTGTTCCAGTTCAGCTTGGGCAGATTTCAATTTCATCTTCAATCTGTTTGCATTGTTTTCCACCTCCCTGATTCTGTCCAGATAATCCCTCTTCATATCTTCAAATGCCTCTGGTGAGAATAAGGCTGAAGCTATAGTGACAAAAAGTAATATCCCCCTAGAATAAGATTATGGATCTGCTGCCTGCCCTCTTTAGAGGAGTATTAGATATGCAAATAGCTAAGACATAAATCAAGTAACATCCCCTGCTAATAAATGCACAACTCTTGCCCTGTATGTCAGCAAAGGCTTCTGCATCACCAGAAACAAATGTGTTCTTTGGTTGCTCACCAGAACAACAGTTCAAGAAAGGGATATAAATCCCCATTTCTGAGCTCCTGCTGCTAGAACCAACTGCATGTTGTGCAAGTTAAAGGTATCAGTGAGACAGCATTTTGCCTTGTCATTCTTCTCTCCAGCCACACTTAGAACCACTTAGGTTTGAGCTGACCTAATTTCACAGAGGATCTCCCTGAGTTTTGGTGGTTGCCCTGGGTCAAGCCCCTAATTTATTTATTTTTTAAATATTACCTCAACCACTTTCCCCACAGACTAGTTGTGAAAACAGTGCTTGGAGTTAGAACTTAAACCTCTGAGCACAGATAGATAATGGGATCTAATGGTGCTGTTAAGTAACCCAGGAAAAAGTGGTCAAGCTTCTACTCTGTGATTCATTCTTTGGTCTCCAGAGTCAGGAGGTTTATTATTTTTGCTCAGAGTGGTGAGAGACTGCTACAAAGATTGCTTCCCCATCATTTTGTGCCAGAATCCTAACCATGGGTTTAGCAATCTGCCCACCCCCTGTTGCCAGGAACCTCCTGCTGTACCAGCAGCCATATTTGGATTCAAGCTGCTCTCTATTTTTAACACCAGCCCAATTTAGCAGCCATGGGAGCTGAGCTGAGTGGAGGTTCCCTACCTGCCAGACCAGCCAGCTCACCCCGACCAGCCTGGAGCTCCTTCATTAGCTGATCTTTTTCCAGCTTCATAGCATGAAGTGCATGAAGCCTCTCACTGCAGGTGTTCACCAGTTTAACCTTTTCTAGTTCCAGCCCACTCAGTCTGGCCTCCACTTCACGGAGTCTGGCTTCTGTCTCATCCTTTGCAACCTATTTACATTAAAAAAAATATGTCAGTAATTACATGTAATACACATAATTACACAGAAGAACCAGAAAGATGTGCAGACATCATCACTACTTTAAATCTCAGTTTCAGAGAACAGTTTGGGATGAGAAAGAAAACCAGAGTAAAACAGACAAATTACTTCTGTGAAAGTTGCTAATCTAGGCAGAGAGGTTACAACAGAATCTGATGTGATGGCTTCACAGCACGTTTAACCTTACCAGGCTGATATGAAAATTATTCCCATCCTCTTATCACTTCCTCTATATAATCACTACTAAGGCTCAACTGTGTTCTTGCAGAAGAGGATGAAATCCCCTGTCTGGGGTGAATTTTTTCAAGATGCTGACCTGCATAAAACTGCCATGCCCTGTAGCTCTTGTCTGAGCAACAGCCAGTTCTAAAGTGTCTCCAGTTGGGAATTCTAAGTGCTCACTCACTGCCTGTTACTTGTCAGTAACACTTTGTATTTCTGGTTCTCTGCTGTATCACAACTGTATCACTCAAAACAGCTTGTTACATTCCAGCTTTCAGAAACCTTCTGGCAACTGCTTTGCACCACTGAATTATTCATTTTTGGTGATAATGTGATAGTATCACTCTTCTCTGCTCACTAACTCTCCTAGTGCTGCTGGGATTCAAGGTGCATTGTCTGACCTGCTTTAAAACCACAGAATCAGCATACTGAGGTACAGATTTAAAAGCAGAAAACATTTACTGTCTTCCAAAAACACAATACAGGATTACCTTAAGTCCTTCTGCTTCAAGTTTCCAGCCATTTATTTCTTTTATAAGCTGAGATTTCTCAACTTCCATTGCTCCAGCAGCTCGACTGTGGTGCCCCACAAGCTGAGTGATGTCAGCCATTTGGTTTTGGAAGATCTCAATAATCCTTTCCTTCTGTAGCAGCTGCAGTTTCAGTGTCCCACACTCTGACTGCACAGTGTGCAAACAGACCTCTTCTTTCTTTAGATGCTGGAGCTCCTGCATCCTTCTGCTGAGTTCTGAATGGAGCTTCTCAGCTTCCCTGCTGGTAACCTCAAGGGCTCTCTCTTTCTCCTGCAGCTGGGCTGTCAGATCTGACACTGTTTTCTCAGCAGTCTCCAAACTCACCTGTTTGGCTGCAAGATCTTCTTGAACTTTATGGAGTGTATCCCTGGCTGACTCCAGCTGGAAAGTCAAAGAGGAGATCCTGCTAATGCTTTCATTTTTTTCCTTAATTGCAGCCACCTGAATAATAACAATGTAAGGATAGCCCAAGGTAAGTGTTCATTTCTGCACTTATAATTTCCTGTTCTTCTACAGTTCACCTTAAATATCCTGGGTTTAGAGCAAAATTAGGTCAGCATGGTCTGGTCTACAATGATTACATGATTATCCTGCTTTTCCTTCCTCTTCCTCCACCTCTAGTAAATGAAGTATTTATTTGAATACTGTTTTTTTTTTAATCACAGAAAATGAAAATTGTTAAACTGATGTAAAATAAATAAATATAGGGGCAACATTGGTGTAACATTGAGGAGTTGGGTCTAAAGAACTTTAAGTCTTAAAAATCAACAGACTGCACTGTAAGTTGGGGGAGGAAAAAGTATGCACATGGATAATTAATTACTGATTTTATTCCTACAGGCACCAATGTGCACCCCATAAAGCCCAAAATATTGTGACCCAGGATCTTTACTTGTGGTACAAAGTGAGTTACCTGGCTACAGCACATGTCTGAGAGGCTGAAATCTTGAAGAAAGGGTCATGGCCTACCAGTCAGTGGCTATGAATTGTCATAAGTCATTCTGACATGGCACTGCATTCATCTCAGGGTTATAAACAAAACTTCATAAGGATTTCATTAAGCACTACATACACTAATGCACTATCAATGACTTTAACTCACTAATTATTCTAACAGAAGTACTCCTCAGCAAAAATACTCCCTTCAGCAGTTTGTTTGTTACATCTGGCAGCACCAGGCTTTCTGGGAATTTACACAGTACCAGCAGAATGTTTACTTTCTCCTAAGGCTTCTATGTCAAAATGAAAAATAATGCTTCTACTTCCTCATCATTAAAAGGTTGGGCGGGGTCAGATTAATAGGGGAAAAAAAGCTAATTCTGACTGGCATGTATCTGCACCTGTGGAAGGAAACCTTTGGCACATGAGCTCCAGAGGCCTCCCAGTCACAGGCAGCATAGAATCATAGAATCATAGAATCCTAGGGGTTGGAAGGGACCTGGAAAGATCATCTAGTCCAACCCCCCCTGCCAGAGCAGGGCCCCCTAGAGTACATCCCCTAGGAACGTGTCCAGGTGGGTTTTGAATGTCTCCAGTGAAGGAGACTCCACAACCCCCCTGGGCAGCCTGTTCCAGGGCTCTGTCACCCTTACAGTAAAAAAATTTTTTCTGATATTCAACTTGAACCTCCTATGCTCCAATTTACACCCATTACCCCTTGTCCTATCACTGGTCACCACTGAGAAAAGCCTAACTCCATCTCCCTGACACTCACCCCTTACATATTTGAAAACATTGATGAGGTCACCCCTCAGTCTCCTTTTCTCCAAAAGCAGTCACTGTGTCTCAGCTCCCAGCCAGGGCTCATCCTGCTCACCCACCTGGAGCTCCACCTGCCTCTGACACTCAGGCCTCCTCTCCTTCACTCTGCTCTCCATCTGCCTCAGCTGCAGGGTTTTGTTGTCCAGTTCTCTCCTCAGATGCTCAATGGTGATGCTGTTGTTTGTGTTCTGATCACAAAACCTCCTGTTCTGTTCTTTTTCTAGATTTAGTTCTATCTCCTTTTTCTGCAGTTCAACCTACAAGAAATTAAAGTCATCTCCCTCCTTGAATCACAGTTAGCATTTTTTTTTGTTCTTTCTCTTAGCATTACCAACATTCAGTTACAGGGACTATTGTCTGGATTTACACTTAGCAGAAGACAGCAGTATTGTCTGAGACACCCTGACACAGCCTCTACACACTGTGTTCCACCAAAGCAGTAATTTCCAACTTTCTATACTGCTGCCAGAACTATTTTGAAACACAAAACACCTCAGTGCTGCAGTCTTCTGTGTCATTTCTATCTATCCCAAACCCAGTATAAGCTACAAAATGAAAAAAGACTGCACTGTGTTGACACCAAATGGAACCAAGGAAGGCTGCTCTCCATAAATACCCATCCTTCCCACTAATTACAACTGTTAATTGCTGGCTTCATTCTGTGCAGTCATTTGTCACGTGTTCACCAGAGCTTAAACCTTGTGCACCTCAGACACAATCCCAAAAGCACAGAACTGAAATGATACATAATTTCAAATGTAAATAATACTAAAATACTGATATACACATTTCTGACACTAACTGGGCAAACAAACCTAATGAACTAACCTAATGAACCTAATGAACCACAAACTAAGAACTCAAAATTCAGCCATTATGGAATAATCTTATATAAGAAGACAAGCAAGGCTAATTATAGTAGATGAAGCCAGCTGTGATGAAACCAAGGCTATACAGCATTTTTTCCCCCCCTGTACGTTCAATTTGTGAATATTTTCTAGTAGTTACAAATGAATGTTTAATGCTGTCAGGAAAATCCTGGATATTTCTGGCAAAATACCTTTTAAGGGACCAAGGGTCCTTAACAGAGGGATCTAAACTGTCAGTTAAAGTGAAGGTGGCTAAGCAGCTTTTAATATGATTTGCACAGGACTCCAGGATTTTGAATTTGTGACAATGTTAATCTTAATTCTTAGCATTGCTAATGGCACAGGCCTTAGGGAAACTTCCTTCACAGCTCTGTTTCACAACTTCCTTCAAACTTAATTATAAGGAGGCTGCTGCACTTGGGAAGCAAGCAATGTGCAGCTCTGAGTATCATCAGTAACAACAGACTTTTATAAAAGCGTGATTTTTTTGACCACAATTATTTATTTTTACCAACAACTGATGAACCTGGTGACTCAGATTCCCAGATTCCTGGCTGTGCTGATCCTGTTCTGCCTTAGCTGCTGCAATCTCCAAATGAGCTAAGTGCAACTGCTTCTCAAAATCTTTGACCTAGAATATAGATAAATATTAGTTAAAAAAAATCTCCTGATTATTTTATTTTAAACAGGACATTGGATTTCTTCTATTTCCACTCAAAAGAAGTCCAACTGTCATCTTTTGGGTCAGCAGAGTGCACTCTGAGCTCTCTATACACAGGCATACCCAAACAGAACACTTACATTTATATCCACTAAGTATCAGATGTTCTGACTGCTGAAACTCTCTGGCAAGAACAACTTACACCAACTTTAGTTTTCACCTACTCCCTTGAAAACTGTCATTGCTAAGGTGTTTTCCTACCAGAGAAGCTGCAGAGAAATGCTTGCAGTAAAAGGGAGATGTACAGTAAAAGCTTTATTTAGCTTCTCTCTCACACCTTCCCAGGAATGACTCCACAGCCTGAGATCAAATGCTCTCCAGCTATCAGCTTGTCTCTCACTGGAGCCTCCCTTAGCAGCTCAGTGTATTACACTTCTTACTCAAAAGCAGTGTTCATTGGACTAAGTACTACACTCTTCTACACAGACAGAAACCAAACATCTTTCAGAGTTGATAGACTGTGAAAAATAGCCTTAAACTGATCCCCAGTTTCCAATTTAACACCTGTTGTGAGGGAAATACTATGAAAGGGAATGTGCTTAAGGAACAGCCACCCCAGTTACAGCTATTTATGTGACATGACCTTCTGCTGGGCACTGCCTGATTTCACTCACAATTCAGGTAAACAGACCTGCCATGGAAAGCATCCTGTATAGAGTACTCTTCCTTGAGGATGGAACACCATAATGCAGATTCTCCACAGCTGTCATGATGCTGTAAAAAGTCACTTTAGAACTCAATGGTGTGAGTTTTGATACATGTGAATCTCTGGAATTGATAAGAGTGGGAAGCTACAGAAAGGATAAAACACAATGCCCTTCCTGCTCTGCTTTACAGTGCAAGTACATGCACAGCATGGCTCCCCAGCCTTGGCCTGCACGTCCCTGCCAGTCTATTCTCAGACCTTTTTGGATCAGAGACTGTCAGCTCTGCCCTACTTCATGGCCCTCCTGTGAACTGAACTTTCCCTTCCCAAGAGCATGTCAGAGAGGGATGCCTAAGTCCTCATGACTTGTAATATGAGACAGATTTGGCTCCACTGAGCATTTCTTCATAGGTCAGCTCCACTCACTTTTAAAGGGGGTGGAGAGCAACTGTTTCCTAAGGAAAATCATTTAATAAGCAGTTACTGTTATCGTTACTGTCTGTTTTCTGCTGATATATTCTCTAGAGGTATAGTGAAACAATGTTCTTTTCCTGCACATGCAAATGATGTTTGTAGAGCAGAATCACTTCACGTCTTTCCAGAAGGCATAATTTATGGTATGCTCCCAATACACTCAACAAAACTATTTTGTGTTCACCAAGTTTTGCAAAGCTCTTTTGTCTGACAGAAAGACAACTTGTTCTCAAAAAGAATACAGAGTTCAAGGTAACAGAATTTATCTTTCCACATCAAATTCATCTGTCCACACAGTTTTTGGGAAGCAATCCCTTTTGACATGACTTTCCTCATGTATCCGGAACATCTCAGATATCCACATATCCAGTTTCATTGGCACTGAGGCCAACACACAAATCCATACACACCTTGTCTGCAAACATCCTCTGAGCTTCTCCTAATTCAGAACCCAGGTGAGAAACTGTAGATTCCAGGTGACTGATCTGATGGGCATGCACTGCATTTTGCCTTCTTGTTTGTTCTCTAAGAAAGTTACAGGTGGAGAAATTATAAACTGTAAGAACCCAGAAAGCATAACACACCTGGGGCTGTTTTCACTACAATCAGCATCACCACTGAAATGTAAAATTATCATTCACAGTGGGATCACACAAAAATCACAGCTTCTGACTGGTTAGATTTGCTCTCCAATATCCATCTCAGACAAATCTTGATGCTTCCTATTGCTGATGATAACTCATTTATTCCCAAACAAGTTCCAAGCAAGCTAAGTCTGCCTTTAAATGCATCCCACCTATTCCACAAGCAGAACTGAGAAGTATTTTGCCATCAGCTGTTCAGTTTCAACTGTGTAAGTCAGATATTAATACATACTGATACTAAAACCTCATCTTTAATTTTGCAACACTGCATGCCATGTCCTCATTTACCTAATTTATTGAGCACTGATTTCTGAGACATCAAGTAGCAGGTGAGAATTAGTAGCTTTTTGTTCTCACTGTTACCAAAGTCCCATTACTGACATAGCTATTGATCCCAAATATAAGGTTGCCTCTCTTTAAAATTACCATTCATGACTTTCTGTAAATGTCTGAAGCCACCCAACTGTTCACCCACTCTTGTTTGGGATTCAACTGCTGGAAGCTAATTTTGTATCCACCCACAACTGCAATCAGCCACAGCTCTTGGCTTACAAACTTTCATCCTTCAACTCTCACCACATACTCTGCAGAAATGTCACAACTTGGAGATTCATCATTCCAAACACTGGTGGCAAGAGCAGAGCTGAAGGCTTGAGCAAGTTTGAATTTCCCCTGACTTTGCTGGCCCTGCTTTTCTTCTGAAATGCAGCAGCCTGAGAATAATGCATGGCAATTTTGCCATGGTTTCACCTTTTCCCTTTTTTAACTTCATTCCATTATTTTTGCAAGGGCTGCTTAACTCTTTAAACGAAGACACTAAGAAACCAAAAGCACAGGAGTGTGCTACCAGGGTAAGTTTTCTCTCAAATGAAGGTTACACTTAAAATTTTCTACACTAGAATCAAAAAACATATTGAATGATCTGTATCTGGCTTTGGATACCACTTGCACTGTTAGATGCAGCAGTTAGTGCTGCCACCTCCTGTTCATGCTCACTTACTAGCTGCTCAACCCTGTGGCAAAAAGGAAACCCTAGTTCTAATTTGGTCTTGGCAAATAATAACTTCTCCACTAGAGAGGTAATGATATTTGTCAGTAGTCAGAAATGTAATAATTTTGATGTTCTATTGTGAATGAAATATTATGTACTGCATAATTCAGGTGGCCAGCTGGGGAAATTAAGGCTTGTTGAACAAGGGAGGACAAAGCTCTTAGTGAAATTAGAAAGAAAAAGCTGACATAACCACTAAAGGGATTACTTTCAATCCATCCTTTTAACAGTGGAACTAGTCTCCCAACAAATTCTAGAATTCCACCTAAGTGACCAGTCACACTTCACAAAAGGTGTACAAATACTCCCCAAATAATATTTTTTAAGGCAATGAATAAAATACGAAATTGCCAACATAGAAGGAAAAAAGTAAAGAGCAAATGAACACCTGGAATGAACAATTATTAAGTTCTCAAAACCATTTCTTGCTGCCCCCCAGCCACTTCCACCTCCCCAATATCATCATAATCAGAAAAGAATTGTACATGGCATGTGAAAAATGTCAATTTATGTTTTATGAATAAATAAATGGAGAACAGGTACCTATTTTGAGGTTGCTGAAGGAGAAGTAGGTTTTGGGTCTGTGAATCTTTTTTCAGTGACTCAAGTTCTTCTTCCACCTATGGTAAACAGATGACAATGCTAACCCATAAAGAAAAGAAGGCCTAAAAAGCAGTTTCCAAAGTGTGTAATTTCCTTCTGTTTACCTCCACCTTCAACTGTGAAAATGTGCACAAGACAGGTTAAATTCTAGCAATAAATCCCATCTTAATTTGGAGGGTGTAAAAGGCTGGCATCCTGGCACCTGTCACCTCAACTGCAAAATAGCATTTGTACCTCTTCATGCCATAACCATTTCCTTTGGCCAGTTTAGGTGAGAGCTCATGAAGTTTTCAAAAATATTCTCTATAAAACCAGCATGCATAGTGTTGGAAGGAAAAGTAGCACTTTCTTCACATACCAGGACAACCCTTGTTTTGAGGTGTGATACCTCTGAGTCTAAATCTTGCAGGACATCAGCAAATGCAGTGCTCAGGTTGTGGATGTGAAGGTTTGTAATATCCTCATGCTCACAGAGCTTCTTGCCTGTGCTGTCTTCACAGTCCCTAAGGATGCCACACAGTTCCAGAAGTACATCCTCATGGCTCTGTACCATCTTTTTCAGGTGCTCAGTTTGGCTGTTAGCCTCCCTCAGCATCTCATCCTGCAGCTGGCTGGCAGCTTCCAGCTCTGGAATGGTATTTTTTAGATGTATTTTTATATTCTCTTGGCTCTGAGATTCCTTTTGTCTGGATGTGGAAACCAAATAAATATTTTAAAAAACAGGAATCACAGATTTTTATCCTGACTATTAAGTGTAATATTTATGTTGCCTAACTGCTGTTTTTTACAGCTACATTATAAGCTGTTTCCTACACCAAAGTGGGATGGCCTCATTGACTTCATTCCTGAAGGCAACATTCTCACTGAGGAGATCTGGTGTGCCTCTCAAAGCCCACATATGTACTCCCCAAAACGTGTCTTTTTTGGCCTTCATACCTGGTATCCTGAAGGGCATCTCTTTCCAACTGCACTTCCATCAGCTTGGTCTGCAAATCAGCAATGATCAGTCTTAAACTGATTTTCTGTTGCTCATGAAGCTCAGTGGTCTAAAAGAGAAATAGCCAAAAAAACCAAGCTAAACTGACCAAAACACTGAATCCATAAGCTAAAAGACCTGAGGCTGAAAGCAGCAAGGATATGGGAATTATGTGGTTATTTTTTGTTTTCTTTTCTGTGTTTTTTTTTTTGGTTTTTTTTAATACTTTTTAGTTAACTGGCTACTCACAGTGTGCTGCAGTGGACTGACCATGCATGGAACACTACTACAGCAATCCTGCCAACATTATTACCCATCACCTATTTCTGTTTGTCAGTGACATGTGGGAACCATGACAGCCAAGAGGCTGCTCAGAATAGCACTGGGGAAACTCTCCAAAGATTCAGCAATGACAAAATTAACAGAAGCTCAACTATATTTAAGAAGTTGCCCCAAATCTGCAACTCACTTCATTCCATCTCTTCTGCACAACTCTTTCTCTAAGTATTCTTCCAGAATGTTTTCCACATGCTCTTTGCCAGCACCACTCTTTTTTTTTTTCTCAGAATCAGTTTGTATTTGGAACAGAAGACACTACTGGGTGAACTGCTTCTAGAAGAAGGTAAGTTTTCCATTGCTGTGCTGAGAATGGAAGAAGTGAAAACATTCTGGTGGCAGAGAAACAGGCAAGCAGCACCTGAAAGGCAGATAAATGTGAATATAAGGTCAGCAGGGAGAGCAGCTTTAGCATCAGCAGGGCTGTGTGTGCCTAGCAGGACTCTGACACTCTCAGATGACCCAGTGTTACAACACAGAGTTGATTTCTGTCCATGCAGCACTATTTTTTGACAATTTTTTGTCAACAAGTCGCTGCGTCTGGGCACTGCACTTGTTACCCTGCCTCTCTGCTTTTGTATTAATGAAACCTGATAAACCTGGATTTTCATTTAGTGATATGACTGAGAAAAAAAGATGAGAGGCCACAGATGCCAGCTGAGCTGCAGAGGATGGGTAAAGCATCCTGAGGAGTCTGTTACTCTGGAAGTGGGAAGAAAGGGCATCACCCACAGGCAAGGGTGGAGCTTTTATCAACAGTGCCCTGTTACTGTGGAGTATAACCCAAATGTATAAAAAGGTTAAAGAATGACTAAACAGATCCATGGAACTAACAGACAGTTGGGGCAGACAATGAGGTTCTGTAAGTTTTCCATTCTAATTCCCCAGATACTGAGGTATACTAAGCAAAAATATCACTTTTCCCTGGATTTCCCAAGTATTACTTTTCCAATGCTGAATGATTCTGAATTTAATAGTAAGCATAACCCTGCAAATTCATTATCAAAGGGCAGTACTATATTCTGCTATTTGTGCAGAAATTCCATTGCCTACTGGAACTCATTCCACTGGGGACAGAATTGAAGCTATTATCCTGGCACACAAATTACAATGATCCATGTAATTCATTGTAGAGTTCCTCTGGCACCCATATCCTTAGATTTTGTGTTCATGTCTTTCTTGTCACCTTAGTATAATAGATAAACCTTAGGAATCTGCTGGCTTCCATTTTCAGTGAGTGTGACGTTTATTTCAGTAACAGCAGGTACAAGAATTTCTACAACAATAAACAAAACTACTACCTTAATTCCTGGGTAGTCTTGCTCATTGTAACAGCAGCTGTGAAGAAAAAGAAGTTTTTATTTTCTAAACTATTAAGAATCAAAGTTACGTAGTAAAAATTAATTTTGCCCATCTAATTTTAATACTGCAGGAGGAATTAAAGGACAGTGAGGGAGTTTCTCTCCTTTTTGAAGTCACACACTTGCTTTTGCCAGGATGAACACCAATGCAGGCTTTTATAAGTTGCTGTAAAACACTATAAAAAATTGTAAAACAGATTGCCTGTGAAGATTTGCAACAACAGTTAGGTGATAAATCACATACACTACCATATCCCTATGATGTCTCTGGATACAGAATTTTCCTACAAGGAACACTGAAGACAAGATTCCTATAGACATGTGCCTTGATCTGATCCACAAATGTTGTCTATCTCCATCTGATTAAAAATGGAGTTTTAAAAAATGAACTCAAAAGCACATTTGACCCAAAAAGAAAATAAAAATTGCAGTCCGGAGTGAGCCCGAGGTAGGGAAATCTAAACTTGTGAGTGTTGGGAGTGCGACTACTATTTATGGCTCTTGGGGGAAAATTCTGTGAACCTTTTCCTCGGGGGGGGAAAATAAAAAAGTAAAAATGAAGGAAAATGTCACACTCTGGGGTCGGTTTGAGACAGATGGTATTTAATGAAGTTTTATTTGCCTTACTTGGAGCCTCCTGGGTGACTGGTCTTTCTGGGAGTATAGTGTAGACTCAAGAGTAGCAGTTTCCCAACCATGGAAAATGTGACACCTCCAACATGATGACTAAAAAGCCCATTACGGGCCCTTCCTCCAGGCACAGAGAGGAGAGGCCATTCCACCAGACCCCACTGCCACAAAATCTTCCTGACTGCGCAGACCTCGGCATTCACACATCAACCCCTGAATAAACTGCTCCCTGAGATGGGACCATTCTCCCCAAACCGGGACGGTCCCCATCACACCCTTGCCCACATTTTCGGTGTGGCAGAGACTCTGCAGCCATTAACAATCATTAACACCCATTAACGCCATTAACAATCATTAACACCCATTAACGCCATTAACAAGCGGGCACCCACAAAATGGCGGCCCACAAAATGGCCGCCGCACGCAGCCACCTGCCTTGCCCTGCCGGGGAACGAGCCCTCCACGGGTCTCTCCCACCTTACGCAGGTCCGTCACGAAGCCCTTCTGGCCGCTATAAACCTCTGACACCTCGCTGCTGAGAGGATTTTTGTCTCCAAGGGCGTGTACCCGGTATTGCCTCCACAGAGACACTGCTTCATCATGGTGAGGCCAACCGCCTCGGCCCTTCTCCAGCCTCCGCCCTTCTCCAGCCTCCTCCCCCGGGGGAAAGGGCCCTGCTGCGGCTGACACCCAATCCTCCGGGAGCCTCCCGCTTCATCCTGGTGTGGCCTTGGGGTAACTTTGGAGGAAATAAGCGTGCAGTCCCGGCTCCCTTCCCCCGTGAGCGCTCAGCCCTCAACGCCTCAAAATGGCCGCTCGGGTTTCCCCTCATGGCGGGGGTCACGGGAGGGAAGGTGGCCCCACGGCCCCTGCATGGGGAGTTCGTGGTGCTGTGCTCCAGGCTGGGGATAAAAATCCTCGCGTATACAAGGCCTGGATGATCTTCCTCATGGTATTTGGTCAGCAAGGTGTGAGCTTTTGTGGGGGTTCACTGTGAATTGACTCAAGACAGAAGTTGGGGTGAGGAGGCTTCCTCCTGACAGAGAGAAGGCCGCTGGGGCAAAAGTCTTCACAAAACTCCAGTTCAGAAAATAAAATTAAAAAGTTGCTTTATTTACAGCAGTCTCTTCATAAACGAAATGTTTTTGAATGCCCCGAGGTGATTGCCTGACTGGTATTTTGAATTCTTGATGAGAGTAAGAGACATCGGAGTCACCTTAAAAGTGACTGTCCCATTTTAGATCTTCATTTCAGGAGTGAATACACAGCAATTAACAGGCCGCTCCTCTCTTCAAGTTACACAAAATGACAGCCAACACCTTATCCCAGACATCACGTTACAAATTTTCAGGAACAGGTGGCATAAACCAAAATCAGAGCTGGAGAACTTAAGTCAGAGCAAACTCGGGAGGCAGACATGTATGTTTATGTATTTAAATACCTGACTAAGAAGAAGAACAGATAACCATTCCTCAACAGAGAACATACTCTTAATTTACAAGAGGAAAAAAACTATTCACTTACTACTGAAATACAAACCTAAAGACAAAGAATTGGTTTTAGGTGGACTAGTGGAGATGGAGAGAAGAAAAGTAACAATTAAGCAGCTCAAGCAGCAGGCTCCAGAGGTGCCAGAGCATCAGCAGCAAAAAACACACAGAGAAGATGGAAAACAGCTCGAGGAAAGGAGGACTTTTCATTGCACCAGCTGGAAAAACAGGCAGCAGCAAAAAGATACATTTTCCTTCGATCCACATAGAAAAAGAGGCAAAGGAGTTTATAAGTAAATATGCTATCCCGTCTCCTGAAGACAGATTTCAATGCTCAGACAGCCTGGGGTGTAGACAAAGCAAGGGAACTCCTTGGGGAGGCAGCCACCACCTACCTCGGACAGGTACTGATGAGGTTTGTGTTTCCTGTGTTTTAAACGCTGCACTGAGGTTCTGCTCCTTGAAGTGGGGCTGGGGAAGGAGGGGGGCACTGATCATTTCGCGTTCTTCCCTTTTTTTGCCGCTCTGGACTGTGTATCCAGCTCCCAAATCCCACCAGCGCCGTTGGGAACCACCTGCTCCTCACTCCGACCCCCTTGTCCGACTCGGTAGCCTTGGGAACAAACTCCTCCTCTGGAGCTGGTCATGTGTATGAAGGAGAGCCAATAAACGCCTCATCCACTGCTTGATTTCGCTGCAAAGGGGTGTTCAGCGGGAAACTTGATAGCTTTTCCCCATCAGGGCGGCGGGAGGGTCTTTTTTTTTGTCTGGTGTTTCGTGGCAGCCCGGGTCCTGAGCACCCTAACCCCCTCCGACACTCCTGAAACACTGGTTACACCCGAGGATCAGAATAACTCTTATAGGGTGTAATTTCTGGATAACTTTGCTCCTATTTGGGGAAGATCTCTCGGAAGAAAAACCTAAGAATCACCACAGGTTTGCAAGCAAGATGCTAATATAAACTTACTGTGTTTAAACTAATTATTTCCTCTCACAGAGGATGCTAGGAGCTGTGCAGGAGCTTCAGAAGGTAGTAATGGCCTAATTCATACCAGCAGAGGCTCTACTTCTAAAATACCAGGCCACCAGCCATTGCAGGTTTGCTTTAAGCCAATAATTTACTGTTAAATAACCACCTAATTTTTTAGGGGGAAAAAAACCCCACAGGAAATGAGTCTGTCTGAACCTCCCTGTATCTTCATTTTCCACATGTCAAACATGCCTATAAAATATACCCAGCTCTTTACAGAATGAGCTCAGACACAAGGCACAGTGTCTGCATTATCACAGCTCTGCTATGCCCAGCTTTACAGTAAGAGCATCTGGCTGGGGTGCCTCAGGTGACTTTAGCTGGAATCCATCTTGCAAGAAACAATTGCAACTAATAGCTTTGCACAGAAACCTCTGGTCTCAGCAGATGGCTGAGCTGAAAGCTGCCCAACTGTGTACACAGCCTTCTGAGACACAGGTAAATATTACACAACTGTTAAACAAGGTGATGGCTGCCCTGAGCATTTTGTGCTTCCTTATTTTTTAAAAAAAAAATGTGTAAATGAGTCTCATTCAGGGAATCCCCTTTAGCTGTTGCATAATTTTGTGGGATAATTCCAGGTAGTCATGGAATCTTTAATTAATTCAGTATTAGAATGAGGACTTAGCATTTATATCCCTGCTTTTGTGTATTCTGAGTGCAAAATGGCCATTTCTCTGGAAGAGCTTATAGTAATATATGGAAAATCAAAGATTGTTACTCCTGCCTCAGTGTTGTTGCAGTTACAATGCTTGTGCAACAACCTATATGCTGTAAGGTTTTGGTGATGTATTGTGATGACTGTTTTGATTCCTTTTTCCTGATTTGACAGGATGATTCTCCAGGTGAAAATTAAGATGCAGAGAGAAAATCCACAGTTCTCAATTCATATATCCTGAATTCACCTCCTTTAGTGTGACAGCACTTTTGCTCTCCTTAGAGGGACAGATCTATTCCTCACCTTGGCTTGTTGCTTTTCAGTTTGCCTTGATTTGCCAGAGTGATTTTGTGCCAGAGAAACAAGTGCCTTTTCCAACACAAAAAGGGTTCATATGCATGGATTTTGCAGCTTACTTCTGTTTCTCAGCTTTGTTCTTTCCTTTTGCTCCCAGATCTTTCTTTCCTTTTTCTCTACCTGATTTTTCATGTTTAACTCATGGACATGTTTTCATGTCCAGAAAAGGAGGCTTATTCTGTGGCCTGAACTCAAATCCAACCTGGAATCTGAGCAAAACTTCCCTAGGAATGTCTCTCTAGAAACAAATTTTGAGCGTTGGTAGTTGGTTGTAATCCCTTTGAAGTCACACAACAGGGGCTTAATGTGTGTTTCTTTCTGTAATTTCTTCTAGATGCAAGACTGACATTTTACAGATGCAAGTGTATGAATACGTTGCAGTCTGCTCAAGCTGATTGGAGGTAAGTGTAGAAAAGCCATATTTTTGATTTACTAGTTTCTAATTTTTTTAATAGAATAAATTCAAGGGATCCTGGGCTGTTAGCAGGGTTGTGTCTTTGGATACTTATGTTTGTTCCATCCTGCTGCAGCTTTAGGTGAATGGCTTTAGGACTCAGGGGGAGAGGAAGAAGCTGGGACAAGCACTGGTGCTTGAAAGCCATCTATTATTATTTAAAATTCCTGAAGTTCTTTAGCTTATACAGAGCCCTGCCTGGAAGAAAAAAGAGAGGTTGCTCTGTTCTAAAATCAGTGAGCTAGGAAAAAGAAGCCTTTTTGTGTTTCATGTGTGACCAAGACCTCTCTGTGAGAGGTATGAAGACTCATGTTTCTATCCCCCTTTGTCCACCTTGCCAACTTAAAATATAAATTCTCTCAAACAGGGCTGTTTCAAGCCTTTTCCTTACTTAGAAGCAGCTTGTGCATAACTAGAAATACTAAAGACCCCAAAAGCAGGAGGGAATGTGAGAGGATCAGTGCTTCCCTCCTTATCCTCAACTTTTTGCCCTCCTGCTTGTAATAATGATTTTCTGCCAAATGCAACCTACTTGGTGATCAGTTACACTTCAGCTCTGGTGCTGTCCAACTCTGAGCCCTTTTGGCATGTTACTCTTCCTCAGAAGTTCCTTCAGTAGAGATGAGGACCACTTCATTTCAAAAAAAAAAAAAAAAAAAAAGCTTCTCTTTAGAGACAAGTTGTGTAATTTGCTTGTCCTGAACTTCAAGGATATAACTAAACAGCAGGTACACTTGAAATAAGCATAATGTTTCATTCCGCAGCCAAAACGTTTATAAAACTTAGGAGCTGAATTTCCTTTCTTTGGTTTCTAGGTTTACTTTTAATCTGACCTAGTGACTTGCCAGCTCAGGAACTCAGGTAAGATCCAAAATACCACTCTGAATACTTAGTGAAGATTCTGCTTCCTTTCTGAAAGGGAAAAGCATAGCAAATGCCTAGTAATTAAACTGTAAAATGTTGGCATTTAATCAGTCAATTTAAACTGTGAGACCTGATAGTGCCAGCAGATGGGGGCAGTATTGTTCTGATGAACTCCATTTACAAATGAAATATTTGAAGGAATTTAGGAAGAATCAGAGCATCCACCAGCAAGGAGGCATGTGCCTTTCCTGATGATAAATGTAGGGTTTGATTGTGAACTCTGAAAAGTGAAGTCAGTGGTCATTTCAAAGTGTAATTAGCAATCTGGCAATTGATGAAAAGGGTTCTGACAGGACTCTATTACAAATTTATTTTCTCTTACATTGCAACTGCAAAATTTTAATTCAAAAATATTACTCTGTGCAGACAGGGCTTTTTCTGAACCCAGGTGTCCTCTGTTGCACCCCAACAGAGTATTTCAGCACTGTCCTGAGAGGAGCTCCTTTCTTGCAGCACACAGTGCTGAGATACTTGTGCTGTATGAGGTTCTGGCCAGAGGCACAGTGTGAACAAAAGGTTTGTATTTAATACTTGGAAATCTTTATATGTAGCTGAGTGGTGAATATTGCTTTAATGGTATGCATCACAGAAATCTGTTTCTCAGAAGAACTGGGTTTCAGCTAAAGCACAGCAGTGCTCATCTGCTAATCCCACTTTCTGCATCAATAGTTGCTGTGTGCTCTTACCTTATCTTGCACTGGTTTTGTTTGCATTGTGTCTGGCAGGAAGTTAAATCCCATGTGTGTGGGCTGGAGTTGCTGCTAACTCCAGCATTCCAAAAATCCTGTGGTTGCTTTGGGCATTGCCAAAGAGGTTTGTGTTGTCAGGATGGCCCAGACAGTTTTCTTGAGGAAAATGGGAACAGGGTTCTGTGAGCACCTGGCAGTTCTTTAAGTCCTGTGTGGAATATGGCAGATTTGATGGAGCTATTGGCAAAATTTATCTTGTGTTCAGCACCTGAAATGAATTGCAGTGCTGGAGTAGGAGGAAAACTCAGACTTTGTGTTGATAACTCTTAATTATCAGCCACTGTAGGCATGGTGGGAAATATATCTCTGATTGAAATCCTGGTGTCTGCAGACATGAGGTGCAGTGCCCACCATACTGTATTGGAGGTGGATGTAATCCAGATCAATCCCTTGGGCTCTTACACTGCCTTAAATAGTCCTGATGGCTCTGGACAGGAGGATGGATGACCCCAGGAGATAGCTCCTGGAGCCCTAGCCTGTCTCTAGAAGCCTGTGGAGGGACAGGAATGAATTGCTCTTTGTGGTGACTTGGAATGAGGGTTTTTACAGTGAAACACTAGGAGTGTAGAACTATAGAAATCTGATTTGAGTCAGGCTGAAGGGTGAGATGTGGATAAAAGCAATCTGTGAGCCTGACCAGGATGTGAGGCTAATGAAAACTCAGCCCCTGGGAGGGAAGCAGAGGGGACAGAGCTCAGTATGAGCAAGGATTGAGGATCATCTACCATGAAAAATAAAGGGAGGTGGCCTCTTTTCTTGCATTCCTCTTCATGGCAGTTGGGAATGAGAGCTGGGACACGTGGGGCAAATAGGAGGCTCTGGGGAAAGTGTAACATCTTAGAGGGAATGGAGCAGAATGAAGGGCATGAACAAAAGCAGAGTTTTCTGGGTTTAGTCACAGCTCCAAAGGTTCTCCCCCACGGTTCCTTATGTGTTTGTTAACACAAGTTCTTCACAACTTTTAAAGTCTAAAGGAGAAATATTGCACCTCCCAGGCACTCTAGGATCAAAAGTGTGGGCACCTTAGAGGCATAGGCACTACTATCTGTTATGCCAGCAGGAGAGAGAGGGGTCTGTGGGCTTTGTTCTCTAGCATCCTCCTCAAGGGCAGATAAAAAACAGAAAATGTTTTTAAAGCCTTCAGCAATACATGAGGTTTGCACCTCTTTAAGCAACGAGTCAAATGCCTGAGCCTACCTGCATATATGTAAGAACAGAAGTAAACACAGCTACAAGTTCTACAGTAGTCATTAGCAACTACCTACATTAATAAAGTATTCTAAGTTCTTTGTGTTATTTCTTATTCCATATATTGGGAAAGAATTGACATTTTATGACAGTATAAATGGGGGAAATAAATTCATCCAGGGAAGCCGGTACACGTGGAGGAAAAGCACTTTATGAGAGGACAATTATTAGCAGTGCCTCACTCTGCTGATTTGGAACGGGTCCATTGTATTTTCAGCAACTGGCAGTTTGGATTGTTACAATTCCTTGGCAAGGACAATAGAAAGATGGTGGTTTCCGGGGGCACAATGGCAGGGTGAGCCCCAGCTCTCTCACTCTGCATTTTATAATTGCGTGCCTGATGTGCACAGCCGGGCAGCACTGCCTTCCCTGCCTCCATCCAGCTCTCCCCCTCTCTCTCTTCCTCACCCTCCCTTACAGCAGCAGCCTGTGCTGCAGCTCTGGCAGATCATCGGGGAGAGCACAGAAAATGAAAGGAGCTCAGCTATCGTTTTAACATCTTTCCCAAAGGATTCATTTCACCTGCTTCTCCAGTTTTCCTGGCAGACTTCTGTGTGCTTATTATTCCAATAAGCATGGAGTTAATTTCACATTTTAAAGCCCTCTAAATAGTTATAGGCATGGGGTTTCCTTCTCCTCCCCCAACCTTTTTTTTTTTTTTTTTTTTTTTTTTGACAAGTCAGAAAATTGTGAACTAAGCAGCCAGAGTAACTGAGAGCTGGAGAGGGAGAAGACGCTGCCATTCTTTTAGTGCAGTGGGCTGAGGCAAAAAGGCCATTGTAATGGTAAATCACATGCAGAAAGGAAGAAAAGACTGATAATCAATCACAAATGAAGCATTCGTTTGGATTTTGGCAATTTGCTGGCCTAGGGCTTTTAAATCTTTAAACTTTTTCTCTTTTTACCCTCATCTTTACCAGTGCAAGTCTGATACACCGAAGACAAGAAGATAAATCTTTACAAACTATCAAGCCCAGAGTACCTGGGCACAGGGAAAGCACAGTGCTAAAACACCAGTAAAACCTCAGAGAAGAAACAGCATGCTGAAATGTTGGTGGGGAACCTTTCTAACCCACCACCTTGGACTCCAGCTCTGAAGGAAAATTTTCTGTCTCGGACTCTTCATGTTTCAGATGTTGAGGGGTGACTTGTGGTGGGCTTCTGGGGAGTTTCATTTGCAACCTGCTTGTTCTGTGATTGCCTGAGAGTGGGCTTTGTGTCTGACTGGGTATGTGATAGGACAGACAAGGATGTTAGACAATATTAACACCAGCATATCCTCTTCAGAGCCCAGCATCACCCATAAAGGAAGATACATCTACCTGGAGGCACTGCTCCAAGGAGGTGCTCCATGGGGATTCACTCTGAAAGGAGGACTGGAGCACGGGGAGCCATTAATCATCTCAAAGGTATTGTTCTTATTTTAAATGAAATGCAAACAAGTTAGGAGTGGTGCTGGCTTTAAAGGGCAAGAGTTGTAAAATAACACTGGAATGTTATATTTGACACTGTATTTGGCTTGGTTTTGAAAACTGTAGATTTGCTCAGGAGCTGTGTATTTGAGCAACATGTGAGAGCTCTCAGCACTTTTTAACTATCAAAGTGCAGGTTTTGTCCCACAGGAAGTATCCTGGCTTGCAGAAATTGGCTCTGTTTATTTCATTGCTGTGCATGGGGGTGAGTGGGGATAAAGTCAGAGCATATCTGAGCATGTTCAGTAATCCATCACCACCTTTTCTGAAAAGAAAGTAAATGGTTTAAGTCACATGAGGTGATGTTGGCTAATTAGAAGTGCATTTTGAGAAAGAGAAGCATAAACACTTGCACCTATGTTCTGTATATATATTATACTACATTAGAGGTTTTATCAACCTACGTACTCCTTGCTTACTAAATATTAAATATGGTATGCCTCCAAGTTTTTAATTACTTAAATTATTCACTGTTGAGTGTTATCAACAAACAACTAGTAGCACAGCCCAGAAGGATGTTTTGAGGGGAAAAAAAGGGAAAAAGTGTTCTTTATTCTCTTGAGAACTGGGCTATTAGAAGTACTCAGGTACCTCAAGATGCAGATACTGAAAACAATGAATTTTCAAAAGCATCAAATTGAATATATGAATATCTAAAATATTTTTCTATGATTCAGTATTTGACCCATGGCCCTGAAGTTGTTTTGAAAACAGGATTTAGGGATAGGATTTAGATCCTCTTCTGTGTCCTCTGTCTGGTGCATTCTGCTTGTTGATAGTGTGCATTTACATATTGAACTGTTAGCTCCATGTAAGTGCTTAAGTCTAAAATCTTACTTCCTCCTGTAAATTGGGACATATATGGGGAATTCAAAGCATCAGACCAAGTGTCAGCTAGAAGAAAGTGCTGACACTCAGAATCAGTGCTACTCAAATCCTACAACTCACAGTGCCAGCATGTTCACAGGAAGACTGTCAGTCACTTGGATAGTCTGCCTGAAAGAAATTATTTGCAAGTAGTGCATCCATGTGTCAAAAGCTAAAAAAGGGGGGACCTCCATAGCAGTTCTTTCATCATAAAGGGAATTCAGAAATTTCTTAGTCATCTTCCATGCAGGACCTATTTGGAAATAGTTTGGCACAGCCTCATAAAGCAAAACCAGTCTCTTTTTTTCTTTAATAAACATGAGGGGCTAACTGACTCTTCAGCCAGGTTGTTCACTTTTCTTTGTAGTGTTCTACATTAGTGAGGAAAAGGTTTCTTATTGCTTTGACAGTCCTCTGTGATTTAAAAAGTAACAAAAAGTGACATCCTTTTTTTTTTTTTTTTTCTTTTTTAAGTGGGGGCAGGGAGGCAGAGAGATGGCTCTGGCAGCTGAACATTAATTAATCTATGGGATTTGGTTTCCACAACAACCAGGCCCCTTAATGTCAAACATGCATGGAGTGTGCATAGTGCCACTGGGAGCTGCATGACTTGTGCCTGCCTCCAGTGAAACAACACTGCAAAAATGTGGTGGGGTTTTGGTAGTTTTTTTTTTGTTTGTTTGTTTTGGTTTGGTTTTTTTTTTAATTATTTTCTCTAACTTGTAGCTCCTGCTTGGTTTGTGCTCTCAGTGTTAGCATTTTGTTGTTGGAGAGTGGCTCTCATGTGAAGGCTTTGCTTTCTGGATTTGTGCAGCACCTAGAGCTGTTTCCTGGTTTCCACTTTCAGCTGAGAAATTCCTCTTGTGTTTGAATTCGTGATGCTCTCTTCAGAATTAATTAATTGCATATTAGTCATTTAGCTAATTCAGTCTTCTTCTGATTACACTGTGAAGTAATGAGGAACTGTGGGCAAATGAGAAATTCAGTCATGTTAGAGGTTAGATTTTGGGCTTGCACATGAGCTCTTAGAGCATCCCAGAATGGGCTGGGTTGGAAGGGACCATTAAAGATTGTACTGCTCATGCAGGTGCACATAGGAATGATCCAATAATGGTCCTAAATATTACCTATAAACATGAGAAAATGTGGATGTCATCTTTTAATTCCTGATTATTCATAATTAAGGTAGGAGGTTTTTTTCTGGTTTGGCTCCCTATTCTTTGTTGGTTTTTATGCCCACTTAATTGTCTGTTTGCATTGACAAAATGGTGTTAAATGGCCTTAGTGTAAATAAAAATGTTGATTTCAGCAAATATTTAAGCTAGGAGCCATGGAAGCTTGCAACTTAAACCAGTCAAAGTAACATGGATATATTGTTAGAGAATAGACAGGGAGCAAATCTGTTTGAGTGCAATAATTCTTTCAAGCCATCAGGAGCTGATGCTTGTTTGGGACCCTCAAGTGTTGGTGAGTCTCAGCTTCAGACCAAAGGCAGTGCTAGTGGTTAAAAATTAAGATTAATGACTTTACAAAAGGCCCAGATACACAAAGACAAGTTCTGGCAGCCCTTGCAGTTCTTTGGAAAGACAGATTTTCCTACCAATAACATGCCCTGGGCTGCCCAGGGAAGGGGTGGATTCTCCATCCCTGGAGATATTTCAAAAGAGCCTGGATGTGGCACTCAGTGCCATGGGCTGGGAACCACGGGGGGAGTGGAGCAAGGGTTGGACTTGATGAGCTCTGAGGTCCCTTCCAACCCAGCCCATTCTATGATTCTATGCCAAGAAATTATCCAAAAAGCAATGGGAGCAACAGCTGGGAGGATAAATTGCAAAACCCAAACCTGTATTCTCAGCTGGTAGAAGGTGCTGGTTCTGAGGTGGTTTTTAATATGGTTTTAGTATGGCCTTCAAACTAAGAACAAGTTACCTACTGCCTTTCAGTGACAGCCCCTTTGCTGTGCCTTGGTGCAGCAGGCCAGGCTCCCAGGGTGGGTGTGTTTGGGTGTTTGGGTGCACACACAGACACCCTGACAGCTACACACAGTAGTAATGCTTTGCTGAGTCAGCCATGCTGCTCAGCACATCATGCATCCAAGCCTAAATCAACCTGTCAGAAATGTTGGTTGTGCAGCTAACATGACTCTGGGTAGTTAAAGGAGATGACCTTTTTATGCCAGCACTGTTCTTTTTCCCCTGTGGAAAGACAAATCTACACTGAAGCAGTTTCCTGACAACTGATTTTAAGTCCTCAGTACAGGTCTCTTCATTGTGTGTTTTGCTGGAGGCAAGGGCAGACCAAAACCAAATTTCTTACATCCAACTCACATTTCCCCTTCTCCACAAAGGAAGCTGCTTTGCAATTCCCTCTACTCAAGTTTTTTCTGTCTTGTTTCTAGACTGACTTTTTCCAAGAACCATAATATGTTATGATTCTTGCTTTCTCGGTTATTTAAGTGAACAATTTTCAATGAAAAGATACTTAGAAATGCTAACAGTGTGTCAGCAAAATGGCAGCTTGGGGTGTTGACTGTCCCAGAGCAGCCCTTGGCCATTTGGGAATGTAAGGAAGTTCCCTTGGTCTTCTGGAGCTGCCCAGTTGGCCACAGCACTCCTAAGATTGTGAGTGGGGTTCCTGATCTGCCACCTGAGCACAAGCCTGGGAGGGAGCCTCAGAAAGAAGCTTTGTGGAATCTTCCCAGAAACAGTTTTTGTTGTAGCAAGGAAAGGAATGGAGGGATGGGCAAAGAACAGTTAGTTGCACATTCCTATTCCACTGTGCCTCAAGGGAATGTCCAAAAATCCATCCCTAAATTAGCACTAGAATGTCACAGGTTAGCAGTGGGCCAATGTCCAAAAGGATGAATCATAGGCTGCAAATCAACAACATGTGTTTTCCCTTTTGTATTGATTCTGTGGTGTTAAACATGTTGTCAGTGAGGAGTGTGGTGGGTGTGAAAGGGACCTATAGTCTTAGCATTCTTCCTGGGGAAGAATTTCTCATTTATATGAGCTTAGAGAATAGCTGTCAATCAAATTCTTCACTTAGAACTCTTCACATTCCCTCCCCCCGTGTTTTAAAATAAGTAAATGTCCTCTGGAGGTGAGGAGGAAGAAGTTGGTGGCAGAAGTAAAGCATCTCTCCAGGATGAGCATGTTATACTCATTTTTCCCCAGAATTTTGCAAGTTTATATAGACTTCAAAGAATCCCAAGTACATCCCCAGAAATGTGCTATTCATGGTTATCAGATGCTACTTTGACAACAAGGTTCTCAACTTTTTAATTATTTTCCTCCTTACAAACATCCTTGTTTTCTATTGCTGTCCATGAGTGTTCCAAAGGTAAGTTGGTATCATCAATGTGTCACTAACACATGAGAAGCAATAGAAGTCAAATCCTCTGTAGTGACCTCTGCTTCTCTGTGTTCAGGTTGTGGTCCATGTAGTTCAACTGTGGTTATTTAATTATATCTGTTTAGCAATTTAGAACCATGTAATTCTGGCCTAGATTTGGGGAGATTTGCTCCCAGTGGAAATCTCATTAAACAAGTGGTTTCTTTACCTGGAACACGAAATTTAATAAGAAATGCAAAAGTGATTGCAAGTGATACTGAATGTTTATTTGGAACCTGATTTCCTTTAGCCTCAAAACCATGATAAATGCAGAAGTAAACCCAGACTGCCACTTCCATATTACTTTTTTGGCTTATCCTGAGCTCTAAGATCAGTATCACAAAAATGAAAGCTTGGACTGTTCTAGGCAGTAAAGGCAAGATGATAACAGAACTGCTCACTCCCTCCTAATTTCCTGCAAGAATTTTTAAGGTAATGAACATTATTCAGTCTCAACTGTTTTGGAGCCAGGCAAACTATTTCTGCAATCTGATTCTCCTTGCTTTGCACAAACTTTTGAAACAGTTGTAGCTGTTGCAGGCTTCTGAAATGCCCTTTTATGTTGAGCTCCATGATGATGACAGTAACAAAGGAGTTGTTTCACTTGCTTAGGAAATAAAGCATATGAAGTGTTGTGTCCCTGGTGGCAGCTGTGGGAACACTTCTCATGCTGGGCTGTAGTTCATCCTTCCCTCAACTCAAAAGGACAGGGCATTTACAGGGACCTCATGCCAGAAGCATGACACAAACTCAGAGGTTTACCTCTCAGCAGGGATGTAGGAAGCAATAAAAGTTTAATAATAATAATAATAGCAGTAGCTTGGGACAGGGCCTGAGAAATGATCCTGGGTTCTTCAGAGCTGTTTAAACCTTGTTAGGAGCCTGATCCAGCTCCTGGTGATATGAGTAGCCTCTAGGAAGTGGTGCTTACAGGAGGTAGCTCAGGCTGTCTGCCACAAGGCTCCCATGCCTCTGCTACTTCTCTTTGGTCGTGATGTCTTGTTCACCTCACTGAGTGATCTCCCAGAGCACTTAGGGACATTTAATGAGAAGTGTTCCACCATTCCTAACAAAACAAAACCCCAAAGGCCACGCTGGACCCCAGCTGGCCCACAGACACTTACCCTGTCTCTGCCTCTGATCAAAACACTGAGTCAGTGTTCCTCCTTAGGTCAGTCCTGGCAGCCCACTGCTTACCTCACTCCAGTGCCTAGAGTCCCCATAAACAAAATTCAGTTAGCATAAGGACAAAATTCAGTTGCATCCTTTCCCCCCATCCATGTGTGTGACAAATGCCAGTTTAGAAACTGTTCCCCTTTTTGTAGGGCTGCAAGCACAAAACAGATGGGCAGTGTTTGTCTGAAGCTGGCAGAGTCAGGATAGACTTATCTGGGCATGGGGACATGAAGCTGAGCCAGAGGCATGGTGACTTTTTCTCCTCACAGCTGAAGAATAGCTTGAGGCCTCTGTGTAGTTAATGTTTACAAAAATTACCCCTTTTGATTCTTTATCTTCCAGTATAGTGTGAGTGGGCTGATGGAGGTTTCCATTTCAAAGCCATTGTTATGCTCCTGCCTTCCTGCAGAGCATTTGCTGCACTGGCTATGTATTCAGGGCCACAGCTCTGGATGTGGTGTGTATATATGGATATATATGGATATATATGTGTATATATGGCAGGTCTTCAGAAATGTGTGCAAACAAGAGGGGTGTGCAAGATTTGCCTGAGTGCTGATCCCTTACTATTTAACTGCACGGGCTTACAGGGCATGGAGGGCTGACATGTTCATTGTTTCTTCACTTCTGGTGTTCACTGGGGGAACCAGTAAGTGACCAGTGAGTGGGCTGTGATTTGTCTGGGACTAAACCATAGTGTAGTTGCTTGTGCTTGGGCTCAGCCCAAAGGCAGGTGAAAATGTGCTCCTGTCAGCAAAAACAAAATACCTGCACTGACCAGTGTCCTCTCTGAGTTGTACTCAAAAGATCAAGGGCCAAAACAACGTGGTCAACAGAGTCATTCTTCCTGATTGCCCTCTCCCTGTCCCCCAGTTCTTCTTTTAGGTTTGGAACTGGAGAAGGGTGTGCTCTGTCTGCTGCTGAGCTGTGGGGTTCAGTGTGCAGCCACCTGCCTGCACATCAGCACAGCAGTCTGTGTGATGCAGACCTTTGGTGTCAGAGAAGCAGGAGGGAACTGCTGCTGGAATTGTTGCAGACAGCAGAGGGGCAGTTCTTCACCACCCTGCCTTGTTTCTCAGGGCTCACATGAGGGCCTCATGAAAGGCTGCTGATGCCAGCACAAGGGACAGGATCACCTACCTTCTCTTAAAGCTGGGGAGGGGCTAGATGAAAAGGCCTCTATTGTCAGCACCCTGCATTAGGCTGCCACTGGCCCTCCAGCACAAAAAGACTTCTGTTCACTTCCCCAGCACTCAATTAGCAATTGCAGACAAACTGACTGAGCAGTGGCTTGCTGAGCATCCCTGATGCACCAGCAAAGGCAGCAGGAGCTTTTAAGACTGCAGAGATGCTGTCTGGAGGGGCACTGCCAGCTGGGCTGTGCTGCATCATGATGAGCACATCTACTGAGCATACCTGGGCTGTCCTTAGCAGCACAGATCAGCACAGGTGAATCCCAGGGTACACAAACTGCTCAGTGATGAGACTTTTATGAACGTGCATGTGGAAGGAAATGAGGTGAGACACAGGGTGGGGACAGCTGCCAGGTGTCTGTCTCCAGTTAGCCAGTCATGCTTCAGAGTTGCCTCCTTAGCAGAGATCAACCCAAGCTCCAAAGTTTTGGTCCAAATGTGCAGACAGCTGGTCTCAAGGATCAGATCTCTGCCACTGCATTGCAGCCACATGAGATAGAGAAGACCACGTGAAGTGTCATGTCCTTCAAAGTCACAAAGAAGTGTAATAGAAGAACTATTTTTTTCTTGGGTTCTTGGACAGAGAGGAATCCTGTGTGGTTAAACACAGCATGTAATCCTTAGGGTCAATAAATGGAGCCTTTGTAAATCCTGCCCTGACTTTAGCTTACATGAGAGAGATTAGACAGAAAAATGCCAGGTATCCTTGTTTGCTTAGCAGCTATAACCAGAGTTCTGATTTACACTGATCCTAGGAAGAGAACCAGAGAAAGCCCTCCTTAAATCAGTGTCTGTGCAGAGTAGGTGATTGCTTGTGAAAAGCTCTGTTACATTCAGACTTTCCCACTTTTCTTGGGAGCCCAAGACCTAGGAAAAAAACCCATCATCAATATTAGAGCTGGAGCTGAGCTCATCTCATCTCAAAGTTCATCACTGTTTGCCTTCAGGATCTTTTGATGAAGCTCAAAACTGTGGAGCATGAACTCAGAGTGGATCTCTTGTGTGTGAACTAGTAAGACTTTGGAAGTGATCTTTGAAAGTAAAAATGAGATAAACTCTGATTTTCTTGCCAACAAACATTTATAGTCAAAGAAAAAGTGTCCAGAGGCCTTTGAAAATAGAGTGCTAAACCACAAAATCTTTTGTGATTTTTACTTATATGTTTTCAAAGCCTTGAGTGGATCACCATCTGATGGCAGCAGAGAGCATCCCGGACTCGTGTCAGGAAACCCTGGAAGTGTTGGTATCCACCAGCCCAGGAGACAGATCTCTCCCACATTTGAGAGTTGAGTCAGGAGACTTTGCCTTCGAGCACGAAGACCAGAAACTGATGGGTGTTCTGCCATCATTCTGGAATCTTCAGGCTGCAGTTCTGATCCTGTCTAGGAGAGGCTTTCTTTTGGTTCTGTTCTCATCTCACATGGACTGCTCTACCCATGTTTGTGTCTCTCCTAAAGCATTCCTGCCCCCTTTTGGAGTTCTCTCAGCTTTGGCTCATTTAGTACATCCCTGTTTCTGGGGGAGATCTGGACTGTGTGCTTCTGATGGACTTGCCAGAACCCGGGCTCTTTAAAGAGATGGAGGTCAGAAGCTGTTAAATAGCAGGGAGCATCTTTCCCCTGTGGAAATACGGTGTGTCTACAGGTCACATGTAGCACTCAGGGTGAAAAAACTTTTTCCTAAATGTTGTTTCCTAAATGTTGTTTCCTAAATATTGTAACTTTGTTTTAAGTAAGGGCGGGCTTGTGTAGGTGAATTCAAAAGTCTGGGTGGGAAACAGAGCTCTGGTCTTCCCACTTTCAGCCTCAAGATGCCTACACCTATTTCACCAGCTGTTGTTACTTTGTAATGAACTTTAAAAAAAAAACCCAAACAAATAAATGATTCCAGGTTTCTTGGTCAATTGAAATTAGGAAAAGGACAAGAGGAGGGGACAAGACCAGCTTATCCAGGACCCAGCTTGTTAACATCCTAACTGCTATTCAAGCATAATATTAATTTTTCACACTTGCATTAAGAAGTTCACAAAAAAAAAAAAAAAAAAAAAAAAAAAAAAAAAGCAAACCCCAGAGGAGAATGATTCCTGCTGATAAGAAAATCACTGTGCTTAAATTCATTAATAGAATAGGCTGTGGGATACATTTCAAAGCACAGGGTGAGAAATAAGCTCCCAAATCCCATTAAGAAATAACAGGATTTATGTGCATTCCTCCCATATATTAACTTTCCCCTCTGGAAACGTCTTGTGCTGAGTTGGTGCCATTTTCCAGGCAGGTGCAATGTTTTGCAGTTCCCACAGACCCCTCCAGATAATCTGCCAGCCTGAAAGCCATTCCCTTTTCTCCCTCAAGAATGGGGATTTTCCAATGCAGGGATGAATGAGGAGTTTGGCTGACAAATGTCATAGCTCTGTGTTCTACTGGGACTCAGTCACACATTCTGCACTGATGCTGTAAGCAGTTTTGCCCTGTCCATCTCAGCAGTGAAAATGTTTTAAACACCAGCCAGCAGGGATGGAAGAGCTGCCAGTTTTGAACAGCCATCATCAGTGGGGGATTTCCTGGACATAACATCTAGAGGTACAATTTGTGATGCTGAAGTCCTGGAGGAATTGGTTTGTGTTGTCAGCAGGGTCAGTTTTTGTTAGCACTGTGAGTAGTTTATTGACTTTTTGTTGAAGGCAAGTTTTTAAAAATATACCCAATCTCCACACTTGGCATTATTTAGAAGAAGTTTCATGACTTTCTTCCATGTAAAGACATGGATAGATGCTAAATGTTAATTCACATAAAAACAGAGATGAAAGTGTGATAGAAATATTTGACAAAGAAATGGTGAGCAGATCCATTTTTAAAAATGGAAACAGTTTCGTGGGGTGGGAGGAGGCCAGAAGGGTCTCTGGGATCCCTGGAGAAGACACATGTTGTGGCAAGGTCTTTATTTCCAAAGAACTGAAAGATCACACAGAAAATTTCCTAACACCTATAGGTAACTACTGGCTTCCTGATAAAGAGTGTTAACTACAGTTGTACACAAGTATTTTTCCTTGTTTTCCATTCAGCTTGTAATCATTGTTTATTTTTTTCTATCATGGCAGTGCCAGCAGGTCACAGTTGAAACTGTCAACCTTTTATGCTCTTTATGAGTGTAATAAAAAAATTGGGTTCCAGGTGTTCAGAATTTATAGTTGTCACACAGTCCCAAAATGTAAATATAAAATGGCAGTTGGTGAGGACTGAAGCAAGGGTAAGTCTGCAATAACACCAGTGAGTTTGTTAACTCACACTCATCATGCTACTTGGCCTTTATGCATTATTTAATGTCAGATTTTAAGATGTTTACAATGGCACAGCATTGCCAGAATAATCACAGCCTTGAGAACCTGCAGTAGTGCTGGATCCATTATTGCTGGTTGGTTTTGGTTTGGGGTTTTTTTCCCTGTAAAAATATGCATTATGTAAATGAGTGCTTCCTTGAGAAAAGTGGATTGGCCCCTGGTGGCAGACCTCATGTTTTTATATATTGATTGATGAGCAATCTTGACAGTGGGCTGAGAGAGATCCACGTTTCTCAAGTGCAGTCTCATAGAAACTAGGAATGAGCTGATGGAATTCAGACCAAAGATCTGGCTCTTTTCCAGGGACAAATACATGGCAAGATGCATTTCCAGTTTGAAGAGAGAGGCTTGACATGAAGAAAGAAATGCAAAACGTTTGGAGAGAGAGGGGTGGGATCATGGGGGGAATCTTCCATTTTATCAATGATCCCACTCCCCCCCTCCTGCCCTGCTCCATTTCATGTTTGCTTAAAAGCAGTTGCCAGTGTTTGTTAATGGTGTCAGCACAGAAGGGATGCAGCCACTGACCTGACTGTAAGGCAACACCAAAAGGTTAGTAGAATTAGTCTTGTACTGCAGACTTGTATTAATAGTTGTATTGTGGTGGTGTTGGCACAAACTCTGCAGTTAAATAAGTTGTTGGCACTCTTCCTGGGTTAAATTACTACTGCTGTTCCCCCTGCTTGCAAGTCAATGAATAGAACACTTCTGGGGAGGCAAGTTCAAACATTTTTGTTCTTTTGGGATTCTGCACATTTCTGATTTCTAGCTAAGAGGTTTCTGCTGGCTTTCCAAGGAGATCTCTGCTGTTGTTCTGTCTCTGCAAACAGCCCCTGCAAACTAAATGCTGGAATAACCAAGTTGGGAAGGAGGTGGGAGAGGGGGAAAGACACAACGAAAGGCTGGTGTAGAAACAAATGCCCTTAGAAGGGGTCCTGGCTTTCTCTCATGCCTGGTCCCATGGATGTTTCTTAGCACAGGGCTATTGTTGTAGAGGATTAGGTTTCCAGCACAGCTTCATCAGGGGCAACTTACCCCTTTTATCAGCCCAGAAAGCCACAGACACGGGGTGGATATCCCCACCTATCCTTGCCCAGAAGTGCAAAGCAGCCACTCTTTTCAGCCCAAAGCCCTCTTCCCACTTCTGCTTTAGTTGTTGGCATTTGGGTTTGGCCCAGGGGCCCACTCTCCCCCCTGTGCTGTTCTGTAGGGGCCACTCAACAGCAATGCACCTCCTTGGTCCTGCTTGCCAGAAAAATTCCTGTTTCCAATTTATTGACAGTGCCTTCTGCTTTGGCAAAAGGAGTCCTTGTCCTTCTTTCCAAGTCTTTCCCTAATTTGGAAGCAGATGTTGGCCTACCAGATGTATGTCCTCACCTGTTCTCTAATGGGTAGATCTAAAAGTTGCTTTTCCTTAGAATATCATAATTCTGTTTTTTATCAGTGTTTTCAGCAACGTTTGGGTGTCAGTTGCAGTCTGACCTCTCTTCATGGCCTACATTAATACTGATGCAGTCCTGTCCTCTGGGGTAGCAAACCATCAACATCAGGCACAAGAACTGGAAGTGCTTCTCTCTCTGTTTCCCTGTGGCTCCCAGCCTGGGGGGAGGCTCTGCTGCTTACTGTAGGAGTTGAGAAAGTGGTCTGTGTACTGGTTCTCTAAGAAACTGGTGGTGTACAGAAAAATGCCTAGGCTGAACCTTAAGCTGTGCTTTTCTTAGGACTGGCTGTTACTTAGTCAATCATCAGCTGTTAATAATGAGCTGCATATAGAGGTTTCCCTGCCTCCCAGGGAGATGATCTTCCATCAGGGTTTGGTGGAGATGGATAGGGAGTGAGCCACTGGCACGTCAGGAAAAGTTGGAGGTTAGGAGAAAGGAGTAAGCAGAAACAAAAATCAGCATGCTTGAGTGACTCTGTGTCTCTGCAACTTCTTGTGCACCTCATCAGCTGCTAAACAAAAGGTTCCTCTGCTGGCTGGAGCTGAAGAGAACCAGGGTGAGCATCTATTGTTCTGTATGTTTTGTTGTGCTTGGGCTGTGATCTTGTCAGCTCTTGTTAGCTGAACGGGTTGGGCTGTGTCACTCCTTGGATGGAAGACTTGGAAAAGCAATGAGAAGTGACACGAAGTGGTTCAGTCCATAGCCCTGCTCCCTCTGAGCCACTGCTGAATCACTGACCCATCAGCCCTTGAGGTGGAGAGGGTGTGATAGTGCTGCTCCAGGAGACATGTTGGCTTTGGTGATGTTGTAGAAGGTCAGTCAGTGGCATATTTTACTAGAAAAATAAATAATGTCCCGTGAGCCAAATTCTGTTTGGAATAAATTGGGTACCAATACCAGGACTGTCATCTTAATTTTTTCTTGGTTTAGAGCACTTAAAGGTTGTGTGTAGCTGGTGTGAGATGGTAGCAGGTGGCAGTGCCTGTAGTGAAATGGCTGTATTTTAATGGAAATATATATATATTTATATAATATGTGTGTGTGTGTGTGAGCTGAGGGTGCTTATTGCTTGGAACCCTCTAAAGCACCAGAAAGAAAATAATGAATGCTTTTGAGTTGCTCAGAATATATACAGGGACAGAGAACTGGAAGGTAATACAGGACTGGATTTGGAGGGGTCCCTACACACCAAGTCTTGCTTTTCTCTGGACTGAAATCAGGGTTTAGAGACAGTGAGAGCAAAGTAGCCATTAGCACAGAAAACAGATGGGAGAGTTTGGGGGAAAGGAGTAAAGACAAAAATTCAGTGCTTGTAGAATACTCTTAGGACATTTTAATGGTGAGACCATACAACTGGTGCTAGTTAAGAGGTCTGAGCTGTGCATCCACTGTTTTTCCCTCTGTAATTCCCAGGGGGCTGTAACCTGCCTTTGCACTTGTGTGCACCAGTTGCAGACCAGGCAGAACACTCAGTCAAATGTCTGCAGTTGTTGCTGAGTCTTCAGCACTCCAGAGTGAGTCTGCAGTTCTTTAAGGGTCATTTGAAAGTGGTGGTAGTATCCTGTCATTTCCAATAAATCATTATCTTCCATCATGTCCCTGGCTGGGGCAGTCACAGATGAGCTGGAGGGCACAAATGACACCAGTGGCATTGAATCTGGGTGCCAGTGTTGTGAGGCTCCCTCCAGCTGTGGAATATAATTAGCAATCTGCAGCAGCAATGCCTGGAAATCTGCAAGGCAAGTTTATTTTGCCAGAGGAGGGGTTTAAACTGTTTCCTAACATAGTGGTTCCAGGTATGAATGATCTAAAAGCTGGTAATGTGGGAGCTGGGTAAGGAAACCAAAGTTAGAGAGACACCTCTGCAAGTGAGAAACTGTGCAAGCTCTGCAAATATCCCTGCTAACAACTCCCTATCAAAAAAAAAAAAAAACAAAAAAACAAAAAACAACCCCAAAACCCTGAAACCCAGGGAAGAAAAAATATAAGATGGGGAAAAGGAAAGTGTGTTTGTCTCCTAGCTGCTCATCAGGCAACTCTGAGATCCTCTGGCAAGATCAAGTGAAGCAGAATTTGTCATTGTTTGGCTTGTGTCACCCAGCTGGTCGGGTCAGAGAGATTCTCTGACCTGAGCCCAGCAGTGATGGACAGGTCTGTAGAGGGCATTATCACAACATAATCACATGGAATGAAAGGAAGACTCTGGGCTTTTCTTAACTTTCTCCCCCCCTTTCTCCAAATCCTTGGGCTAATACATCTTTTCTTATTTTACTCTGAATCTGTTAATGCTTCTGTTATGGAATAAGATAATTAAGCAAAATACAGCCTGGAGAGGAGCAAATGGAGCTCCCCTAAGGATCCACAAAGACCTGCAAAGATTCTGTGGCACTGCTAAAGGAAGCATTAATCATGGTCAGAAATATGTCCTGCTGGGTTGCAGTGTGCTCTCTGGTTTCCCCTGTCCCTCAGGCACTGGTGGAAGTTCCAACAGATGATGAGGTGGGGTGTTTTTTGCTGGTTTAAGTTAACTAAAACAATTTTGGGATAAACCAGAGCATCTGTAAGTCCTTAGTGGTATTATTGCTCTTGCCAACATCAGCAGCAGCCAGGAGAAAAAACAAAGACCCTGGTCAGGAGGAGACCACAGGAAGAATTCTGTTGGCCCAGGAGTTTTGAAATTCCTTGTGTCTGTTTTTATCTCTGAATAATCTGTGTGTTGCTGGATTGGAGAGAATGTAGGAGATGTGCATTTGGAGCCAGTGGTTTCCAGAGTTTGGTTATTCACTTGGATTTACAGATCTTATCTAGTCACAGCATATTGAGCGTGGCATGAGAACTAATTTTTAATACAAGGAAAGCTTAAAGAAACTAGAACTGTGGAATAGTCTTGGTTTGGTGGCCTGTATAAAGACAGTAGTTCTTGTGGACCCTGGGACAAAAAGGATAGAAATAAAATAGAGGTTTGTGTTGAACTGAAAAGTTTTGTTTGACCCTGTAAAATAAATGCAGGTGAAGTTTGAAATGAAAATAATAACTGAAAATGACACCAAAATGTTCTGCTTTAGAAATATCAAAGTTAAAATTTCAGCCCTTTAAAACTATTCTTTTTTACCTGCCTTTCAGGGATCATTTAACCTGCATGTGGAAGCAGCCTTGTTCTTGCCACTCAGAATCACACTAACTAAATAATGCCCTGCTCTTGTCAAAATATGGCTGTCAAAATAAAGCTCTGCTTGGATGTGGAATGATTCAGACTTCATCCAAGCTGTGAATGACATCCCTTATTATCCTTGTGACTTGTTTTGACCTTTTCCCTTCTGGTGAAACAGAGCTGGAACTTGCCAGAATCCTCCTTTAAGACCTTAATAGTACAAGGAATATATTAATCTCCAAGGAAAATTCAGGTAGCAAAGTAAAATTTTGAGGAAGGAATGGATGTAGCACAATACCCCTGGATATTATTCTTGGAGTAATAATAATATTAATGGGATAAATATTTGTTCAGTTACATTTAGCCTATGCATTCTGTGCTCTGCTTAGGAAAACATTTTACCCTGGTAGCCATTACCCTGTGACAGTCTGTGATGGAGAGGAGTGCAGTAGGAAGTGGGATGTTCAAAATGATGCTACACACCCCAAAAGTGCATTGTCACCTAAATCCAGGATTGATGTGCCTTCAGTCTTTGTCTGTCAGGCATTTGTTGGCTGCTTGGTGAGTTGCATAGAGCTGATGTTATTGTGTAGCCTCTGTTTCTGATCCAAACTGATGAATCTAGTCAGCTTTCTGTGGGATTTCTTATGCATGGGGTCTATTGTGGGATGTCTCAGAGGAGCCACAGGTGTGGAAAAAGGAAAATTACTTGTGAAAATAGTTTTTGCATGTTCCCTCATCTGCTTGAAATCAACAGAGCTTTTCTTGCTGCATGGGGACAAAATGCTATTAAAGGCTTATAATCTCCATACCTCAGAGTTATCATACCTAAAGCTGGCTGCTTCTTATGTTCCTGACTCCCCAGAGTTCATCTCCTGGGCACGTACTGGAGCAAAGTTATCTGTGTCCTGCTCTTTCTTCCTGTACCTGAGAAAGGAAAGTAAGATGCCTTATTGCCTTACACCCAGCTATCCATAGCTTTGGGCTGCAAATAGTGTGGCCTTGTCAAGGCAAGCTTGGGAAAGGGGGAGTAAACACAGGACTGCAAAACCCTGTGCTCTTGGGCCACTTCCCTCTGTGCAGAGGCATTTTCAGCAGCCCATCTCTATCTGAGGCACAGCCAGGGAATTATTTCTGTAGCACAGCCAGCCAAAAGCTCTCTCTCCTCTGGCCCAGTGTAAGGCCTGTCCTGTCACTGCACTGCAATGCCAGCAAGCAGTGCTGCCAAACATTTGCAGGGAAGGTATGGGAGAGTGATATTTCTCTTTCTTTATTCCTGATCACAGGGAGATGGCTGCAGTTCCCAGCACACGAGGTGTTGTCTCCCTCAAGGGCTGCCTGGCTCCCCAGGCCTCATCCAGCCTGGCTGAGGAGCTGTGGTGTGTGACCAGCCAGCTGGGAGGTTAACTGGGGAGAGCTGTGGTGTGCAGGGGGCTGGCTTGCTCCACACCTCCTCCTGCACCTCCTCCCCACGGGAAAGATGGGACAGGCAGGATGGTATTGGAGAGGAGGAGGGGAGTGGGAGCCAGACCTCTCTGGGCTCAGTGCCTCTGGGTGCTAATGAGGCCCAGAGCTGGTGCCAGCTATCTCCTAGTGCAGTTTGCACATGAGTGCACCAGGAATGCAGCAGCTATTCCATGAGGATAAGTTTTTATAAGCACACGTTTCTGACCACGTCAAACTTTGTACCCGTTCAGCTGCTAAAATCCATGGAATTTGATGCTGGGGAAACAATCACATTTGAGAAGAGCTCACATTGCTTCCCAGGGAGAGCCTGAGCAGTGGATTGGCTTTTCTAACACAATATCACACTTTTGTTCCTTAAGCAAGATTAAAACTTTAGAAGGAGAAAGATTAGTCAGCAAGATTAGAATGAAAAGCATTCTTAGAGAGTTATATTAACTGTAAAGAACTATCTGCTCTCCACAACTGCAAAAGTAAAAGGAGATTTTTCTTCTTCCACTGTTTTGGATGGTAGGGTTCCACAAACACACAAATGGAGCCTAGTCTGGCCTCAGCTCAGAAATCACATTATTTTCTCTACTGTTACTTACATGGGTAAAGTAAAACATGCTTGAGGGTGTGAATAGATGAACAAGCAGAAAAGGAGCATGTTCCTGGAGACCTTGGTGTCCAAACAGCCAGACAACAGCAGAAGGTGCTGATGTGCACGAGGGGTGCTCACACTAAAATGAGAGGAATGTGATATCTTCCCAATTAGAAACAAATACCAGAATCTAAATCATTCCTGCTATAGAAAGTCACTGGTGGGAGCAACTCAGCAAGCATCAAGGAGGGACAGTGGAAAAGAAGTGGGGCCTGAGAATGAATAGAGAATTGGGATCAGGATGCTGCTAAAAAAGGACCCAAAATGAAAAGCTGCTCAGACTTCTGTGGGATAAAGAGGCTGTGTAGGTGTAAATCAGTATCATTTCCTTGGCATCAGGAGGCTCACCCTCAAGTACATCACCTCTTCTTCCTTTATAAGACCATCTTACACCTCGTGTTGCCTCAGTGCTGCCCCTTGGTTTAAACAGAAATGCTGCTAATGGGGTTTAGTTCCCTGCTTTGGGGGATGGCGTCACTGCACCAGCAACACTGTCGTCATTCTTAGAGAGAAAAAAGCTCTCAGACTGATGGGCTTTGTCCACGTTGCCTTCCTGAGTGAAGTATTGCAGCACAGGAGGTGAATGCACTGCAATCTTGTTTCCCACACTGCTATCAGTTTACCACAGTAACCACTCTGGAAAAATCAACATTAGCTCAGAGAGTGGCGAAGTGCGAAATAAAAAGAGATGAAATATTAAGGAAATTGCAAGCAGTCACTTGAGCTTTTACAGGAGCACTTAACTTTCTCACCCCATGGCTCGAGTGAGGTGTACAGAGGTGCTGCAACTCATTAACCATGGACCCATTGTTCATGTTTAAGCTTTTTCTGTGGGGTGATCGATACTTCAAGAAGTGTGTGGGAACTGAAGGGAGATTAGGAACAAATAATAAAAGTGAAACCAGATTACAAGCCTGATCCTTTCTCCATTGTGGTTTTGGGCACTTTAGGAAAGCAGTATGGGTCAAGAGAAGGGACCCCCCTGGAGGACTGGGAACTTCTGCTTACGTTCTGGCTCCACCACTCACACCATCTTTTCTCTCACTTTTGTTTTAGGGCCAGAAGAGACTCAGCAGATTATTGAGGGTAAACCAAAACTTTCAGCTCTGCCATGACAAACTTTCTGTCCTTAACAATGACTTCACAGGTCTTGCAGCAGATTTTATATATATATAGAGAGAGAGTCTTTTTTTTTTTTTTTTTTTTTTGTGATGTGAAACACCGCTGAAACCTCCCTAAATATTACACCTCCAGACCAACCCACTGTGGGATAGCACAGAGTATTCATGCTGAGGATTTGGATCAGCAACTTGTACATTATGAGTTCAAGCCAAAAATGCAGCAGCAGATGCTGCCTGCTGACACACAGGGAGCATGGCAGGAGCTGACACTTTCACAGGCTGCAGGTGACAAAGTAATAGTTGCAAGTGATGGGCTGTGAGCCTTAAATGGACACAGAGGGCTTTTTGAAGTGCTGCACAACAAGGGCTTTTAAAGTAAGACTTCTGAGTGCATCTGTGAGGGGTATGATAGCCCTCAGGATGGAAATGTGCTCTTTAAATTGTCCTGTGGTAAGGCTGAAGGAGGCAGTGAGATGCCAGCAGGGTTTCTGCTGCTGTGCACTGACGTAACTGAAGCAGAATTCAGCTCTAGCTGTTTAAGGGTGATGGATGAGCATCATTACCTGCCTGGAGAAACGAAGGCAAAGCCAGCCAAGGACAGCCCCTGGGAGTTGGCCAGTGTCCCAAATCTGTGCTCTGGCATCAGAACTCAGTGGTTTTTTCATTTGAGCTTCTCTCCCAGCAGCAGGGGAAATAACCTCTTTCCTGTGATACACCTCATGCCTTCCCTGTCTTTCCCAGGCATAGCTGGACTTGGAATTAGCTGCTGGGGGGAGAAACAGAAATGGGAGCTGTCCCTGAGCTATGAAGAAGGGATCTTTCATTGGATAGACCTTGGAAAAAGGTCTGTCTCACTTTGAGATGGGATTTGCATGATCCTGCTCTCTCTTTCAGTTAAAAGGAACTTGTGTGAGCTTCTTTCAGCATGCTGAGCCTTCTCTCTCTCCAGGTAAAGACAACCACTGAGCCCTGAATGAGCAGTCAGGAATCTGAGCAAAGCAATTAGGGCTGGAAACAGGGAAAATTAGGGAGTCCTGCTATCAGCTGGGCTGGGTCACAGTCAGTGAAAGGGCATGCTCAGAGGATCATGCTGGCTGAGAAAAAAAAAGAGAAAAAAAAAGAAAAAAAAAGAGAGGAATTGTGCAAATAAAGCAGAATTCATTACTGCTACAGTAATAAAATAAAAAAAGTTCTCCTCATGCCTGTCAGTAAGTGATGAAGCATGTATTATGAGCTATTACAACTTTATTGCCAGGCATCAGGTCAAGATTGTCAGGGCCTGTGAGCACAGGGATGGATGGATGCTAAGAGCCTCTTCAGATATTAATCACTTTAGTTCACTTCTGAAACTCAGCCAGCTGAAAAATAATCAGCTCCAGAGAATGGGTGCCTAAAGCAGACCACAGTCAGCTCATAGCTTGGTCAAGACATCTACCCTTGCTGCTACTTGGAAAGGAGGGGGAACGAGGGGATTTAAACTATTTTTGCTCATTAAAGTGTGACAAAAGACCTGATTCTGCCCAGGCATAGAGCCCACAAAGCTGTTTAGGGACTGAAAGAATCAATTGAGGCAATCCATTGGTAAGACAACAGAAGATCTCAGGCAGGGTAATTAGCTGTCCTACATGCTGTCCCTTCAGCCCCACTTAGTTAATCAGTCAGGACACTGGGTGACCAGTGATATTCTGGGGGGCAGCTGAGTGAAAACCATCTCTTCCTCTGCCAGGCAGGCTGAGGCCATGCACTGCCCAGAGTCACCTGGGCTCCTCTGAAAGCCTCCTCTGGGTTGTGGTGTTTGTGTGCATACATTTATTTTACCAGTAATCAAACCCAGCTTCCTCCCCAGTAGATGGACATGCAAAATGAGAGCAGTTCCTGTGACAAACGGTGGCAATACCAGTGGCAAGTCCAGAGGACTGGTTCTGCAAGAGCAAGAGTGATGGCAGTGTGCTCAGTGCTGACGTGTGGTCACTCCTAAGGACCTTTGGAAAACGAGTTGGGGAAAGAGGAAGTGTTTCCTAAAAGTTGGAGTGAGGTGCCAGGAAGAGGTTTGACCCCTCGGGGTGCAGCAGAAGCACTCAGGACTCCTTCAGGATGTAGACAGAGAGCACAAAGCTGAGCGGGAGTGGAGAGCATCAGCACTGCAAGAACCTTCATTCCTCCTCTGAGCTGGCAGCTAAGCAAGGCTGAGTGGTGCAGCAAGGCCTCTAACATGCACCTCTGCCTTACAGCTGTGGAAAGGAATGCTACTAAGGGGGACTTAATATAGCTACTTTCTGATTTCATTGAGACTCAGCTTCCTGAGCACATTTCTGAGGCAAAGGAAGGAAGCAAAAGGGCAGCCTGGAAGCTGAACACTGGGCTAGGGCTGAGGAATCTCTTGGTTCAGTTTTGGAGTCAGATGAAGAATGTCTTGGTTCAGCTCATGCAGTCAGCAGCCCCCTCAGCCTGCCCAGTTTCAGCTGTGCCAGGGGTAGCATAGCACCCCATCCCTATCCCATGCTTGTAGCTCTGTGCAGACACACACAAGCACACTTGTTGCAGCTGTAATTTTGGTAGGGATCTCTGGGATCCACTGTTGTGTCCACACTGAGAATCAGGAGCCCAGCCACCCCCAGCACTCTGCTGTTTGCATGCACATAGTGAGATACTCCATATTTTGGCTATCCATGTGATTAAGGCATTAATCCTTGTCCCAGCAAGGATCAAAATGCAGGAGAGAATCAAACTGCTAAGCCTCTGTTCCAATCTGGGGGTCTGTCCTGTCAGCAAAAGAGAGAGTCAATAAAAAGAAGGTCATCTGGCTCCAGTCCTAATTCAGCTTGAGGAGCAGATGTTGGGATTTTTACTGTAGCTGTTGCTCTGTGCAGCTTTTCAAAGGGACAGCATTGTCAATTTTTAATTATTATGTTGGCAAGGGTGAGATTAAACAGCAGCAGTTCAATATTAACATTCACCAAAAATCTCTGCTGGAACAGCTGGAAGGTCAGACTTGCAGCTCTGAACAAATGGGTTTGTTGCCCCATTTCCCTGTGGTTTTGCTCTACTCCTGCCAGGCCCTTTCAACATGATTTGAAGAGTTTAAAGCTCATCCAAGCTTTTCACTGGTGCAACACTCTGCTTTGATACAGAGTAGGCAGTGCCTGTGTTTGGCTTTTCCTGAGACAGAGGATATCTTTAAAATATTATTCCCTCCCTGAGCTAGCCCCCTGCCAGCCTGGTGGGCATGGGGCCCTTCTTACCCTGTGCCAGACCTTGCTCTCTGGGTAGTGCTGGTGGAGGAGCCATGGAAGAGTGGTGCTTGGTGTGAAGAAAGCTGGGAAAAATCTTTCCCAAGATTCAGATCATGATTTAGGTTTTGGAGGCTTTTAATTGATAGGGTCAGTGGCAGCAGCAGAGTTGGTGCTGGGAGTCACTGCCCCTCGGGTTCAGCCAGGGACAGGGGCTGCTTTGGGCAGCAAAGTGTTACAGGGGGGAGGCTGCAGATTTCAGGGCTGAAAATGTGGTGTCTCTTTGGATTTGGAAGCCTTGAGGAAGGGTTGCTCCCAGCCATCTTAACCCATAGCAGAGTGAAATACCCATTCCAAACCTTCTTGCCACAGGAGGACTTTTTTCTTTTGAAAAATACTTTTGTATAGGCCTCATCCAAACCCTGTTAAACTGGAAAAGATATACTGAATTTACCAGTGCTTGGTCAAGTCCCTAGAAGGATATGAGTTAAAGTGATTCCAAACAGCCTGAGCCCTGTCTGCCACAATATTTGTGCCTTGAGGTTCCCAGTGTACTTTTTGTTCTTTCCTCTTAGAACTTTGATGCAATCTTAAACTTTTCTGCAGTTTGTTTGACTCAAAGCTGTTGTTGCAAACTTGTTTGCCAGAAGAGACATTTTCATCATTCACAGGACCTATTTTTAAATTCCACAAAGATTTCTTAAGTGAGAATGATATCCTAGAGGCCAGCACAGGATGCTGTGGGTATGGCAGCTGATCTCAGGGATGCTGTGGAGTGCCTTGGAGCTGAAACAATTGACCACATTCATTGAAGTGGTGGGGAGAGCAGAGGGAAATGGAATGTAGTTACCTTTACTGGAATTTGGCCAGTGTCCCAGCTGCCACTAATGCCTCTGCTCTTACAGGAATGTCCTGGGATTTTCATTAATCTATGATTCAGCTTATAAAAACATGTGCCTGCTGCCTTAGCCCCTGGAGCTCTGGCAATTAAACAAATGTGATTTAGTTGATGTGTAACAACTGGCTTTAGCTGGAGCATTCCCTTCCTTCCCAGTCATTTCTGCTCCATTCCCCTTCTTTCTCCAGGGAATGAGGGCCCCGTGGATGGTCCTGACTGCTTTCATGTGTGGAGCAAGGATATGATTTTTTGGTTTCTTAAGCCAAAGTTAAGGAAATGGGAAAGTTGTGTAACACTGAGATATAAAGTGCTCCTTGGATCTGGTCCAGCTCAGCCCAAATGCATTTGTACATCACCTTGTACCTCATTTAATGCTGATGCCCCAGACCCAGCACCACCTCAGGAGGAGAGGAGCCCATCAAGGCACATGGGCCTCCTCACAGTCCTGGAGTTGGGTCTCTTCTTGTGTGCTGCCCTCTGTCAGATACAAAACCAGAGTCAAGGTAGCAGTGCTGGTGGAAAACATGACTTTGTAATCCAGTTCTGTCCTGAGATCAAGGGCCTTGGGCTGCTGGTGGCCAAACAGGTCACTTCACATTGCCCTTGTGAGTGGGAATGTCATCGTTGTTTGTCCTGACAGTTTGTTTTCAATGACATTTTTGGAACCAGCAGGGCAGCAAAACATTGAGGGAACTGTGAGAAAGCAGGAAATGGTAGCAAGTGGAGGAGAAGGCAGGAAGGTTTCAGTTTGTCTTTGAGATGCTTGCAGTGGACTTTTCCCTGGCACAAATGGCAGAATAAAAATTTGAAACCCTTACTGTAGAAAATGTTGTACTGGTAGGAGTAAGCCTGGCAATTTAGATGCAGGGGAAGGTGTAAATATAAACTTCCACATGTTTAGCAGCCATCTGAACTGAATACTGAGGTTTGTCTTCATACAGAAAAGAGTTTCAAAAGACAAGATTAAGAGCAAGAGCTTTCTGGCTTGGAGGAAGAAGGAAGACAGTGGGCAATGTGCCTGGTGTTTTTACAGGTATGTTTGCCTCTTCCATCCCCATGGCACCTGACACCACCTCTGGCTCTGAAAACCTGGACCTACCTCAGCCTGAACTGCAGCTAAATTCATTTCTGTGTCTGCTGCAGCTAAAAATAATTTTGCCCAAAAGTGTTTGGCTTGATGAATGAATAAGCTTGGAAATGCAGCTATAAATCCCCTTCCCTAAAAGAAGGGCTTGACAAGACAGCTCCAAGATGTGGTTACCTCAAAGGATTCAAGCAGGGAGAGGGAGAGGGGCTGTGCACATCTTAATGAACTTTGGTGCTGCTAGAACAGCTGGGACATGGCAAAACTGAGCAGAGCCTTACTGCCTGAGCTGTTAACTTGATTTTCTGGGGCATGTTCTGGAATCTGAACTCCATCCTTAGCTCTGCTGCTGGTGATCCCAGACTAGCTAAGTTCCAAGTCACCCCTGCACATCTGTCTGAGCTGCTGCAGTTTGGGATGTTTGGTTGCTGAGAGAACTGTAGAGAAGACTGCTGCCTTCTAAAAGGATAAAGGCTGGAACTTGGGAAAACAGACACTGTACTTTTGAAGGACTGGGAGGTCTTCCCATGCTTCATCTGTCAAGATAGCTGTAGATAAACCTCAAAACCAGAGAGCAGGCACCAGCATCTTTGCTCTTCCTATTGTGAGAGTGCCTTTAGGGAGTACTTTTCCCTGTCACCCACATCTGAAGGGATTGTTTTTAAGGCAGAAGAGAACAAATGTGATCCTTCAGACATCATAGCAGTAATTTACATTGTTAGTGTCCACATCTGCAGTGGAAAACTATCAAGCAAGTTCCTGAATTGTGATGAAATGCCTTGCTAAGCACTAGCTAAGCCTTCTCTTTCCATCTTACTTTCAAAACTGCTCCAACCTTTTCTTGAGCTGGTGGAAAGCCCTCCCTGCACAGCCTGAAGACATTTAGGATGAAACCTGGGCTGGGGAGCTGAGGGTGTACATGGCCTCTGGGGCACTGGTTAAAGAACTGACACAGAGCAGGAACTAAATGGAGTCAGTGCCTGGTAACATGAAAGTTACCCGGTGGTTGGTACCCTAAGGTGCTTTCAGAACAACCTGGCAGGGGGCATGCTCTGAACCACAAGGTTAAAGGTACTGCCAGCAAAAATGTCAGAGAGCTGCAGAGCAAACAGAGCCCAGAGGTGACAGCTGGCAGGGGGAAAGGTGTCACCCAGAGAGGCTGAGGAGGTCAGGGTGTCTTCACTCACATCTTGTAATTAAACAGAGGACTGCAGCATTCCCTGGTGAGTCTTACTGGGTTTCAGTATCTAGATTTAAAAATAAGGTAAATGCCACGCTTGAGCAGTTTATTCTTGCTTTTCTCCACCATAAAAATTATTCATGAATCTGCCTTTGAGCCTCTGAGACATCCCCTCTGGCTCTAAGTGCAGGAACTGCTCAATTTTCACAGCACCAGTAATAACTGAATGGCCTTTCAGTTAATTAATTTGCTGCTCATGCATAGCTCGTTTTGCTGAAAGCAGAATTAAGGGTTTGAAGGTTGAAATTCAGATTTAGGATTGAGGAGTCCTAATCCTGAGCCCTAATCCTAGGAGGATGGACTCAGGGATGACTGGGTGTCACTCCTCTTCTCGTTACCACCACATCAGATGCTTTTTTAGCCCATCAACAGCAGAACATCCCTCACTGATGATCCCCACAAAGGAGTTGGTAGCGCAGAGCAAGCAGTCGTTGTCCCTGGAATTTCCTCCTGCCGCAGGATGGCAGCAGGGGACAAGGAGAGTGACTGCAGGGCTTTGAACAAACCCAGCCAGGCTGGGGAGCTCCCTCCCACAGTTTATCCCTCCATCTCCCTGCTGCTCCCAGGAACACGACGAAGCCTTGCAAGATATCCCCAAGGAGAGGCTTCTCAGTTCTCAGGCTCTTTCCCATCGGATCACTTGGTAGGACCCTCTTCAGAAAAATGATGTTCAGGAAAAACATGTTCAGCTGAGGCTGCCTCACCCCCCTTCCTGTGGGGCTGTGGTGAGTTGGTTCTCCAGTGCTCAGTCAGCCTGTCCTGGTGCAAGGGGTCATGCACAGCTCTAAGTGCATGGTGGTCACAACTGCATGGACACTTTGATCTTGGAGGTACTCACTGTTCCTCTATGAAATCCAAACCAATTGCTCCACTCCCTCCTCTGAATTCAATCATTTCTGAGTCTTTGTGATTCTTTACTAGCAGGAGGTTAGGGCAGTGTCACAGAAAATGCTGCCAGGGAATTCTAGCCATGGGTTGATTTGGGGCCAGAAGACTCTCATAGATGGGGCCATGAAGTGCTTTTCCCAAGGCCACTGGTCCTGCAGGCAGCTCCAGTGCCTGGGGGAAGCAATGCATTCTGCTGCACAAATACCTCTTTTTTTTTTAAAATAGCTGCTGCATTTGCATCTGTGGAGCTGCCTGTCTCAACAGCAGCACTGAGGAGCTCAGAGCTCAGTCTTTTTGTCTCCCAGAGGCTCTTCCCTGAAGAAAGCACTAAAATACACTGGAGTGCAGTGGGGAGAAGAGGGCAGGGAGGAAAGGTGACAAGCTGAGCATCTCCAGAGCTGTGAGCCTGGCATCTTTCATGGGCACTAAATCAACCTGAGAAGATTTTTTCATAATTATAGAAGGCTGGGGGAATAACCCAGCCCTGCTTTAGATACTTGTAGACATGTCTAGGCTGATGATCTACACTGATGTGTGCCTGGTTCATCAAGCATGGCTCTGCTGCATCATCTGGCTTTTTCCTCTCAAACACAGAGCACTTAGGGGTTCTGAGTGGGCTCAGGGGGGAGGGAGGACTGGGATGAAGGAGAGAATATAGAGCAAAAGGAAGAAAGGGACATGACAGCCTAATGAGGGAGAGGACAGCCACAATAAATAAAGAATGAAAGCTCTGGAGGTGGGAAACGAGAAATACAGATAGAAGGACATGCAAGAGCAACCTCTTGGTTGTAGGAAGGAAAATTGCTGTGAGAGAAAATGGCTCAGTGCTGGGGAGGTGGGGGAGACATGAAAGCAAGGGAGTCTCATTTGGCACCAGTACAGCATGACCTGGCAGCCAGGGGAGAGAGGAGGACTCCAGCACTAATGTGTGATTCTTTCTGTGACCCTGGAAAAGTTACATAAACATTGCTCCTGGTTTTATTCCTCTCTAATTTAGGAACAATACTTCCTGCTGTCTCCCCACAGTGTTGAAAGGTCAAATTAGCTAATGGCAGGAAAGTTCTTGAGGATCATTACTACTGTTGTCATTACTGTTATTACTGCTATTTATAACAGGTATAATGGAAGTGTTACTACTGGGGGAGGGAAATAAGGGAGAGGAGAAATGGCAAACATCAAAAGCAGTGACTGGCCATGCTGGGGCCAAGGATCTCTCTCCAGGAGAACTAAGTACTACCTGAGCCAGAAAAACCCATAGTTTAAGGTTTGCCTAATTTATGGAATTACCTGATTGCAGGGCAGATTTTCTTGGCATTTCTGTTTAGAATTCTTGTGAGCAATATGCCAGGAAGCTCACTGTCTAATCATGTGGTGAAAAAAAACCCTCAACAAATGCACTTTGAGAGCCTGCTGATTGTCTGCTTTCTTCTCAGAACCCATCACAAGGCAGCCAGATTTTCTTATGTGGAAACATTCTCCAGATACCCCAAAAAGGCACAGCCCAAAGACAGTCTCATGGCAGTTGGTCACCCTGCTGGTGACCCTGCTACAGCTTCTAGAGCTTGTGGCCATAACAGCAAGTGGAAAGAAGCAACACAAAAGCTGGGGAGGACTTGTAAAGCATCCTGCAAAAAAGGGCACAAGTGCTGTGGGATGGCAAGGCAAGTTCCAAGTGTTTGTCACTTGTTCCTTGTTTTTAGAGCAGACAGAAGGGAGATTAAAGAAATAACTTGATTTCCTACCATGGCATTTCCTGTGATGCTGGGTTTGGCTTTCCCCAGGCTTGAAAAATTGTCCTTGGAGGAGGTAACAAATACAGATTTACAGACACCTCTCCAGCTGGTTTGTTTTCCCAGATGGCAAGGACAGGAGGAGGGAGGGCACAAATGTTATGCTGTGAGGTGAGAGGATGCAAAGCAAAAGAAACTGCCAACAGCAAAAAAATAATAACATGTTCCTGTGCCTATCAGCTTGCACTCAGTGGAAAAGGTGACATTTCTTGAGGTGGGCCACTCCTTGCACATTTTACATGTTGGTTTGTGAGCAAATGATGGTCGGGGGCATCCCAGAGTCTAAGGGCTGTTTGGAGGTGGCATGGAGAGACTGTACAGTGCCAGTGATTTTGGATTATGGGATTATGGAGCAGGTGGTGTCATTGACTGAAATTACCAGGGTTTGTAGTGTTCAGACAGTCTCTTAGCAGGACCTCACCTGCTTTTTAATAATTCCAACTGTTACCACAGGCCCATCTCCAGCTTTATTTGGGCACAGCACCGAGTGAGAAACAAAAAGTGTGAGGCTGAGTTCCCCTCTGTGGGTAAAGCTTTGTGTGTTGGCTCCTGCCATGATGCTTAGAGTGGAGACAGGGACAAGGATGATCAGTGACACCCACACACTGGGAAAATGATAGGAAGAGCAGTGGTGGGGAATGGGAAAGGTGAGATTGCCACTGATCCTCACTCTTCTAAGCTGCCCCACTGCCATGGACTCTGTAGCTTTGAGGCACTGCTGTTCCTCTGTTGGGTGTCCCCATGTTTGCCAGAGACTATGTTGAGCTCACTGTCCAAATGATATAGGAACTGGGTTTTTAATTATTGAAGCCTTGTGAGAAATGTGAGAAAGGTCTGTGACAGGGACAGGATGCCCAAGGAAGCTGTGGCTGCCCCATCCCTGGCAGTGTCCAAGTCCAGGTTGGATGGGGCTTGGAGCAACCTGGGCTGGTGGGAGGTGTCCCTGCCCATGCAGGGGGTTGGGACTGGATGAGCTTTAAGGTCCCTTCCAACACAAACCATTCTGGGATTCTATGAAGCAGGGGGCAGGATGGCAAAGCAGGGTGTAAAAAGAAGTCCCAAGGGCAAAACCTTGGGTGTGCTTGGGGCAGAGCTTGGATCTTGTGCTTGGATCTTTCCAGCAGGCTTAGCTATTTTTACCTCTCACACTGCAAAGCAAATATTAACTCTCAGACATGTGCAGTCGTCCCTGGGTTGGTGTGATCTGGAGAGGGCTGAGCTGTGTCAGATAGAACAGCTCCACAGGGAATGACTTCTTGTAGCCCCTTGAGCTGAGGTGGCCCTGATAATCACTGCAGACCAAACAGGATCAAGTGAACGTGCTCCAGGCCCCAGTGTTTGTATCACCTGGTAATATACCCTCTGTGGCATGCATGGAATGGATTGTTTGCAAAAACCAAAGAGCCAGCAAAGAAATAAAGCTCTCTGATTCTCACATGCACAGGGAGGGTGTGTTCTGCAGGCAAGACTCTGCTGGGATAAAAGCTGGACACAAAGAGCAGGGCAAAGGGATCCCACAAGTGTTCAATGGAGCAAGCACTGCCCTGCACCTGCACTGCCATTGCTTTGCCATGCCTGCTCTGCCTCAGGGACACAGCAGAGCTGCCTTGCCTTGCCTTGCCTGCCTGCTGGGTGCTGTGAACAACAGGAGGGAAAGGTAGGAAGAAGCATTAATGATGTTACAGATGTTTGGTCACACCCTGAGCTGGAGCAGCAGGCAGGGGGAGCCAGGACAGAAGCCATCTCCTGACTTCTGGTCACCTTTTTCCTGTCTCTCTGGGCTGGCAGGAGAGGGACTGTTGGCTGGCAGGAGAGGGACTGTTGGCTGCCACTGGAAAGCATATCAGAGCACTGGGTTGCAGTCAGTGCCTGGGCATATCACAGCTGAAACAAGGTGATTTTCCACCTGTCCTGCAGGTCCTTTTGCTTCTTCTTGTCTCTATGTGCAGTCCATATGTTGCATGTGTCACCTGAGAGCAGCCTTTCCTACTGTCTTTCTGCTTGCTTTTGTCACAGCTCTTCCACATCTGTTGTTCTATCTAACCTGTCCATGTATCCTGGGGACAGGAACTGTCCCTGTTGCTGTGTTTGTACCCTGCCTCTGGAGAGGGACCTGACAAGGTTCTAGGTGTTACCATAGAGCAAACACAGATTAATTCCTTGTCTTGTATATATGTGCAGGGGTGGAGAAAATTTGTTGTTAGTTTTGCCTCTTGTTACAGAAAAGATCCTGGAGGCTTCTTGAAGGCCTGAGTAAAAGCTGTAGCTTAGGTCTGTCTTTCTTAGTGCATTTGCTGCAAGAAGACTTGATTTTCCCTGCCCCTTCCACTTGTAAATGTAAAAATCTCTGTGGGAGCCTAACAGTTCTGTGTTTAAGAAGGTGGAAAATTATCTTAAGAGCTAAGCCTTCTTTCCTCTGCTGGCTCAGGAATTTAGTCACCAAGAGGAGTCAGATGCAAACTCATCCAAGCATGTCTTCTTATCTCTTGGAGCTGAAGCCAGCAATCTGTTTTCCATTCACTTCTTGCCACTTTTTGCTGAGGGCTTGACTGCTGAGATTAACCTTGCTCCCAGGACAGGAAACAATCACACAGGAAATGGAAAGGTGTGGAAGTGCTGGAGCCTGCAGGATACTCCTAGAATGACCTTGAATCCTCACCACCTCTCATGGCTCCCATTCCTACAGCTGGACTGCTGCTCTGGTGCCCACAGCCACTTTGCTTTGTCTCCAGCCCTCAGGAAGTCATTCTGGAAAGACTCCTGGTCCCTCAGAGAGTCTCTGTCTGCACTGGCAGACACACTCCAGAATATTGTCTGCACAGAGAAGGTGATGCTCACTCATCAGGGCACAACAGGAATCTATTGGGATCTGCAGCTCTTGGCAGGCAACACTTCAGTGCTGCTGCATGTGCTTTTTGGAATACCTGCAAAAGGTGAGGTCCTCTCCCCCTTTGTGTCAGGCAGTGTGCCAGTGTCACTCAGCATCCTGGACAGATTCCAGTTTGAGTAAATGCAATTCATTTACCTGAAACCCCTCCTCTGAAAAAAAAAGTGTGAGCAGTTCCTGCTCATTTCAGCTTTCATCAGGTCCAGGCTCAGGCACAGACAGGGGAAGGACTGACTGAGGCAGCACAGCAGGGGAACAGGAGGGGGGGAAAGCCACAGGGAGCAGGAGTGATGTCTCCAGACAAGTCTTGGAAGCCCCAGTGAGGGATAAAAAGCCTTTCCCTCTGAGCAGCACCTACCTCCTGGCACCTGGAAATGGGGAAAGCAGCTCTGACAGCAGAATTTGCTGTCTTGGTCTCTTCAGCCCCCCAGGGAGGGCACAGCACTGGGGGAACCCTCTGCCACAGCCTAGACACTGAATTTTAGCCACTCCTGAGAATCCAGGCAGCATAATATATAAATAAATGCTTAGAGCATGAGCTGATGAATTCAGTGGAGGGGCAGGTGAGCTGATTTTGTCCTGTTAGGTAGAAAATAAATGAATCTGTCTGTTCCTCCACACACCCATGCTGCAAAGAAGCTGTGAGCTGTCTGTGACACTGGTGCAGCCCTGAGCTGGTGACTCTTCTCTGTCTGGAATCAATTACTGCTGAGTTTCTCTGCTGTTGATCAGGATGCTAAAATCAGAGCTGGTGACTGTCAGGGCCAACATGGGGAGTAGATGACCCTTTAAATTTGCTGTGGGGCCTCTCTGATGTAGTACCTGGGGATGCCAGAGGTGTTAGGCTGAAGTTCTCCGTGCTAGGTGTCTTGCTCCAAGCCAAGTAAGTATTTTCATTAACACATTTAAGCTGAATGTGGGAGAAAATACAGTTTTGCCCATGCTAAATAAAAGATTTAATTTTTTTTTAAGCATCAGAAAGATTTCATAGCAGTGCTAACCCTAAAAAATACCATAGTTTAATTTGTTCTTCTGCTGACTACAGTTCAGCCTCTCGAGGTCAGTTCTCTCACTGGGAACCTTATGTGACTACCTGGAATAAATTAGTCTCTCCACTGCTATGCTTTGTAATTGGGATCAGAAATGTTACTGTGGAACAATCCAGAGCACTATGAGAAAAAATCTCTTCCTTGCTTCCCTGCAGAATAAAACAATAACTAATTTGGAAACACTTTCTTTGGCTGGGAGTAAATGTCAATAGCTAAATTCTCACGAGAGCCATGTCTGCAGCAGGGATGGGGAAACCCAGCAGAGACCTGGCTCCAGGGGGAGACCTTTGACTTAACTATTTTTTTGATTGAATTGTCTTAACTGCTCTGTCACGCTGACAGGAGGTTGGGGACAATAGCCAGGAATTTCTGTCTGCTGCATGGGAACCAGTCCCTGCCCTGAGCTGTGACAGGGCATTAAGGCTGAATGAGGGGAGCAGCCCATTCTCTGCAGCCATTCAGCAGCTCTGCAGCTTGGATTTTAGGGTTGAGAGCCACCTCTGAACCCCACAGGGGCTTAAAAATCCCCATCTCCAGCACCAAGCCTGATTCAGTCAGCTGCGTGCTGAGTTTTCTGACCAAGCCAGACTTGGCCCAGTGAGCAGTGTGCGCTCTGAACTGGGTCCAGTTCACTACTGGTCTGGTGGGGCTGTGTAAATCCCAGTAAATAAAAGACCCCAGTCTCACATCTTTGATGTTCCAGTTGTGACCCTGAGAAGTGATTAAAACCTTGAGTGTTGAACTTGGAAACAAGCAGTCAGTTTTCCCTGTGTTTTGCCCCAAAGGCAGAGCTGGTTTAACCCTTTTCCCCAGGTTGCACCAGTGCTCATGTCCTTGTGAGGGACAGGGAAGAGCTGGAAATGCATCATGCCACTGAAAGGAATGCACATGGTTCCAGTGAAATATTTGAAATCAAAAGGTCCAAAGCAGAGAACATTTTACTGTGAGGCTTCTCCTGGGTGAGTCCCAGACTCCTTGCAGCAGAGGCAGCCACCTCCATCAGTTCTTTCATGGAGCAAAATTCTTTCCTCTCTCACCCTGTCAGTTCCTATAAAATCTTTTTTTTTGGCAGCTCAGGAATTCCGAGCAGCCACTTCCAGCAGCTCATTTGTGATGCTTCCCTTCCCATCATCATAATACCTGCCACAGAAAGGGCACTGCTTTGTCACTGCAATTGCTGCTGTTCTGTCAAACCCCAGCTATGCCACCTTCCTGTTTTTTCCAGAGCATTTCCCAGTGTCACTCAGCACACTGACCTGCTGGGGTAACTGCTTACAGTGCCCGTACATATTTCCTTCCTTGCTTCTTGCTTTTATTTTGAGAAGCTCCAGCAAGTAAGTTTTACACTTCAGGACTCACCATTCCTAATAGAAAGGCCACAAAGATGGATTAATCCATCTTAAAAACTACAGAGAGTTTGTTGTTACAAAAGCTCCTCAAAGAAAGGGAAAAGAGGAATAAAGAAAGAAACTTTGTTAAAATAATCAAGAAAGGATCTCAGTTAGACAGCATTCTCTGAACCTCCAGTAACCATAGCAAGCCCAACAAAGGACAGTGGTAATCAGCCTGGTGTATCCTTGGTGATCTGCTTAAGCAACTTCTTGCTTTTACAGTAAGCCAAAAAAAAGGGAGAACAGATGGGTTCAAAGTCTGCTGCAGGATCCACTGAATGACAAGAAGCCTCCTCTAGTGCAAGGAAATGGACTGGAGTGCTGATGCAAAGCAGGACTGGGGTGTCCTTTGGGCATGGGCCACCAGGAGGTGGGAAGAGCAGTGAGCAGGGGAGGCTTTGCTGCAGCAAACCTGAAGGGACTTGGGTTTGCATCAGCCCGAGGAGGCTACTGAAGCGTTTTGTAGTGGGTGTTTCAGGAGGGGCCAGCTTGGCAGGGCAGAGCTGCTTGGCTCCTGAAAGAGCCTGAAAGAATTGGTACATGGGTGGGAAAGAGAAGACAAGAAGGTGGTGTGAGGAGATGCTGAAATCACAGAGGTCTGATGGGATTTCAGGGGAATCAGGAACCATCCTGTAGGTGGTTGGTGGAACAACCTCTGGAAGGGGACAGGTCCCTGCTGAGTGGTTCTGCTTGGCAAGGACTCTGCCCAGGGTCAGGGCACTGAGTGAGGGATCCACAGAGATTCTGTGGGATCTGTGGGACTCTGAGGGTGGTGATGATCCAAACCTTGGCTCTGAGAGCTCGTACATCAAACAGCCAGGACAGAGCAGGGCAGTAGTGATTGTGTCTGGTTACAGGAGGGAAACTGAGGCACAGAAGGAGCCTGCCCTTGCATTTAGACAGCACTTTGACCCGATGGAGATTTGGGGTCAGCTGAAGACTTGCCTTCTTGTTTCCTCCCACCTGAGAGCCACAGGGTGAGGCAGTGCATCCCAGAGGCAGCAGGTGTTCTTGTCAATAGGCTGCCTGGGGGCTGGAGTTTGTTTGCTTTGCTGATAATTGTTACACCGGGGAGAGATAGAGCTTTGTGTTTACAGTGCTGCATGTTTTGTTTGAATCATTCAGCCCTTTCCTTGCAATATCACCACTCCTTAAACGCAAATATTTTCAGAGGAATTCAGAGAGAAGAAATGAATGTGGAAATGTGGAGCATCTGAGCCTTGCTTTGGGAGCCAGTGCCTTGTCTCTGGACTTTTGGTGGAAACCTGGGAGGCTTTTTGCCTCTTTTGACTCCCTGAGTGGCAGCACCAGGTCACAGGCCTGTTATGAATCATGGAATGGTTTGGGTTGAAAGGGACCTTAAAGCTCATCCAGTCCCAGCCCCCTGCATGGGCAGGGACACCTCCCACCAGCCCAGGTTGCTCCAAGCCCCATCCAACCTGGACTTGGACACTGCCAGGGATGGGGCAGCCACAGCTTCCTTGGGCAACCTATTCCAGTGTCTCACTGCTCTCAAATTAAAGAATTTCTTCCTAATGTCCAACCTCAATCTCCCCTCTTCAAGTTTTAAACATTTGCCCCTTGTCCTCTCACTCCACCCCTGTGTCAAAAGCCCTCCCCCAGCTTTCTTGTAGGTCTTGGAATGTCCTGGAATGGAATATTCCATGGAATATTCCATGTCCTGGAATATTTCCCTCCAGGAACTTTCATCCAAGGAAACCCAGGTAAATAGATGAGACAACTGCACGTAAGCAGTAGACAGCTGAGAAGGCTCATGGATTGTTAATAACTCTGTAAAGAACAAGAGATCAATCCTTATCTGCATTTACACTCTCTCTAGGTATGGAATACAGTATTGAAGCTGCTACCAAAAGCTTCTAGTGACAAAAAGTGGGTCTTGTTTTAGGCTTTGCTCATGGATTGGCTTTGGTTTTGGATTTGGCTCATGGTTTGAGAGCCCTTGGCATAGGCATAAGCTGGGATGTACCAGGATTTAAAGAACAGTCTCTTTCAGAACTGGTCATGCTGTTAGCAGCCTTATCAGAAGTATTGTGGGATTTAATCTTCCCTTAAAATCTTTGACTTCACTTTATTTATTATGGTGATTATGGAAGGATACAAATTTGCTTTTTCATTTAAATAAAAAGGAGGAAAAAAGAAATGTCAAACCAACAGGGTTGCAGAGAGAACCTTAAAGCAGTGATTCTGTGGAGTAAAAAAACCTAGAATATAGAATAGATATTTTGTTGATTTTTTTTGAAGTCAGGGTTCAAGGCAGCAGTCAATACCAATGCTCCAGATGAGTATCTCAGTCTTTGAAGTGGCTGCTCTTTGTTACAGGAGGTATTTTCCAAGAATGCCTTTTCTCCATTATATGTGATCTAACATAACAAAACCAAAAAAAATCCCTCCTGTTGACTATATCACAAGTTGATCTAAGCCATATATCCCCCTCTATTGTGTTCCATGGAAACCAGACCCACCTCTTTCCCTGCACAGCACCAACAAACGGGAGCAATACCACAGTTTTTTGTTTGTTATTTATTTATGGTGGCAGCAAGGTCTAATGTTTCATCTCTCACCCTTCCTGGTCATTGTGATACAAGGCTCTTTACATGAAATCTCATTCCTGTGGTTTTATCCATTCTTAAGAAGAAAAGAAAAAAACTCATTCATCACAGGAATGACTTCCTGGTAGGATGAATGACACTGATTTTTGCCTACCTTTGTAAGGGGTTCAGAGAATTTATTAGCTAATGTTTGTGGAAGTCAGATTTTAAGTGTGAGAAGATCCATGAGCCTGGAATACTATTGTTCAGAAGAACAGACCCACTTTGCCTGTGAGAAACACCAAAACCAATGTTCTGGTAAAAAACTGGGTACTACGTGTAGATGTGCTGAGTTACATGGCTGGGTTATGGCTCATTTACACTTTGCCTGGCATGGTTTGGATTGAAGTCACTGAGAGAAGTGTGCATGCAATTTCAGTGCTCAGAAAGTGCTACCCTGTGACCAGCAGCACTTCCCTTTGCCAGGTCAGGGTCTTTAATCCAGTTCAGACACATTTCCTTATCTCAATGTGATGTCTGGGAAGTTGGGGGCCTGAAGGAAGAGAGTACACTTCTGATGTGCCAAGAGATGTCATGGTTAAGTCTGGGCCACGTAACAATTGCTAACAGGCCATAGTTCTGTTGAACAGGGACTTCCAGGTACCTTGAATATCAGATTTTGTGGTTACAGGTTTTATAATAAAAGCTGTTCCTGTTGTACTCCAAACTGGTGGCACTCCCAAGGCTCCAGAACCTTAGGATTCCTGGAGCTTGAACCCGTCTGTAACCTTACCCTCTGCTGTGCTGGCATGTTCTGGCAGAGAGGGAGAGATTTAGTGCACAAGGCTGAGATTCATGGATTTGGGACCAAATTTTTATATCCTCTGCCTTGTCACTTGCTTCTCTGCAGACTTGGCATATCTCTGCTGGCACACTGATGGAGAAAAAGGACTACACCATGCATGTGATGGGCCATACAAAACAGGAGAGAGCTCTAGGATTCTCCTCCTGGCTTTGCCAAAGCATAGCCTTGAGCAGGCTGCTTCCTTTTTCATAAAATGACAATAATTTTCTCCCTTCCTTAAATCCATAGCTGGAAACCCTGCAGAGGTGCTGCAGTCAGTAACCACATACAGCTGTGTGCATCTGCTTTGTTGCTGACCAGTAGGCAAGAAGCTGTTGTGGCTCAGCCAGCTGCATCACCAGGAGGAGCTTGCACACTAAAATCACATCCATGCTCTCCTAATCCCAGTTCTGCCCTTGGGCTTGTGCCTGGGTGCTCTGATCAGGAAGTGTTCCATGGCCCTCTTACTGCTTCCAAACACCAGAGACTTTTCAGGCTCATTCAAAACAAGGTTTTTTGGCAGAATTATTTTGGCTGCTGATCCCCAGCTTCCATCTTTGTGAAAGGCAGTGGAGGGGAGCACAGACCTTTGGGGAAGCCTGCTGGCAAAGGGAGCCAGTGCTGTTTCTCAGACAGGAGCTGAGTTTGGGGCTGGCAGCCTTAATTCCTTCACCAGAAGTGCTGTCTGTGACAGCCAAAGGGTGTGATCCAGGCACTTCTCACCGTTGCTTGCTCCTCTCTCTCTCTCCTGTGCAGGTCGAGGAGGGGGGTAAGGCAGACTCCCTGCCCTCCAAGCTGCAGGCTGGGGATGAAGTGGTGAACATCAACGAGGTGGAGCTGAGCAGCTCCAGGAGAGAGGCCATCTCCCTGGTCAAGGGCTCCTACAAGAAGCTGAAGCTCATTGTCCGCAGGTAGGAAAGCTCCAGCACCCCTTCCCTCCCTCTCTCCTGCCCTGCAGGCTCTCACAGCCATTCCCCTCACATCTTCAGCTGAAAGCCTGTGGCTTCTGACAAATGCCTTGTTTTAAACACACAGGCCTGAGCCTCTTGGCTCTTTTCAGCTAATATTTCTACAACTCCTTTGTCACTGATACATCCAAGCACATGAAATCCGTAACCAAATGTCTTCCAGTGCTTCCCTGCCACTTGACACTCCCAAGATTTACAAGCAGTCCCATCTTCAGAGTGCTGGAGGCTTTGTGAAAGGGTGGCAGTTCTGTACACAGCTCTTGCCTCACTTTCTGCATGGTGTCACTGTTGTGTGGCAGCAGAAAGGTTTCCACTGCCACCAGCAAGGTTTGGAGCTGCTTCATGTTCTGCAGGTGAGTGGCTGTGCTCACTGAGAGCACTCTGACCAATGTTGTACTCAGGATGGGATCCAGGGGAAGAGCAGCCACTTCACCTCCACCTAGCCCTGAATGAGTGGTCTTTCATGTGTTCTGTGTCACTGTCATCACCCTGGCTGTCCCAGGCCTTGTAAATGGTAATGAGTTAGTGATGCCAGCATGCTGGGGTTGAGGCTGTGCTGAGCATAACTCAGCTATGCAAATTGTGCTGATCCTCTTTGTGACAGGAATAATAAACATGGTTGTCTTAGGGGCAGGACAGAGAACTTGAATCTTGATGCACATTCTGAATCAGACATTTCTGGGTCTGGAATTTGTTGTTGTTGTTGGTTGGTTTGTTTGGTTTTTTTAAAGATCTTAATACATATGTTTCCTGCATGCTTTTACTATGGACATGTCCAAGCCCTTTTTTCTCTGTCAGTTCAGTGACAGCTGGTATCACTTGATGAAGTGCTCTGTCCTCAATTTTTATACTTAACCAGAAAGGAATCTGGGTCAAGATCAGGACAGTTAAGGAGCTGTTACTAGCCAAACAAAAAGTGCCAGCTTGGGTCACTAAGCTGGAGCAAGTGACTAACATCTGAGCAGTGATGTCCAACTAGTGCATGTATGAACAACTCCTGCTCTCTGGAGGATCTTCCCTGCTTTTTCTGGCTAAATTCTGTGGTTTAATAAAGCACCTTTAGGTACTGACAAAGACCTTGTGCCAAATTCTGGGTATTCATATACAGAACTGTTCAGTGGTTTGTGTAGCTGTTGGGAAGGTTATTTGCAAAAGTAGTTCACTGCAATTTGAGTGTTTTCCAAAATTAAATGGCTTTTTTTAAGGCCCATGTAGATTGTAGTCCAACTGTGTGGACTGAACACCATGTTTAATTCAGACCAGCTTAGCAAAATTATAAAAGTAGAACCCTTTTGTCAGAGGTTAATCTCAATAAGCTGAGATGAACCAGTAAAATGACTGGTTCTGTTTTGTGCAGAGAATTGTTTCTGTCATTTGATCTACCCACCTAAGAGATAAAAAGAAAAGGGTAGAGAAAAGGACAGACAAGAAGAGCCAGGAGTCCCTTTGCAGTTGTTTCATCCCAGACTTCTTCCTCTCCACTTCCCTTTGATACTCTCATGAGCCACATTCCTCTGGTGGGCACTAACCTGCCTCTGTTGTGGGAAGCCCTTTGGCAGCCTGCAAACTGGAAAAAAGTACCTTGGGGAGATCAGTTCCTGTGTCTCTCAAACTGGAGGCCTGGAGTGGATAAGCTCTGTGTGCCTGGGTGTGTGTGCACACACACAGTAGGATGAGAGGAAATGGTGGAAGTTGTGCCAGGGGAGGATTAGGTTGGATATTAGGAAAAATTTCTTCACTGCAAGAGTGGTGAGAGATTGGAATGGGCTGCCCAGGGAGGTGGTGGAGTCACCATCCCTGGAGGTGTTCAAGAAACACTTGGATGTGCAGCTTCAGGAGATGGTTTGGTGGTTGTGGGAGTTGGATTGAGGTTGGACTCCATCTTAAAGGTCTTTTCCAACCTTGATGATTCAGTGATTGTGTTCTGTGACACACACAAGCACACGTGTGTGTAAGCATGTGTGTCTTTGCACTCGAGCTCAGCAGTGTCACAGCCAGGCCAAATTTCAGCAGGTTCTGGTATTTCCTTGGGAGAGAACTGCCTGAATCATAGAGCCCTATCTCTTGGAAAGCTTTGAGGCCTCTTTCTTCAAGCTAAAAGAGCAAATGAGCAACTCTTTCACTTCCTTGACTGGTTTTCCACATGAATTAGGAATCATGAGAGTCAGAGCCATCCTGATGGGCACCACTCACATGCTTCTCATTACAGCAATGTTACTGACAGAGGAGTTGATCCACCTCTGAAAAGTTGACAATCAGCCTGCAGTGGTTTATATTCCAAAATTACATTCACAGTGTAACATAATAGTTTCTTCTCCCTTATTTTTTACGTTCCCAGGACCTTTTCACCTTTTCATCTCCTTTCTAATGAGTATGCAAAGGTATTTGATGTTTTCCTGCTTTGGAATACTGTAGTGAACTTGAAGAAAATTTGGTTTGGAGCCTTTCATGCTTTCATTTCATCACCACTAGAAAGATCAAGCACGATAACTTTAAGAGGTATTACATTCACATACTATTCCCTTGCCAAGGTACTTTAAGCCCTTTGTGCACACTTAAAGCTCAGTGACAATCCATAAACTTAGAACTAAAAAACTGCAATTACGAGCTAAGAGGCCAACCCTCAGTGCAGGTAATCTGACACAGTCCCAGCTGGCCCTGCAGTGCTGGCATGAAAGCAGCAAAAGAACAAAAATGTGAGGTCCTGACTGCTTTTTGGACAGCGAGTCAGAAGTTTTTCTGAATTCTCTCCATCACTAAAGTGGCAAGACTCAGCACTTTGGCCAGCTGGTGCAAGGTAGAAGGCAATTTTTATTCTCCAGCACTAGAGGGAAAATGGATGAGAAGGGATAAAAGAAGGATCCCAGAGGAGATTGCTGAGAAAGAGGAAAGGGGAAAGTGAATTTCCCACAGCATGAAATGAGATGTGGAAAGATGCAAAAGAAAGCAAAGCAAAGCTGCTCAGTGCAGAGCCTGAGGCCCAGAGAGCCTTCATCTCAGCTAGGGGCATGCTGCTGGGCAGGCAGCAGATCTGTGTGATCAGATGTGAACAAACAAAGGGTTGTAACCCAGGGGTGAGGAAAAGCTCCAGTACCAAGGCTGTGCAGACTGTCTTTACCCCAGACATGAGGAGGTTAGCCACTGGGACTGGTAAAAGCAGCACACCTGTGCTTCCCTCTTGGGATTGTTTGGGGCAAGAAGAAGATGATGGTTTGCAGTACTGCATCATCTGAAAATAAATTATTTCTGGAGTGCTTGGCTGATTTTTGTAAATTGACCATAATGATTTAATGGAAGTGGATCTGAAAACTCAATTTTTAGCCTGTGATATCAGTACTGATGACAGCTCTTGCTTAGGGAGGGACACAAACTCAGGCTGACATGGACTTTACCCCTTAAAAGTCCTATGCAAACAACAGCAAAGTCTGCTTGGTGTATGTAGTTTTGGTTCTTTCCAAACCATATTCAAGGTCAGCATGTTTTCGAAGGTTTGATTCTTTGTTTTTCCAAATAAAAACCCAGGAGCTCTCCATAGCAGTGTGACAGTGACACCAGGCATCACACTGGACAGAAAGAGCAGGGTTTTTTTTAATTCAGATGTATTGTGGTGAGACAAGGAGGACCTACAGAATGCATTTTACCCCTTTTTGTGCAGCCCACGTAGCATACTCAGACTGCTATTTAATCTTGGTTTTTATTTTGGGACAAAGGTAAGCTTTCAGTTCTGGTGGCAGCAGAGAGAGCCCCTGCTTGTGGTACTAAAGAGAACTTGATGTTCAGCACCTTGCTGGGTCTGGAGGCAGGCTGAGGCTCTGCTGGGTTATTGCCCCTGGAATGGCAGCTGCAAAGCTCAGCACTGCTGCCCCAGTGTCAGGCTGCATCAGGCTGATGTTGGGAACAGAGGAATAGAGTGGGAATAGTTATAGTGAAGGGACTGTCAGGGGAAAATCAGACAAAATTCAGTATGAGAAGCAAGGCTAAAATAAATGGAGATGAGAAAAATTACCTATCTCACAAGGGTGCTTAATAAATATGAGTGGTTATAAATAAAGAAATGCTGAGGCTTCACACCTCATTGTGCTGGAGCCAGAACAAGCTGGGGTAAAACTAGCTTGCATCCCAAGGAATTACAGAGCCTGCTTGAGTGTACCTTGGGTGCACTTTCCAGTCCCTGCTAGGTTGAATTCTGATTTCCTTCCCCCCATGCCCTGCTGCCAGTATGTTCTGTGTGCTTGCCACTGGCAAGGGAGATGGAGCTTCCTGGTCTCTTCTGGTCCTTCTTCTGCCATCTGATACATAAAACATTTAGAATTACACAACAAAATTACCTGTTTTCTCCTTCCCTGCTTTTTAATATAGGGCTTTTCAGGACATTTTCCTCTGCTGGCCTAGAAGAAAGCACATTCATTTTATTCTGATGTGTTTCATACCTGAGCAACCAGAGCATAGCACTGCTGGAGTGCTCAGTCCTGCCAGGCAGCTCCTGGGTAAACAGAGAGAGTGAGGGGAGCAGCTTTGGAAATGGGCACTGGGCAAAGAGACAAGAGAGCCTTGTGCTACAGGGAAGGAGAACCCAGCACCAGCCCCTGGTGCCAGCCAAGAAACTGGGTGCTCAGGGGAGAGGGCTCCTCAAGTGGTTCCCAGCAGAGCCTGCAGGATATGTCAGCAGTGCTGGTACCAGCAGAACCAGTCTCATCAAACCTGAGGAATCTGCAGGCTGATGCTGGGGAGATGTTTTTGCTCCTGGGCTGCCAGACTGGGCACAGTAAGTGTGAATCACACTGAGGAGCTGGAGAGACCAGTTTGATTCATTTTCTAACAGGTTTCTCTTCTGTCCTCAGCAGACTACCTTAGGGAGTTTCTGATCCTCAGTTGATCTTTAACCATCTGGAGGAGACTGGAAGCTAAAATAAGCTAAATAAAGCTTAGTTTAAGTGTGAAAGATGGGTTATTTCATCCAGCTTGGGTTTTTTCTGTCAAAGGCTCTCCAACTTCAGTATCTATGCAGAGTTGGGTGCAATTAAAAAAGGGCTCAGGCCTTGGCAGTGGTATCAGTTCCATCTTATTGTGCTGAGCACACTTGTATTGGCTGAAGATAAGGCTCAAAACGTGGGCATTGCCTTGTCTGCTTTACAGCAACCAGTGGCCTACAGCAGTTGCCAAAAATAGACTTGTGCACAGGTCAGTAAGCAAGAATGGCTGTCAGAGCATCACACTGTTTACACACTTTTACACTGGACTTGGTGGTAAGAGCAGCAATTAGATCACTGAGGCATGATGGCAAATGGAGCTGCTCTGCAAATACCACACTGAAGGGAACCAGAGTTGGAGGGACAACAACTCTGAGACCTTTCTAACACAATCTTGAACCAAACCTCCTGCAGCCTTTCCTCAGAGCTGCTCTGGCACCCACTGCTGCCTGGTGCAAGCACCAAGTGATCCTTGTGAGATGACAGTGAAGTGAGGTTGCCACCAGCAGTCTGCTCCATGTTCTCAGTGGGTGCAAAGCATCCATGGACTGGATGGAGTTTGGATGAGTTACCTCAGGTCAGAATTGGGTGTTTTGATTCCTTAAACTGTTGGATCCAGCATCAGTTTTGGCTAAGGAATGCAAAGCTCTATTAAACTTTGTTAGTGGAGAAAGAAGAATTTTTTGCAGAGAATTAACCAATGTTTTAGGCCCTTACTCTTTACATGCTGACATGCAGGAGTCCTGCAGAGCTTTTCTGGGATCCTTGTTTTAGGGTCTAGGCCAGCACATAGGTTTTGCCTGGGGCTGTGAGACATTTGCAGAGGCAGTGAGACTGCCTGAAGCATGAATCTCCACAGAGCTGTGCTTGACAGAAAAACTGCATCCCCCAAAGGTGCAAAACGTGTGTTCTCAGCATCTATGTGCTCAGACATACTTAGTATTACTGATTTGGCAATAAAACATTATATCAAACCTCAAGTACATTCAGTTCCTGTAGCATGGAACCATCTTGTTGCACTCCTGGGGCTCAAGGCATGCAAGTTTGGTGCTTCTGAGAGCACCTTGTTCCCATCTGATGTTTGGGGCTTGGTGCTGGGCATCATCACTGAGATAGATACTACAGCTCTGCTCCTGATCCCTACTCTCAGCTTTACTCACAGCTTTACCTGTCCCAGCTCTCCTGGTGTGTTTCATGGAGAGGGAAGGACATTTGGCTGCAGTATCTCTCATTTTCTGGGGCAGCTCTGCAGTGAGGTGTAAGTAAACCAAGAGATCCCACCATAGGAAAGATCAGTATTCAAGGCAGATGATTTTCTGCTTTCAGGGTCAGCAGTTGGAGGTTTGTGTCTGCCTCAAGCTCAGCAGTGCCTGCAGTTCTTTTCCATCTCAAAGAGCTGTGGACTAAAAATACAAATCAAATAAAGGAGAGGGGATAGAAAACGTTATCCTCATTTCCCTGTTGTGCTAAAGACTGTACAAAAAGAAGGGATTAATCTTATCCTTGTCTATAACTGTAATCTCCATGTTCATTTTCATGCTTCCCTAGGGATTCCTTGGGTTATTCAGCTTATTCTCTTGGCACATCCTTGTCCCCAGGCCCCCTTGTCTGAACGAGGAGACCTGAGCAGCTGTAGCCCTGAGAGTGGGAGTGTCAGAGCTAAGCCAGGCTCTGAGCAGGCTGAGAATTCACCCAGGATACACCCCCTGGGTACACCAGTCCTGTGGCAGAGGAAAACCTGCTGCTCTGTGCCAGGGGCTGCCCTGTCACCTGCTGGGGCTGGGATGACATGTCATAGAATCCCAGAATCCCAGAGTGCCAGGGTGGAAGGGACCTCAAGGATCCCCTGCTCCAACCCTTCTGATATTATTGTTTATCTGAGATCTCTCAGCACCCCAGAGAGCTGAGACTTCAAACTTTCCAAAGTGGGGGAATCCCCCCCTTCCCCTGGGAGACCATTCCAAGGTCTGACTGTCCTCATGGGGAAAAATTTCCCTCTTGTGTCCCATGGGAATCTCCCCAGGAGCACCTTGTGCCCATTGCCCCTTGTCCTGTCCAGGTGACTCCTTGTGACCCATGGGAGTCTCCAGCTGATTTGTGGCCCCCTTTAAGTTCTGGAACATCACAATAAGGTCTCCCCTGAGCCTTCTCTTCTCAAGGCTGAACAGACCCAGTTTCTCAGCCTCTCCTTGTATGCCAGGTGCTCCACTCCTCTGATCATCCTCGTAGCTCTTCTCTGGACCTTTTTGTACAGCAGGGATCAAAACTGGATGCAATGCTCTGGGTGGATACAATATTCCAGGACATTAGACATGCAGGTGGATTTGTCCTGCTCTTTTCCTCTTCCTGCTGTGTCTGCTTGCAGGTGATGTCAGGGAGAAGGTGCTGGGCTACATGGGCTTTCCTCAGCCACAGCAGGGCCAGTGTTGTGTTTTCAGACAAACCTGGTTCAAGTCAACTCATTTAAAGACCTCTGTGGCAAGATCAGGAATTAAACCCAAGCAACCAATATACTTACACTTATGCCATAGGTGGGGTTTTTTGGTTTGGTTTGGTTTGGTTTGGTTTTTTGGCAGCAAATTGCTATAACTAAGGCTTTAAAAAAATCCCAAATAAACAAAAAAAACCAACCTAAAGGAATCAAACCATCTTCCACTCTATCTGATAAATGACCCCATGGAAGTGTGGAAGTGTGGGAGGAAGGTGTCAGTACAACTGACAGTACCACTGACATCTGAGGCTCAGAGCTGACTCAAGGCCATGGAAACTGATGGGAAGATTCCCAGAGGCTGGGAGAGGCTTTGGCTCAGCCCCTCCCTGAGCAGTGATTCCCCTCAGTCAGAGGAGGAATGGGCTGTTCCTGGAGAGAGGGGAAGCTGCTGGCATGTCTACAGCCAGACAAGTGCCAGCACATTTCTTCAGAGAACTCTGTGCACTAATCCTTCCCTCTCATGACACACTAATGTAATTTTGGGTAGCATTTGACAGCACGCCAAAAAATTGCATTGAATAAATCCAGGTTTTGTGAATGAAGTTAATTAGAATAGGTGTTGGCTCAAAACCCATTCTGTAGCAGTGCAGGAGCACGTTTCCAGAGAGCTCCTATGCCACGTGGATAGTTTTTATTCAGTGGTGCTGACTGGGGGAATGGGGAAAGGGGAGATCTACTGACCATGGAAGTTTTAGGGCTGGCAGCTGGAGAGGCCAGAGCTGGCACTAGCCCTGGCAGAGGGCTGGCAGGGTGCTCTGGTGGCTAGCACTGGCCCATGTTCAGTTGGCAGCTCCTCCACGTCTCCTTGTTTCTCAGCTCCTCTTCTGGCAGGTGTCACAGGTGCTCTGCTGTGGGACAGGGAGGGAGTCCTTGAAATTTTCTCTTTTTCCCCCTCTGGAACAATAAGCCTTCAGCTGATGCCTTACATGACCAGACAGCTCCTCAGCTGGTGCTCATGGGTGCCACCAGCCAGAGCCCATCAGGATCCTGCCCCTCTGTCTCTGCAGCCTCTTCCCAGGTAAGGACAGGCTTGAAAATTTCCTTGTGTGCTGGGTCAAACTGGGAAGGGTTTAACGACCTCAATAATCAGTATGTTCATTAGAGGAGTTTTCTGAGCCTTCATCAAAATGTTTGCAGTTCCTATCTTCTTAGGAAGGGTCAGTGAAACACAGGGCAGACAGCTAAGAGTTGAACAGAATTTAATTTTGAAATCTCTGGCAACAGGCTTACTGTCTAGGATTTAATTAGCTCCAGCTTAGGGCTGACAGGCTTTTAGGAAATTTCCCACAGTGAGTAGCAAGTGTGAAGAAGACCTAGATACAATTTTAGGGAGAAAAAAAAGGAAAAAGAAAAAAAAAAGATTTAGGCCACTGATGGGGACAGTGGGAAAATACCTTGGGAAATATCTTGGGAAAACATCTGCTCTCACCCTCTCCATCTGCATTAGTTTGCCTTCTCCAGGCAAAAAATAATCAAACTGGGGGTTGATTTTTCAGAAAGTGACACTGGAAAAGCTGGGAAATCTTCGCCAGCACCACGCAAAAGTGCTTTTTTTTTTTTAATATTTTTTTTGTGTGTGAATCTCCTCCTTTTGGATTTTCCTGAGGATTAGGTCTGTGCAGGATCAGATCACGGGAGGATGAGAAGTGGGACAAACAGGAGTGGGTGCTCTGCCTGCCCTCAGGCAGAGGGCATGAGAACATGATGAAATTCAACAGGGGGAAGTGTAGAGTTTTGCATTTGGGGAAGAACAACACGATGTCCCAGTATAGGTTGGGGGCTGAGCTGCTGGAGAGCAGTGTAGGTGAAAGAGACCTGGGGGTCCTGGTAGACAAGAAGATGCCCATGAGCCAGCAATGTGCCCTTGTGGCCAAGAAGGCCAATGGCATCCTGGGGTGCATTAGAAAGGGGGTGGTTAGTAGGTCAAGAGAGGTTCTCCTCCCCCTCTATTCTGCATTGGTGAGGCCACACCTGGAGTATTGTGTCCAGTTCTGGGCCCCTCAGTTCAAGAAGGACAGGGAAGTGCTTGAAAGAGTCCAGCACAGAGCTACTGAGATGATGAAGGGAGTGGAACATCTCCCTTATGAGGAAAGGCTGAGGGAGCTGGGGCTCTTTAGTTTGGAGAAAAGGAGACTGAGGGGTGACCTCATCAATGTTTTCAAATATGTAAGGGGTGAGTGTCAGGGAGATGGAGTTAGGCTTTTCTCAGTGGTGACCAGTGACAGGACAAGGGGTAATGGGTGTAAATTGGAGCATAGGAGGTTCAAGTTGAATATCAGAAAAAATTTTTTTACTGTAAGGGTGACAGAGCCCTGGAACAGGCTGCCCAGGGGGGTTGTGGAGTCTCCTTCACTGGAGACATTCAAAACCCACCTGGACACGTTCCTAGGGGATGTACTCTAGGGGGCCCTGCTCTGGCAGGGGGGTTGGACTAGATGATCTTTCCAGGTCCCTTCCAACCCCTAGGATTCTATGATTCTATGATTCTATGATTCTCAGGTCCCTGGGCAGATGCCAGGTTCTGGTTACCTGCCCAGGTGGCTGCAGGGGGAGCACTGCCCAGAACTGGATGGCATCACCCTGACTGCAGCTGCTTGGCTTGCATTTCAGGAGCTGACTATAAATATTGATTTACAAGGGGGTTGTTAGTTGGGTGGCATTGATACATGATGATGTATACATATCATCAGCCAGGTTAAATATTAATTTTGTTCAGCCACGTAAATACCCAGGAACATAAAACAAATTCTCTTAAAACTTTTCCACACTTTTCCTGCTTGATTCAAGATTTCATTTGAAAGGGAGGTGTGGTGAGGAAAGGCTGATGTGCACCAACATGATTCTGTGGACAGATATTGAATTTTCCTGGGTTCCTTCAGTAAAACAGATGTTCAGGTGAAGTGGTCACCTTACATTTTTTCATGAATGGGCTTGTGTGGGCCATCCAAATCCCATGGTACTGTTTCTCCCTTGTGGCTGGATAAATGGAATATCTCAGTCAAAGGAGTAGTGAAGAGCAGCAACTGCACAGAGAGGATCAAATGGTCTTTTGTATGCACAGATCTTCCTGGCTGCAGGGAAAGGCAGCCTAACTCTCACACAAATGCAGGTGGACAAAGAGTATTCAGGTGGATGCACCTGCCCAAAACACTGGTTACACCAATAGCTCTAGAATATACAAGGGGGGGGTTTTTTCCCCACATCCATTTCTTTATCTTTGTCCCTGCTTTGACTTTGGCATTAAAAAATGTCAGTAAAACATTTTCATGGAGACTATACCTGCATAAATACACCATAACTTTTATTTTTCTATTGGAGAATGCCTGAGCTAATTAAAATCAGAAATACTGGTTAAAAACACCTCTTTCAGTTGCTGAAAAAGGATCAGTAAACTCAGCTTAGAGTTACCTCATAGTCTGCTCAGGCTTTTTAAAATTACTGCTGTTGTGAGGTGGAATTGCAGGAGGAGAAGGGAAGCAGCAAAGTGCCATCTCTGTCCTGGGGAGCTGGGAAACTCCTCCAGCATCCTGGTGTTGGGCCTGGGGTGCTGGGTTTGGTTCCTGTGGCATTGCTCCATCTGTGCCTCCCTTGTGAAAAGGAGATGCAGCTCTTCTGCCTGGGGGGTGTCAGGAAATTATCTGCTCTCAAAAGGACGATGCATTTGGGCTCTTGAAGTAAAGGAGACATTGGAGAATTATGGTAAAAAGCATGGGTGAGGTTGTGAGTAATGAATGTTTTGGTCCAACAGCCAAATTGGGAGGAAAAAATAGGGTGAAATGGAAGTGAAATTGTGTGATTTGGCCCGAAATGAAATATTTTGCTCTCTATATGGAAAGCAGGTTAATTTCAGATATATCACACAGATTAGGTTACATCACATGTATTTAATGTGTGTTTTCAGCCTTCTCCTGGATCTTAGGGCAGGCTGGTGGGCAGGGGGCAACTGAACCTGGGTCAGGATGGTTCCAGTGTGCTGACAGCAAAAACTCTGCATTTTTGTGCTGTTTCCATGGCCTTCACCCAGAGCCACATGCCCACAGCCTGCTCCTCTGCCAGGAGAAGGGGTGGGGGGACCCCCAAAGCTTTCAGGAGGCAGAAGGGAACCCGATGGGGGTTTTTCCATCCCTGGCCCCGCAGTAGGATTGCTGTGTCCTGCCCTGGGGGCTGAGCCCCTGCTACACCTCCCCTGGGGTCTGCCCCCCCACTCTCCTTTCCCGGGACTTTCTGTGTTCCCGATGAACTTCTTAGGGTGACTTTCAACAAGAAATGACTCCTGCCCTGCTGAGAAGCCTTGCTGATGGGTTTTCATTTCTTTTCCCCTCTCTCCCCCCACCCCGCAGTGTTGAGGGGAGGAGGGGGGGGGGGTGTCAGAGCCGAGTGCCACTTTCACTCCGCACATTTCCCCCTTTCCTCCTCTCGGGCTCGGCTCCTGCCTGTCAGGCCTGCTGACGAGTGCTTGGGAGGAGGGCAGTAACCCGAGCTGCCTCTGCTCAGCAAACCTCCTGCTTTTTTTCCAGCCGCCTTGGTCCTGAGCTGGCTCAGTGCGCAGCACCTGTACCGCAGCGCTGGGCTCCCGGGGCTCCGCTGCCAGAGCCGGGACTGCCCTCCCTTCCTCCTCCTCCTCCTCCTCCGAGGACTGGGCTCTCCAGATGACAGGCAGGGATGGGGATAGCTGAGCCTTGGGCTGGTGCCTCGCAAGGTAAGGAGCCTCCCAGCAGCAGCAGGAAAGCCCGCTTTGTGGGACCTGGGCTTTGGGAAAGGGAGGACAGGAGGCTGAGAGATTCTCTGAGTCCTCAACGTCGTGAGCATCACAAACTACAGAGTGTCCAGGGGGTTTTTCAGCTGCTGTGGTGAGTGAGCTCGCAGCAAACAGAGAGCCAGGGCTGTGCCCCTGTCCCCAGGCCAGCTGCCGAGTGGTGTAAGCAACTCTCCTGGCCTTCGGGCTAGGAAAGTGCCAGAATTTCTCGGGAGAGGTGAAATTCTGAGAGCCTCCAGAGCTGTACAGCATGTTTAAGCCATCCCCTCCCTTGGAGTCAAAGGGTGTTTATAATAATGCTGTGTACCAGGGTGCTGAGTGCAGCAGAGGATCTGCCTCACAGACACACGGTGAGGATGATGTGTTGGGGGCATCCTACAGTTCTGCAGTCTGGAGGAGTCCCTGCTCGAGTAGGTGGCACATTTTGGGCTTCACCTTTTATAAGCTGAGAGCTGTTTACAGCTGTCAGGCCAAGCCACTGCCTGGTGTCAGTGTTTAGTGGCAAATATCCTCCTTTGATTCATCTGGTAACGTTGCAGAGAGCAGAAAGAGGATGTGGAAGAGGCTGATTCCTGAGAGGTGGCAATAGCACAGCTCCAGTGTGGGCATGAACAAACTGACATTAGTTGAAGAGCTGTTGTATCTTATACACACACCTCTCCAGCCTTTCAGATGGGCTGTGAATCATACAGCTAAGTTCATTGAACTTTGGTTTGATTGTTTCCTGAGACATTAACTCCTTTAGTAAACCCATTAACTAATCTTTAAACTCATTAGCTGCTTCATTGCTGTTAGGATATCTTTAACTTGAGGTTTGTTGGGGGTGGGTTTTTTGGTGAATATGGGCCCAACCTGGAGCTATGCACTCAGCTGAAATTGTTGGAGCTGTGTGTTTTTTATACAACCTGATGATCCAGTGGAAGTTGGCAGTTTAAAGAGAGGGAAGATTTGTTCAATAAAACTTGGACTGATTACAGTAGGAAATTCCCAGTCACTTCAGATTTCCTTCTTTTGCCTTGTTGGAGCCAGCTCTTTAAAAACAAATGTAAAGAAGCACCTGTCTGGGCAAGGACTGTCCTTGTGCTGTCAGCTTCAGCCTTTGGAGCACTGGACTGACTTCTCCCAAGGCAGCTGTCCCATGCACACTGGGTGGGTGTCAGAATGGGCCATCAAGGGCAAAACTATTGGGCATGGGAGCAGCCTTGGAGATTCCTGAAGCAGTGGAGCTGACAGAGGGGAAAGAATCTGTTTTACAACACAGATCCCATCAGCCCAAGGCATGGCCTGAGGTTTGCATGGGTGGGCATGTTCCCAGGCTGCAGTGATGTGAGGGACCTCCCATCCTTCACTGGAGGACTCATGTACACCACGAGGCTGCAGGAAGCTCTGCAAATGAAGCATTCAGCTATAAATTAGTCTGGACAATCATGTACAGGCAAGGGATTAGCTTGGGTTCTAATCCACTGCTTGCCTGAGTGATTTGACATCTCCTGTGGTCTTCTTATCAGGCTGTAGATGAGCCAGACATATATTCTGTCTCTCATCCTGGGAAGAATTTGAGCAGAGAGATTTAATGCTCTGTAGTATATAACGTGGAAAAAGGTGAGGTACATAGTATCTGAAATTTTAAGAGATGTCTGACTTAAAGAGACCTGATGGTTGCTTGCTGCAGGTGAATTGAAAAAAATCCTCTAGGGGTGATGTTGCTGTTTTCTCTGATCTGTTTTATAGTCTCTTCAAGATAAGTCTTCCTGAAGCCTTTGAAGGGTTAATGGCAATACCTCATAGAAACCCAAGTGGCTGGAGAAATACCAGATATTAACATTTGCCTCAGTTGCCAAAGCCTGGACGTTTATTTTTTGCTCCTTAGAAATTACAGCCTGCAGGGACCATTTCACAATAAATCCTAGCAGCTTGGCTGTTATAGGGCAACCCATGTGCATAGGCACTTCAGGGCTGTGCCAGCATCTCCTTTTGTTCAACAAAAGTAACAGCAGGAATTTGATTAAAGACTGATAGAAACGAGAGGGAGAGAGAGGGAGAAACATAGGAAAGATTAAAGAAAGAAAGAGCCACCTGGAAACTTCATTCCTCCTTTATTTCTAACTTAAGCTCATAAATACCAAATCTAAACCATTGTGTGTGTGAGAGGGAAGGAAATTTTCCTGCATGCCTGCACAGAAAAGGCTGCACATGCAGACACACAAACCAACTTTTAGCAGAAGTCATACTCTTTTCTTTTCTCAAACTTAATGCTTGCTCCTTATCTGCAGCAGAAGAAAAACGAACCAAAAAATGACTTCATCCCCTGTTGCTTTGGAAGGACAATATTTAGGAAGGTCAGGCAAGTCACAGCCATAGAGGAGAGTGGCCAAGGATTTTGGTTGAACCTGCACATTTTCCAGGCAGCCCTGCAGCTCAGCACAAAGCACACAGCCAGCTGCACAGGGCCAGCACTGCTCTTCCTTGTTACCCTACAGCATCTGCCACGTTGTCTCCCTCCTAACACCCCTCTAAAATCAAAAAGAAAATCAAAGAAGAAAAAAAAAAGCAGTGACCCCAGCAGCCAAAGGCAAATCAGCCCCAAAGAGCCCTCTTCTGTGTGATCAGCAGGGACAGGCAAATCACACTGCAGTCCTTACAGCAGAGGCAGCAAGGCAGTTTGGGTTCAGGAAACCAGAAGGGAACCATTTGGTGTCAAACCAGAATGTCCTGCAGGACTGTGCTGGACTGACTGGCCTCCAGCCTGCTCCTGCCCTGTGGTCAGAGGCAGGCTCAGCTTCTCAGCCAGGATTCTGCAGGGAGCAGAGCTGAAGGCTGAGAGCATGAACTCCCCAGCAGAAGGGTCTTCTCACCAGGGCTGGTGCATATTCCAGGGGCTCCTGCAGGTACTCCTGCCCTACACCAGACCAGATGGAGCAGCAAGGTAGGATGCTGTCCTGGAGTTCAGTGATGCCACTTCTGGTGTCTGTTTTCTCTACACCTGGACATCTCTGCTGCTTAAGTCACACTTTTCCCCACCTGGTGCTTCTAATCCTAGAATGATTTGGGTTGCAAGGGACCTCTCCTCCTTCCTGCTGGGAGCAGGATGCTGGGAGCTTGGTCCTGCAGTTCCTCAGGGAGTAGTAAAACCCCTCCTAATGCAGCATGAATCTGAAATGGAACCAGGATGCCAAATATACTGAAAGCAACATTTATGCAACCTGATAGAGCTGGGGGTGTCCCTGCTGGCTGCAGGGGGTTGGACTGGGTGACCTTGAGAGGTCCCTTCCGACCCAAATCGGTGATTCTGTGATTCTCTGAGCTCAGCTGTGGGAAAATGCAGGGATGGAGAGGGAAAGGCGGGGGGGGAGGACTTACAGGGCTTGGCCCAGGCACCTGGAGGAGAGAGAGGAGAGAGGTCTGGAGGGGGAAGAGCCCTCCCTGTGCCCAAGCCAGGGCCGGAGGAATGCGGGGAATGCGAATGCTATGCTTGAGTGGAGAGCTTCAGAGCCGCTTCGGGGATGGCTCTGCTGCCATCTGTTGTGAGCCCCGCAGGCCCATAGCAACAGCAGCTCAGGAATGGGGCTGCTGCTTTTTTTTGGTTTTGTTTTTTTTTTTTTTTTCCTTCATAAAAAAATTCTTCCTCACCCTCATCCCCGCTCCCGCAGATCCGTCCTCATGAATAAGCAGGATCAGGGCTGGGCTTGGGGCTGGGATTCCTGCTGCAGTGATGTGTGCCAGAGGAGAAAAGGGTCTTTATAGAGCTCAGCTTGGGTTTGGTTTGGGGAGGTGTTCTCCTTTCTGAGCTGTCACAGTCTAGGGACATGAGCTGGGTGTAATTTATTGTTAATTGACAAAATCTCGTTGTTTCCAAATCAGTAGCAGATCTGTAGTTGTCATGAGGTATATTCAGCAAAGTCTCTATTGTCCTTCTTGATAAAACAAAGACCTTTATACTTTATTCTTACAGATGCCAAGGTTATAACTGGTGTAAAACCCCAGTGTGTTGGTCGGTTGTGCTATACAGCACTTGTGTTCCAGCTGGGGAGCTTTGCTCCATGGCCAAATGGTGAGAGCAGACTCTTGGAGCTTTTAGATAACTCATCACCACTCCTGTGAATGAGAGGTGCAAACCTTTACACCCTGGAAAATTTTGCCCTACAAGAACTCTGTCTCTTAAAGCCAACAGCACTGAGAGGATGTGCTGGCAGGAAGGGTTAATGCTGAAAGAACCTTTATTCAGGCAGCAGGGGTGGGAACTGTCTGTCTGTCTGAGTGAATGGTTTTACTCCTTCCTTTCTCCTGGAAATTCAATTCAGAAATGCAGATTTCTTTTCTCCCCACACCTTAACCTTTGTATTTCCTGCTGTCAAGTAGCTGTGGCCTCATTCCTGCAATTTACTCAACCTCTTGAGGTGACTCAACAAAGAGGATTGTTTTTAAGCAAGTGTCTTAATTCCCTCAAGGCACAGAATTACATGTTGTAATTTCATGTCAGAGTTTGAAGAGGTTTGAGGTGAGACATTCAGGAGTTAGGGCTATTCATTTTATCAAACAGTCTATTGATTTCTTCAGTATTTCTCTGCCTAACACAGGAACTTTTAGAGAATCCCCCATAAAGGAGATGGGGTCAGGGAACTGGCAAACCAAAATAAATCTTTCAGGTGTTTGGTGTCATCTGGCTAGAGATGTCATGCAGGGAAGGAAAAGCAGCAGCCCCCTCCTCAGTGCTCAGGGCTGTGTTTGAACAGCTCTGCTGGCTTGATCACAGGGAGGAGGCTATAATTTCACTGAAAGCTGATAGGTGCAGGAGGGGGGATGAAGCTCTCCCTATTGCAGGCAGTTATTATCACTTGACAGCTGTCAGTTTGCAGGAGGTGATTTGCCTTCCTGTCAGCTCTCTGAGAACTGGGTATATTTGCCTAAGGTTGTAGAGAAGGGTAAAAATCCTGCTTTCAAGTGCAGGTATCATTTAACCATGATAAGAGGGCAGGTAAAGCATTTCTCCTGCAAGGCAGCTGTGGAGAACAGGGAAGTAAAGTCTTTCTGGTCCTGCTGAGATGGGAAAAAGCAAGCCATTAAAATCTGATACCTGCCTGCTTTTAATGGGAGAAACATTGAAGAAATAATCTCAGCCCTATCACCACCAAACTATTTTCAGGAGCCATTAGCCTTTCACCTCCTCCTATATTTTTTCTTTTGCTTTTGATCTCATTCAGGGGAAACCAGCAAAGCTTCTGCAACAGGAGATCTGGGGCTTAGCTTTAATCAGGAGCTTACTCACTCCTAACCATGCTCTGCCAGCCTTGCCTTCCCACTGAGAGACCTGCACAGGAACTGGGGGAGTAAGACAATGCACTTGGTGTCTTCAGTCATGCTTACTTCTTCAGTGATCTGGGACAGATATTTTGATGGGTTATGCAATGCTCTCTTCATCTTTAATATCTTTTTCCTCCTTAAAAACTCTTTTCAGCAACCCAGGACTGTGGTCTGTGAGTTGCCAGCTTGAACTGCAGGGATGAGGCTGTTGGTATGAGCTGCACTGAGGGGACACAAACCCCAGCTCAGTTTAACTGTCCCTTAGCATCAAGTTATACCTTTTGTTTCTTTGGATAAAACCCTGGAAATCTCCTGGTGATTCCATGTGAAGGCTGTCTCCAGGGTAGGAGAACTGCTGGTCTGAACTTGCAGGTCTTTCCCAGCTGGTGCAGCTGGAGCTGCTGGTGACCCTGGCAGTCACCAGGTCTGTGTCAGCCTTCCTCTAGCAGCGTGGTCCCCAGAGGTTACCCACAGCTGCATTTAAATGCAGACACTCTACCCCAGGCTTGAGGTGAAAAGATGAGTTGTCTGCATCCTCTGGCTCGTGGTGTCCAGGAGTTCATCTCTAACTGAGCTGCTGTTGTTGCAGGTCTCCAGAACCTAAATGTTCCTCAGGATTTTCCACCTGACGTGGTACTGATGTTCCTTGATGCTGATTTTTTCCCTCTTCATTTGTTTAATTCAGACTGAGATCTGTTTTCATTCCAGCCCAGTTTTACTTCAAAAGTGATCCATCCTTAGTATGTGAGGAAAGTTTCTTTGTTGAAGAGAAGAGAGTGAGAGTGTCAGTCACAAGTGAGATAAAATACAGACACTTTGATTTCAGTGCTGCTGGTCCATATTTCTTTATTTCTTTTTTTTTTTTTCCTTTTCTCTGTGGATGTCAAAAAAGCCCAAAACCCCAATGAATTTCTGCTGCCAGTATATTCAGAGCAACCCATGGCAACAGCTGTATTGCCCATACATCTTCAAGCAGAAAATTGGACATCATCTGGGACAATGCCTCCCATTACAGCCCTACCCAAGGGCCACGTTGCAGTCACGGTGGGAACCATCCCTCCCAGCCCCTGGTTTGTTTGTGTGCACGAGGATCATGCTTATAATATTGCTGTAACATAGCCCTTTGCATCTAATTTAAGCAATACTGGGGCTTTTGTTTGCCTTGCAAGGTCTAACCTAAAGACAAAAGGCCCAGGCCAGCCTGAAGTTGCTGAGGCATCACCAGACCCTCATGTTCACACATACACCCTCTGCCAGAGGAATTTATGGCCCTTACCATGTGCCCTAATGAGGACAAAATGAGACCGTTACATATTCACTTAATTAGTTTGACAGATTTTCATTTAAATATAAAAAGACTTCTGCTCTTTAGAGAACAAAAGGAGAGCTTTGTTTCCAGTGCAGTTTTTGACTCTGCTTTGCTGGAGCAGGAGGCTGGGGGGGTGAGGGAGATGATTTAGTGGGAATAATTCTCATCTTTTGATTTTATGGTGCAGTTTCTTTGCTGCTTTTCCAGTTCCCCTGGAGCACCTTGAGGAGAGCTGTGTCATGTGGCCCTTTCACTTGCAGCCAGGAAAGCCCAAGTGAGACCTTGACTTTTCCAAAGCATGATGAATGCTTTGGGGATCTGGGGGGGTGGGAGGAACTCTAAGAGTATTAGAAAGCTGCCATGAGGGGAACTTCAGTCTCCAGACCTATTAGCTGACTCTGTCTCCCCATGGGTCTAGTTCTTTGGCCTAGCTTATGTCCCAGGGTATCAATGATGGCAACTCTTGCTGCAATAAAAGTTGGGAGCTGGCACTCTAAGCTGGCTTGCAGTTTTATAGCTCCCTTTTCCCAGCTCTGTGTGTTACAAAGAGCTCCAGAGTACAGCAGGAGCCTTGATGCACAGCAGATTGATGCTGGGGCTTGGGCTTTGTGGGAGCCCATTCACTTGTGCTCTTTAATTGGAAATGTTTTCCCAAATGCCTGCTTTTGAAGATTGGCTGTGATTCCTTGGTATGATAAAGTGGGAGAGGGAGTGCACCCTATGTTGCTTTAGGCCCTGGAGCTCACAAACTCTTTTCTCATCTTTGTAGCTGTTCCACGAGAGGATAAAACACAAAGTGAGCTCACAGCCATCCCTGTAACATTTGCCAGCCTGGACACTTCTCAAGCCTTTCCAAACAGAACCAATACTTACCTGCCAGAAGCCTGGTGGCAGTGGCTTCATCCATCTGTCTGGGCAGCTCCTGGGCAGGGTCAGACAACAAATTGGTAAAGAAATGCCACGGTCTGGAGGTCACACCTGAGGTTACCCACGTGCCATAAGCACAGGAAACATTTAGAGAAAATGTGCTGCAAACCCAGCTGCTGCTCTCCATCTGGGAAAATGTTGATGTTTCAGCAGAAATCTCATTTTTAACCTGTTTTGGAAGGAGGTTTTGTTCATGGCTATCACTAGAAAGGAGGAGAGCTTGTAGGCTACCAAGTACCATGCCTCCTTTCCCTCTCTGCCTCTGTTCTGCTCACATTCCTCTCCCCACAGATGGATGCACTCAGCAGCAGTGCCTCTCTCCAGCTATTTTCTCTGCTCTGGACTTAGCAAAGAATCTAATCCTTGCATTGTGGACTTGCACATTCCCCTTTTGTCTCTCAGTTCCATGCAGGCCTGATAGCCTGAAAAGAGGTAAATGGCTGCCCAGGCACACCCAACTTTCTGCTTTTTAAGGTATTACCTTAATAGGACAGCTCAGGCAGTCCAAATTCTTCTGGGGGGTTAGGGGGGAAAGCCCCTTTGATCATATGACTCTGCAGATTTCTGAGTGAGCAGTTCTGGGCAGCAAAACCTGCTGGCAAAAATATTTGTTCAAATTTCAGACAGAGGACTTGCACAGTGTGATGTTTCTCCATGAGGGTCAGTAGGATGGTGTGGGGTAAGGAGTTCAGCAGGTTCTGCCTTAGCAGAGTGGGTCCTGCAAAGGAGGTGTGTTTGGGCCAAAGAGAAAATAAAATATGATGCATCCATGCAAACCTGTGAGTGAGAGCAGCCCAAGAGAGGCACAAGTACCTCCCAAACACTGCTGCTCCAGGAGCCTCATCTTTCCAATGGATCAAGGAGGGTGCTAGCAGGGAAAGTTCCTCTCAGAACTCCAAGGAATCATTTGAGGTCTGTGTAGTTTAGAGTAAATGGTCCCTTTTAGTGTGCCCCATTTCTGTGTGGGGGCAAATTTGTTTGTGGAATGACTTGATTAAAGAGGTGAGCCCAGCCTGAGGAAATCACAGAGCTGGTGCCATGTTATTGAGCAGAAACGTCAAGCTTGATCCTAGGGATCTCTTTGTGTGAGGGAAGCTGAAGGAATGTGTCCCTGCTCCTCAGGCTGTCAGTCTGTGTCAGACACTGAAGTGGCTGTTGGAGGGAATACAATGACAGATTTTTTTCACCTAAATCACTTGAGCCATTTGGAACAAAATGCACTTTGCCACTGCAGCCATGCAGTGTACAGCCCCAGCCAGGGCCCCAGCCACCCTAAAGCTTCCCTCGCTGAGGACAGTGGCACCCTAAGGCATGGTCTCCATTGCCACCTTCTTCAGAGGAGAGCCCAGGTGATGAGGAGCAGGTTTTGTGGTACCTTGGATGTTGGAATGGGCTGCTACAGATAACACCTTGTACCTCCTTCCCCCAGTCTCTTACTGGCTTTGTTTCTTCCCTAGCAACTGGTTAATCTTAAACAAGCTGGGGCTGGGCCTGGCCCTGAAAACTCTCTTCACTGAATCTGCATAACAGAGACCATCTAAAATACGAATAATTTTTAAGGTTAATAGTATTTGAGCAACATAAGAATGACCCTTTATAAAAAGATCAGTGTTCCTTTTAACCTAGTGTTTTGTCTCTAGTGTCGTTTGACAAAGGGAGCTTCAGAGTTCATAGAATTGGCTCCTTTCAATAAACCTGGCAACCACTCCACCCTGGAGACTGATTCTTTGAGTCTTATTTCAGTCTTGCATTTTTTAGGATTTTTTTTCCCCAATATCATCCTGCAGCAGAAAGTTCTGTTCTCAGATACTTGGACACGAGGAAAAAAGTTTTTATTTAATTTCAGCTCCAGCTATTTCTCTTTGGAAGACTTAGCAACAGCTACACCATCTTGCTCTGTACCTTTTTCCACACCTTTTTCACATCCCTTCTGTCTGTGCTCTGTCTTGAGTTCATTCATCTGTCTGTATTCCATGTGCTCCACTGGCATTGCCTCAGCTGTGGGTTTTATTCCTGAAGTGGTTGGGATGTGGAATACTTACCTAACTTTTTTTAAAAGCTACGTGTTGGCCTGATCATTTCTGCATGATGGGCACTTAACATTGCAATTCCTAGGGACATTTCTGTACTGACTAGCAGGAATTCTTAAAAATCATCATGAGTTTTTCCCCCAGAGCCCCAGGTCTGTATCCACCCAAACCCCAAACCTGTGATAGGTTTGGTTTGCTTTAGGCTTGGACTGCCCACTTCAGATCTGCCTCTAGCACAACAGGTTAGTGCTCTTCAACCATTTCAAACATTTCTTTGGTGCATAATGTCCATCTGTGGGGCTGCTCACCTCTGTGTAACAAATCTGAATCCTCATAGAGCTGACAAATTTGTCCTGCACAGGGTTATACACTGGGAGCCAGAAATAAGCACACAACCACTGTATTTACACATCTAACTGCCTCTTGGATGATGCTGGTAAATTCACAGATGCTTGAGGCTCCTCCTTCCCTGTGACATTTTATAAAACAGCTTTCATTCTAAATCTTTTGCAAAATGCATCCTGGCTCAGCCACTGGGACATTTCCCACACCTCCCTTTAACCACTGAGAGCTTATGGCCCAGTTTTCCTCTGGTTTACTATGAATTTCCAGTCCTAGGATGTACCTCCCATATATTGTGTCTAACTGAGAGCAGGCAGAATTTTATTCACAGGTCACACATGTCCATGCTCTGCACACAGAGCTGCAAAATTAGTAGAGAACCCAAAGCATTTTGCCACTTCCAGGAGCTAAATCCTCAGGAGTGCCTTGTCCTTCCTGGAGTCTGCCAGGTTGGCTGCTGGTGTCAGGTAGGATCTGACCTGCTCCTCCACCCAGTGCCAACACAGCACTTTTTCATTAGGGTTCTGAGTGCTTTTATTCCATGTTGTTTGGCTCTCTATTCCTTAGAGCCTGGCTTAGGCTTTTTTAAAATGATCTAACAGAAAGGAGTTTGGTCTTAATGATGAATTAGTGCTGTTGGAATTTGAGCTGCTCTTGTTTTTTCAAGTTATTCTTGTCAGAGAGGCTGTGCTTCTGGAAGAGGAACAGAGGCTGCTCCTTTAGTAAAGCTGACAAAGCAGGAAATGATCAGCCAGCCCTGAACAAAATCCTAATTTAACATTTACTGAGCCACAGTGGGAGAAACCCAGACTCATAAATCAACCTATTACGCCTTCAGACATGAGTTTTTGGAACCTCCCAGGCATTTCTTTTCTCTGCTGCTGATAAGAAGTCTTTTAAGGGCTGAAGCCTCATGATATCATTAGGGACAAGAGCAAATGATGTTGCTCCAGGCCTGGAGTCAAGGCAGTGACCTCACCCCTCTAGAAACAGATCTCAGCAGCTTCAGCTCTGGGTGCAGAAGCCCAAACTGCAGGGAGGTACCAGTGTCTCAGGAAGGAGAGTTGGTCATGTCTGTGTAGAATTGTTGAATTGTTTTAATTAAAAATTACTAATTTAAAAAGGTAGGTTGAAGGTGTCAGACCCTGTCAGAGTGGTTTCAGAGCAAACAAATGCATTCAATGTAGTGCCTGCCCTCTCTCTTTACCAACATGGAAGCAGATGCTGATGTTTCATAAAATTATCTCTTTTTTTAAGGGATCTGAGTAGTACTCTGGACTGACCTTTCCCAAACCATGGCTGTCTTCCAGGAGCAGGTAGTGGAGGGAGCAGGATGCAGTGTAAGCAGCCAGAGGTGTTGGCTGCCATGCATGTCCCAGGAGCTCAGCTTTGGTTGTGGTGTAGGCAGAGCCTTTTAGATCTCCTTCTGCTTCAGCTTGGAGAGAGATGGAGACCATGCCTGTGTCCCATTCTGCTTCCTGGGCTAGAAGCAAGGTGTGTGCAGAGCCATCAAGGAATGTCCCCCTTCTCTCAGTCTCTTTGAGGAAGGTTTCCAGGGGCTCCCTGTGGCCCAGCTCTCCCCAGGGCTACTCATGTGGACAGGAGCTCCATGCTGCCTTTTACTGGGGACTCTGAAGGTTAAACTTCTTTCTTACCCTCTTTTTGCAGCCTGGTTCTGCACCGTGGTGGCCAGGAGGCATTTTGGTGTGTCTGAAATTGAGCCCTTCAACAAACCCCATGCTCAGTCTTAGTGTAGGTGCACAGCTGGTGCTCTGCAAAGAGACAGCAGCCTTCAAGTGAGTGTTTAGTGGCAGAGAAAAACACAAACTGTCAGCACTTAACATTTAAATTTGGGAGTAAGGCAACTAGTATTATTCTTCACTCTTTACTTAGCTCTAACCCCCTTGAAAGCTTTAAGAAAGAATAATTAACCAGTATCTACTTCTAAAAACTCAGCAGTATGCCTCTGTCCTCATAGAAAAAAAAAAAAAAAAGGAAAGGAATGCCTGCAGTTACCTTATATAAAGCCTGATCAGTAGATGTACCACTTTAGGCCGGTTGATGGGTAGATGGTTGATGCTGTAGATGGGTAACTGTCTCCTCTTGGGGCAATTTTGTGCAACTTGGTGTTTTGCTTTGTGCTGGCAGTGGATAGAAGCAAAGAGTGCAGTTTAGCAATGCAGAGATGTGCCACTGGGCTGCTGCTCCTCCAGCAAAGGGGAGGGAAATCCTGTGACTTTGGTGATGTCCATTTAACCTCAGGGGAGATGCCTGTGCCCTCTGCTCTCAGCCTCTCTGCTGGCAGGGCTGGCTGGTAGGAGGGCAGTAGAATAGGAAGCAGATTATGGCTACTGAGCAGAAAAGGGTTTTCTCCTTTATCTGATGGTGGCAGGGAGAGATGAGCTCAAAAATGAGAGAGGCAGGATGCCTGGGTTTCATTTCTGCCTGTGCCACAGAGTCACTGGGAGATGAGAGGCAAGGTGTTTACTTTTGTGTATTTGCATTTCTCTGTCTGTGACAGCCCTTCCTAAGGTGAGGGGTGTGATGAGGCCTAATTACCATGTGCAAAGCACTTTGCAAAATAGATTTTACCGCTGAAGGTATGAAATGTCAATTAAAAGGAAAAAAATAAGGTCTTTCTCTCTAATTTTCAGAGGAATGTCTTTGTACTTGGACTTAGTTGCTGTAACCACAGCCCAGGAGATTTTCCTGCTAAGTAGATGGTGAGAACTGCTTCTTAGCAAAATATCACCTTCCTAAGCCTCAGTCATTCAAGAATGAGCCTTTTGAAGCTAAAAAAGAGAAACAGAGCCTTCATCATCCTCTCTCCCATCCCTCCCCTGGGAGCCCCCAGCTCTACATGGCCCCAGGTGCCCAGGAGCAGGACTCCAGTGCAGGGCATGCAGGACGTGGGTGCTGGTGTAGCTGGAGGGATGCCCTGGCTGCAGTGCCAGGCAGGGAGCTCTCCTGCCTCCCACACACTTTGGAGGTGGGGACACTGCTCACAGAGTGTGACCTTCACCTCTGCTTCCCCTCTTCCCCATTACCTAACTGGTCCTTCTGGTTTTGTGGACCATGAGCACTGCAAACTTGGTTTGCACTTCCAGCACCTCCCAAAGATCGTGTCATAAACAGAGCACCCAGGCAGCTGTAGCTCAGTATCTACAGGATTTCATCTGCATTTCCATCTACATCTGCACTGCTCTGCTCCTGCCATCCCTGTAGTCATGGTATTGCCTGAAAGGCTGGCCTCTTAACTCACTTTTATGCTTATCACTGGCATTTCCCTACCCCTGAGGGTTCTGCAGTGCTTCAGCTCTGGTGAGGGCCACCAGAAATGGAGATGGCAAGGCCCAGGAGGTACCATAAAGCAGTTGTGGCACAGAGGAGAACCCAGGGCAGAACAGCTCTGTGCCTTCCTTCTACTCGTTTGTTAGAAGTTGAAAATAAATCATAGGGCACAGGGCTGGAAGCCATTTTACAGCTCATGGGTTGGGAATGGGTGTGTGTGGGTGTTGGCATCTGCAGGGCTTCAGAGAAAACCAAAAGTTACCCATGGCTGGTTTGCACCCTGGGCAAAAAAAGAGAACTGGGCTAGGAGAGAAGTGGTGAGGACCAGCAGGGAGTTTGGTTTGGCTCCAAATTGCCCATATGCCTGGTGGGGTATTTTGCTTGTTAGTTACATGATTTTACACACCTAAGTGCAGGTGGTCACCAAAAACAGGTTGCATTTGTCCTTCTAGAGAAGCAGTGAAGCAAGAGCCCCTTCCCTGCTCGGGGGTCTCAGGAGGGAGCAGGGAGCACAGGAATGACCCCAGGACCAGCTGCAGGATCTGTAGCACTGAGCAGGAACAGCTCCTGTAAACAGGTTTTCCTGTCATGGATTTGTTAGTCCAAGCCTCTCCTAAGGGTGTTTCTGTGTCTTTACACCCCTGTGTGTACCTACCTGATGCAATGCCACAGGGCACAGCCAGCCTGAGCTGTGTGTGGGCCACCAGGAAAGCACCAGCAGCTCTTTCCAAGCTTTTTGCCTCTCTGCTGAGGACAAATACTAGAGGGAAGGAAGAGGGAAAACCAAGGGATAGAGTGGGAAATGGGAAGAGTCCCAAGAGATGAAGGGGCTGCAGGAATAGCACTGTGTCTCAGCAGAGTTTCCATTGCTAAGGCTTCTTCTCCTCCTTCTGCAGGTTTAGATGGGCACCCCCTCCCCTCATGACTGCAGTGGGACTAATCAGACAATAAGGAATACTCATGTGAGTAAAAGCTTGCAGGCCTGAACTGCCAAGTGATGCCCACACTCATGTTTGTTCTTCCCAGCACTGACTGTGCCCTGGGAGATGTGCAGAGTTGTGTTTTCCAGGGCCCTGAGCTTTTTAGCAGCAGTTGCAAGGTTAATTAGAGCTGTCTTATGACCTCCTGACCCACAGCATGCTCTGGGGTGAAAGGTGCTTTGTTCCTTGTCCCCGTTTTGTCTGACCAGCTGAGGAACAGACAGGCTGAGGAGCTCATCTGCAGTCCAGATAAGGCAGAGAGGTTCAGCAATGTCAGCTTGACTTGATGTGAGTGACTGATCCTGAATTTCTTTTTTAGCAGATGGTAGGGTGAAGCAGCTCCTTTGCAATGCCCCAAATCTTTTTTCATAAACAGCTTGGTCAACTTCATGACCTGGTTCCTATCCCATGGATGCTTTGGATCAGGGCTAGTCCTGCAATGCTTTGTTGGGAAGAGGTAACTGAAAGAGGGGATTGGGACAAAACGTTTTTCAAATACCTGGACAATTCCCTGCCTGGGAGCTGGAGGCAGTGAGTATCCCTTGGAATCAGGACAGGGGCTCTGATTATTGCAGGCTGTTATCTGATAGGAGCCCTGCTCAGGGGTTAGGGACCAGCAGTCCTTGATGCCATCAGAGCAGAGCAAAAGGCAGAGTCAAGCCCTGGGGCAGCAGGAATCTCCAGGAATGCCCTGTGATATCAGGGAGTCCTCATCAGCCCAAAGGGCATTAGGGCCAGCACTGAGGCAGTGCAGCCCCAAGGGCTGATTCAGCAGGCCAGGCCTATTTGTCACACCAGTGTGTTGCCTGTGACCTTACAGCATGGAGGTATTTGCCCCAAATCCATTGATTTGATCAGTGACACTGGCTGGGATGTTTGGAAGCACTGAGTGGCACAGCAGTGTGGCTGCTCTCAGGGCTGCTTCCTGCCCTTCAAGAGATTTGTCTTGTGAGATAGATGAGCCTTCCATCCTCTGTCAGACTCCTCTTTCTCTTTTGTGTTAAGAAGCAAACGTGATGTTCAAAAGTTTTTGTGAGGCTTGCACTTTTCAGGTAACTTCCAAAGAGCTGATTCACAAATAAATGAGGAGATGCCACGTTAACAGCCTGGTCAAGCAGGAGCACAAGCTCTTTTTGAATGTATTGTACCACTTGTGCCTGTTAGGTGTGTGAGGTTGGCTCTGAAAGCACCACTCAGTAGCAGAAAGGCGTGGGGTTTCTTTCTTATGCATGTGTGCACTGAGCTGCATGCCCTGAATCCCATCTGCATCCACAGGTTTGTGTTATGGAAAAACAGTCATTTCTTTTGCAAAATCATCCCCAGCAGCTGGACATGAAACAGCACTTGCTGTTACTGAGAACAGCTCTGAACATGGAAATCTGTGAAGTGCTTGGTGGCAAGCCCCAGTAGGTGCAGTTCTGTACTCCTCAGAGCTGCTGCGACTGATCCTTGCAGCCTTCCTTTGCTCTGCACTGAGTATTCCTCTTTCCATTAGGTTCAGATATGTGAGACCCCATTCTGCTCCCAGCTCTGCCACTTCTCTCCAGGGTGGCACTGGATTTGTGCTTTGCCTAAAGAAAAGTCCTAAGAGTTATTTTTTCATAGTCTCGTTGTGTGTAAGAGGATCTCACTTTCATTTCAAAGTCCTTAAATTTTTTTCTCTCATGGAACTTAATGGGCAGGCATCTTTCATCTGCCTTACCCCTGTGCAGGGGGGAGCTTGTGAGACCTTGTAACAAATGGCTTTTTAAAAGCCTGAATAAGGGTTCCTAGTTACCATAAGCTGCCTAAGAATTCTGCAGGATCTTATCTTTTTAATGAAAATGACTCTGGTGCAAATCTTGTGCCAGTCCTGAGTTCCTGCTGTCACATTTGCTCACCCACGTCTGCTCTCAGGGGCTGGTGTTCAAAGATGGATTCACCAAGGATAACATGTGCTTGATGAGAAGGTTTTTATTTGTCAGTGTCACTGCCATTTCAGGCTCCCTCCAGGGAAATGAGGAGTACACTGGAATAGCTGCTGTGACTGAACAAAGCAGTCATAGTTCATGCTGAAGGGAGATGGTATTATTAAACATTGCTGTTTCTGTGAGGCAGGAATGAGGAAAGATTCTAAGAGCATTCCAGGAAAAGCATTCTCTGATTACCTTCAGGAAGATATCCTGGTACACAGGCATGGTGCCCTGCCCAGCTCCTGAGCTCTGCCACTGGCTTTCCTTACTCCTTCTCCTGCAGGTAGATGTTTCCAACATCCTTTTTCTGGAGAAAGAGAGAAGAATGGGGTAGAGGCTGGAAAGCAGGTCCCTGGGAATTTGGCCCCACATCTTATGTCCATTCCTAAAAAAAATTGTAAAATGTAAAAAAGTCAATCATCTGTCTGCTAGCCCATGTTCTTTAAGGTTAAGCCAAGCAGGATTCCTGCTGTCTCAGGAGCTAATCTCTGGGAGCTGTCCTTACTGATCACCACCCCTTATCACCATGGGTAGGACCCATGGGTGATGCCTGTTTCCCAAAAGCAGGGGCAGGATTTGTTCCTGAGGTCAAGAGACCACCTTGCTCCTTTGCCAGATGGGAAGCACAACCTTTCCAACCAGTCTGCCAGCTCAGTTATTGAGCAACCTGCTTTGTTTATGCTGTAAAACCTGGCTCCTGCTTTGAGTGGGGTTTGCCAGAGGGCACAACAACAGAGTGAGTTCCTTTAAATCCTGGGCATCAACTGCACCCAGTCCTAGAGATGCAGGGAGGAGGCTTCTCTTAGGCTGATGGGTTTATTCTCAGTCACATTCCTGTGCCCCTGGTGGAAGAAACAGGGGGGGCAAATGGGGCAGAATAGAGCTCCTGAAATGTGCTCCATGACTCTGTGCTGCTGGGGGATTAAAGTCAGCCCCATGGACAATGGGGGCTTTAACTCCCTGCAGATCTTTCACCTGACATTGTCTTTAAACCCATCTGGGCTCTAACAGAAATGAAGGTGAATTAGAGGGAGATTTGCCATGAAACCTGAGCTAAAGACTCTTGAAGCTGTTAATACACACCTTGGGCTCAGACCTGCAGTGCACCTTTCATGGTGAATCTTCCAAAAATCAGTGGGTGGTGGCTTCAGGCATGAAGGTCGTGAGGTTTTCACTACTCACTTTACTTGTCAGTACTGACACAGTTAAAAACAAACTAAAAATGCATGGGTGACACTTTGGCCTGGCTCTGACCTGTCCCAGGGTCTGGAAATGGCTCTACTCATAATTCCATTGCCTTCATCACTTACTGGGGACCTTTGTTGGGCTTCTCATGCAGAAGAAGAGGTTGCTGCCACCAGGAGGTTGCAGTGCAGTGCCATCTCCTGTTGCAGGCAGTGTCCCCAGGAAGGGCATCAGCAGAGCTGAGAAGAAGGCTCACCAAAAGCAGTGGTTCCCAAATGACTGCCAAACATTCTGGTTTGAACCAGCAAAGCTTTAAGATCATGATCAGCTGTAAGAATGTGAGCAATTCCACTGAAAGGATCTGGATCCCCCCCGTGCTGGTGTGGGGACAGCAGGAGCAGCCCTGGAGGATCAAGCCCTTGGGTATAGAGCCCATGTGCTGGAGGAGGTGACTGCCAGCACCCCTGGAATTTAGGGAAACAGCACACTGGGCTTCTTTGTTTAATGTCTGTCTGAAGTCCTCAAACTGTGCAAGCTGAGATCAACAGAGGAGGCTAAAACCTCTAACACCAATTTCTCTGCTTTGCTGACAGCAATGTCAGGCACAAAATCAAATTCTTTCTGCATGTCAGGTAAGTCAAAGACAGCAGAGTGCCCCAGAAGGGGATTCTTGGGGATTTATGTTCCATCAACAAGATGAGTGATAATTAAAGCCTGAATATTTCTGCTAAGCTGGGAAACAAAAGGAACCCTCTTAATTCCTTAAATTCCTCATGCCAGGCTGTAAAATCTATTCCATTCATGCCTGTGTCTTGCTGCTTGTTCCCTCTGTGTCTCTGTCTTTAGTATTCAGGCACCTGTCTGTAAGCAGCGTGCTGCAGGTTCTCAGGGTGGCTTTCTTCTCCTCTCTCTCTGCCCTTGGGCTTGTGGCTTTGACACTGAGGCCTTGTTGTCTGCAGAGACAGTGGAGCAGAGCTCCCCAGCTTGCCTGCCCCCCATAACTTCATTCTTGGAAAGTTTCTGAGTTTCCCGGGTGATAAAACATGAGCAACGTTTGCTCTGACCCGAATCATTTCTGAAGGCATTCAGCCCTGTTTTGTGATGAGGGTTACTCAGGGTGGGTGGTGGGGCATGAGAATTTCCCAGCCATGGCAATTCCTGAAAAGTGTCAGAAAGTCACTGCCTGCACCTCTTGCTCTGCAGGGTTGGTTTCATGAGGTTTTGGGGTCTGTGCTGAAAATCACATCTGACATGCTGGAGGCTGAGAGGCAGAACAAGCCAGCACATTATGGATCAGCTGTCACTGCCTTCCCCCAGCTCCCACCAAAAGGAAAAATTAAAAAAAAAAAAAAAAGAAAAGAAAAAAAAAGAGGAAAGCCATAAAAAAAAGCAAGCCCCAGGTCTGCAGGGAGAGCAGCTCTCAGCCTGTCCATGAGCACTGCTAGTAGAGTGTGGCTTAGAATAACAGGATAGTGGAGTGTTTGCAGACTTGTAAAAACCTCCAGTTATTCACTGCAGACCAAACTAATGAATCAAGCAGGACAGTGTCTGATACTGTTAAAAAACCCTATAAAATGATAAAAAAACAACTCAGTAAATGGCTTGGAATGTTGTGGGTTGACTGCATGGGATTTTAAAATTTTCCTTGCATTACTTATCCCCTTAAAATTAATAGTGTATGCATGATGGGTGGCTCAGGGCTTTGCAGAGAGCTCACTAGCAGTTCTCAAGCAGTGACTTTGGGGTCTGAGTGTGTTCTGCCTTATTCTGGAGTAAATGGGAAATAACTGTGAGCACCACATGTTTATTTTTCTTGATATATAGTATGTGCTAGGGAATAATAAGACCTTGAATGTCTGGCCTTTGCCAAGAGACATCCAGGCCTCTCCAAAGACTCTCAGTCACTTTATCTGGTTTTTACTGCATTTCTTGTGCAGAAGGATTGTCTGGTTACATGGGTGCATTGGCTGCAGTGAGGACATCCTCCAGTTCTGCTCCCCAGCTCACAAGACCAAAGTCACATTTGGTAGAAATCAAAAAGCTTCAGTTTTTATCTTTGGAAATATTCAGTCACAGGTCCAAACTTTTTAAAAACCCACAACATGTCCTTAAGAGCTGAAATAAAATACTGGGACTGAATCAAAAGCCTAGTTCTGAAACCCCTCATATGTGGAGCTGGGCAGTTTTCCTTGATGAGTCTCTGAGAACTTGCATTTTCACATTTTTATTCTTATAACCATATTTTATCTATAACCAGCAGTAAATCAGTAGTAACAGTGGTGGGTCTGGTAGTCCAGAACCCTGTCAGCAAAACAAAACAACAAAAAAAAGACATGGGAATTTGGGGATTAAAAGATAAAATATTTCTATTTCAGGTGACTTATTCTTCCCCTCTCTTTAGAAGGTTGGGTTTTGTGGAGGGATGTTATGTCACACATTTCCTCACAGTTTATCTGCCTGGGGAGAGGAGGAAAGCCATCAGGAGAGACATTGCTCCAGCAAACCTGCTAACTGAGTAGGAACCTTCCCAGGACAGTGTGGTGTCATTTCCCTGTCCCATGGCAGTGGCTTTCCTCATGAAAATAATAATTTTCTGTCAGAGCCAAAGCATTTTTTAGCTTGAGACTTCCTTTCCTCTTCGAAACACGTGGAAACTCTGAACAGGATCATGTAGCAGCCAGGCCCCCATCATAGGCATTGACTTGGCCTTTCCTGAGCACATTGGCAGCTCATGGCCAAAGGTCCTTCTACAACAGCTCTGCCAGCAGGATGCAGGAAGGTTTGTGGCTCATCTGATGGCAACTGAACAGACAGGGGTTTAATGGAGCCTCAGTTATGTATGAATATTTGCAGAAGGAAGGTCCTGCTTTGAGCAAAGCTCTTGGGCAGGCACTTCAGATTAACAGAAGTACAAATGTTTTCTTGTGTCTTGGAACTGATGAATGCCAAGGTGCCTTCATTTTCCCCAGGACTTGCTTTAACCCTTAAAAACCATGTCTCTGACAGGTAACTTTGAACCTTTTCCTGTATAAATGTTGTCACAGGGGCAGTAGGGCAGACTGAAGAAAGCCACCAAAGGAATCTTAGCAGGAGTTTCACTCTGTGAACCTGTGAAGCACTTACTTGATGTGACATGGTAAAGCTTCACATCTCACTGTTAAACCTGAAGCTTTCAGCTGGGTGCAGAACACTGGTAATGGTGCTCACTGACTTATCTGCCTCAGTAGGATGTGCTTCTGAGGAGGAGATGTCACAGCATTTATAGGAGAGGATGGTCTCTTTTCCTTACCCTGGGAAGTGGCTGAGTCAGAGCCCGACTGCATTTTCTGCGGGCAGAATAAATCAGATTAAGAAGCTAAATGCAGCTTTTGTGTTGCAATAGGAGGAAGTTTACATTGCCTTAAAATGTTCTCCTGCATTCCCTGTGGTTGGGATGCTTTTGCTCCATCCTTGTTCATTGCCTTTATTCCATTCCCTGCAGTGACACAGTGCATGTCCTGGTCACGTTGTGACTGTCGAGAGCCACACTTTTATTTTCAGTGTCCCAGTTACCTTTGCAACTGCTCCTAACTTGTCACCATAAGTGTTTCTCTCCTGAGACAGAAAGCAGGGCTTGCTGGCCAGCATGTGCTCAGAAATGCCCAATATTAGCATCATTCTGCCCACCTACCTGAGCTGCAGCCAGTGGCAGAGACAGCTCCTGCTTTTCCTCCTGTGTCTCATGGGAACTTGCAAATTCTGACCCCAGAGCAAGAATCAGAGGATATTTCTTTTTCTTTTCAGGAGTGCCATTGACAAGGGTTTATGTCCCAGGTCTGACATGTGAATGAATACCCTGTCATTTATGCTCTGTTGTGTTTTACCATTTAATTACAGCATTACACAGGGCCCCTCTGGGGTCTCAGGGGTGCCTGGACAGATGATGTTAATCCAGTCAAGACAAATTCTAAAGCAAAATCTTCCATTGCCTGCAGTGCTTGACAAGAACCCATCCAGCAAACCATCTTGTTGGGAAGCACTAGCAAGGCCATGGTTGGCATCCCTGGTGATCTTTAATCCAGGGTGTAGCTGCTTTCAGCATTAGCAGCTTCAGAGGTGTGCACAATGAGAAGGGAGAAACCATCCTTGGGTAATTTGACAGAACAATTTGCTACCTGGCAGTCTAGTGACCAAACGTAATTAAAAATATTCCTGTCTTCAGCACAAGGCTTGTGAATCTGTCCTGCCTGTCTGTAATTACAGATGCTAAGTGGATGTATTGGTTTGGGAGTGACATTATTGGTACTTTCCTTGCTTTTGTCCTCTTTTATGGTGGCATGTCCTTTGGGACATCTGGAGGAGTTCAGTGTCAGAAGTGAGGAGGGAAGGAGCAGAGCAGGAGGAGGCTGAAGATCAAAGAAGAGCACTGTCCTTCTGCCTGGGTGCTCTTTAAAAAAAACATTTTGAATTTCAGGGCATCATTAATGAAGCTCAGGGTAGACTGATATCGTGTTACTGATGTAGTGAGAAGACACAGCCCCCTGGCATGGGGAAGGAAAAATAACCATAAATTTAGCAAGTACACACTGTAGCAGGACAGTGAGAGGGCAGGGCAGAGCTCACTTGGGAAAAGTAGACATTTCTGGGGGAAAAGATGTAATTTCCCCCAGAGCAAGCACAGCAGATTGCAGTGAAGTGGTGGGGTGAGCTCCCACACCACGTCTGTGATGTGCTTGTGCCCTGGTTCCCATCCCAACCTGACCTACAGGCCAAGCTTGCAATCAGAAGGGATCCTTATCTTTTGTCTCCTTTTCCAAAACTGTGTGAATGGCTTGAGCAGGAGGCTTTGAAGTCAGTGAGGTCTGCAAACCACCTTGTGCTTTGAAAACTCAGGTCATGAGTTTAAAACTCAGATCCTGCTTTTTAAGGATCTTCATCTACAATTTTAGCAGAGCTTTAGCTTCCCTGTCTAAATGGAAGGTCGAATAATTCCTTATTTCTTCAGCTTCTGCAGCAGGGGGAGTGGGGCAAAAACCATTAGTTTATAAGAAAATCTTAAATTAATTTAGTGTCAATGGACCTAACTGAGACACTCTCTTTCAGAACATAGTAAGGAATTAAATAATTTTATAAATGATGTGTAGTGTCCCCTGTGAGAAATTAATGATTTAATTTAATAGGATGGCACAAAATATAGGCAGAAAGGTTCTCACATGTGATCCAGCAAGGTGACTTTTTCTCAGAAGGATTCCCTTGTCTGCCTTTCTCTGGGTTTCATTTTCTGTGTGGTTTCTCTGTCATTTAGCTGGGGCTCCCTTATTAATTTCATCATACTGCTTCCTGCCTTTTTCATCTCTTTCTCTTCCCCTCCAGGGCAGGTGAGAGGCAGCAGCAGTGAAGGGGAGGAGGGACCCATGTGACAAAAGCTTTTCCCCAGCTGCCAGCCCTGCTGTTCTGCTCTGTGTGGGGAAGGAAGGGACTTTCCCAGGGCTGGTTCTCATTGCTGGAGGAGAAGAGGCCAAGAAAAACCAGGCTATTGCCCAACCACAGCCTTTAGTTCCCAACGTAAGGGCTGGGTTGAGAGCACCTCTAGGTGTGGCTGTGAAACTGGCAGTAAAGGGTAACTGATCAAACCCAGAAAGGATGTGAGAACTGCTGGGATTACCTTTGCTTCTTTTTATTATCATTTCCCAATGAGCTGTGACTCCACTGTGAAACTGAAAGAGGAGATTTTCTGGTTATTTATAAGAACATTTCAGACTCGGAAGTTAAGTGTAGGGTGGGAGAAATCATCACTCCTTTGTGCAGGTCTGTGAGGCAGTGCTGATCTCCTGGAGCTCTGGCAGCTCAGGATCACTCAAACAGATGGCCTGCTATTCACAGCATCCCAGAGTGCCAGGGTGGAAGGGACCTCAAGGACCCCCTGCTCCAACCCTTCTGATATTATTGTTTATCTGAGATCTCTCAGCACCCCAGAGAGCTGAGACTTCAAACTTTCACAAGTGGGGGAATCCCCCCCTTCCCCTGGGAGACCATTCCAAGGTCTGACTGTCCTCATGGGGAAAAATTTCCCTCTTGTGTCCCATGGGAATCTCCCCAGGAGCACCTTGTGCCCATTGCCCCTTGTCCTGTCCAGGTGACTCCTTGTGACCAGGGAGTCTCCAGCTGATTTGTGGCCCCCTTTAAGTTCTGGAACATCACAATAAGGTCTCCCCTGAGCCTTCTCTTCTCAAGGCTGAACAAACCCAGTTCATAGGAGATGGCAGTGCTTTCCTAAGGGGTAGCAAACAGGTTAGCTTCTCCCTCTTGCATCCCTCTGCTGCTCCTTTTGCTGTGCCTTGCTGCAGTCCATCAGGTCAGTGCCATCAGTCATTCCTGCAGTGTCAGCATGCACCAGGCTGGGGCTGCCTGCAGCTCTCCTTACTGCTGCCTGCATGTTCAAAGGGTGAGCAGGGCAGGCTCCTGCTGCCTCCCTGCCTCTGGCCTGCCTTCCCCAGCACATCCCACAGTGCTGATGGGGCAGGGACACCCTCCTGGCAGAGCTCCCCTGCAGCCCACCCTGCAGACACCTCAGAAGATCCTTCTGGACCCCATCCCAACCGTGCGTATCCCACCTGGGCCAACCCTCACGGCCCACTTGGTGCTTCACCACCCCAGCTGGCCACACCAGACCTCCTGCAAAGCCTTTTGCTGTGGCTTCTTAGCATCTATCGTGAAAACTTTTGCTCCTTTTGCCTGTCATGTTTTGTGAGTGATTTGTGACCCTCAGAGACCGGGGGACCGGGGATGATGAATTTGGCTGCCAACTCTCATTCTGGGTTGTGCTGTTTACTTCTTCACCTAAGCATGAACCTGTGTGGGTCAACACAGCTGGATCTGCTATGTTGGGACAACCATAGCAAATGGCATTTTGCTGTGAAGCAGCCCCAGCCTGGCCCAGGCCACGGGCAGCAACCTGTAAATGGTGCTGTCAATGTTTGTTTGCATCCTGCATTTGTCTCATGCTCAGTCCCTGGAAGGACTCACTCCATGCAGTGACAGGGTTTGTCCCTGCTGTTGAATGTGGTGGTAGAGCTGGTGACAAGTGGATCAGCACAGCATTGTATCACCCTGGGAGCTGAATGGCAGGTGGGCACTCAGACAAGTCCTGTCCTCCCTTCATTTGCATGTGTGATTAGATGTGTGCATAATATTTGCTCCTTTTCTGTCAGTTTGTTTATTCAAGGGCTGGCTAGGAGATTATCAGTAGTTACCTGAAGTGGTAGAGACTGCAGAGAGCTCTGTTTTCCAGACCCAACACTGGACTTGTGATCTTGTGGCTTCAGTTCTAGAGAACAATCTGCTTTACCTTTCTTTCTTTCACAGATGCAGAACTGCCCACAGTGGCACTGGGTATTTTCTCTCATCAGGAGTAAGGACCTAGGACACCAGGTGTGGAGCAGCCTTGCTCTGTACCAACACTGTGTCTGATAATTTAACCTTAACCTTATAAAATGTCAGGACATCTTCCTCTTCTGCCTGCTGGCTCTCCATCCTTAGTGCAAACTGCACTGAGGTATTTTGTAGGGATTGGGAGTGGATTGAGGGCAGGGACTCATTTTCAGTGCCTGCTGCTCACCTGTTAAGTGGTCACTCTTTCAGTGCTCCCTTGTCACAGAGTCTTGAATTACTCTGTGATTCCTGAGGACTTCACTGCTCAAGTCACTACTTTTTTGGGGGTCCAGGTGTTTGGGAATTAAAATACAACTTGGCTTGGCTTTACAGAAATACTTCATATCTATGACAGTGCCAAGAAAATCATCATGAGATGCAGCCTAGACACTACTGAATCTAGTAATTCTTATTTAGATAGCTACACTTTTAGGTGTTTCACCTAACTCCAGATGAAGTCATTTTCTACCACTTAGAAATTCAAGTGTTTCTGTTCTTTTGTTGTTTACTGTGTTACGTGTGGATTCCTCTGCTTGGCTTTCAGTGTAAGTAAACCACAGTTTATTTTGTGAGGGAAGCTAAGAAGAAGTCAATTGTTTGACAGCAGAGGGTGACTGATATCATGGTACCACAGCATCGTGAGGTTTTGGAAGTTAAAAAAAATGAAGGTTAATCCAATTATGCCTTTACACGTGTGGCAAATGTAGTTTTCATTGCAGGAAGTGGTAAGCTCCTCCCAGAGGACTAATAACAGGATGGAGCAGCCAGAGTCACTGCTCTGCAAAGCAGCTCTGCAGCTCAGAGTGAGCATCACCAGCACCTCCATCCCTGTGTGACACAGACTGCCACAGGCTTGTGCCTCTTTGTCACAAACAGGCAAACCACAGGATTCCTGGGTTTGGGAGAGACTTAAATGAGTGCAGCCCACGCTGAGACGGAGCAAGAAGACTTTCCTAAGGGTGTTCATAGGATCACAAATTAATTCATTTCATCAGCATCTTGAAAATGTCTCAGACCAAGCTCATTGCTGGAGAGCAGACCAGAGTCCTGTGTTCCAGTGCTGTTGGTGGCACATCAGCTCTCTTTATAAATACATACTTTCCCTACAAAGATGGTGATGAGCATCTGCAGGTCTGAATCTACCTTTGCAAGCTTAGAGGTTTTCATTTCTCTGTGGTTTGTAGCTGCTCTGTGCTCCCACTACTAAATTCTTTGCAGTTGAAGTTCCCTTTTTGGTTTTATTGGTTTGTGTAGTGGTTACTTGTGAAGCAGCATGGGAAAGTAGTTGATTTATTCTTCTTACCAAGACTTTGGGGGATTCCAAGTGTATTCTGGCATCCAAACCTATTAAATTCAGGCAAGCTTCTGGCATTTGTCTTTTCCTGTTGATTAAGTAACAATTCTTCCTTCTGGAAACAAATTGCAGTTGGCCTGAGCCCTGGTCACAGAGGTGTGCTCTGTGTATACCTGGGGCAACTGAGACTGCAGCTCCCACATTTTGACAGAATTGAATCTGGAGCAGAAACTTCACACTCTTGACACCTTTTGAAGCATTTTTCTTTGTTTTCCCTCATACCATTCAGAACTTTGGTCTCTGGTTTTGGTGACTTCATCATGACCCCCCAGGTCTGGTGATCAGGGTGCTGAGATCCTGCCAAAAGGTACAGACAGGGTGGGGACCTTGTCATCAGGAGCTTACATCAGAGTTGTGCAAACTGCATTTAACTGCAAATTACTAAGTGATAAGAGTCAGTGCTCCTTACTTGCTCTTAAATTAGATTACTCACCTCTTAGTGAGCTGGATGGAGGGGGCAGAAGAGATGGCAGCAGCAGAAACATTCTTAGAAAGCAGAACAACTCTCAGAGCAAACCAGGAGTGCATGTTACCTGTGGGACATGGCAGTGTGTATGATAAATATGAAACTGAGCCCACAGAGGCTGTGGGGCAGTGGGGAAGATGGTTATATTATACAGGTTAAAGCTTTAGAGGATTTCATCAGCAGCACAGAGGCTGTGGGCTGACAGAAGGTTTCTAAGAGGCAGCTTTGCTTCTGGGCAGCTGCAACCTGGAGCAGTTGGAGGCTGGGTACTGCCTTTGATAGGGCTGTTTGCAGACCCCTGTCTTTCCTCAACCTGAGGATATTATAAGGACAAAGCCATAAGGATGGGACATATTTTCTGTACTCTTCTGGCTCTGCCTTTCCCTGGGCTTTGTCAGTGTGAATTATCTCTCATCAGAACAGTGAGGATCAGCTGGAAGGAACCTTCCATTAAATGCTGGCTACTGACTTGCACATAAGACTGCAAGCAAAAACTCTATTTGTTAGACCTTTATAAAGCCATTAAAGTAGAAGTGACCACTGACCTAGAAACAGGGCAGCTGCATCCCTGGCAGTCACCACAGCAGCCTCTTGGTGACCTAGTTTCTCCCAGCACTCAGCATCATGCTGCACAAGCCTGAATCCTTCCCAGTAAACTAAGCAACAAATACTTCTGACTGCTGAGGCTTTGGAGAGGTTGTAAATGAAGTGGTAAAATAGAAGGAACCCTGAGGTTTATAACTGCTTGGAAAAATCTGGCTCAAGATAAAACCCCCAAGGCAAGAGTTGTGAAATTACCTGAAGTGCCTGAGCAGCTGCTTCAGATTTAAATGACCAAGTCCCAGTTTTCAGGCATAGGCCAGATTGCACAGGACCCATTAAACTTGTGGACACCCAATGTTTCTGGATGTTTTGGGAAAGGTGACCTTGTATCTGCTGTTTAATCCCAGAGCTGCTGTGCTTCCAACAGCAGGAATATTACAAGGGGGGAGGGGAGTGCTGGAGACTTTTAGGATGCAAACCCAGCTAAAAAACTAACCTGATTTTCAGCCTGTGGGGCAGTTTCTCAGTGTTTGCTCCCACTTAGGCTGTGGAGTGTAGAGTAGAGCAGAAATTGATATTCTGCCTGCTCTGCAAGCCCTGTCTGCCTGGACATGATGGTTCTGCTTCCCAGCCTGCATCTTTGTCAGCTTGCTAACAGCCTTCCACTTTACACCCAGCCATGAGCCTGACCTTATCTCTGGAGCTAACAATATAAAACATGAGACATGCACTCAGCAGCCCCTGAAGAAGCTGTCCAACCCAACTGCCACACACCAGTGGAAGTTTCTGTCTCCTAGAAGCACATTTTGGTTAAATTTCTCATTTTTTTGTTTCTGTAGAGCAACAGTGACATCCTTTGGCCTCTTCAGCTCATCAGAAGCACTGTACACACCACACATGTTTACTCAAGGTGGGCAGTTTCTCATTTAAATAGCAGCTGCTTGCTCTCCAAACCAGCAGCAAACCTGTTTGCATCCTCATTTCAAATACTGACTCTTTGCTCCTGCCAGGACACTTTAAACCTTACATTTTTGAAGAGGTGGTTAGGATTCCCTTTTCATGAGAGATACCAAGGCAGACAGAGGGAAAGTTGCAGCTATCCTGGAAGGAGACTTGGGGCAGCTCAGAGCAGCTCAGAGCTTTTTGCCTGTGCCTAGAAGTGCCTCTTGTGGTGTGATTGAAAACAATCTTTAAAAACCCTCCTAAAATCTAACACTCTAATTCTAGTGTGCTGAGCTAGGAATTAAGACTTCTCTTCCCATTCTGTCAAGGTGGAAGGGAAAATACCATACCTGTGCTCCAGAGCATGCTTAGCCCCAGTCTTGCCCATAAAGTACAGATGATTTAGGAAAAAAAAAAAAATAAAAAAAAATCCAAGCCAAAAAAAAAAAAAAAGCCTTTTGGTAGTGAATAGCCCAAAAGGTGTGTTTCTTTCCTGAGCAAGTCCTGACATCTCATTGAGAAGCATCCCCAGCCATGGGGCAGACTGCAGCAGGCAGTGCTGTACCTTGTTGGTGCAGCCAGGCAGGGTTATCACTGCAGTCTGCTTGCAGCTGCAATGAAAGGGAGGCTTTCTTTCCCCTGGCTGACAGAACCCAGGGCTGGTGCTCTCCTGTCACACAGGGGCTGTGTTCTGCCTGCTGGTCCCTAATGAATAACATCCTGTGTCACCCAGCACTGCCCGGGCAGGGACTTTGTTTTGCTTCTGCTGCTACACCAGACTGGCAAAATGCACTTGACTTGAGGCAGCAAGGAAGCCTTCATTTAGAAAATTACCTCTTGGGTGGCATTCTGTGTTAAGCCTTGCACAGGTACCTAAGGTGGCACAGTGGGTCCCTGCCATGGGCAGCCTGGGCTGGTGGGAGGTGTCCCTGCACAGGCAGGGGGGTGAATCTTGATGGTCTTTAAGGTCCCTTCCAACCCAAACCATTCCATGATTCGATGGTTTGTGGCTCTCCTGTAGCAAAAGAGAACTGAACAGAGGCTGAGAAACTGGGTTTGTTCAGCCTTGAGAAGAGAAGGCTCAGGGGAGACCTTATTGTGATGTTCCAGAACTTAAAGGGGGCCACAAATCAGCTGGAGACTCCCTGGTCACAAGGAGTCACCTGGGCAGGACAAGGGGCAATGGGCACAAGGTGCTCCTGGGGAGATTCCCATGGGACACAAGAGGGAAATTTTTCCCCATGAGGCCAGTCAGACCTTGGAATGGTCTCCCAGGGGAAGGGGGGGATTCCCCCACTTTGGAAAGTTTGAAGTCTCAGCTCTCTGGGGTGCTGAGAGATCTCAGATAAAAAATAATATCAGAAGGGTTGGAGCAGGGGATCCTTGAGGTCCCTTCCACCCTGGCACTCTGGGATTCTATGATTTTCTCCTTTGCTGAGCTCCCATTGCTTCTCTGCTCTCACATGCAGGACCTGTTTGCATATTTTCATCAGATAATGGCTTATTACTGTCCTGGAAGAAGGAAGGCATAATTAAAAAAAAAAAAAAAAAGAGAGAGAGAGATCATCTCCTGAACCTGCTGCTCTCAGATCTCTTCCATAAGGACAGTTCCAAGTGCGTGAGAAGTTTCCTACTCTGAGATTTATTTACTTCTGAAAGAAAAGCTACCTTCATCTCATTATTTTATTTTCAATACAGGTTTTAATTTGGTGAGAAAATATCTTCCCTAGAAAGAACCCATTCTGCCTCATTAACTCCTATAAAAAGCATCCCCCCCCAAGCTTGAAATGTTAAAAGAAGCATAAATTAAGGCTAAGTTTGTTGTTTGCCGCTTTAATCAACAAACAACCTTAAAAGAGACCCACAAAAGGTTCAGTAAACTAAATTTATTAGTTAGCAGGAAAACAGGCCTTCAGCTGCAGCCCCCTCCCCTTCCCAACCCCCTGAATTTGGAGGGGGGTGGATTTTCAGTGGCTGGTTTTGTTTACAGTGCCTTACTCCCTTCAGCAGGTTGCTGTGGTCCCATGCATCTCTGTCAGACTTTTGTGATGCAGCTGAACAGAAGTGACTTGGGATAGAGTCTGTTAATTAGGTCTTCCAAGCCTCCTCCTTTTTTTCTTAGCTCTACAAATGTCCTTTTTCCCTCTTCCCTAAATCTACTTGTCAGTAGCTCAGGAGGAAAGAGGAGGTTTTTCACAGCAAGAGAAAACTCCTGTTCTCTCTGCCTTCTTTTCACCTCTCCAGGGTGCTGGAGGAAAAGCAGATGCACATCTATTTTCTGCTCTTTTCCTCCCCTTGATATGTTTAAGAAGCCTTCCTGTTTCCTCTTTATGCCATCGTCATTACCATCATTTACATCTCAGGGATAGCTCCACTCACAGAGTGGTGCTCACAGTCACAGCAGTTCCAAAAACTGGGAAAAATCTGGAAAGTTTCAGTGAAGACAGTTGAATAAAGACATTAGGAATGAACTTTCCTGAGCCAGCACATGTGGATATGTAATTTCTTTCTGAATTCCCCTTGACATACAGTCGGCTTCCTTACTCTCTTGCATTCCATTTCATTTTAATCTTTCACTGATTTTATTTGGGAGAAGTCTCTGTGAGAAAATTAAATACTGGACTTGGTTTGCTGCTGCAGGGTTTGGATTTCCTCGCTGCTTGGTTTTTTTCACAGCTATCTTCACTTCACTCTGAGATATGCACTGTAGGAAAGATCCAAGAAAAATCACTTCTGCTTACTGGAAAAAAATGACCTTGACCCATCGGAGAGCGGTTTCTGATATTCATCTGAACACCTCCTCACCTTCCAGGAGTTAATTTGAATTGGAGATCAGCCCAGCTGAGGAGTTGTGCTCAACTTCCCCCAGCTTTATGGGCTTGGATTCAAGCAGTCCTGGCTCTGAACAGCCCCTGGTTCAAGTTTGCAAACTGGAAAGGTGACTGAGCACGTTTTGCTAAACCTGAACCTCTCCTGGAGTCGGGCTCTCCTCTGATTGATAGTCCCAGCTCCAGCCTCTCCTCTCTCTGACTTTTCATGCTCTGTGGGCAGGTCAGCATTGCAAACAACTCCTCAAAGGAAGCCATCCCTTTTCAGTACAGCCCATGGCTTATTTCAAAATCTCATTTCCTCTGTCCATCCCACGCCTTCCCTTCCTCCACCAGCAAACCTGACACAGGTCTCACATTTCACACCAGCTGCCTGAGCAAATGCACAAACGGGTCCGAATTTCCTGTAGCCTGGTATCTGCCTTGGCCAGCAAGCCAGGGACATAAATTACAGGCAGAAGACAGTTCCCTTTTGGAGCATTTGACATTAGCCTTTTATCTTTCAAGTAAGATCTGCTTTCCATTTCTGTGCACCAGCTGGAGCCCAGCTCTGTGTCCAGCGGCTCGAATTGTGAGAATTGGGAGGATGGGGAGGGAGGGGAGTGTGGGATGAGAGAGCACAGGGATCTGGTGCCCAGTGCCATTCCAGTGCCATGCCACTGCTCCAGTGCCATTGCCAGGGCAGGAGGTATCACAGCTTTATTTAAACAGGAAGAAAGCAGTTTTCTCAGTCACCCAGTGCCCTGGGAGCACACTGTTCACTGTGACAGGCAGCACCTGGCATCCAGGTTTATGGTCTCTGTGATGTACCTGGGCTTTCTCATCCTGCCAATGAGCTGGGAAACTGGGTCTGTTCAGCCTTGAGAAGAGAAGGCTCAGGGGAGACCTTATTGTGATGTTCCAGAACTTAAAGGGGGCCACAAATCAGCTGGAGACTCCCTGGTCACAAGGAGTCACCTGGGCAGGACAAGGGGCAATGGGCACAAGGTGCTCCTGGGGAGATTCCCATGGGACACAAGAGGGAAATTTTTCCCCATGAGGACAGTCAGACCTTGGAATGGTCTCCCAGGGGAAGGGGGGGATTCCCCCACTTTGGAAAGTTTGAAGTCTCAGCTCTGTGGGGTGCTGAGAGATCTCAGATAAAAAATAATATCAGAAGGGTTGGAGCAGGGGATCCTTGAGGTCCCTTCCACCCTGGCACTCTGGGATTCTGGGATATCTGTCTTTAATTTGCTGCTGGTCCTCTGATGGTCTCATACTTATTTCCCTTTGTATTTTTAACTGCTCATTTGTGGGTATTGAGTTTTGTTTTGGGTTTTTTTGTGGTGACAAGAAAAAAAAGGAGAAAAAGTTCCCAGGTGAATGTCTGAGTCCCTCGTTTCCCCACACCACAGTTATTCCTGTCACCTCTGGTGAAATACATGGGGAAGAGGAGGTGGGGGGGGTTATTCATGGCATCCCATTGAAACTTGTGCTCGAGTTGTACCCTCTTACCATGTGCATACGTTGATCTGCTCATATGTCCCCAGCTGGAGGAAACATGCTGTGTTTATTCTGCTGGCACCATTACCAAGCTCATCAGTGGCATGAACTGAAGTAGGGAATTGCTTGAAAACATCCATGACCCTCAGAAAATCCCCCAGTCTGCCTTTGACAAGGTGTGCAGCTCCTGTTGCTTATGATAGGTTTTATTTCAGAGTGGTCACTGCCAGGGAACAAAGGGATGGCACAGCAAGTGGGCTGCTGTAGCCTGACCCTCCAAACATCACAGCCATGATGTGACAGCTTCTCCCCAGAGCTCTGGTTGTGATGGCTCCTGCAGCTGGATTCTAACAGTGATTTGCAAGAATGGTGCAAACGTAGCCCTAGAGTCTCCTCACCTGCTCCTAAAGGCAAAGAGGACAAGTGCACAAGGGGGGGTGTACACCAGGTTCTCTCAGAACCTTCCCCTGCTCCAGCCCCAGAGCTGCTGACAGCAGCCTGAACTGTAGCTAAAATGACACAGACTGGATGCTTTCTAGCTGGATCCCACCATGGCTGGGTGGGAAGGGGCAGTCAGGTAGGGGAGGTTTTTACCTCACCCATTGAACTCTTAATCAAATCCATCTCTGCTATATTTTTTTCAGCTTCTCATGGAGCTTGCATGTGGGGGAAGCACACTGGAGAGTCCAGCTCTAGTAAGTCAGAGGACATACATGTTCCAAGGCAGTGAAAACCCCAGCAAGGCTGAGGAAAATATGCTATGTGGGTGACTGGGGTTTGTTGAGGGTGACTGTGGGACCTCTATTGCTGTGCCTAAATAGGATTAAACTGACACTGGAAGTAAACACCAACCAGGAAACCAAAATCCTGCAAAAAATGTAAAAACAACCCTCTGAGTCCTCCCAGTGATGGTGCAGGGGGTCAGCACGTTTCCCTCCAGCCTGGCTGGATCCTGCAGGAGAAGGGCCTGTGGATTTTGGAATGACATTGCTGTCTAACCCAAAGAGAAGTCATGGCTGGCACAGGAGGGATGCCAGGTGTGGGCACTGCACCCCTTCTAGATGTGGCTGTCCCTCAGCCAGAGCTGCCTGCAGCACCTCAGCTCCCCAGGGGGATGTTTGCCCAACACCAGTCTGGAAGGGAAGCTGTGGCCATCACTCCAGGGTGTCAGGGCTGGAAGCTGTGTTCAGGTTTTCCTTTTGTCTGCAGTGTGTGCTTGTTATGTTCCCTCCTGGTTAATTCCCACCAGGACTTGCTGCCTCGGGGCAAGTACCTCTGCTATCACAGGTTCATAATGCTTAAATAAATATTCCAAGGTTATGGGCAGCCTCGGGTTTATGCTACAGGGAGTCATTTTTTTTGTGGTTGTTTTTATCACAGAAGAACAAACGTTCATGAGCTTTTATGACTACATCCTAAAAAAGGACTTTGTTTCATTGCCTGGTAACTTCTGGGAAACTGTTTACCACTCGGTATCTCTCAGAGTTGCTGGCCAAGATGCAAAGTACACTTGAGGTGTTTAAAATCTCAATAAAACCATCTGGACTCATTTAATGAATCAAATTATTGTGGGTCCATCTGGCTCCTAGTGGACAGATCCAGAACAGGTGATGTACACTGCATATGCTGCTGTGGGAAAACACAGTTTTCCATGTAGCTTTCCAGCCAGAGAGAGAAGTGACACTTGGGAGAGATGATAGCAGAAGTCATACAAGCAGGAGCTCTGCAGATCCTCCTGCTGCCTTGTGGATAAAGCTGTTGGCTTTTTATCTGGGCAGTGGAGGTGTTTGGTCCAGGTCAGAAAGGGACCCTTGCCCAGAAAGGGAACTGAGGGCAGGCATCAGCTGAGTAATCTTTCCTCACCATTAGTACCAGGCTGCTTGGTCCTCTTTCCAAAACCTGACCTTCCATGCCATAAGATAGCTGCTGAAATGATTAACTTGTGGTGGTGGTGTATCCCCTGCAGCACAGGAGGAGTAGGGTGTTGTTCCCTCCTGGAAACCTGGCTGGGCTGTTACTGCACTCAAAGTCATCACAAAGCAGGGCTGTACCCAGGGTGTGACAGCACACCAGGGATGCTACACAGAAACATTTTTCAGGAGAAAACACAGGTGGAAAAATCCAGGAAATGCTATTTTGCTCTGAGAGGTGCCTCTTCATGATGGGCTTAATAATTACAATTTACAGCTAATGCTTAATGCCTTTATATCATCACATCTCACATCCTGATTTATCATAGGTTCTGTGATTTATGCATCTTATTATATGTTAAGCATTTTCAGCTGGTGGTTATGAGCTGGAAGCTGGAGAAAGAGATGGCAGCATGAACAGTAGCACTGCCTGAGCAGAATTTAACCTGGCATAGATGCACCCCTGCACAAGGCTGTTAAACCACTTTTTATTATTTTGGGGAAGGACAATAATTTAGTTCAGATGAGACCGACAGGAACCATTTAAGCTAAGACAGAATAAGTTACTTATCAACTGAAATAAAACTTTCTGTGCAGCCTTTTATGATAGCCTAACGGTGGTGAATCAACAGCCTCAGGGAAGGCTGTGCATCCCAGGGAACAGGATCCCTTCCCACTCAAATTAAGGGCACATCTCTTTTCCCTACTCTCTAAAATAATAATTTCTCCCTAGGGATACTTTTGGATGGCCCTTGGATATTCCTGGATAAAAGATCCATTATGGGCCAAGTACTGCTGTTGTGAAGAGCAGCTTTTCCAGCACCTCCTTCAGTCAGCTCTTTGGAGTCAAAAGGTATTTTTCAGGGAATATGATCCTTGGACACCTTCCCCTTGGACTTGCCATATTCTCTCTGTTAAAGGCTGTAGTTTCAGAAGCAGGGGTTGTATTTGCATCCGTGTACAACTCCAAAGAACAAGGGTGAACATGAAGCCACCTGTCTGGAGGAAACAGCTACCAGACAAAAAAAAACCCAACACAAGAGTCCTAAAGGAGGATACAGGGCAGAAAGGGAAAGGAAGGTGTCTGGGTATGAAAAGGGCAGGAAGGTGGATGGCAGGTGGCAGGGAGGGAAAGCAGAAAAATATTTCATCTGCAAAATCTGTCATCACTAGGAGGAAAGTGAAATCCTGCAGTCTTCAGCCAGGCAGACTTCCACAACACACATTGTCCTGGTCACTTTAATTCCTCGACATAAACCGGCTCAGTAAGAGCACTGTCCTCATTTTACACCAGCCAAGATTAGAAGTTACAGTAGAAATACAAATTCCTGCTTTAAACTTTAACTACTTCCCCTCTGCATAACACAAATCATTCCATAACTTGGAAGGGTTGTTGGGGTTTTTTTAGGTATTTGTGGCAAAGATGAGAAATGAGAAGGGTTTATTTATCTTGTCTCTTCCTGCCATCTTTCTTCATGAGATACAGCAGCCCAGTTTCAAGTAGCTTTTAAATTAATTGAGTTTCTTGCTGGGGCTGGTGAGGCTTTCTCTCCAGGGCAGCAGGGCTGGGATAGTGCAGGATCACTGTGCCATCAGAAGCAACCTAGTGGCTCTGGTGTGTGGGATGGTGGGTCTGGGATTTTAGGACAGGTCAGGGAAGAGATGGCTGAGGAGGGAGCCCCTCAGGCTGAGTCCATGGTGGTGGCACCCAGAGGAGCCATGCAGGGAGGGTACCCAGCCAGCTGAAATGCTGATCTTCTGCCCCCACATCTGGCCATAAAAAAACTCAAAGCAGCCTCAGCTGGTGCTGCTTCACTGAGAGATGATCCAGGTTTCAGCTCCCTCTGGTGCAGGCTGTGGTGACCAGTGACAGGGCTGTGGTGATCAGTGACAGGGCTGTGGTGATCAGTGACAGAGCTGGGTGACTGGTGACAGGGCTGTGGTGATCAGTGATAGGGCTGTGGTGATTGGTGACAGGGCTTAGTGATCCATGACAGGGCTGTGGTGATCAGTGACAGAGCTGTAGAGCTGCAGGAAGGTGCAGGCTGTGATGGCCACTGGCCAGGGCTGTGGTAAAGGGCAGGTTATGGTGGCTGTGGCCAGTGGCCAGGCTGTGGTGAGGCTGAGGCTGTGGCTGTGTCTGAGGTGGGGCTGTGTCTGTGGCTGTTGTGAGGCTGAGGTGAGGTGAGGCGAGGCTGAGGCTGTGTCTGTGGTGAGGCTGTGTCTGTGGTGAGGCTGTGTCTGTGGTGAGGCTGTGGCTGTGGTGAGGCTGCGTCTGTGGTGAGGCTGCGTCTGTGGTGAGGCTGTGTCTGTGGTGAGGCTGTGGCTGTGGTGAGGCTGTGGCTGTGGTGAGGCTGTGGCTGTGGTGAGGCTGTGGTGAGGCTGCGTCTGTGGTGAGGCTGCGTCTGTGGTGAGGCTGCGTCTGTGGTGAGGCTGCGTCTGTGGTGAGGCTGTGTCTGTGGTGAGACTGTGGCTGTGGTGAGGCTGTGGCTGTGGTGAGGCTGCGTCTGTCTGTGGTGAGGCAGTGGAGCTGTTCCAAGGCCCATGATGCGGGGGTTGTGGCGGGCCGCGGGCTGCCCCTCGGCCTCGCTTCCTCAGCGCGGGTGCTGAGGGGAGGCGGGAAGCGAGGGGGCAGTCCCCGCACCAAGACTTTGAGGAAGGCTCCGCGTCGCAGCCCTCCCGCCGGCCCCCGGCAAGGCCGCTTCTCCCGGGCCAGCCCCGGGGCTCCGGCGGGGCGGTGCTGGGGGCGGGCTGCCCGCCCTGGCACCTGCCGGGGGCGGACACAGCCGCTGCTGCCGCCGGGATCCGGCGCCTTCGGCCGGGGCTGCGATCGCGGGGCCGCCGCCGGGAGCTCCCGAAGCCCCGAGCACGGTGAGTGAGGGATCTGCCGGCGGGGAACCGGGGGATGGCGGGGGAGAGGGCGGCTGAGGGTGGCGTGGTGGACGGTGACCGAGCCCCGGTGAGGCCGAGGGCGGGCAGGGCAAGGCGGGTAACAAAGGGCGGTGGCCCCGGAGCCCGGCTGGCACCGGAGGAGCCTCCTCGGGGAGGGCGATGGAGGCGGCTCGTCCCGTCCCGTCCCAGGTGCTGGCTTCTTGTTCGGTGTTTTTGGCAAGAAGGGCTGCAGGATCAACCCTCTATCCGCATGTGGGAGCTCGGTGCTCGCAGGGATTCTCCAAGTGTGGTTTCAAACCCGTCTTTGTGGGTTTTTTCCTCTAGGATAGCATCATCCGGCTGCCTGGCAGCTGGGCGAGGGATGCGAAGTTTGAGGGGTCCCTTTTCACTTTCTCCCGGGGAAATCGCTGGGCAGCTCAGCAGCAGGAGGGTTCCTCTTTGCCCGCACTGTGTGGCTGTTGCCTGTGTCAGTAAGCAGAGCGGTGTTGTGAGGCACACACCTCCCCCCGAGAGACTGGGGCAGAACCTAAGAAGTTTTCTCAGCCGGCTGGGGTGACCCACTGACTCCTTAAAATGGTTAAGCACACAGTTATATTCAAATGTAACATTATCAGACAGCATCTTTGGACATTTAGGAGGAATGTGACTGACAGATCTTGTTTGCCTTCACTCCAATTTTCTCCTTAATTTCTTCTGCCCCACAGAAGACCCACAGCTCCATTTCTCTCAGTCCCTGCTACAAAGCCTTTTAAAGACCGACCAGTATATTCTGCCTGTATGTAGCCTTAGATTTTCTATCCATTCCGTGCTCCCTGCTCATAAAGTGACATCAACAGCACCCTTCAAAGCATGTGTATTTTTCACCCCAAACCTCAGTCATGTTTTGTCCTCTTTTGCCCAGTGGGTGAGTCCCAGCAGCCTGGTGTATTTTCTCAGATCTTGCAAGGTACTTGTCAAGGTTTTCCTCTGCTCCAACATGAACTGTTAGGGAAAAAGGAATGTCCTAAAGCTCCTTTGACTAGGAGAGGTGAGGTTTGGCCAGTCCACACTTGGGATAGAGGTGCTCCTGCAGTTCTATAATATGGGGATTTAGAGGATTGGGAATTTGTTGGCCCATACTGAATGGTGCTTGGCACCCGTGGTTCTTAAATTGAAGAAGGGAAGTTCAGTTTGATTGAAATAAGGATTACTGTAATTTTTCTGGGAAAGCTGAGGCTGTCATTTAATAATCACTGAGGCTTTTCTTCCAGAGATCAGCAGGCAGGAGTTTAGGTATAAAACATTGCTGTATACAGCCAGGTCCAGCCTCCTTGGCATCACTCTGCCAAGAAGAGAGGTCTGTGACCACAGCAGGTGGGAGTCCTGCTTCTGGGTGACAGGCAAGCTGTGATTCTGCAGGAGCCAACAGCCTCATCAGATGTCCCTGTGTTCAGTAGGTGGCAAAGAAGCAGAGCCTGGATTTTTTAATGAGAATAGTGGTGTGATGTAAAGCCCTTTTCCCACTGCCTAGCGGTCCAGCTCCTGGCAGCAATGGGGGAAAAACCATGCTTCTTGCAGCAGGATGTAATCAGCACTGGTGAGCAGATGGACTCAGGAAGGGTGCTGAGGGAGCAGCAGTGAAAAAACATCCTTTATGTGTTTGTGTGGTTAGGGAGGACCCTACTTTAATGGTGAGCCTGCTGGGTCAGCAATCATCCTTCACCCCTATGTTTGCAGAGCATCTGGCACAGTGGGGCCTGGTCCATTCCTGGGCTTCCTCACCTCAGTGGCAGTGTAAGTGGCAGAAATGACATCAAATGGGGTATTTTGTAATGCCACTCTTCCCTAGCCCTGTGTGATTCCCACCAGAATTCCTAGCCTGGCCAACTAACATTTGTTTGGACAAAGTTAGTGGGGCTGGCACTGAGTGTTTGGTAACTGGCTCAATGGCCTTTGGACATCCAGTTGGACATCACAGTACTTCTGCTTCTGGAGTGGTGTTATGGCTGTAGGAAAAAGGGTGAAGGCTGAACCCCTGTTTTGGAGGCCCCAGTTCAACACACACTTAATTTTAAACCTGGAGTCTGCTGACTTGACTCTCAGCATGGGTTACAGCTAATGTGATGAGTTCTCAGTGCTGTCAGTATCAAGCTGGCTGACTTTAATGGGTGTGACAGGAGAGAATGGCTTCTGGTCAGCAAGATCAGGCCTGCTGTAGCCACACTGAGTGTAACACCAGCCTTTCAGATGCTCAGGATGCTGGGAAGAAAAACCTGTTACCAAAGTGGAAATGGAATGATGCCCATTTTTGCTCCCCGCAGACCGAGCCCCAAATCTGTGACAGGTCAGACATTTGAAATTAAGTACTAATTGCCCATTACAAATGCTTATTCATGAATGTCCCCAAGTGGAAGGTTGTTTGTGCTCTGGATTCCTGTAAGAGTGCAGTAGGGAGTCTTGAGTCTGGCCACACACAAAGACCACCTTTATAGCAGCAGGCATACAAGCAAGCTGCACAGTGGGGATAAAGTGTATTGCCCTGAATGAACAATTCCTAGAGCTGGGCTAAACTCCTGTAAACCAGGGGAGGGACAATGAGAGTGTTTCCCTAATTCTTGTACCAGTTTTAGACAAGCCCTGACTCTGCTCCAGAAGAAGGATTTCACAGCCTCCTGCTGCCCCAGCCATCCCCACAGCCTCCGGGACAGTGACAGTCAGAGGGTGGTCACCCTTCTCCTGTCACCACAGGGTCCTCTCTCACGTGGGTGCAACAGAGATGTCCCCCAAGGGCCATTTTTCCTGAGGAGGCTGTGAAGTGTTTGGTTTGCATGCACACCTTGGTGAGCACTTCCCTTTTCTGGTCAAGTGCAGGGTTGAAAATAGATGATGCACTCCAAAAAAGCCAAAGTTGCAAAAGGATATAAATGTCTAAAACTTGCTGATACCCAGGTGGAAAGAAGAGACACTTAAGAGCAGACTGTGTATGTTGGAGGGGGTGATGTAAGGAGGTGATTTTCACTCTGCTTGACCAAGTTTAAGTGGAGTGAAAGCTTGGCTGGCTGTGATGTGATGCATCCTTGCTTGCATTCAGCTGAGAGTCACTTCTCTAATGCTTTACATTCTTGAATTAGTGTCACTTTCCTTTGGGTTTGAAGAAACCTGACACATTTCAGTCATCAGTTGTTCTGGATGGAAGAGGGCTGGGTGTTCTTTTGATGGAGCAGCAACTGCAGTCAGCGGCTGTGTTCTAGTGTAGGGAGAAGGATCAGAAGGGTGGGGTTGTGCCTTTGAAAGAGGAATCTGACCAAAATGAACCCAAGCCACTGCACCCTGATTGGATTTCATCATGTTGTGACTTCAGAATGCCTCCAGCATCCTAGCAACTAGGGCAAAAATTTGAGAAATGTCCAAAAGTTACAAGGACACAGTTCCTTATGGATTATCAGTGTAGCTGCTTTTAAAAATAATCTCCTCTTTACTATTCTTTACTATTCTTTCAGCAACTTAAAGCAGGTGTCAGAGAAAAGTATTTGGGCAGACAATAAAAATAGCTGTGCCAAGTGCTCCCCAGCAGTGACCTGATCCTCTCTCGTGTGTTACAGAGGGTGCAGATTCCTTTGCAGTTACAGAGAGGCTCCAGGCTGGAGACAGACTCCATTTCAGACTAATTTAAGTGAAGTACGTGATGATAACTGAAGTCCAACACACAGAACAGCTCCATCTCTGCAAGATGGCTGCATCCAAATTGTGCTGGGGCAGCTTGGGTTTCCCTGGGTGGATGGGAGCAGATCTGTCCTGTAAGGCATAGCTCTATAGACTGAGCTACAGCCCTGAGGGAAAGATCAGCCCTGGAGTGGGGCTTTCTTACTGTTGTGTTTTCTTGTCTAGGCAGGGGAAAAGGAAACCAGAGTGTTCTGCAGCTCACAAGGTCTTTTTAAGCAGATTTCCCAGCATTTTGTCAGTGAAGGGTATATGTTGGTCCAGGCTGTTCCAGGCAGATTATTAACTCCCAGAGGGCAAGGAATAGGGTAGCAAGCACTAAAAAGGAACAAGAACACACAGGGGTAAAAGAGGGCCTAGAAACAGTGCAGGAAGAAAACCAAAATGTTGCCTTTGTCTCAAGTGAGGGGCAAATATAAATCCAAATATCTTCCCTGAGCTACATCAGTTGAAAGTCATGGCACCATCACTGTGTTTCACCCAGTGTGATGCAGGGGAAAGCTGGGTCTGCTCCTGGGCTCTGGCACCTTCAGCAGAGCTCCCTGGCAGCAGTGAAGCTGTGCTGGTTGCCTTCTCTGGGTCGGTGCTCTGAGCATACCCTGCAGCCCGGTGTATACCACCCCCCAGGGGCAGGAATGCTCCCAGGGAGAAGGAGAAGCTGCAAGGTTTGAAGTGGCTCTTGCCTTGTGAAATCACCGTTTGATTTGTTTGTCTTCCTCTGCAGACGTCTTTGGCCCCAGAGCTCTCTCCTATGTGCTGATTGGAGTGCTCGGTGCTCTGCAGTCCAGAGCTGGGATGGTGCTGCTCTGGGTCAGGGCAGAGAGCACTTCAGCCCACAAAGCCTCTCTGGAGCAGAGGGAGATGTGTGTTGAGAGGCAGACTGAAAGGAAAAGATTTTATGGGGTCTGGTGGCTTTGTTGTGAAGGATGCCAAACCTTCCAAAGCTGGAAACCGTGCAGAGCAAAAAAAGGAGCTTAGTTTCTAAGTGGGTAATGAGTAGTAAACTCATCTTGTTTCTGCCAAGGGTTTTGCTGGGGTGATGCTGGTTAATGTCATGTCCTTTCCCCAAGGCTATCTCCTTCCTCTTCCGTCTCACCAGGCTCAGTCTGACACTATTTATTAGGCTACTTGTCCCTGATTTGTGAAGAATAAATATTGACACTGATGGCTGCTTAATAGGATTTGGGTTTGCTCTTTGCTCTGTGAAAGAGTTTGGCACTTCTGACTCAAGTGACAATTTGTGTTTGGGATTGGCTCCACTAAGACTTAATTTTGGAGTTGTTGTTTTTTGGTTTTGTTTTTTTTTTAATGAGGGCAGTCACAACATGCCCTGTGTGTGAGGAGAAGCTAAGACTGGGGGTATGTATTGCTCCCCTTTTTCCTATTGACTTCCAGAGCAGAACCATCCACACTGTGGCTAGGGATCACTTCATGTCCTGAAGGAAGATGTGGCTTCTTTTGAGAGGGTGCTGGTGTTCACACTGGGGAATAGTGAGTTTACATGTGAGCTTCCCAACAGCCTTCTTCTGCTTGGCTGTGGAAGACCTGAGAGCTGCAGGTCTGTGAACTCTGTGCAAAATAACCCTGCAGGTGCTGCAGGGACTGGGTTTTGTAAAGCAGCTGGCCAAATCCTTACCTCCCTGGTCAATCTTGACTCATTTCTCACTTGTAGAAATTTCCTGCTGAAGTCCTGAGGAAGTAAATGGATGCTGTGTTGAGTAAGGGACTCAGGAATTTGTCTAGGAAGAGGTGGGAGGGTGAGATGGAGAAGAGGCTTGTAAGGAGCAGTTCATAGTCTGGGAATTAGGCATTGCTACACCCATGGAGATGCCTGTAAAATGCACTCCACCCCTCAAGCCACAGCAATTAAAGTCTGGGATAGCAGGAAACACTACACAAATATCAGGTGGGGGAGCAGAGAGACAACTTGGCTGTAGGTTTGTGTTGGTTCTTGGTGCTGCATGTTCACCATGCCTGTGACAGGTGTGAATATGAAGCTTTCTTCTGCCCCCTCTGTGTAAGTACTTAGCTTGTCACTCAGTACCAACACTGGGGGCAGTTTGTCACAAGCCATCTGACTTCAGTAACATCCATGTTTTCAAAGAAAAAACTTCTAGGGTAAAATTTCAGGACATGTTCCTCAAAGTGCAATGGCATCTGCAGGCCAGGAAGAGAGATCCAGCTGTGGTGGAGGAAGAGATTAATGCCCTTGCTTGCTCATCAGTGCCAGAGATCTCACCCATCTGCCACTGGAACAGTTTGTGTAAGCACTCCCTTAATCTTTAGCTTTAAACCATTTAAATTGCTGGTCTGAGCTGACCTAGTTTGGTTTGCCTCTAACACATTAGGAAGTGTTCACTCAAACCACTGCACCAGCAGATGAAGTCTGGCCCCAGCTCCTGTGTGCTCGTGGAAAAGGTCCTGGTGAGGCCCACCTTGCCTTCCAGGTGGGCTCTGTGCCCCATGGCCAGGTCCCAGGTGGGCCACATCCAGATCCCTCCTAGGACAGCCCTCCTGTGTCTGGGAAGTACCACTCTGCTGAAGGGTGAGTGTAACAAGAGTCATTCTGGGAAAAATAATCTTCTGCTTATTATATCTCTGTCTGTGAACAACAATTTATTCAGCATGGAGGGCTTGTAGTCTTCTCCCATGGAACCTTTTGAATTTTCCTGATCCTCAGGTGGAAACCAGTCCTATTTTATAGGAGTATGACTTTTGCTTCCTTCCAATGCTGCCTGTCTTTGGAGGAGCTGCCAGTCTTTCTTTTTTGTTTCATTTACACTTTACAGCTTGTGCTTTGTTATGTAAGGAAAGTTAATGTTGGAATTCATACAGAATAACTTCTGATCAGTATGATTCAGCTTTGGGATACTCTGGAACCTGTAAAGATAATGTTGGTGTTTTACCTGTCCCTTAAAGGGACAGATGTGTTAATGATCCTTCTGCTTGCATGGGCTTTTCTTTCTGGGCACCTCTGACTGACAGAGCTGATCAGTTCTGCACTTCACAGAGACTTCATCCCAACCTTTTATGGACAGTTCTGAAAGGTTATTCCATGGACTAATGTCTCCTGGTCCTGAGCAGCCCATGGAGAGGGGTGACACTCTGATTCCCCAGGCAAATCCCACAGCATCCCCAAAGGCCAATGTGGCTTCTTGGCTCTGAAAACACTCAGGAGATTTTCAGTAATGGTCAAGAGCAAGGATATAGCTAGTCCTCTTAGTTCTGGGGTAGAACAGAGTGAAAATGCAATTGGTCTGTATTTTTGCTTTTATTTTCACCTGTTTTCTAAAGGGTATAAATCTGAGTGCAAGGTGCAGGGAAGCATTTCACTTACAAGTAGAGCCAGGGTGCAGGGCAGACTGCACTCCACTTTTTGGTGGTGGTTCCATGTGCCAGGGCAAAGCAGTTGTGACCTCTCAGGTCTCACTGCCTGGGCTGATGAGTTCTCCCCTGAGCAGGCAGAGTGCTGCTCATGGTGTCCTAACATACACCAGCTGAAGATGAGTCTTTTACTCCCATTGAACTGCATCCTGAATTACTGCTTTTCAGAATTAACCAAATTACTGCTTCAGAATTAACCAAAATCCTAGAAAGATTTGGGCCAGAGCATCCCAGGGCACACATCCCAGCCCCATGTGGGAACAGCAGGAGGCTGTAAAGGCTCCTCAGCATGATGGACAGAGGGAAATCAGACCACCAACAAGGTGGGTTTGTCACCTTGTGCAGAGACAGCCAAAGCCCAGCTACGTGCAGAGCTGGTGCTGCAGCATTAATTATTACAGGAATTATTATTACTCCTCTCATCAAAGGAATGAGCTGTCATGGAGCAGTGAATACCACCCTGAGCAGGCAGGCAGTCTGGGTGGTACTGAGGCATCAACACTAAGCTCTAATTGACTAACCATAAACTTCTATTACAAAAAAAGCCAGAAACTGAGTAGGGATAAAAGCTAATTTCTCAGCCCTGCAGGTTCTTCCTTCCAGCTAAAGTCCAGGTCTGGTTGGCAGGGCCAGGCAGGGAGCTGTGGCCTCTGAGGGTGGGCTGGGAGCAGAAGAAAAGCCCCAGTGCTCCAGGGCTGCCTGCACCCTGCATTCTCATGTGCTGGCTGAGGGGAACAGCTGATGCAGAGAGCCTCCGTGTAGGGTGCCTTGAAAAGGGTGAAGTCTCTGGGCTGGAGGTCTGGGTGCAGTGGAATGCCTGTTGTCAAACCTAAAGAGCAAAGCTAACAGCTCCATACTGTGGGCCTAAATGCATCTGGCACCAACCAAAAATGTGCATGTGAGTGCCTTTCTAAGTACCCAGTAATCCTCCAGGGCAAAACGAGGATTAGGTCTCTCCCCCAGACAAAGAGGGAGTTCATTTGCTCAAAGAACCCTGGGCCAAATGAAGTGAGGAACCCAACTGAATGGGAACACTCCTTTTCAGATTTCTGCTTGCAAACAGGTACAGAGCTGGAGCAGCTTGATTGTGTGGGGCTGTGCAAACAGAACACAGCCAGATTGTGGGATTGAGGTCAGGGCAAATAAAACCCATCCAATCTCAGAGAAAAAAACCAAAAAAATTGAAGGATATACAGAGAAACACAGGACAAGTGGGACGAGCTGGTATTGCATAGGCAAAATGTGGGCTCCTTTCTCCTCATTTTTTCTGGGTGGACCTGAAGGTCAGTGCTCACTGAAGTTCTTTAAGCTGGAGTTGCATAAGTGAAGAGCCCTGCCAGAAGGAAAGCTGTGAGTCTGAATTAATTCCAAGTGCCTTCTTGGCCTCTGGGATTCTGTGCCCTGAAATGCCACGTGTTTGGCATGACCACATAGGAGCCTGAAAGTGATGGGTGCTTGGATGGGACATCTCTCCATCTAAAATTTGCCATCCCTGAGGGTTTCAACCTGCCTCTTCCCCATCTCAGGTGAGGGTGGCTTGAGATTTTACCAAGGAACTGAGAGACTTCTCAGCTGAAGCTGTAGTCCAGACTCTGTGCCCTCCAAGGAAAAGTTTTGGTTCAATTTATGAGCATTTTCCCAGATATTTCCATCTGGTCCTGGCTCTTTGCTTGGCCTGGGGGTCCCATGAACACAGACTCAACACCCCATGTGTGTTCTGTCCAGAAGAGGAGCTGGTCCTTTGTGACACTCAGGGCACTTCCACTCCAGCCAAAGGAGATTCTGTGATGGATCTGTGGATTACAGGCTATTTCTGGAGCAGCCACAGGAGGTAACAAAATAAGAACTACGTAAGCAATCCACTCTTCTCACCTCAGGAGGAGCAGGAGGACCTGCAAAGCAGCATGGCCACAGGAGAGTGCAAGGTTGGTGCCCAGGATGAGTGTGGTCTCTCTGCCCTTCTGCAGCTGTGCCTGGGGAGCCCTCTCCTTAGCAGCACGGGGCAGGCAGGAAAGGCTCAGGGTTTGCCAGGAGATGGGGGGGAATTTCATGGAGGCAGTGTTTTCATTCACAGGGAGACTTAATTCCAGTCATCAGCTACCCGGAGCTTGCCTGTCACCTGCAGGGTGAGGATAGCCAGAGGTGAGGCTGCTGAATTCTCCTTGTGTCAGGGGTGAGCTGGGGATCTCAGGCTGCCCTGTGACATGTGGGGTGCTGTAAGGATAAAACAGCACAGCCTTAACTCCTTCCTCACCCTCCCTGCCTGGCTGGGGGAGCTGAGTGCTGCTTTGTTACCACTTCTGATGCTTGTGTCCCTGCTGTGCTGGTGGCTGTGGCTGGGGAAGGGGGTTGCCTCTGATGTTCTGATTTAAAGGAAAGGGGAAGTCTCAGAAAATGCCTACAAATGGCTGTAGAACTTTGAAGAGGAGTTCCTTGCTTTCAAAGTCAGAAACAGCGTGTGAGCACTTATTTTTCTAGGAAAGCTTCTCATTCTGATAGTGCTTATTAATACTCCTGTTGATCCTGAATGACTTAAAAATCAGAATTTATGCTCCATCCTCCCTCTAGGAATAACACCAGGCTTAGACCTAATGAGACATTAAAAACTACTAAACCTATTAACATTTGGAGGTTTGATCCTCTGGGACTTAGGTCTTCTATTAATGTGGCTGCAAACCTGGTGTTAGTTTGAAATAAATAACCATGGCTCTGAGAGGTGGAACCATTAGATAAATACTCATTTTGCAAGATTAAAAAAAGACCTTTAATCATTTTTAAACACAGTTCAAAGTGTTGTTTATGGATGATCTCAGCTGTATCCTAAACTCCTACCTGGAACTACAAAGCAGAGCAGCAGAGCACAGGATGGTTGTGCAGACAGAAGGGTAAGGCTGGTGTGCTGGAAAAGAAATGCTCTGAGCAGAAAAAACTTGAGAAGTTGAGTTTTATACTGCTTCCCTGTGTAAAATCTCTCTTCTCTTTGCCCAGCCAGGCAGCTGAGCTCACTCCAGTGTTTCCTCAATGAGAGCAATGATTTATGGTGCTTCCAGTACTCAGGGAACTACTTCTATGAAACATGGAATTTAATTAATTGAGATTTAATGTTTCTGGAATGAAATTAATTGAGAACAAATATTTCTGCAGACCTTGGCTGAAATTGGTCATCTGGTTCAGACATAATTTTGGGGGTATGTGCTGGGCAGAGCCACACACCCCTGATTGTCTGGGCTTGATTTAGGAAACCAATCTGTACTGGAATGTGGAGATTATAAATAAGGATAAAGAAGACTGAAGAAAGTGAGAAAGAAGAGCCCTGAAGGTTAAGATAAATGGTATGGAAGGTTTCAAGTGTGCAGGTATCTGAGGTCAGTGCAGGAGGCAGATGGGGCAGGCAGGGGAGGTCAGAGTTGCCTTGGTCAGCAGCAAAGGAGCTCCCTAAAACTGAGACTTGAGTTCAGGGATGAGGTAACCAAGCTGGGGGGCAGTGAAACTTCAGAGGAGCAGGGTTTTCTTTAAAAAAAAAGGCTTAAATCTGCAGCACTGTATTCTTTCACTGTTTGTTGAGCAAGCATCAGGACAAAAATCCTAACAGGCTGTATTCTGAGATGAGGGAAAAGCTGAGCAGAGTGTCTTTGTACAGCTACTCATTAACATGTGTGGTGCTAAATACCAAAGGCACCATGGAAGCAGCATTATAAATAATGATTCATAATTAAACATGAACTCTGCAGGAAAGGGAAGATTTCAGAGGCAGCTGCCAGCCTCAGGTGGGAAGTAAAGGAGTTCTCAACAGGCTGTGCTAGGTTTTCTGCCTCTCTCTTTGGAGCTCTAGAAACAATAACAAGGGGAGCAACTGCAGGCCACCCCTTGTGAGGGGTACTTTTAGCTATGCAATTGCCAGGAGGCATTTTTCAACATCCCCAAATAAAATGCAGCCTGAACCTTAAAGAGCATCCCGGGGGCTGGGGGCTGTTGCATGCTGAGCCCTCCTGGGACAGCTCAGGCTTCAGGAAAACCCTCACTCTAAGGAGAAGGTGACAGCCAAGACACAAGGTAGGCCCTCAGCATCTTTGCACAGTGGTGGCTGTTTCCATCTTCTGGTTAAAGAATTATCTTTATTAACCCTCTCACTAGAGGCTCCATCTCTCATGTGTGTCTGCTTCACTGGTGGAAGGATCCTCACCTCCTGCCTTCCCCACCAGCCCTGATTAATGATGTTATTTATAGTCTGGCTGATTACTTTTCAGTGTCTCATTGAGGCCCTTCCACCCAGAGCTCAGTAATTACAGTTTTTTCAGAGGCTCGGGAGAAACTCAGTTGCATTTCCTTCTTACCCCTGAACAACAACCCCGGAGCCCATGCAGACACTAATTAATGTTTCTTTGTCTCTGTGAGGTAAACCCCAAAGCTATGCATGCTGCCAAGCAGGGGTCTCTCACTGAGAGGGGGAACACCCAAGCTGCTGGTACCCTGCTGCTGCTGGTGGCTGCTGCTGGAGAGGGACAGACCTGCCTGGATCCATACAGGAATGCTTGGAAGTGACTTAGAAAGCTCTGCTCACAGCAGAGTTCAGAGTCTGTGTTGTCTCTTGCTTTCCTCATGTATTTCACAAGCTGGTTTGTTTATTTGTTTGTTTAAAAAACAAAAACAACTCTTAAGTTCTGAGAGCTGTGGTGACAGGGAAGCTGTAGGTGCTTACTTCTTTACATCAGTTCTCAGGCCACTGATGATTCTTTTTAAGGTATTTGGCACTATTTCCCAGTCCTAAATATTGTTACTGGCTACTTTGGAGATAGCTGAGCAAAGGGAAGACCTGAGCAGCTTTACTCACTGCAGGAATACAGCCCAGGAGAGCCCAGGTCTGCTGCTCAGGGAGCAAACAGGGATGTTACAGCGAGTGGTGCCAGAGATGGGTTAAGCATCTCCTGGGAACATGGCAAAGATCTTCACTGTGTCAGAATCTGCTTTCAAACAGGTTGAAGCAGCACTGGGAACTGTCTTGGAGAAATCACCTTGACTTTGTGTTTGGGTGGTTATAGTGCCCTGGCAGTTGGTGGGATGCCTTTTTCAGCATTGCCCCTCAAAATCAGCAGGAGCCAACAGGCATCAGTTCTGCAAACAGGGCTGCAGGGCCAGGTCACCCAGGTGTGGTCACACTCCTCCCCTATAGACCAAGGACCTGTCACCCCAGCCTGGGAGGGGGTTGCAGGTAAACTGTGTCTTCTCTTCATGGCCTTGTTGGCAAGCCAGGAGGTGTCAGGTCCCTTGTGTGGGAATGAGTCCTGAGTCAAGAGTTGCCCCAGAGTCAAGACAAGTGCTCTGCTGATCTCCTTTCCCCTCTGGTGGGACCCTGGCACTGGGACACCTCTTCAGGATTCAGCACCAGATGAAGCAGCTTTGCCAGGAGTTTGAGCTGTGTATAAACACTGCCAGGGGCTTTCTGGGGACCCTTCTCACTGAAATCTCTCAGGGACAGGGTTATAGGGGCTGAAGTGCAGTTCTCTGGGGCTGGGACCATGTCTCTGGTGTTTTCACACAAAGTGTTAAACAGGGGGCTTTATCCTCTGAATCCTGCAGCCATAAGTATATTTTGCCTACAGAATTGTGTACTTTAAATTGTTTATGTACAATCTTTCAAATCATCATCAGTAGCAGGTCTCCTGTCCTTTACTTTGCAGTGAAATCTCCTCTCAAAATCAGGAATTTTTCACGATGAACTCAGTAAGCAAAGTACTCTGGAGCAGGCAGCACTTTTGGGAGCTCCCAGGAGTTGTGTTCTGGTGGGGCAGGGCTGGTGCAGGGGCTTGCTTTTTGGTTTGGTTTTTTGGTTGGTTGTATGTGAGGTTTGACTTCGCCTCTGAGGGATGGCAGAGATTTGTCACCTGGAGAGAAAAGGCAGCTAAGGCAGGAATTGGGGTAAAACTTGGGCAGAATCATAGAATCATAGAATGGGCTGGGTTGGAAGGGACCTCAGAGCTCATCAAGTCCAACCCTTGATCCACTCCCCCCGTGGTTCCCAGCCCATGGCACTGAGTGCCACATCCAGGCTCTTTTGAAATATCTCCAGGGATGGAGAATCCACCCCTTCCCTGGGCAGCCCATTCCAATGCCTGATCACCCTCTCCAGAAAGAAATTCTTTCTCATGTCCAACCTAAACCTCCCCTGGCACAACTTGAGACCTCTTGTGCCCTCTTGTCTTGCTGAGAGTTGCCTGGGAAAAGAGCCCAACCCCCCCCTGGCTCCAACCTCCTTTCAGGGAGTTGGAGAGAGTGATGAGGTCTCCCCTGAGCCTCCTCTTCTCCAGCCTCAACACCCCCAGCTCCCTCAGTCCTTCCTCACAGGACTTGTGCTGGATCCCTTCCCAGCCTCCTTGCTCTTCTCTGGACCTGCTCCAGCACCTCAATCTCCTTCCTGAGCTGAGGGGCCCAGAACTGGACACAGGACTCAAGCTGTGGCCTCCCCAGGGCTGAGCACAGGGGCAGAATCCCTTCCCTGGACCTGCTGGCCACGCTGTTCCTGAGCCAGCCCAGGATGCCATTGGCCTTCTTGGCCACCTGGGCACACTGCTGGCTCCTCTTCAGCTTCCTGGCAATCCAGACTCCCAGCTCCCTTTCTGCCACTCTGTGCCCAGCCTGGAGCTCCCCATGGGGTTGTTGTGGCCAAAGTGCAGGACCCGGCACTTGGAATGTTGAACCTCATCCCGTTGGGGCTACACCTGGCTCCAACCTCCTTTCAGGGAGTTGGAGAGAGTGATGAGGTCTCCCCTGAGCCTCCTCTTCTCCAGCCTCAACACCCCCAGCTCCCTCAGCCTCTCCTCATAGGATCTGTAGGATGAAGATAAGCAGGGAGAGAAAAAAACCCAAAGCACCAGAACAAATCATTGTTCCGGACGGGTCGGTTTCCCTGCTGGAGGTGAAAGTGTGGGTGCTGTCCCTGCCGTATCTCATCCCTGGTGTGAGGTTTAACATTCCTGGGCAGCACGTGGGGAGGCCGGAGCGGGACACACAAAGCCGGGGGTGGCCTCTCAGCGGAATGGCATCCCAGCCATCCCAGCCATCCCCAGACACGGATGCCCGCTAAGCACGCAGCGAGAGGCAGCCACGGCCGTACCAGGGCTGAGGGGAGGGGAACGGGGGGGGTTCGGAGCCGGGGGGTTCCCCCGGGAAGCAGAAGTTTCGGAGCTCTCCCCGCAAACGGGAGCGCTGGGTGCTTGCGGGCTCCCCCCGGGGCCGGGGCGGGGGGAAGGGAGGAGCTGAAGTGATGCTTCCAGCACGGCTCTGGGATTCCTGCCTGCCGCCCATGGAGCGGGGTAAATATTCCTTTGGTAATTTTGTGGAAATATCGGTGTGTGTGTGTGTGTTGGGGGGGGGCAGGCTGCTCTTTCTCGCTCTCACTGTGCGGACCTTTCTCTGAAGCTTTTCTCTGGTGTGCTCAGAGCCTTTCCTGAGCTCTCCTGCCGTGGTTCTGTGGGGAAAGGGCACAGCCCACAGAGGAGCCCCTGAACTCCATGCTGAGGGGTTTAGAGTCCCAAAATGCAGATGGAGGACAATGTGGCACGGATGCTGCAGCTGATCTCTCTCCTGCCTGCTGAGAAGCGGCTCCGTGTTGTTGCGAGGGGCACTGGCAGGGGATAGAGGAGAGAAATTCTCCCTCTCACAGCCTGTCTGCTCCGTGGCAGAGAGCAGAGATACACGTGGCTTTCTGTGGCTTTTTCTTTGCACTTTTTAAAAACTAACCTGATGTCTCTGCCTTGCCCCTTGGGGCTGGGTATTGCCTGCTTTCCTAAAATCCTTACTAAATGTAAAATACAACAGCCGAGGGGTTTTTTGCACGTCGATGTTTACATGGCCTTGGTTTCCTTTGACAGGGACACACACGCAGCAAAGGGATGCAGCATCCTGTCCCCCAGCCTGGACTGCCTGAGCCCTGAGGGTCAGCCCAGCAGAGCCACATGGTCAGGAGGAGTTAAGTTAAGACTGAAAACCAGGTAAGGATGCCTGTATCTGTGTCCCTGTCTGCTCTGCCTGCTTTGTGGCTCCTGTTCCTGGAGAGCAGCTGGCAAACTCCATTTCCCTCTTGCAGGAGTGAGGGTGGCAGTGATGTTGGAACAGAGCAGCCTGAATCCCCATTGCCTCTGGTGTTAGGCAGTGGAAGAGGTCCAGGGCAGTTTCTTAACCTCACACCCACCTTTTCCCAGAGCTTCCTTGCCCTCAGCACAGTGCCAGGGAAGTGAAGTCACCTTTTGGGCTTAGAGTCAAGCATCAATGTTGCTGGATGCCAGTAATATCTACACAGGGCTGGGTCTAAAATAGTTTCTGCTTGAGCTGCCAGTATGCCTGAGGGTGAGTGACTGAGAATAAGTCCTGGAAAAGGTGTCCTTTCTCCTCAGAAACTTTTGTCAGTGGTGGCAAAGAGCATCAGAGATGCTGGACCAAAATACCTCCACAGAAGTGGGGTGAGCCTGCTGTGGGGTCTGGCTTTCCAAAAGCACTTGGCTGCTTCTGAGTCTGAGTTTCAGTGGGAGTTTGGCACTCACGACAGTGCTGCTGAGTGCCTATCTGCATTTTTTAATGATAAAATGTCTTCAGAAGTCAGTTTCCTGAATTGCTCTGCCTCAGCTGGTGTCGTGTGACCAAATCCTACAGCATTTACTCAGGCAAAGCTTGTGCTGGCATCAAAAGAGCCTCTTACATCAGTCGGGTGGTAATCTGGATGACCTCAGAGATTTTTTTGTGTCTCAGTCTTCTGAGATTTGCACCATGAAGTCAAAGCAGAGACATTTATTGGCAACAGTGCTTTCAGGCCAGACCTTGAACTTATTTGAAGTCCAGCAGCTATAGTGGCCTGGTGCCCCTGGGTGAGCAGCACAGGTTGAAGTCACATCCTGATCTTATCAGCAAGGATGCACTTGTGGAGCAAACTCCCTGACTCAGTGGAGGTGCTTCAGCTTTTAGCCAGTGCTGACAGACACTGACCCTGCAAAAGCAGGAGAAAGGGCTCAGCTCTTCTGCACTGTCCCTGTGTGCAGCCTCACTAAATTTGTATTGCTTTCCTCCAGATAAGGATTTGGGCCATAAATTAAATCTCTTGTCTGGAGCAGATTTTGGAGGCTGAGGTCTCTCCTCAGACTGACTCTGTCAGGGAGAGCTTGATCTCAGACTGGGGTGCAGAACTCTACAGGTATGGGAACAGGAGCTCCCATACCTCCACCACACTCCTATGGCAATGGGTTACTTTGTGCAGGCCCTCTGTTAATCCCTTTTTGGGGTTGATCTGGTACCAGATCTTTGCAGAATCCTCAAAGTTTAGCATTTCACTTGGATTAATTTCCTCTGGGTGCAGAACCAATGTTTTGCTTTACTTTTCCTGCAGCCTCAGAGGCCGTGTCCCTGTATCCTGGTTTAACTCAGGCTGGAGCATTGTTACAAACAGGAACTTGCTTTAATGTGTAAGAATCTGAGTGTGGGAGGGTATTTCAGACTCAGCAGCCTTTTCTTTGTCCACAGCACCAGGAGCAATTCCCCAGCTTGTTTACTTTTTGCAGACTCACCCGAGCTGTCAGCAGTCCCCATCTCTTTCTGAAATTTGGGGTGATGAATGAATGTCCTTAGTGCTGGAGCTCAGGACTGGTTTCTCAGGTGCTGTTGCAGTTCAGCAGCTACAGAAAGGAGCAGCCCAGCTGCTGTTCACCCTCCCAAGAATGGGCTCAGCAGTTGCCTCATTTCCTCTGCTGCACAAAACAAAGGAGGCCAGGGCGGGATCCCCATCCGGTGCAGCCACATCACTGCCAGGGGAGATGGGAAGAGTTAGGTCTAGAAATTCAGATGCAGAGGTGTCTTGCACCATGAAACTGTTGCAAAGTCCTTTATTAGGGAGTCCCCTTCTCTGGAGATATTCAAAACCTGCCTGGTGGCAGTCCTGTGTGATGTACTCCAGGTGATCCTGCTTTAGTGGAAGAGTTGGACTGGGTGATCATTAGAGGTCCCTTCCAACTCTGATAGTTCTGTGAATTCTCTGAAAGTTTCCCTGAGGCTGAGGACAGGTTTCTTAGCTGTTCTGTGCCTTGGATTGTGTTAGTTCACTGAAGATTTGCTGTTTCACCAGTGTAAATCCCAGTGATACACACAAGGACAGGTGCCTGTCCCACCTGCTCCCTGCAGCAACAGTTGGAAGGTGAATTCCTGGCTAGGAGTAAATCATGAGTTCACCTGACTAGCTGAAAGTTTAAACTCTCCTTGATACCCCTTGCTTTTTATTATTTTCTTGCAGTACCTAAAGGATCTTCTCCTCTCCTGTTTATCATCTCCACATTAGCCCTTTGGGGTTGAATTTACTAACTTTCCCTGGGATGTGTAGCCCTAGAACCCAAGAGGAGAAGCCAGCTCCTGGCTGAAGAGCTTGCCCTGAAAATCCCCTTGGTTACCTGCAGTGACTCAGTGTCCACATTGGGTCTGGATAATCAGGCTCACAGGGCAGCATTTCTGCTGCCAGCCACCAAGTTCCTCCTAAGCAGTGAAGGAGGCTCAGAAAACACATTCCTTCCATTGTTTCTAAGCCTCTCCTGTTGCAAGTTGCTGTGTGTTTGATACCAGGGTGTGAAAGAATCTAAGCTATGCTTGTTTTTCTGTCTTTTTAACTAATTTACTGACTGGGGAAGAATGAGGAAAAATTATTTGAATTAAGCCCAGCAGGCCAAGTCATCAGTATGGATAAATCAGTGCAGCCACAGGCAGGGGGAACCACTGCAGGGTCTGGCTGCTCTGAGAGATGAGGTGAATGCCTGGAGAGGAGAGGAATAGGGTCCTTCTCAAAGACTGTCAGGCAGTCAGCTGTCCCTTTTCCACGTCTGTTCTTTCTTCCCCTTTTTCTGGTGAAGGAAGCAGAGTAAAATTGCAGCTAGAAGAGCACAGTTGCAGAGAATCTTTAATCCACTGCCCTCCAGCTCCTCACACTACCCTACACATGCTCTAGGTACCAGGCAGGAGGCTGTCTTGGCTTCTGCATCTCTCAGCCACAGGCCTGTGGGAACAGTGCAGATGGAATATCCTGGTAGCAAGTACTTTGTCAAAATAGAGATCTGAGATACTCTTTATTTTTTCACTTTTTTACTTTGGGAAAGTCTTAATCTGAGCATAAAGAGGGGTGAAGGGTGCAACTCTTCCTTTCCTCTATAGTTGAGGAAACACTCTTGCCCAAGATCCATGACATGAAGTATCATTTCTTACACTTTGTCTCTTTTTAATGAGTTCTCCTTCTTTTTAGTCACGACTGTGAAAGAACAGAGCCCACTCCAGATCATTCCTGGCCTGGAATTTAGCAGAAGGGCTCTGTGAGCCTGAACAGCCAGACTCAGTGAAAGGCACATCAAGCTGATGCCATTCTGGACCAACTTCTTTCTCACTGGCCTCCTCTGTTGTGCTTAAATTTAGAACCATGACTGAGCCCTAATGAAGAGCGACACTGCTTTGAGGAGATTGTGGCCTCTGTTGAAATCCTAATAGGCTTCTGAGTGCTTTAGTTTTTCCTCCATCTCCTGCTTCCCAGGCACAGGGGCTGCAGCAGCACGTCTGTAGAACGTGTCCTTGTTCTGCCAGCCCTCCTTTTGGATGTGGCCATGGTGGAGACAGGGCTGTACCCCTGGAAATTCAGGTGGTTCTGTGTGCTTTCTGTTGATGCAGGTTCCCAGTCACCCCTGGAGGGTTCACATGAGTGTCTGTGCTCAGGATCTCTGTATGAGGAGCTTACTGCTCTGGGCTATGGCTCAGGGCACACTACCCCTGCCACATGCTGCTTGTTAGTTGAGAAACATCACTAGCTCCAAGTCTTAACCACTGCAAGGATGATGTGGTAAGGATGGGCACTGATTGCATGAGCATCAGTCTCCCACACAGCTGCTGGGGGAGGGCACATTCCCAGGGTCTGCAGGGGCACACAGTGACCCTCCAGGCCATGGATGGGTCTCTTCTCTTTGTCTTCCCATCTTTCTTGGGCATTGCCAGCAGCCACTCAAAACCCTCCTGCAGGTCAGGGAGAGTGTGGCCCTGTGACTGCTGCTGCTGCCTGGATCCACAGGTGGGTTCTGCTCCTAGGGAACACATGTTTTTCTTGAAAGGTTTTGCTACCCCTCAGCATTCCCTGTCTCTGCTGAGGGTTTTGGGACAGAGGAAAAATGAGCACGAGGTCAGTGGCAGAAGAGGAAGTGTTTGTAGATGGTCTGTGTGCAGCCAGCTTGCACATGGGATTGGCAGATGTGAGACTGATGCAAACCTAACTCCCTGCAAGTTCTCTGGGCTTGGTGCAGTAGCAGTAGATAGATTTACTGGGACACTGATGACTCTTGAGCTGCTAATTGGTCAGCCATCACATCCCCTCCCTTGCTTTGACTCATTAGCTTCCTAAAATGTTGGTTTACACCCTGGTGTTGTCTGCAAGGATAAAATTCAGTCTGTGTTTCCCAAGAGAAGGTGCTTCCCCTGTGAAATCATTCTTTTCAGTCCTCAGCATCTTGCTTTGCTGCTGTCTCACTGTGTCAGATCTGCACAGCAGGGACATCCCATGCTGTGCCCCAGGGTCCTGCTCTGTCAGCAACCAGGACGTGGCAGGGAACTGCTTCCTTTCTGCTTCTCATCCCACCATAGAAACTGGTCCTGTAAACTGGGCATAACACCAGTCATCCACCTGCAGCACTGGGGGCTGCTGTCAGGAACCTGGAGCAGAGGAATCTGCAGGGGTTGTTTGAACAGGTTTGTCTTTTTTTTACTTTCTTCCTCCAAACTGCTTTACTTGGAGGTTTAGGAAAAACAAACAAACAAACAGACCTTTTCTAGGCAAATGTAGAAAAAATGGTAATGTGAAGAAGCTGGGTTGTTGGATTTGGTTAGAGAGGGGCCTGTTTGCACAGAAGTATCTGTGTGCTCTTAGAGGAGTCTGGGTTGGAGTGCATTTGAATTGCAAAGTGTTCAGGTCGTGCATGTACTCTGGCTCAGTGAGGAACAGTATGTAAAGAATGGAAAGTAGACTGAATTCACTGTCCTGTGTGGTTTTTGGTTTGTAACCTTGGGAAAAAAAGATAAATCAACCTTTCAGTTGCACTGTGAAGAAAGCTTCGGATGGCTGTTCCTTAGATGCTGATTCATTTGCAGAGTTAATGCCAAGGTATCTTTATAAAGTTCCATTACTGTTCTGCATTCAAAGCATAAAAATAATCTAGAGAGATTACAGAGAAGAACACACACAGCTCTTCCTAATAAGAGAGAGCTGCAGAGCTATTAATGGTCTCAGAAATGTCAGTGTGGTCCTTGCAGCCCAGACAAGCCCAGCACCAAGCCTGTGCCAGACTGTCTTAGAGGAGACTGCTAATGTGCTGGTCACGTTTCTGTCTGACAATGCTGTGACTGGGATAGCAACAAGGAGCACCCAGATAACAGCAGCTGGACAAGATTGAAGTTTTCCCAGTGTACAGGGTGAGTTTGGCAGGATCTGGTATGTAATCAGTGTTGCAGCTGCCTCAGAGCCTGTTTAGGTGCCGGGGTTGTATCAGGGTCCTCTGACTTCTCTGGGTATCTTTGCTCTGAGGCATTTGTCATGGTGCCAACCTGACCTGGATGCCCAGGTTATCTGATCACTGGAGGTGTCTGTGAGGAGCTGGGAGTCTCTTTTCCAGCCCTGGCATTTACAACAGAGGGATCACTTTCTCCATTACCTGAAATGGAGAATTTTTTAGTAGTAAGATTGTCTGAATGCTTTCAAAAGTATGGTACAGGTGCAGCCCTTGAGGATCCAGTGCCAAGGACAAGGGGCTGAAGTGACCTTGTTATCACAGTTCTGTGTTTTTAAATCCTACAGCTTCCTAGGACAAAATGTCAGCTGTTGCTCCTGGTTTTGTTGAAGACTACTGAGCTGCACCAAATTTGCACTAATTAGAGATCTAATGATTTATTTGTCTTCATTCAAGTCAGGAATCAGCTGCTGCATTTCTAAGTTGTATCACTCAGTCAGTTTGTCTGGGATGAATCAGGTTGTGACGTTTTGGGCTTTACACAAACACTTCTGCCCCACTTGCCAAAAAGAGTTTGATCTTGCACTGGTTTTTCTTGCCTCCTGGAAGCTGTGCTCTGCAGTAAAGCAGACGTAACCAAAACCTGTTGCAAAATTGGCAGATTACCCCTTTTCAGCTCCCATCCATCTGCAGTGGGAGATACCTGTTCTTCTGTGGGGCTCACTGTGACATTACACACCAGTTCTAGTCCTCATGAGCCAGTAATAATAATTACAAACTAAGCTTAAGGAAGTTGGGTGAAGCAAGGTGCTGTTTCCAGGTGTGACAGAAAGCTGAACTTAGGAGCCTCTTGGCATTCCCTGCACTCCCACACACTGGCAGCATCAGCTCTGCCTTTCTTTCACACCCTCAGGGCTCTGGCTTCAGGAGAGTCTCTCAGTTTCCTCAGTGAGGATGGGTCAGGGTCCCCTTTCTCTGCCTTTCAGTGCACGTGTGTGTGCACAGACCCTCCACACTTCCATCCTGCTGCCTCCCTGGAGCTCACCTGCAACCTGAGCTAGAGATCATGTGGACCACAGCTCTTCCTCTCGTGGTTTAAGCTCAGCTAAGATTCTGTTACCCTTAATCCACGTTTCCAGGATCAGGTAGGTGTGGAAACAATGCAAGGTTATCCCACACTGAGCTGGTACAGCTTGTCTTCTGCCTTCAGTTCACAGCTTCACTGCCCATGGGTTGTATTATTACAAGGATATTGACCAAAAAAAAGGTTTAAAATACCTGTCCCTTGCAGCTTTTAACCGATCAAGCAAAGGGATAACCAGTTTTGCTTGTGATCATGCAGTGTGCTTTCCCAAGTGAAAAAAATAATGCTGGGGGCTTGTACTACTCCAGAGTACAATGAAAGTCTTTAGATCTCTGCAACAGGACAGGCAAGAATGGGAGTTATTCTGAATGAACAGTTTTGTCACCTTCCCGTCCTGCAGTATTCAGCTTCCTTGTTTCCCTGGGCAAGGAGCTTAACAAAAGAGCTCTGTTTGAAACACACCTACACATTTAGTGATAAAGTGGTGCTTGGTTCAGCTCACCCCCTGTCCACCTCCAGTTCAGCTTCCCTTAAGACAGTCCTGTCACAACAAACGTTCAAAGGCAACGAGTGCCTCTTCTCCTTTCATCTTTTAGCTGCTGAGGAGAGAATGAGCTGTGCTTCTGCAATCCAAAATTCTGGAAAACCTACTGGGGAAATGGTCCTGCCTCTCACTTTCTGCCAATGCTTTCCCATGTGCCAGAGCTAATTTGTGCCAGGAAGGGATCTGACCCTAACGAGTCCCTTTTCACTTTGTACATTTTCCTGTGTTATTTTTCAGGAGCTCAGGCAGTACTTGGAGAGTCCTCTTTTGGTGTCTGGTTTACATCCACAGAGGGCATTTTAAGCTACCTACTGACTTAGGATGTGCTGTACTGTGAAACTTTCAGTCAGACAAAGACTTTAAAGATGTGTCACATCCTCCCCTTGCATTTATGCTTAGTAGTTAGCTGAGGCTGTCCTGCAGGCAGTGGGACCCCAGCAGTGGTACACGGGTCCAGTGCTGCTCCTCCCTCTCAGGAGGAGTTGGAAAAGGGGAGAGATCCCTCACGGAAAGGATTAAGGACAAGCCCAAAGGCAGGGGTGAAAGAAAGTCTGTGTGGCATGTTCAGGGTGCTTGATCTCTAATCCCTGCTCTGACTTTCCATGTGCTTTAAATAAGGTTGTCAGTGGGTTTTTTTCCTCCTACCAGCTGGTGGAAGCCCTCCTTAGCCATGGTGACTGAAGCCACCAAAGGGCAGCTGTGCCATGCCATGCCAGGGGAGCCAGCCAGGCTCACAGGCTGCAGGGGACAGCTGGCTGCAAGGCCCTGGGGGACACCAGGACTCTCTTATTGCTGCCACTTGGTTGTCACATCTCTTCTGCGTTTTTATCAGCACTGAGGAGAGGTGGGAACAGCACTGCATGGGCTCCTGCCCCCTCGTGGTGTTTGATTCTTTAGATGACCTCTCCAGAAGTCATCTAAATGAAGGAAACCTTTCAAATGAAGGAAACCCTTAGGGTTTAAACTAGGACTTAAGAAGTTCCACCTCAACATGAGGAGAAACTTCATCCCTGTGAGGGTGAGGGAGCCCTGGCCCAGGCTGCCCGGAGAGGTTGTGGAGGCTCCTTCTCTGGAGCCTTTCCAACCCCCCCTGGATGTGTTCTGTGTGTCCAGGGGATCCTGCTGGGACAGGGGGTTGGACCAGATGAGCTCTGGAGGTCCCTTCCAAGCCCTGACACTGATAACATTCCATAATTCTTTGGAGAAAAGGGCTCCTGCAGGAGCTTGGTGCAGTGCATGGGAGCCCACACACAGCCCATCCTCTCAGCTCAGCCCTGGGAAGGGGTCCCCAGGCTGATCCCCAAGGGGTACCACTCCTGGCTGGGAGGTGGAGGGGAGGACCCCCCCTCAGTGATATCCTGCTTGTCTGCTCATGCTGCCTGTGGCCTGGGAAAAATAAGGGGGAGTGGGTTGTGTGAAGGTCTGGAATGGTGGGGGATGGCTGCTCCATTGGCTTGGAAGAGACCAGAGCATAGCAGTGAGCCAGAAGTGAGCAGGAGCAGGTGTAAATGTGGCTGTTGCTGTTACTTCATGTTCATCTTCCTCAGAAGAGCTGGCTGGTTCCTGACTTTCAAAACCCTTCTGCTTTTACCTAGACGGAGTGAAACTCCAGGCCGACCTCACTCCTGGCATTCAACCAAACTTGGGGAGAACCAACCCGATCCCAGCATGATGCAAATATCTCAGGGTATGCTTGGCACCCCCTGGCATCAGTCCTACCACTCCAGGTAAGCACTGCACAGCTGTGGCCCCGGGCTGTGGAGGCAGAGATGTAAATGTGCATTTTTTGTTCAGTATTTTTTGCCCTGTGCTGTCACAGTTCCTACAGGTGCAGAAATCAGGCTCCCCAGTCCTGTGTCCATCCTTGTTCCTGTGTCATGCTAGCCTCAGGGAGGCTCTGCCTCATGCCCAAGGATGTGTCTTGATGGTACTGACTACAAGATCAAGGCCTAAATCTAGAACACAGGAGAGAAGGGATAAAAGATGTGGGAAAATGTTACTGGTTGCCTCCCAGGTTTACAAACAGCCAGGGCTAGGATTAGTTAGGGAGGCCTTGGTTCCTGTTTGGTTACCCAGATAAAGTAGACATGTTTTCCTCCTGTAAAATGCTCTGTGAGGTGATTAACAGCTAAGAAATTAATTACTTTAAAAACCCTCCTCCCTGTCAAGATGGGAGTCCACAATCAGGATATTAGTGAGGCCTTGCAGCACGGTGAGTAATGGGGAGGAGAGCTGCCTGGGCCAGACATACCCATCAGCTGCCACAAGCAGCCCTAAAAGGTTGTGGTTGTAAACCCTGGGGCAGCTTGAGAGGGGACAGGCTTAAATTCTGCCCTTGGAGGATTTTCCCTGAAAGGGAAGAAGGGTTTCAGGAGCAGGAAAAGACTCCCTTGTAGCCACTGGGATTTCAGCATCATTTCTTCTACAGTCAAGACTGAGCCTTGGCAGAGGGGAGGAAAAAGAAAACAGAGCATTAAAAAAAAGTGAGGGAATGGTTGCAGAAAAAATGTATGTTTGTCTCTGGCCTTCAGCACAGACCATGCTGTAGCAAATTCATTTCCCCCCGAGGGACTTTGCTTCCCAGCCACAGCTCCTGGCAGAGCCTTTGGCAGCCTGGCCTTGTCTCCTGAGGCCTGAAGAGGAGCATGGGGAACATCTAGTGGCCAGCTGGCCCCAGCTGCTCTGGGCATTGCCAGGGAGATACTTCTTTAAACCTAAAATAGAGTGGTGCATTTAAATGATTAAACCAGCTTTAGCCTGAGATTTGTGATATCTCTTTCTGCCTGCCTCTGTGTTCCCCTGCATCTCTCTGCTGCTTTTTCCCCTTCTGCCTCTCCTCATCCTTAGCAGCCATTTGCTGGGCCTGTGGGTGTTAATCCAGCAGGGTGGAAGTGACTGTGGCTGGGATATGATCTGGAAGCAGCTTTAGATTCTTTAACAGACACTTCCTCAGGGGAGGCTCTTAGCAAATGTGCTGCTGCCTCCTTCACCCCCAGGGCTGCCGTGCATCCCCAGCTCCCCCACCTCCTGGAACACCTTTGGGTTTATTATCCCACTCAGAAATGGAGTTTTCCTTTCCTTTTGCCACTGGCTGTAGCTTGCACCATAGCAAACCCAGGCTCCTCTCAGTTCCTCCTTCCAGCTCTGAGCTTTGCCCTGCCACCCTGGGCCAGCAGACTTGCCTTTCATGGTGCTCTCCTGTGGCTCTGCCAGGACATCTCATGTAGCTGCTCAGGGAACTAATGACAGTGATGTCTCAGGGAGGGGAACAAAGGGAAGGAAAGTGAACTCCTCTGGCTATGCTCTGCAGTCCTCAGGAAGAGAGATGAGCCAGGGGAAACTCCACAGAAATTTGTGATATCCCCACGTGAGGTGGTGTAAGAACTTTGTCTAGGAGAAGGAGCTCCCTTCCCACTGACAGCAAGAGCTCTGAGTAGCCTTTTTGAAGACATCTCTGGTGGCCACAAGTCCTCTTTTGGCACCCATGTGTCTCAGAGCAGGTGCCAAGGTGGAGCTGCAGCTGCTGAGCTGTGTCAGGAGGTGGCTGTGGGGACTTCCTGGGGCATCCTCAGACTCTTTCTGCCATTGCACCTCCTCTTGCCTCCAGACACAAACACGTGCAGCTCTCCTCTGCCTTTCAGTTTAGTTTTCTCGTAGCAAACAAACTCTCCTTGAGACAGCTGGATTTCCAGGAAGCCTGCCAGGGCATGGCCTTCATCTCCATAAAAAGAAATGAAACGGGAAAAAAAGAAGGAGATTAGATTCCCCCCAAAATGCCTCTCCTGCTCCTCGGTGGCATCGCTGCTCATTCAGCTCTCCAAGTGCTTTGGATAGGTTTGATGGGTGGGGATGATCCTCCCTGGCTCCAGAGATGCAGTGTCTTTCTGTCTGCATTCCCCTCCCACCCTTCCCTGGTAAATAAGAGCCATGTGTTGCAATGTCAGGCAGTTCCTCTTTGTGAACTGGGATGACTGCAAGCAGGGAATGGAGTAAGGCCCAAATATGGGGTTTCATCTGCACGTCTCAAAACTAAACATCTTGCTTCTGAGCTCACTTATAAGTCGTTGTGCCTCTCCTCTGCTGACAGTGAGTTTTTGCTCTTCTCTCACTCTTCCCCAGCTCCTCAACCAGTGACCTCTCTGGCTATGAGCATGGCTACCTGAGGAGAAGTCCCGACCAGTACAGCTCACGGGGCAGCATGGAGAGCTTGGACCACTCCTGCCCCGGCTACCACCCTTGTCACCTGTCCCCAGCCAAATCCACCAACAGCATCGACCAGCTCTCCCACCTCCACAGCAAGAGAGACTCTGCCTACAGCTCCTTCTCCACCAACTCCAGCATCCCCGAGTACCCCGCTCCTCCCTTCGGCAAGGAGCACTCCTGCTCCATGGACCTGCATTCCCGGGGAGGGCAGCAGGAGGGGATGAGGCAAGCTGACATCAGGTACATCAAGACAGTCTACGATGCCCAGCGAGGGATCTCCCAGGAGTACGAGGTGAAGTCTCCCACCCTGCTGCCCAGCTGGGAGGCCCGGGCCTCTCCCGAGGGCCGTGCCCAGGGCAGGTTCCACAGCTTCAGCCGGCACAGCGCTGCTCCCTCCTGGGCACAGCCAGCACAGGGCTCCTGGGACACCAAGAGCCACCCCCCCAAGGGACCTCCCTTGCCTCCTGCTCGCAGCGACAGCTACGCAGCCATCAAGCACCACGAGAGGCCCAGCTCCTGTGCCAGCTTTGATCTGAACAAGCTGGGTCGAACCCAGCCCAAAGGGACTTGGCCTCTGCTCGTCAGCACCCTGTCCCAGGGACCTCTGCTGAAAAACCCCTTTGGAGAAGGGCATCTGCACACCCTGGTGGAGAAGAGCCCAGAGAGCAGCCCCACTGTGAAGCCCAAGCAGAGCTATTCCCAGCCAGCCCAGCCAGGGCAGCCCCTGCTGCCTACTGGTGTCTACCCAGTACCTTGCCCGGAGCCTCACTATGCCCAGGTGCCCCAGCCTTCTGCGAGCAGTAATGGGACACTTTATCCAGCCCTGGCCAAAGAAAGTGGGTACCCAGCTCCTCTTCCAGTCTCTTACGACAAGGCCGTAACCAGCAGCACCCTGGGCTGTGATGAGAATGGAAACCAAAGCACTTCAAACAGATCAACCATCTTCTACCAGCCCCCAGCAGCTGAGAGGAAGCACGATGCTGCAGAAAATCTTCTCCAGCAAAAACCTCCCAGCACGGCAGTCCCAGAGGTCTGCCTGGCCATGTCTAGAAAGGAGGAGCTGTTACCCCCTTACAAGGTAGCACACAGCAACCGAGAGCCCACAAGTGCCACACAAGCCTCCAGACACAGTTTTCAAGTCCCACAGCCCCAGCCAAGGGATGCCAGTGAGAGAAAAACCCATTACCAGCCCAAAGAGGACTGGACAGCTGAACCCCGGGAGGACAAAAATGGCAACACACTGATTGAGAGACACGCTGCTGCTGCTGCTCACCACCACTGGGGGCACAGCAAGGCCAAGCAGTATGGCTTCTCCTCTTTGCAGAACATCCCAGACTGCTCCAGGAGGCAAAGCAGCTCTGAGCTTAAAGAGGTGCAACCAGGCGAGGTTTATTCCACCACCAAACTCTCCTTCTTGAACAGCAGCAGTAAAGAGGAGAAGGATCAGAGAGGACAGGGACAGAAACAGTGGAGTGATGTGGACCTTCCAGCCTATGGGAGGCAGGAGGAGGAAGGCACCAGTCTCATTTTGTTTCACGCTGCTGAGCTAAAGTGTGAAGAGCCTCCTTCTCCCCCAAAGACCTCAGATTTTGGGAGGAGCCGTCTCAGCTCCAGCAGCACCCAGAGCTTTCCCTATGGCAAACCTGAGGCCAGCAAGCCCCGCTGCTCCGTGCTGGAGAAGGTCAGCAAGTTTGAGCAGAGGGAGCAGAGCACTCCCTGGCCCCAGAGTGCAGGAGTGCTCAGCTTTGGGCAGCACTACGGCCCCAGCAGGCTGAGCCAGCCCCACAGTGCCAGGTGCTCTCTGCACAGCCTGGAGGACATGAGGAACAAGCTCCGGGAGCCCAGCGAGCCAAGCAGGGTCTCCAGCCCCTCCGTCAGGAATGGGAAGCTGGAAGAGGCCGACTGGTGTCCTGTAGAGCTGCAGATGGTGGCTGCAGTGAAGCAGGCAGGGCCCAGCGAATACTACACCCTGTGTCCTGAAAATGAGGTGCAAATAAGGGCAGCTCAGTTACCCAGGAGTAAAAGCACATTCCAGCTGGGAGGTGAGCCTGAGAAGGAGATCCTCTGGAAGGATAACATCCAGGATGCCCACGGGTCACAGCTGGACACACCCTTTAACAGGGCCTACAGGAACAGCATTAAAGATGCCCAATCCAAGGTGCTGAGGGCCACTTCTTTCCGTCGCATCAGCCCCCCCTTCGGGAGCACACCCAAGAGGACGGCCCAGAGACCCGCCTCAGCACACGTGGGCACGAGGAGCGTGGCAGCATCTCCCCACACCCCCAAGGAGAGGCACAGCGTCACCCCGACAGAAGGCAGCCTGGCTGCCCTGGAGCACCCCAAGGCTCAGCACGTCCTGCGCATCGGGGGCCGGAAGCGGCTGACGGCGGAGCAGAAGAAACGATCCTACTCGGAGCCGGAGAAGATGAACGAGGTGGGCATCTCCGACGGGGAGTCTTCCCCTTTCTCCTTCCAGAAAAAAAGCATCCATTTCGTCTTCCCGGAGAACACGGTGGCCGACAGGCGTAAGATCTTCGAGAGGGATGGCAGAGCTGCCTCCGCCGCCAGCCTCTCCAAGCCCCAGCTGAAGCAGCTCCAGCAGAACGCCCTGGCCGACTACATCGAGCGGAAAACGGGGAGACGCCCGTCCTCCCAGGAGCTGGGGCTGCTGAGGGAGCCTTCCCACACCTCCTACCTACACCTGGGGGGCCCAGACAGCCAGAGCCTTTCCTCTGCCTCCAGCATGAATTCCCTCCAGGATCAGAACCTTTACCGCCGGAGGGAGTCCGTGGAGCGGGTGGGCAGGGCGGGGAGGATGTCCTCTACCCTTCCTCCTGGATTGCTGGGATGCTGGGATACAGGGGGGGATGAGAAGAAGGGGCAGCAGGAGAGCTCGGTCACCAGCAGACTGAAAAAAGAGAGGTGCTGGGATCACAGAGGCAAACCAGAGCTCACCAAAGGCACACAGACAGACCCTCCGGGCTCGCAGGGCCGGCCTGGCTATGGGAAGCAGGAGCAGGTGTTGGAAAGACCCAGCTCCGGCAGGAAATCTGGGAAGTCAGTCTCTGTGGAGGACCTGCTGGAGAGGTACGACAGTCAGACAGCCCCTGTGCACGTACGCTCCAGGTCGTCTCCCACGGCAGATAAGAAACACCAGGTATGTGTGTGGGACCAGGTCACACGTGCTCTGTGAGCCCCTCTGAGAGACAGAGAGAGAGGGGACACCAGAGGACAAGCTGATGCTCAGTCACCACTGTTACTTTGCTGGTTAGAGAGGTTACCTGTATGGTGAGACAGAAACCTTGTGTTCTGTTTGAATCACCAAAGCATTCAGGTGCCTGCTTTGAATGTTTGCTGGTGGGGGCTCTTCAGCTTTCTCACTGCTGGGGCTATCTTAGGGCTTTCAGGGGTGTCCTTGCTGCTCCTGACATTACACCTGAGGTGTCTTCTTCCTCAGAGAAGCACTGATTGCCCTTCTGCTGGGGTCTGTCTATCTAATGCTTGGGAGTCTGGATTGCCCTGAAGCTGACCATGAGCCAGCAGTGTGCCCAGGTAGCCAAGAAGGCCAATGGCATCCTGGGCTGGCTCAGGAAGAGCGTGGCCAGCAGGTCCAGGGAAGGGATTCTGCCCCTGTGCTCAGCCCTGGGGAGGCCACAGCTTGAGTCCTGTGTCCAGTTCTGGGCCCCTCAGCTCAGGAAGGAGATTGAGGTGCTGGAGCAGGTCCAGAGAAGAGCAAGGAGGCTGGGAAGGGATCCAGCACAAGTGCTGTGAGGAAGGGCTGAGGGAGCTGGGGGTGTTGAGGCTGGAGAAGAGGAGGCTCAGGGGAGACCTCATCACTCTCTACAACTCCCTGAAAGGAGGTTGGAGCCAGGGGGGGGTTGGGCTCTGCTCCATCAGCCAGACAAGAGGCCATGGGCTTCAGCTCTGCCAGGGGAGGGTTAGGTTGGATATTAGGAAGAAATTCTTTCCAGAGAGGGTGCTCAGGCATTGGAATGGGCTGCCCAGGGAGGGGGTGGTTTCTCTCTCCATCCCTGGAGGTTTTTAAGAAGAGAGTGGATGTGGCACTCAGTGCCATGGGCTGGGAACCACAGGGGGAGTGGATCAAGGGTTGGACTTGGTGATCTCAGAGGTCCTTTCCAACCCAAAGGATTCTGTGATTCTGTGATCATGACAAACAGTGATGGGCTGTTGCTGCTCATCTGCCTTTGCCCACTTTCCTGATGCAAAGGAGAGAAAATTAAAGGCTGCTTGAAATTGTCCTGGCTCCTGCTGTTCACGACAGTGCTGGGAAATGCTCAGTGGAGGCACTGCCAAGTAACCATTATGTTTTGCCTCCAGCCCTGGAGGGAAACATTGCAGAGAAAACTGAGCAGAGACCCTGGCCACTCCTCCCATGTCCCCTGCTTGGCAGTTGGGAACCTTGCCCTGATGTCACCAATAGGGAATCCGACTGTCTCTGATGATGGTAAATAGCAGGAGCAGTCCAACTTCTGAAAGAACAACTGCCCAGGCTGGCTCTTCAGCTGCCTGACATCTGTTCAGCCCTATTTAGGTGACTGCAATGGGGGAGCAGTGCTGGGGCTGCTGCCCCATCCCCATTTCCATGTTGGGCTCCATTCATCACAGGGAGAGAGGACAACCCAAACGTGTGGGCAGGCTCCTCACTCCACATACTCTGGGTGTTTGGACACTGGCACACATTTTTAAGGCAGCTGAGATCCAGGACATCTCCTTTTACTCTGGCACTTGCTGCTGGCCCAGGACAGAGTATCTGTGTGCAGCCAAGGAGGAGGCAGTGCCTCAGAAACAGGCAGACAGGGGGTGGGGGAAGGAGCCATCCTCCCAAACTCATGGTGTGCTTCATACTTACTCTCTGTCCTCTCTCAACAGACCTCAGATCCCACACTGCATTTTTAAATAGAATTAGAAAAGCAGCTCGTGAATATCAAGTGACTGGAATGCATTTCCCAACCACTGCTGTCTCATCCCATCACCAGTATTTTTCCACACCAGCCAGGCATCAGGCTTATCTCTGCAGTTCTGTCACAGCTGCTGATGGTGAAGTCTTGCATTCAGGAAGAGGACAGTCCTCAAGAAAGTTAGGGTGGAAGCCAAGCTGCAGCTCTGTCTCCCAGACCAGTCAGAACAGCAGCAAAACCAGCCATCCCAAAAGAGGAGAATCACTAAAATGTCTTCTTAAATCACAGACTGGACCACGAGCAGCCCAAGTTCATTTTTACCCAGCCCCCTCTCTTGGGCAGGGGACATACAGAGTGGTTCCTAAGATCTGTATTTTCCCCTCATTCTCAATCCTGCATATGTTCAGCAGCCAGACCAGAGTTTCTGCCTGTTGGAAGCTGCCTGGAGGAAGGTGATGAACAGCAGTGCAGACCTGCTCACAGGGCCTTAGTTCAAGTGTAGGAGAGAGAGCCCTTCCAGCTGTTTCCCAGAGTGATTTAGCTGTATCCACTTCTGGAATGGGGATTTACTCCCAGAGCCAGCATGGCACTTGTGAAAATCCTATTACTAAATCCTAATTCAAGAAAGCATATTTAGTTTCCAAGGTTTGTACTCCAGTCCATGAGTGTGCCTGAAAGGGTTAGGGTTAGGGGAAAGGGAAGTATATGTTTAAGTGCTCTTTTAATGAGATCTGTGTCTGATCTGCCTCTGATACCAACCCACAGCTATAAAAGCAGGGGACAAGGTCAAAGCAACAGGGTGGTATTTTATAAGATTTATTTAATTTTTATTTTGCCTTTCTGAGATTTTTTTGTGGGAAATGTTTATTTCCAGTTTAGCAACAAATGTCTTTGCCTCACTGTCTGTTTTTCAAGGCCTTGTGTCCAGCATCTAATGCTCCTTTCAGGCTGCATATAAATCACATGGCAATGTCACTGTAGGAATTTGTTTAAAGATACCAGGAATTTGATAGCTGTGTGGAATTATTAGCTCTCAGCCTTCAGAACACATTCTCAGCCTTCCTTCCTCTCTGCTTTTTCAGTCTGCCTCAGCCTGCATATCTCCCAGCTCCCAGGCTCCTAAATCAAGATCTGCACTTACCCTCCCTCTCCAGCAACACTGACCAAAAAAGCAAATTACTGAGGATGTGGGGAGGGGGGGGAGGGTGTCACCAAAGTGTTCTCTGCTGGAAAGATTGTACAGGAGAAAATATGAACCCCTTCAAAAGCAGGCTTAGCATTGGCTTTCATGTCTCCTAATAGCCTGGTGTCCTGTGGTGGGAGCTGCAGGGCAGAGGGAGTCAGGTTCTCAGAGGTATTTCAGCTGCAAAATTTCTCTGGTTTTAGATGACATCAGTCCCTACAGAGGAGGTGGTTCCTGCACTTTGATTTGCAAAAGAACCAAGTGCCAAACGTTGTGATGATTTTCAACACCTCTGCCTGTGGCTGGGAGGCTCCAACCTCTGTGGCATTCAGTGTCCCAGCCCTGGTTTGGCACAGATTGTTCACTGCTGAACTTCAGGCTGGTTCTGTGATGGCTCAGCTTCTTGCTTGCCTGTAAAACTGAGGGGAACACCACTGGTACTCCTGAGTGTGTTCTGGAAGAGGCAAGGACTTGCTGAGGTGTTTTAAAAAAACACATTTCACTGAATAAGTCTGCCTGTTGGTCCACAGCCCACCCTGAGGAGGGCAGGCAGGTCCTCTGAGCAGGAGCAGGGTGCTGGGAGGTGGAGCAGGGTGCTGGGAGATGGATCAGAGTGCTGGGAGATGGTACACCATGCTGGAGTGTTCCTCCCATCTGTACATGGCACATGCTGTGCTCTCTTCTTAGAGGGAAGCATCAGTGCTTTGGTATTTTTTATATTTATTTGACCTCACCTGGAGTGCTGTGTCCAGCTCTGGGGCCCTCAGAACAGGAAGGACATGGACCTGATGGAGAGAGTCCAGATGGGAGCTATGAAAATGATTGGGGGGGCTGGAACCCCTCTCCCCTGGAGCCAGGCTGAGGGAGCTGGGGGTGTTCAGCCTGGAGAAGAGAAGGCTCTGGGGACACCTAACAGGGACCTTCCAGTGTCTGAAGGGGCTGCAGGAAAGCTGAGAGGGACCTGGAGTGATGGGATGAGGGGCAATGGTTTTAAATTAGAGAAGAGTGGATTGAACTGGATGTCAGGAACAAGTTCTGTGCCAGGAGGGCAGTGGAACCATGGCCCAGGGTGCCCAGGGAGGGGGTTGAGGCCTCATCCCTGGAGATGTTCAAGGTGAGGCTTGAGGAGGCTCTGAGCAACCTGATCTGGGTGAGGTGTCCCTGATACTGCAGGGGTTGGACTGGGTGACCTGGAGAGGTCCCTTCCAACCCAAACCATTCTAGGATTGTGATTTTTTTTTTTTTTTGCTTTCTGCTCACTGGTTATACTGTTCTTGCACTTCAGGACCTGCTGAGGAGGGAAAGCAGTGAATTTGGCCCCATGCTGAGAGATCCTTTCTACCTGGTCAGCACAGGAGCCAGGTAGGTGTTTAATAATGTCCCCTTCATCACTCCAGAATCAGCTCTTGCCACCCCTCTGCCAGCAGCAGTTGTCATGCATTGTCTGTGTAAACAGATGGATTGTGACAAACTCTAGAAAGCATCTGCATGGGCACAGTTCTGGGTGTGCTGTGCCCAGCAGAGTCAGGAGGAGTAAGTTGCTGTGAATTTGTTTTTTCCACTATGGGCATTAATTCACTCTCAAGTCCTCCTCACGTCATCTTGGAGCCTGTTTCTGCAGCACATTTCCAATTATGTACCTTCCAAACTGGGGCTGACCTGCTGCTAGAACTCACAGCAAGAAGCTGTCATAACTGAAGGCTTCTAAAGGAGGAAAATACCTCAGTGGCCCACTCTGCTTCTCTCCAGTTCAGGGTTCTGCCTCCCCCAGAGCAAGTGAACATTTGTGTGGATTAAAGCTGGGATATTCTTGCTGAGTTGGTAGCTTGCAGTGAGGCTTCTTTCCTTCCTGCAGGCAACAGGAGAGAGAGAAATGTTCTTAAAAATAGAAAAAGTGTAATCCCAAAATTCACAATATCAGGACTTACATAACTATCCACTTAACAGTGGGTTGTTTTGAAGCTAACTTGAACTGAAGTTGATCTCTTTGTATTTACATTTAAATAATAAATAGATGCTTGCCCTAAGCTCTGAGTGCCCAAACAGCTAACTCAAATTACAGTAAAAACCATCAAGAGGGACTAAAAGAATTATTCACAAAGGAGCTCTGTTCCTCTCCAGCTTGCAGTAAATGTCATCCCACTCTGCAGTCACAGTGGGAGTGAGCTCTGCTGTCTCCCAGGGTTTTACTGTGCAGCTCTGGGTCAGAGAGTGACAGCTAGAGGTAGAGGAAGCTCCCAGTCTGGCTGGAATTTTGGCCCTAAAGAAGACAGAAGTGCTGCTTCAGGGGGACTCAGTCTGGTCCAGGCAAACCCTTTTATTGTTTAAAACATCCCTGTTTACTTTGACTGATAATAACTTTTTTTATTTTTTTGTCCTAAGAGAACAATTCAGCTGTTTGAGTTTTCACCCTGCCATTCTCATTTTGCCATTCTCAATAACTGCTTGCTGCTTCCTTTTTTATTCCCCCAACCTATTTTCCAAGTAACAAGATGAAACACCCAGACTGAAAACAAGTTTATTGGGGCACAAAATGTAGGTTTCTTGATTTCATGCTTCACTGCACAAAGATTATTGGTACTAACTTACCAGTTTTATGATGCATCCTACACACTCTGCAAGCACGTTTTTACTGAGAGATGTGAAGTCTTTTTTCCCTTTATCAGAATTGGATTTCCCAAAAGATAGAACAAAAGGATGGGAGAAGACAGGAAAAAGCCCTTGGCTCTGAGGACACAGGGTCCCACTACCCAGGCTGCAGACCACTCCCTATGACCCTCAGCTGCTGAGTGATTTTTCTTACATTGTTGAATCCAAAGTGATCTGAAAGAGAATGAGCAGGAGTGTTGGAAGTCAGGGCACTCTGAGCAGGGACTGCTGAAGCCAGTAGGTGTTTGACATTTAATTCTCAGTGAGAGCAAGATCTGAATCCTCCACAGACTGAAAGGAACAGGTAGACCAGGACCTTAACCATGTGCCAAAGATTCACAGGAGTTCCACTGTTAGGATACTGTGGAACATTCCCCTGCCCCAGTGTGAATATTTCAGTCTGGGTCATAGGGGATTATTGTAGCACCTTTAATCCATCCCTCAAGAGATGCAGTTTTTCTCTGTCTTGTGCCTGTCAGCCCCAAAGAGCTGGTGGTGTAGCCAGGCTTCTCACATGTAACCATCACCATGCTGCCACTGCCTGCAGCACACTCCATGCCCAGGCCCTTCAGGGAAGGCAGTAGCAGGCACTAGAAATTGTGCTTCCAGGTTTCCTGGGGACACAGCTGCCTCATGTGCTGGAGGGGAGGTGGGAACATCCCCAACACCTCTCTTGCTCCAGGAGGAAAGCTGTCAAAGGGTGAAGGTACAGAAGCCCTGGTCAGGAATCCCCTGGTGCTGTGTAAGTGCTGTGTAAGTCTCTGTTACAGAGCTCTGTGCTCCTGCTCTGCTCCCCAGGTGTCTGTCCTACACCAGCTGTCTTGGAAGCACTGTGGGGAATGGTTGTTGCTCCACCAGTTTTAGAAACTGCAATTGCTTCCACAGTAGGAGAGATCTTTCAATTAGAGAATTACCATCTGGAGTTTCTGACAAACACTGAGCATCTGAAAAGAATACACAGTGCTACTGTCCAGGAACCACAGACAATATCAAGAGCAGTCTGTCTGGGAAGTGTCCCCACCTCCAGGCAAAGGCTGCCAAACTCTATTCTTGGTTACACCAGAAGAAAGCTGGAAGGACCCATGTCTTTGATGGACTTACTCCTAATTGGTACCAGTACATCTGAGAGCAAATCTGGGGCAAAAGTCTCAAACATCAACCACAGGCAGTGCTGGATTATTTGAACATTGTGACTCAAGAACAGAAAGTACATTGGCAGTAGAGCTTCATTGTATTTTATTGTTTCATGGGATGGCCTCATGTTCTCAGGCCATCTCCTCTTGCATGTCCTAGCACTGTTATTACTGCTCTCTCTGTTTTCCAGCTGTACAGCAGCACAGGCAAGCAGGGTTGGGATCCTGAGCAGGATCCTCACTTCAAAGGCCCAACACTGTTTCTCAGACTAACATGAGAACATCTTAAAAGACCTGGGAGGAATAATTTAATCTGCAGCTGTAACATCCCTTTGCAGTTGAAGTGTATTGGCATTGGGCTTTTTAACACCTGGCTGTCTGAGTGAAGATCTTTTTTCTAACAAGATTCCAAGCTCGTAAGAGCTTTTAAAATTTTTTTTCTCCACAGTCTATATAGTGCATTTTTTGGCTTCACTTGGTTCTCAGAGACAGTTGGATCATGCTGATGGCATCTCTCCAAAAGAAGCAGATAATGTTAAGGGAATTTTTGGCCTGTAAAGCTGAAATTCTCCAAATTATCAGCAACTGAGAGTGGAGTTTGATGGCAGATAATGTCACGTGGTCTTTTTTCCAGCAGTCACTACTAGTCCCATCTGTAACAAACAAAATTCAAAGCAAAGCTGGAAAGGAAGCCAGGCACATAGGTTTTCCTAATTTTTTTTGTTCTATTATCTATATTGCTGTGATGCTTGCTAGAGGTGTGCACATGTGTGTGCCCTGAAAATGATGGGAGATGGGGAGCAGGAACAGATCTGGCTCTGTGTCCCTTAGTGGACTGGTGCACAGTCACACCTCCCCTAATTCAGCAGGCTTCTGATATGCTTGCATAATTTGCTCATTAAGGAGGTGCACAATAGCTTTTCTTGCTCATTGATTGATGATGAATTTTATCATGGTCTGTCTCTTGGTTTTTAGGTCTTTCAGCAAGCAAGAAAGAAGCCACTCTGAAAAAACATCGTTCTTACGTTATTACCCCCACCCTCAGCCCAGCAGTGAGGTTCTCTCTGCCTCCAGCACACTGACTGAGAACCACAAGCTCTCAGAACTTCCCAGGCCAGACAGCAGGACTTCTGCATTTGTTCCATCCCCAGCAGAGGCCAGGAGTCACTATCCTGAGCAAAAGCAAGGCTCTAAGCCCTTGTTCCTTAACCTTACCCCTTCTGGGTCTGGCCAGGCCTCCTCTAACACACCCGGCCAGGCTCCCTCTGACTTCCAGGGTGCAGGTGACAGCCAGGCTCTGAGGCAGCACCATGCCAAAGGAGATGCTGTTCCCCCTGAGGGCAGCACTCACACTCGGGCAGAGTCTTTGGATGCTGAGACTCCCACGGAAGAGATGCTGTGGAAAAGGAAAGCTTCACAGGGGCTGCTTCACAGGTCCCTCCCACCCAAAGTGCTGTGGGCTCACTCAGTCAAAGACAACAGCTCCCCGAGGGCTGTGGTGGCTCCTCCAGAAGCTGGGCTGAAGTTCTCCCAGAGGTGGCAGTCCCTGCCAAGGCAGAGCAGCACTTCTTCTGACCCAGAGACTCCTTCTCCCCAGGGGATAAACCATCTCCGGATCTCAGAGTCAGGCCTGCAGCTCACTCCCCCCCCACGGCTGCAGGATGATGAAGATGACGAGGTGTTTGTCATGCCTTCCCAGCCCACTGCTGCCACTCCACCCTTCTCACCCCCACTGCCATCCCATCCTCTTCCTGAGCTGAGCTTTTGCACGTCTGCCAAGGGCACAGAGGAATTCCCACCTCCTCCCCCAGCGGCGGGGCTGGAGGGGAATGGGGCAGCTGGAGACAAATCCACCAGGCTCACAGAGGAGGCCAGAGTGAGGTAAGGGAGGCTGTAACGTGGTGCCTCAGGCATGGCAGGGCCATATACAGTAAGATATGCAGGGCTCCAGACAAATGTGAGTGACCTCCCCATCTCTGCGTGCTGTGGCACCCACCCACAGCTGCTGGGAAGCCTGCAGAGCAGTGCTGGAGTTCTGAGGGGACAGATGGACTCACTGCTGCTGCCAAGAGGGCTGCCAAATGGTGTGGCCAAGGCACAAAGCAAGAAGGCAAAAGGTTTTGTGGCCCATCAGCAGATGCACTGACAGGTGCTCTGTAAGTGAGGCAGAGAGTTGTGGGTGAGAATCTATCTTGGTCTCATCCTCCCTGCAGTCAGCCCCTGGATTTCAGTGGAATTCCTTCTTACTCCAGCATGAAGAGTTAAAATGGCTGCTGTGTCCTTGCAGTTGCTGGGTTTTCAGAGAGAACTATGAAAATCCACGATGGTTTTTCCAAACCCTTAAAGAGTTTCCCAGAATGTATTTTTGACCTGGCACAAAATAATGCTGTTATGAAACAGTGACCATCTGCCAAGGAGTGACAACGTAAATATGTCACAGTCACACTCCATAGTGAATTTTTCCTGAAGGGTAAGTCTTTGGGCTGGGTGCCCAGCTGGTTTAACTCTGCACAGCTTCCCCTGCTCCCCAGGAGCTGTTCTGATTTCCATCCTGGGAGAAGCTGCTCAGGATGGTACTTCCAGGTGGTGAGACTCATCCTGTGAGCAGAAAACAAGCTAGCTTGTCACCCACTAGTTTTCTGTGTTGGAACAACAGAACAGCAGTGTCCAGTTTGAGAGGACAATGTGCTTCTGGTGCCAGTAGCTTCAGGCCTCTCTGTGTCAAAGTAAGAGACAAAAATAAGTGAGAGAGAAGGAAAACTTACTTGTTTTAGCTCTTCACCATGTGTTCACAATGGTCCTGTGTGATAAGTTTATCCTAATCTCACTGAATTTTTCTGTCCATAGCACCTTCAAAAGCTTTCCCAAAGCCTTGATGGAGAGAGAGATACCAGGGTTGGGCACCAGTACTGGGGAAAAGAACTGGGCCCCCTCCCCAGCTGCCCCCCAGAGGACCAGCTCACCATCTGCTGTGGACAAGCAGCACCAGGTACCTGCTGCTTCTGAAGGGCCTCAAAGTGCTGACAGACAGTCTGTAACTCAACATGAAGGCAGCCACAGAGAGCCACAAATCATCCCTGGGGAGTCAGAAAATGGCACCCTGGACCCTGGGTCACTCAGTACTGCACCTCCTGTAAAGACAAAGAAAAAGACCCCAGAGGATATTAAATCAGAGGCTCTAGCTAAAGAAATTGTCCATAAAGATAAGTCTTTGGCTGATATCCTGGATCCAGATTCCAAAATGAAGACAACCATGGATTTAATGGAAGGGCTTTTCCCCACTGGAACCAGCTTGCTGAAGGAGCACAACATGAAAAGGAAGAAGACACAGCAGACACCCAGCAGGGCAGTAGCTGAAGATGATGTGTAAGCACTTCTTGTTTGGGTCATGGGCTAATGTGGCACTTGTTGCTTGCTTGTGTTTAAGCACAAAGCTGTGCTGAGTTTTTCTGCATCTGTTCAGGTGGATGCTGGCAGAGAGTGAGTTTCTCAGCTCCTGAGTGTGGGGACTGGCAGGGCAGTTCTGAATGCCCTTTCTCTGAGCTGGGCTGGATGCCTGGCCCTTCAGCTCACCTCTCTGGAATGTGCAGAAGGTGATCCTGAGCTTGGGCAGAAACTGAGCCCTCTCTGGAGATGTTATTTGATTTTGCTATTTTAACTTTTGTAATCTGAAGCAGTTCAGTCCAGAGCACAGAGATATGAGGGTAAATTCAGGACCAAAACAGTGACAGGCAGAAAGATTTTGGAGGGAGGTACCCTCCTTATTACAGAGGGATGCAAAGATTAGCCCAAGTCCTCCAGTGTGGGGGTTATTTTAAGACTGAGATTCCCAAGTGACAGCTGGAGAACCATACTGAACTCAGTTGTAATGTGTCATGCCAGACAAGATGGTCAGGGCCATGGCCAGCTGAGCTGTGCTGATTTACCTTCAGCAGGGAGCAGCTGCCTGGCAGAGCTGTTACCCAAGAACCTTTAAGCAGAGCAGCTGCACTGTGCTGCACACAGGAGGGATGTGAAAGCAGCTGACATGCACCCTCTGATGGCAGGAATTGGCCATTTCCTTTGTGATTAATCACTCCCAGAAGGTACCAAAGAGGGAGTGCTGCAAACACACGGATCTAAGCATGGGGAAACGTCAGGCTGAGACTGAACTCCTCCTTTTTCTTCTCTGTGGTGTAGGAGAGAAGAAAAGGAAGCTCCTGTAGCCCTGGTTGGATGTCCTGCCTATTATAATGTTTCTGCACCCAAAGCAGAACTGCTGAATAAAATCAAGGATTTGCCAGAAGAAGTAGGTGAGGAAGAGGAGCTGCTGGACATCAATGAGAAGAAGGTAAATCCAGTGCACACCACCATTTGCTGGTTACGTGCCTGAAGTAATAATCAGCCCTAGAGTAAAGTCATTTTATTGATTGATGTCAGCTGATGTCAGCTTTTGGCTGTCCCAGGGTGAGTGGGTGCATTTAGACCACCCTGTGAAGCTTTGTTTGGGTGTCCCAGGTGGAGTGAAGAGAGGTAATCTAAGTATTCACTCCAAATTTGAGTACAAATTCTGCCCAGCCCTGAGGCAGGCCTGGATTATGCCACATGCTCAGCATGGAGGTTGTAAGAGGCAGTCCCTGTCCTGCAGCAAGGAGGGAAAAGGGAGAGGTGAGGTGACTTGAGCAAGGACAGTTTGGGTTAGAAACAGAAGGAGAGTCTGCCTGCTGACTGCACTGTCTGGGTGCATCAGGTTTTGCCCTAGGATTTTCCTCTCCAGTGAAAGCACATTATGTATTTTTCCTGCTGTCTGCACTCACTGCCTCCAAAGAAACACCAGTTACTCTTTTTCCCCCACACTTCATTGTCCCACTGACCAGCTGAAAGCCATGGGCACCTCAGCAGCTCAGCCAGCACAGCCTCCATGGGATGACTTGGGTGGGAGAGGAGGAGGAAACATTTTCCCCTCTTATTGCAGCCACATTGCACTGAGGAATGGCCCCGTAGGCTTGGGTGCTCTTGTCTTCCAGGGCTTTTGCAGGGCCTTGTAATTTGCCCCTGTGGTTATCCCACACTGGTTACCTGGTAATTACAGACATGCTACACAGCTCAGAAACCCCAAGGAGCTACAGGCAGGTACTTGCCTGTCTGTGCCTCCCTTCACACACCTACTGCCAAAACAGCCAGCACTGCACAACTGCAAAAACATCCTACATTGCACTGGACAGGGAGAGATCCAAAACATCCTACACTGCACTGGACAGAGATCCAAAACATCCTACATTGCACTGGACAGAGATCCAAAACATCCTACACTGCACTGGACAGGGAGAGATCCAAAACACCCTACACTGCACTGGACAGAGAGAGATCCAAAACATCCTACACTGCACTGGACAGAGATCCAAAACATCCTACATTGCACTGGACAGGGAACCAAAACATCCTACACTGCACTGGACAGAGTAGCATGGCCAATATTTCATGCTGTTTGTACAACATCAGTTTTAACATACTGAGGAATACAAATATTGGTGCAAGTGCCAGATGCTGCAAGTAGAGTCCTTAATTATTTCACAGAAATCAGGCAGGGGTTTAAAGAAAAGCTGCCAAGCTCAGCCCCTCTGTCAAAGTGCAGAGGATTTGTGTGTCTCCAGCACAAATCCACATTCTCTGTGGGTCCTCATCCCCATGCCAGGTTTAAAACAGCAGAGAGAAGGTGTGAGGCTGAGTGATACCAGCAAGTATGCAGTTTGTCAGCAGCCCTGGCCTGGGGAGTTCACCTCTGTCTTCCACACTGCCTTATTGGTTTTGTTCTCAGATTTTATCTGCAAAGCAAAAATCTGCTCCATACGAGGCTTTAATACAGTGACAGAGAGGATGGGACCTGCATCAAACCTCTCTGTAACACATCAGAGAATCCCAGACTGGTTACTGGTTTGGGTTGGAAGAGACCTCAAAGCTCATCCAGTCCCAACCCCCTGCATGGGCAGGGACACCTCCCACCAGCCCAGGTTGCTCCAAGCCCCATCCAACCTGGACTTGGACACTGCCAGGGATGGGGCAGCCACAGCTTCCTTGGGCAACCTGGGCCAGGGGCTCAGCACCCTCAAATTAAAGAATTTCTTCCTAATGTTCAACCTAAATCTCCCCTCTTCAGGTTTGAAGGGGGAACAACTGCCACTTGTGCACAGCTCAGTCCTCCAGAAAACCTCTGGAGGTTAATGCCAGACTTTGTGTCCAGCCAGAGAACAGCTACAGAGCCTCCCCCCTGGGAACTCTAATCATTAAAAACAGATCCCTTCTTATGCTCCTCAGGATTTGATCCACCAATCAGCTGATAAGGACCTTGGATCTTTATTTTGAAGCTGACATTAGCATAACAGGCACTGAAAAGGGCAAGAGTTGGTTCTTGGCTTAGGGTGTTAACTGTCCTCTTGAGGGGAGAATCCAAGGAAAGGAGTTTTCCTGGTCATTCCTTATCCAGGTTGGGTTTAATACCACCTTTGCTCTCCTCTCCCCTGCACTACACTGCTACCAAACACTCTGACTTAGCAAGCACTCCTGGTGCCTGGTGGCACACGTTGAAGAGAACATTACTTGCATTTTATTCAGCTTTTGCACATGGGTGTAAGCAGCCACAGCCCCGTGTGCTCCAGAGGCAGAGTGTACCCTCTAGTGGTGTCTGCCCAACCCGTGCTGCTCATCCCGGCTCCGACCCGCCCTCCCCCTGAGCCCACCTTCCCCCGGGGATTGCTGCCGGCCCTGGTGCAAAGGAGACTGAGTTACTCAGCTCTGAGATACTATTTTCAGGCAACCTTGTGACTGACTTCAGTTTCATCCTGCAGTGTTCGGTGCAGAGTAAATTAACATACAGATAATGGTGCTTCAGCAGTGCCTGAAGTAGAGAGACTGAAAACACCCAGCCCCTGGATGAAGAGCTTTTCCCAGCTCTCTGCTCTCCATTCTGACTAAATGGAAGGAAGAAGTGCAAGCCCCAGGCAACAGACTTTGGCTTTTGCATATGTCTTTCCCCTAAATTCTAACACAAATGAGGTTCTCCAGCACTTGTGCAGCACGGCTGTTTCTGGAGTAACCAAACCCTGGGGGCTTCCTTTTCTTTGGAGGTAAAACAGTTGCCAGCATTTGCACAAAATGGGTGTGGGCCCTCCATGGCTTTGCTCAGTCTTTAAGTAAATTTATAGCATCTTTGGTGTAAATGCTCTCTTGATGCCTCTCTGAGTGAGGCAGTGCCTGCAGGGGATGGGGGGTTGTGGTCATGGGTGAATTTGAGGCTTGCACCTCAACACTGAGCCCCGTTATTTTGTACAGTTCTGGGCTTTAATGAAGCATAACATCCAAAGCCAAAATTTCAGGCTGTGGCAGGGAAGATGCAGGAGATGTGGCTGTAGCTCTTTTCACTCAGAGACTTTAAAGAACCTGCATCCTTCAGCTGTAGGTAGCTGGGTATCAGAATATGGCACACCCAATCAGATGATGATGGTAGAACAAATATATCTGCATTCAGTCTGATCAGGTGATCAGATTATCACCTGGATGTGGAATTCCAAAGCTTTCTCTGTTTCCTCCTTAATGGCTTCTTTGTCAGTGACTTGATCCTGCTGCTCAGGAACTGTAGCCATATCCTCTTGTCATCATCCATATGACCAATGTGGCAATGTGTTCCCCTTCCTTCAGGCTGAGCTCATTGGGAGCTTGACCCACAAACTGGAAATCCTGAAGGAAGCCAAGGAGGACCTGCTTGCAGACATCAAGATGAACAATGCTCTGGGAGAGGAGGTGGAGCTGTTGATCAGCCAGCTGTGCAAACCCAACGAGTTTGACAAGTACAAGATGTTCATTGGTGACTTGGATAAGGTGGTGAACCTCCTGCTCTCCCTCTCGGGGCGCCTGGCCCGGGTAGAGAATGTTCTGAGTAGTCTGGGGGAGAATGCCAGCAGTGAGGAGCGGGTAGGTATCTGCACAGCCACTGAGCCTTGGCCTTCTGGGGGGTGCAGGACAGCAGCAGGCACCTGAATGTGTTTGTACAAGCTGGGACCTCCAAAGGCTCCCAGTAGATAACTACGAGCAGTAGCAAACGCAGTTCTGTCCCTGGGAATCTTGACTGCAGTTTGTATAAATGTCTCAGATCCTGCAGTTTTTGTCTCAACACAGAAGAGCCAGTTGAGGACAGCATGTCTGTGACTGTGGCTGGAGGCCAGGCTCTGTGGTGGATGTGTTGTGCACCAACCCCCTGCCTTTTGCCTCAGTTGAAGCCACGTGGTAACGTTCTTTGGGTGGCTGTGAGAAACAAGGCCAGGTTGTCCTGGTAGTTGTTGCTTCCAAGGAAGTTTTACTGACTTCCTGGGAGCACTTTCTGCCCCCGTTGACTAGAACATTCAGTTTGATTCAGCTGGAGTCACATTCAATCCATAATGAGGAATTCTTCCTTCTCTCATGGGGTTTTGACTGCATGTCTGGGGGAGCAGCAGCCATCCCACCTTCCCAGGGGTGGCAAACCTGGCGTTGGGGGGAAGAAGGGGGCAGATCAGGGAATTAGGGGCTACTGATACTGAAGTGCTCTCTCTGGTGTGTGCAGAGTTCCCTGAATGAGAAGAGGAAAGTGCTGGCTGGCCAGCACGAAGATGCCCGGGAGCTGAAGGAAAACCTTGACCGTCGAGAACGGGTGGTCTTGGAGATCCTGAGCAATTACCTCTCTGAGGAGCAGCTCCAGGATTACCAGCACTTTGTCAAGATGAAGTCTGCACTCCTCATAGAGCAGCGAGAGCTGGATGATAAAATCAAACTGGGTCAGGAGCAGCTCAAGTGCCTGATGGAAAGCCTCCCCACAGAGTTCACGCCCAGGGATGCAGCAGCAGCAGCTGCCCTGGCTGCAGCACTCGCTACCTCTGCTGGGCTGGGTGGTAAAACACCTCCAGCAGTCTCCTCTTCCTCACTCTAACCTTTCCCAAGTGGGCCTGGGAATGTCCTCCTGCTTGAGTCTGTTTAGTCCAGGTACTTGGCAGCTGGTTCTCTACAAAGACAACAGAGTTTTGAAACAAGATTTTAATGAAGGAAAAACAAATAGCAATAATAAAGGTTCTACTCTCCTTTCCTTCCACCTCTGCTTCTTGGAAATTTAAATTGATGTGGAGGGAAGCCTCCTCCTGCCAGAGATGAGGAAGACTCTCACAAGAATGAAACACATTACCTTTAATGAAAAAACATGACCTCTCTTCCCTCCCTTTCCTGCCAACTTGGCACCTCATTAAATAATGAAGGAGCTAAAAGAATGAAGCCTTAAAAATAAAACCTACCCATTCTACTGAACATTATTGATATTTATATTTTTTAAAGAACAAGACAGAATGTGTAAGTTTTTGTACATATTCTAATCAGTTTCTTAATTCTACCTTGTTCTGTAAGTAGAAAAGACATTTAATTTTGTATTTTGTGAAAACCTTAACAAAAAGAGGGAACCCCAAAGATAGCAATGCATTAGCTTGGAAAATCTCCTTGTGGTTTTGTTGCTGTTGTTGTTGTTTTTTAATATAATAAAGGGCTACCAGAAGCTTCAACCTGTTTCAACACATGCTAAGTATACCATGAAGTGGCCTTGTGAAGATTTGACCAGGAAGATACAGTCTGTCCTCTTTTGGATCTTGTGATCCACTGATTCTGGAGGTGAAAGAATCTGCATCTTATGAGAACCTGTATCTCAGGAGTTCCAGGTTATCATGAAATGAGGAATTTGGGTCTGGACTCACTGTGGGAGCATTTGGGGGAGTCTGTCTTTGGTTTGAATGATCTTACCTTGTGATCTGTGTTACTGTAGCAGCCTGAATGCATTTCTGTGAGCTGTGAAAGGCATCTCTAAGGATGGTTCTTTGTGAAACACGTCATCTACACAAGGACTTTCTTCATACCTCATTTGTCTGAACTCAGTTCATCAGAAATTATTTTACAAGCTAGAGGAGGCATTAAGCTGAAATCCATTATTCTCTTCCTACCCCAGAAATCCTGCATGTGTCATGATCATGCCACGTGCCCTGGTTAGATAGACAAGAACCCACCCCAGAGACTATTGGATTATTTCCTGCTGAGGGCACCCTGCAGTAATGAAATTGCCCAGCTGAACTTTACCATATCAAATGGCTGAGTGCTGGAGGATTGGTGCCAGTCTGCAGGCAGAAAAGCAGATTGGGGCAGACTCCCTTTTCCTGTGGGGAACATGCTTTCCTCTCTGAGCTGCTTCACCAGTTGAATGAAATGGTTAGAAGCTGCCTCCACAGGTTACCACCCCAGCTGATCACCCAGATTTGGGTCATCTCTCTTCTGACCTTGCTGAGACCCAAGGTTCTTTCTCCACAGTGTTGCATTTTCATCCCACCCTAGCTCCAGGACCAGAGCAGATGTAGTTTTTCAATCCATTCATTTTGGATTTCAGCTCTAGCATGTCTGAAAATTACAACAGTCGTTGCTTTCAGTGCTGGCTTTAAAGCTCCCCTTTTTTTTTTCTTCCCAATACTTCATATCATAGCTCTCCCACCAGCAGCTTGGCAGACTAAAGAAAATACCAATGCCCTTCTGTTGTTCTAAGCATCAATTCTCCACACCCAACAGAAAATCTACCTGGTCTGGGAATGCTTTTTGAAGCAGCAAGCCAATTACTTGTGATGACAGCAAACATAACATTTTCATTACTTCTGAGCTTGAACAGTGTTCAGCCTCATACAGCATTTCATGAGTACTCTTAAGTAGAGGAGCTGATTTTTATGCTTTAACAGCTGAACAGAAACAAAACTGTGGGGAAAAGTATTTGGGGGATCACTCAAGAATAATTATTTGCTTGAGTACAGTTTCAGAAAAACAGCAGGGTGCTGTTTCAAGCCACTGAAAACATTTAATTTGTCCTGAAAAAAGTTCCTACACAGTACTTCAGTTCAGCTTACCATATTTAAAGGTTGTTTTCATTTAGATTTTCTTTTTTTTTTACAGCTAGCCTTCCATCCTACACTTACCAAAACAAATCAAAAAAAGACTTGGTAAATCTGGCAGGCCTTTGTGAAGAGCCTGAGACCAGCCCACAGTGTGTTTTCCTCTGAGTAAGTTATTTTCTAAGAAAACAAGTCCTGCACTCTACCCCCAGGTCAGGAAGAGCCTCCCAGCTGATGGGACACACGACTGATGGTCATGGTCACCCTGCTTGCTGGTGGCACACTGGCCAGCCTTGTGGTGCTGGAAAATGAGGCTTTTACTAAATGTGTCTATAAACCAGTTTCCTTTGTCAGGTTTTCAGCTAAAAAAAGAAAAAAAATTGAGGCTAAGGTTTCATGGTGGTTTACAGGAAATTCAGGAGTCTGGCATGGCTTTGTGGTCCAGCAAGTTTGGGAGTTGATGATGAAAGTCTTATGTGTGTTCCCACTGCACATACAAGCATCAGCTGATGAGGTAAGTGATAGTTACTTATATTTTTATAACAGCTTAGATCTTAAGGTAAAAAATGCATGAAAGCCATGTTCCCATTGTAAGTTCTGGTAAGTTTGTCATGAGGGAAACGGTCTTTGCACAACTTACTTTGTTCAAAAATTGCAGGGTTCACTGAGTTTGGGAGAAGCACACCCTGACATGTATTTATTAAAGGTAATTAAACATTGGCCAGGCCTGTAGCTTTAGTTCTGAGTGCCTTTGGGAAGAAGTGGAATCTAGTTGTTGCTCCTTGTCCCACCTTGCTCTTCTCTTGTGTTTTTTTTAAATGAGACTATAATAGAAGCTAATTTCCCAGAGTGATGACATGAGTTCATGGGACAGGAGTACCATGAACAGAGTGTTATATTTACTGTCTGATCCTTGTAAACTTAAAGAAACAAACATGAATTTTGGGTCTGGTTACATGGGAATTTTAGATGTGAACCTCTAGTTATGTGGCTGCAGTTGAAAAGCCAATAAATTAGATTCAGGGAGCAGGATTTGCATTGCTACCCCTTCCCCAAAATGCAGTGTCTTGTGCCTCCCAGGTTTTCCTCCTTGCAGATGGAACGTGAGCTAAACATCACAGCACAGTGAAAATAAATCATTCAAAACACAAATGATACCAAAATTGTTCTCAACCAGTGAGCATTTTTACTAAAAATGAACGTTATTTTTTATAAATTAAAACATCTGTTTGGAATCTTGGAATGGAATACCCCAGTCCCTGTTCAGGGATAGTGGCACTGAGCTGGCCTCAGCCTATAGGTGCCAATGGATGAGATTCCTCCCCAGGACAGATCAGAGTACCTGAGTCAAGCACCTTCTCCAAAGGGGTTTCCAGAGAAATCCAGCTGCTGTTGGAGGATCCCACAACAGGAACCCAGCCCCTTCCGTGGCTGCAGTCCAGCACAGGGTGAAGTGGCTCCAGGGAAAATCCTAATGAGGACAAAGCAGTTACACATTTGACATACAGTTGAAAGTAAGAGCTAATTGTACAAAAGCAATGGGGTGCTTCATTCCTGTTGTTACCTCACATTACAGCATTTTTCCTGAGTCTGCATTCCTTAAACTGTCCTCAGCTCCCAGCCAGTTTCTGAGGGACTTCTCCAGAAAAAGGCAGACATAAACCATCATTCCACAGCTCCTCTCTGGGAGTCCTCACACACACCTTGAGCAACAACCCTTGCAGTCTGGTAAAGGCACTGGTGAAAATCCACTCACTCAATTTGCTTTTTTTTAAAATCAGAACCTTTGGGCAATTGACAGCCAAAAGAAATTCACATCAGATCAAGACTAAATCCACTAAAGAGTGTTTACGTGGCAATGTCTGTTGGTTGTAACTTGACACACAAGATCTTCTGTGAAGTTCACCTATAAAATTGGTCAAACACAGAGCACCAAACCAGTTGGTGTGTCAGGCTGCATCCATCATCTCTACAACTCGGCTGCTGTCATGATGGCTTAGAGTGGTAATGAGGAGAAGCAAGCAAACCAAGCTGCAGAGCATTTCATACTCCACATAAACAGTGTTCTACATCTTTTGTGTCTTACAGGGGTTTTCTAGGAACCTCTTACTGCACAAACATCCTGTTGTGCAACTGAATGTATTTATGTGGCCTGAGTGATCTGGGAGACCCTTCTTTCCCTCCTGCTGTCCCTCTTCAATACAATCTGCAGAAATAGGCTGAAATCACGGAACCTTAGTGCTAAAAATCTTTGGAAAAAAAATCACTTTTCTCATGGCATGGTGTAAGATGGTGGGGAGCTGGAGCCAGCCAGGCTCAGGACCCTCAGCTGGGCTTGTGTGGGCTGTCAGCACAGCTCTGCCTGGATGGGGGTTAGGGAAAAAGGCTCATTTTCCTTTGCACCATAAAGAAAACGTGGTACATGTGAGCCAGGCAGCTTTTTCCTCCGGGATTTGCAGCTTGAGTCCGTGTCTTCCTGCCAGGGTTGCTCTGGGAGCAGGCAGCCCTCAATTGAAACAAGAGAAGCCAGCAGCTCTTCTGTTCACATCCCTTTTAGCACTAAATTAATTTTTTAGGACTGAAACGCAAGGGAAGAACCCCAAAGAAAACACATAATTCATCTGGGGAGAATAAAAGCGGGTGAAGGTGTGACTGAAAGCTGAGAGGAAAGGGCTGAGGAGGGACCTGCTTTTGCACTGCTTGTGTCACCACAGGTGTTTTGCTGAACTAAAACCAGGTTGTGGTAATAAAAAAAAAAAAAAAAAAAAAAAAAGGAGCCGTGCAAGCTTAGAAAATGAGAAGCCATGAGAGGAGGTTTTGGTGGTTTTTGCTGGTTTCTCTTACCTCTTACCCCTTTTGTGGCGGGCGCCATTTTCCATTTTACCTCAGGAGGCGACAGGGCCACCCCAACCACCTCAGGGTGCTGAGGGGACCACCCCCAGCACCCATCTCTCCCCAAAATCTCCCAAAATGAGAGATGGGTTTGCTGCCCACTTTTTACGATTAATTAGCACCTGTGGAGTAATCAGGACTAACAAGGGTGCAGCTGGGCTGGGGTCCCACACGCAAGGCACTGCAGGAGAAGCCGCAGCAACGCCTGAAGTCTGCTGAGGGAAAGGTGAGTACAGCTACATTTTATACATTTTTACACGTTTTTTACCTCACGGGGGAAGGCTTTGCAGCTTGTTTGCATTTGTTATGAAGCAGTTGTGTTGGGGTTGAGGGAAAAAAACATCAGTTTGTGAGAAAGCAGGTGTGCTGGGGGGTTTGGTTTCCAGAGGGAGGGCCCCAGTGTGGGTCTCCAGGGGTCTCAGCATGGCCTCCCGTTCCCCCATGGCAGAGCTTCCCCTCATCCCCTGGCTCCTCTCCAGGAACAGCTCTCCATGATCTGGAGATCCAAGGGACTGGAATCCCCCACCAGCAGGGAAAGGGGAATTGTGTGGTTCAGCGTTCCCAGGTTCTGCACCAAAACTTGGGGCAGCTCACAGTTTGAGGTTGAATTTCTGACATTAAGTGTGAGAGGTTCCTTGTGGTTTTTGAGTGTTGGAACTGGGGCAAAAGGAGCAGGAGTGGAGCAAGAACACAGCAGGGCTCTTGCAAAGCTGGCTGGTGGTCACCTTTTCATATGGTATAGCAGGTGCCGGTTAATTTCTCATGGGTATTGTTTGGAAGAAATTGTCTTGCACCAATTTGCTTGTCAGTTCCCCTGGGAAGTGACCCAGTTGGCTTCCCATGCCCCATCAGAACCTGCATCCCCCTTCAGCCTCACACACTGCACATCCTCCCACCAGGAGTTTCTGGGTGTCCTGAGGCTGTGCTCAGCACTGTCACACAGGCTTGTGTGGCTAGAGGGTCACTTGGGTGGCCTATTTCTGTCAAGAGAAGTTAATGTGAACTGCTCAGGGAGAAGTTATTTTTTGAGAAGACAAAGCTGCTGCTCTGTCGTAGCCATCGCTCCTCTTAAAGGTCCTGCGTGAGGTTTTAATTCCTGTCACATCAACTGTTTCCAAACCAATCTCTTCTGCAAGTGGGTATTTTCCCTTCCTAGGCAGGAGGTGGTAACATCCATCACTTCCTTTATGTTCATTTAGCATTTAGGTTGGAAAAGACACTCAAAACTGAGTCCAACTGCTAACCTAACACTACAACTCCACCACTGAACCATGTCCCTCAGCACCACAAGCCTTTTAAGTACCTCCAGGAATGGTGTCTCAACCACTTCCCTGGGCAGCCTGTTCCAATGCTTGGCAACCCTGCAGAAATTTTTCCTAGTATCCAATCTAAATCCCCACATTGCAACCAAAAGCTGTTTTGCAGCATTTTCAAGGCACAATTTTCCCTTACTATGATGCTTAAGGAAATAAAGTGGTGCAGTTTTGATTCCTGGTGTAGAGGCAAGGATGGAAGCTCAATACAGATGAGCACACTTGCAGGATTCAGCAAATCCCTCCCCCTCAACAGGGAACAGTGCTGTTCCCACCACCACCACCTCAGTCACGGTGTTCAAGCAACCAGGGGGAAGATTCTCCCTGTCGGCTCTTGTCAGGATGTGTTGCTGGACCACAGGACTGACTATGCAGTATTTAAATAAAATTTTAAAAAGCACAACATGCACTTCCAGAACATACCTGGCAGGGACAAGCCTGACTTTTGCATTTTCTCTGACCCTCTGCCTGCAGTAGAGCCCAGCACTGCTGTTTTCCCAGTTCCTTCAGCAGAAGTCTTGTCACCACTCTAGGAGCCAGCCAGGGCACTCTGCATTTACTTGGCTCATTTACCAGTGTTGCTTATAGAATAATATCGTTTATAGTTCTGGGACATGGTAGAACAAAACTCAAAAAAGGCTGGCAAAAGGCATGCTTCCTTACAACCCTCTCTTCTGTTTTTTGGTTTATTTAACTGCCAGCCTTGGAAACAGGATAAGCCTAATTCTCTGTTGTGGAAAGCACAAGAGGGAGGCAGCTCTCCTGAAGGCACTGTTTGTACCCTGGGCAGGACAGTCAGGAGCACTTGTAGCTAACCTACCTAGAAATCAGGACTGCCAGCTTAACCAGCAAAAATGAGATCAGCTTTACTCTTGTCAGAGCTGAGACCTTTACCTCATCTAACCAGGGCAGCCAGGCACAGAGAGAACCTGCTGTAAGCTCCTCTGGGCCTCTGCTGCCTAAGGGCCTTCTACTTTTCAGGTGTTTATACACTTAATTTACCTTCAGTCAGACAGTGCTACACAGGGACAGAGGGGGGCAAACAAGATAAAAGTCAGCCTCTTCTCCACAGCCCAAGTACAAACAGCCTTCAAAAAAAGCCCTCAAGACTTATTTGATGAGGCAAAGCATCAGCAAGAGTGCTCTCATCCTTTGCACACTAAATACACCCTATCCTCTAAAAAGTAACATCCTATCCTGCAAATAACACAGGACAGGAATCACAAGCACCATTGTCTGTGCCCTTCTTGGTGTCAAAGGAGATGTCACTCACTCACTCACACACACCTCTCAGGAGCCCAGAAAACCCTCCTGTTTGTTTGCACACCAGTTCCCTTGCTGCTCTGGAGAACAGAGAAGAGCCCTGTCTGTGCCCAAGTCCCCATGGCTGTGCCCACAGGGTGATGCTGGCCAGACAACTCCAACTCCTGCCCTGCTGGCAGAGCTGCAAAGGCAGCCCCCAGGACAAGGAGGGGTCTCAAGCAGGGGTGTCCACCCTCCCAAGCAAAGCCCTCCCATCCCTCCTGCCCAGCTCTGGGGCAGCTGCTGCCATGCAGCTCTGGACAGTGCTCCTGCCCTGCAGATGCTGTGCTGGCAAGAAGGCCTGGAGTCTGTCAGCCTCTCCAGAAAATGCCTGTAAATAGCTGAAATACTTAGCAGAGTGGTATTGCCCCTACCCGAGCAGCTGGCCCAACTGTTCAGCTGTTGAGCAGCAGATGCAGCCCTAGTCTGGGGCAGCCCTGCTACAAGAGATTAATTTACAGGAGTCAAATTCCAGCCCTTGGCTCCAGCAGGGCCTCACCAGCACAGTTGCCAGCTGAGCTGCACTGGGGTAGTTTCAGCAGTCACACAGCAGCCCCCAGCCCTGGGAAGACTGCCTGGCTCCCAGCTCTCCACAGCAGGCAGGGCTTTACCTTTCATCAGGCCTTCAAATTCTGCATCAGTCTCAACCAGAGTCCTGTCTGGAGTAGGCAGTGCTAGCAGGCAGCTGGGGAACAGCAGTAACAGACACTCCAAGGCATTGTATGAGCAGAGCAAAGAGGTGGTGAGCAGCAGAGACTGCTGACTGAGCTTTCTCTTCTTGGTCTGCCCAGCTGCACCTAGCTCTTGCTGCCCTCAGGATTTCATTCCTCTGGAATTCCTGTTTGGAAGAGCCCTCAGGCTGCACCTGGAGCTTAGCACTGAGTGTCTCAGGCACTGGGGGTACACTGCCACTGGCTTCATGGTACAACTGGAACAGTGTGGAGATGACAGTCCATGAAGCAGCGTGGATCCTCTCCAGACCTCACTCCTAGGTTTTCTGTCAGGTTTCACCTCACACTCCCTGTCTTTTCCCCTGGCAGGTGCCATTACCTGGGCTTGCTTGCACTTCTCCACTCAAGTGCACGGATGCCAGCCTGCAATGCACCCAAGTGCAGCTGAGCATGTTGGTGGGAAGCAAAGCCAGCCTCAGTACCACAAGCCATGCCCTGTCCCCTCCTCACTCCCCAAGCCCCAGCAAGTGAGCACCATTTCTTGGTCAGCAGTGGCACAAGGCATACCCAGCAGACACTTCTTGGAGCTTCCCTGGCTGGGACTGGTCACAGAGCTCAGAAACCAAACAACCAGGGACCACTCACTGCAACAAACAGGGTCAAGCAAGTAGTGCTAAGGAAGCTTTATCCCAGTCAGTCATGCAGGGCCTGGCATGTGGGTAACTCAGTACCAGCTGCAAGGCTGCAGTGTCAGTAGTGAGTGCATCCCCCTCCCCACTGCCCGCCCAGCAGCAAGCAGATTAGAGCAGAGGAAGCAGCAGCCACTGCAAGTTCGGGTTTATTTCACTGTGCAGGGGGGCGGGGGTAGGAAAGGAAACAAAACAAACCAAGCTATAGCTTGTCACTGAACTTAATGGCTTTGACTTTGAAGTCCCCCTCCACAGCCAGGTATTCGATTTTCTCCATGCCCAGCCGGTTAGGGAAGTGGAACTCTGCCTCGGGCAGCTTCACTGTTGCCTCTGCTTCATTGAAGGAGATGGACATCTGCAGAGAGGCACAAGAAGGAAAGCTCACACATCCCAACTCCCAAACCTCCCTCCCCACTACCCTGCAGTCTGGGGGCAGGACAGATGAGGTGGGTGCTGGTGTTAAGGCCATGCTCCCTAGCTCAGCCTCCTCAGGGGAGGAAGCCCCGAGGTCAGTGCCAAACTCCTGGGAGAAGGGGATGGGACAGACCCAGCCTGTCTCTTGGGTCAGTGTTTTAATTGCTCTCAGTTGTGTGGCTGGAAAAGGGAGGCCAGAGTGGAGCACCCAACACGTCTGAGCTGTTGGGCACTGACTTGAGCAGAGTCAGGCAGTGGGCTGCCTTGAGCTGTGAGACTCTTTCCCTGTTGCTTCGTCCCCTTTCCACACCTTCTTCTCCACCACCGAGGTACAAGGCAGCATTAGAAGCTTGACACTTGCAGACAGGGCCTTGTACACAACCCTGGGGTCTCACCTCGATCTTGTCACCATGCTGGAAGGGAAAGTCACTTTTCCTGTCCTCCTCACCCCACGTGCCCCCCTCCTTCGAATTGCACACGATGGTGTTGATGTCTCCGTGGCAGTCGAAGCGAGGGTTGAAATGCAGCATGAGGGTGCTGCTGTCCTTCCCCACATTCACAGCAAACCTGGGGACACAGAGGCAGTGCAGAGGGGCAGCACAGCAGCTCCAGCTCCCCCGTGCTGACAACACAGCAGGAGCCCGGGCTTCCCCCCCCTTCGACCCGTTCCCCATCTCCTCACTCACCCTTTGGCATCAGACAGGATCTTCCCTTTCACCTTGATGCACTCCCCAGGCTGGATGTCCAGCTGAGTAACCACCAGTCCCTGCAGGGCCAAACCACAGGGGTTCCTCGGAGCCAAGGCTGCCACCACAGCTCCCCCCGCAGCTCCCTGCCAGAGGAAGGCTCAGCCCTGCCTCACAGCCACCACCCCGCTGGGGTCCCACCCCACGCAGCCACCTGAGCTGACAGGGAGGGGGTTCAAGCCCCTGAACAAGAGGAGGGGACGGGCACTGATTTAGGGCTGCTGCAGAAGGCATCCTTGCAGCAAGTCAGCAGAGGTGGCCAGAGCCATTAGAGGAAGAATAAGGGTAATTACGAAGCTTTTCACACACTAGGTCTGTCTCCCCGGGCTCCTTAGGCAGGCCTCCAGGAAACAGGAGCCACCAAAAAGGTTTCTGGTCTGAATTTAAAGCAGCCGAGACACAGAGAGAGGGGGCAGTGGAGCCCACTTCTGGCTGCAGCCCAGTAGAGCAGAATCATCAGTCCCCTGGGAAGATCCTGATGCGGAGTGGAGGGCTTGATCTTCTCCTTGGGGCCAGTTTCTTCACTTCTCAGCCACATATCCCCCCAGAACTCACGGAACATCACCAGCCTCCCCCAGCTGAGAGGCCCAAGTGTAATGATGCAGAGCTCCACTTCACCACATGCCAGATAAGACAAGGAATCATAGAATGATCTGGGTTGCAAGGGGCCTCTAAAGTCGTCTAAGTCCCACATACTATTATAATGACTTTTCCATTTGTTCCTTAGTGCTGGAGATGACTACCATTGCAATTTCTTATTTTGACTGAAGTTGGGAATTGAACTAACGTTTTGAGAAGCAGCAACAGCAATTCCAAGATCTCTTTCTCAATGGGCATCAATAACTAAGGATTCATTTGAAGAGGTGCATCTTATTTTGAAAAATACCACTTAGGATTTAAATTTTCCCTGATTTCAATTCACTATCAACAAATTACTCCACAATCGAGTCCACATGTGACTTTTAAGACTAATTTCCTATTAGTTCTAATGTTTACTTGGGCAAGGTCTTCTTGCCTGGCTTGTGCAGGCCCATGCCCACCCAGTACTCCTCCAGTTAGCCCCAGCAGGGCTTGTCCTCACGGCTGCTCCCTGCTCTGCCCCCAGACCAGCCTGCTGAGCTCACATTTCCCTCCTCACTAAACTGCTTATCCTCAGGGCACTAACGCTGCCTTCTGGCTCTGCTTCTAATGCGGGGCTGGAGCACAGCCTGGAACAGCCTCAGTGGCCAGGGGGGCTGCAGAGGAAAGAAAAGGTGGGGAAGGAGGGAGGTGAGAACACACCGCTGTCCTGCTTCCCTCTGCTCTCGAATTACCAGCTCACCTAGTCCTGCACCAGAAGTTTTCCAGGAGGAAAATAGAAAGCTCAAAGAAAAGTATTAAAAAGAAAAAAAAAAAGGTATAAACGGCATCCAGACCGTAAAGTTGCAAATGGTCCTAAACCTTTAGAGAACCCAAAGACCTAAACATCTTCCCCGCTCCGATAACGTGCGGGAAGAGAACCAGCTGGCCAGCCCTACCCATTCCTCCCCCAGCCATACATCAGCTTTTCCTCTCAGCTCATCCCTTTCACTCCTCCTACCCCTGGCACCCAGCCCACACCCCACACACAGCCACCCAGCCCCTGGTGCTGCTGGGCAGAGCAGCCCAGCCCCCAGGAGGCACTCACTTGCTCCATGCTGCAGGACACCCCGAGCCCCCGCTCCACAGCCCTGCGTGACTCAGCTCCCGCTGCTTAAATCGCTTGGGCAGGACCATCACATGATGGAGGGGGGTGAGGAAGGGGATGGATTGCAGCTGGCTGGGGGGCTGGAGCTTTCCCAGCCATTTAAAGTGGGCAGCGGGAGATCTCTGTTATTATTGTTCTCCGCGGGCGGGATGTGTCTGATTTTAAAAGCTAGATGATTGTTTGCTTCTGCCCCGATCCTAGAAATCCTTGCTGTAAGCTCTTCTAGCTGCTGTGCCCTGGATCTTGGCTCTGATCCCGGGAGCGTGGCTCTGCGCCCGAGGGTTGGTTTTTGTTAAGCGATCCCTGCCTAAAATCAGGGCTGGAGTCCTCGTGTTACTGCTGCAGGGTGACTGCTTCTGAGAATCTCTGTGTGTGGCTGTGTGTGTGTGTCTGTGTGTGTGTGTGTGTGTGTGTGTGTGTGTCTGTGTGTGTGTGTGTGTCTATGTGTCTGTGTGTGTGTCTGTGTGTGTGTGTGTCTGTGTGTGTGTGTCTGTGTGTGTCTGTGTGTGTGTGTGTGTGTGTCTGTGTGTGTGTCTATGTGTCTGTGTGTGTGTGTGTCTGTGTGTGTGTGTCTGTGTGTGTGTGTGTGTCTGTGTGTGTGTGTGTCTGTGTGTGTGTGTGTGTCTGTGTGTGTGTGTCTGTGTGTGTGTCTGTCTGTCTGTGTGTGTCTGTGTGTGTGTGTCTGTGTGTGTCTGTGTGTGTGTCTGTGTGTGTGTGTGTCTGTGTGTGTGTGTGTCTGTGTGTGTGTGTCTGTGTGTGTGTGTCTGTCTGTCTGTGTGTGTGTCTGTGTGTGTGTGTCTGTGTGTGTGTGTGTCTGTGTGTGTGTGTCTGTCTGTGTGTGTGTCTGTGTCTGTGTGTCTGTGTGTGTCTGTGTGTGTGTCTATGTGTGTGTGTGTGTGTGTCTGTGTGTGTGTCTGTGTGTGTGTCTGTGTGTGTGTCTGTGTGTCTGTGTCTGTGTGTGTGTGTCTGTGTGTCTGTGTGTGTGTGTGTGTCTATGTGTCTGTGTGTGTGTCTATGTGTGTGTGTCTGTGTGTGTGTGTGTCTATGTGTGTGTGTCTGTGTCTATGTATGTGTGTGTGTGTGTCTATGTGTGTGTGTGTCTGTGTGTGTCTGTGTGTGTGTGTGTCTGTGTGTGTGTGTGTCTGTGTGTGTGTGTCTGTGTGTGTGTGTCTGTGTGTGTCTATGTGTGTCTGTCTCTGTGTGTGTGTCTGTGTGTGTGTGTCTATGTGTGTGTGTGTGTGTCTGTGTCTGTGTGTGTCTATGTGTGTGTGTGTGTGTCTATGTCTGTGTGTCTGTCTGTGTGTGTGTGTGTGTCTGTGTGTGTGTGTCTGTGTGTGTGTGTGTGTCTGTGTGTGTGTGTGTGTGTGTGTGTGTGTGTACACACATCCTCCCAGCCTGCCCCATGTGTGCAAGGAGCCCCTGGGTACCAACCCTCCCTCCTTGCACTTCAGCCAAACCCAGGCGTTTCTAACGTTCTATTTCAGCATTTTAAAAGTGCCCGACGGCTCAGGTTGTTTCTGTGGGGCACTGCTTAGGTGTAAGAACTCAGGTTGCAGCTTTTGAGAAGTAGCTTGATCCTCGCTGGTTGCATTCCAGTCACAAAAGACTCCAGAGGGAAAAGAGAAATGCTTTGTTAGCAGAGGAAGAGGCCGGGCAGGGCTGAGTGCAGCCGGCAAGAAAAGGACACTGCTTTCCCTTAAACCCCCAGCACTGCTGCACCCAGGCTCTTTGCAGGGAGGTGAAGCTGTGAGCTCAGTTTCTTCTCATCCTCTGACCTCCTTTTCTATCACTTTGTGGCACGTGTCACCTTGGTGAGTCTGATTTAAAACAAATTTAATAAAATCTTCCAACCGACATTAACTGAGCAAAGAGTGGAAGTCCAGGGGTCTTCTGTGGTCTCTAAAGGGTCTAAAGTTAGTTAGGGTCTCTAACTAACTCACCAGGAGTCAACATTTTAGGCTGAAATTCTTTACAGCCAAGACCCTCACATTTTTCTAACTCCACATTTTCTAGGTGGCAATTTCTGACATTACACAAAAAAGGATTGAATTGTGGTACTTGATGGAAATTCTGTATTTTCCCTGCTAGCAGCTTAGGTTTGGAACTACAGTTTGACTACCTCAGAGTGAGAAGAGAGAGAAGATTACTTTGTGGGGCTGTGACTGGATCAGCTGGGTGCCACTCTGTAGCTTTGGATTGGCTTTAGCAAGGTCCTCAGGCCCCCCTGCCTCAGTTTCCCTCATCCACAAAGTGACAGGAGTGACACACAGCTTCACAATTCTGCTTGTAAACCTTCACTCAGAGATACTATGTGAGTAAAACCTACTACTTGTTGGTTAAACCAGGAGTAGCCTGTGAGATACCACTCTGCAGATAACTTCAGGAAGGGGTGCTTACAAAGCAGGGCAGGGATTTAGGGCTGGGTAGCAGGAGGAAACGTGGAGCCCCACAGGAGGCTGCTGGAGGTTCACCAGAACATGCTGGCTGTCAGAGGAACAGCATCCTGACTCCATCCCTTGCCCCAGGTCTCCCCCAGTGCCCATTTCTGAACGTTCACATGGCATTTCAGCATCCCCTCTGACTCGGGGGGAATCAAAGCCAAGCTGTGTCTGAACTAGAAAGTCACAAGCCTGGGCTGGAGCCCTGTGACTGGGGTGGATAATAGAGGGCAAAACGCTGACTGGAAGTGCTACAGGGAAAATCCCACACACCCTCTGCCCTCCAACAAACTCCCTGGCCATGCTGTGCACACAAAAGGGCCACGCTGAAGCCAGGAATTCACTGTGGGAACAGAATTAACATAGGCTGCTGAGAGCAGGACCCTTCAAGGAGAGTTGGGAGAAATCCTAAGTCATTCCCCCTTAAGATTGCCCCAGTCTCTAGCACGCTGTTAGCTGGCATCACGTGTTCCAGATGGGCTTCAGGCCCCTGCTTTCTGTGCAGCTGTTCCCTTGTTCTGCTCCCACGTGTGAGGGGTTGAGCAAATTCTGTTTGGTCAGTTGGGTTTTTGTATTTGTTTTCCATTCAGCTCACTGAAATCCCTGGAGACTTCTCTCTTCCTTTTGGTGCTGCAGTGTGTCTGGAGACAGAGCTGCTGACCAGGGCATTGCCCACTCTTCTAAAATGCACATTTCTTGTGAGCTGCTTTTTTTTTTGGCCAGATATCTGCTCCTCTGCCCCTTTTGTTCAGACAGAGGAATACCTTTGCAGTGATACCTGGAGATTGCACTGTTTGTTGTCCTTGAGTGCTCTACAGAGGCAGCCTCACTGATTTAGCAACAAACCCTTTGGTCTTGGTGACTTAAAAGTGCCTGGGTTTGCACCCAGATTGTGAAATCAAACAAGTATTTATTCTCAGCCTACAGTTCTGAGCTCCTCAACTGCCTTCCACGTCTCCTAGGGATTGAAGTCAGTGGTGGGGAGGCAGAAGAAAGAACACCTTCCCTTTGGCAGCTTCCAGTGGGAAGAAGTGGGAGAAAATTCCCCAGTGGGTCTCCTTCCCTTTGGAGAGGGTTTGTGGAGGGAGACAGACTGCACAGCAAGGCCGTGCTGCCCAGCTCCACCCCATCAGAGGTGACCCCAGCCCCTCTGCAGAGGGTGATGGAGAGGACACCTCACACTGCCCCCACTGAAGAGACTCAGCCCCAAGCTGCTCTGCTTCTTGGGATGGGAGTTTTGTGCCTCAGGAGAAGCCCCCAGCAGGCAGGCAGAGGATTAGGGTGCACTTCAAGGATTGCCCCTGTACTCAGCCCTGGGGAGGCCACAGCTTGAGTCCTGTGTCCAGTTCTGGGCCCCTCAGCTCAGGAAGGAGATTGAGGTGCTGGAGCAGGTCCAGAGAAGAGCAAGGAGGCTGGGAAGGGATCCAGCACAAGTCCTGTGAGGAAGGGCTGAGGGAGCTGGGGGTGTTGAGGCTGGAGAAGAGGAGGCTCAGGGGAGACCTCATCACTCTCTCCAACTCCCTGAAAGGAGGTTGGAGCCAGGGGGGGGTTGGGCTCTTTTCCCAGGCAACTCTCAGCAAGACAAGAGGGCACAAGAGGTCTCAAGTTGTGCCAGGGGAGGTTTAGGTTGGACATGAGAAAGAATTTCTTTCCAGAGAGGGTGATCAGCCATTGGAATGGGCTGCCCAGGGAAGGGGTGGATTCTCCATCCCTGGAGATATTTCAAAAGAGCCTGGATGTGGCACTCAGTGCCATGGGCTGGGAACTGCAGCGGGAGTGGATCAAGGGTTGGACTTGATGAGCTCTGAGGTCCCTGCCAACCCAGCCCATTCTATGATTCTATGATTCTATGATTCTATGATTAGGGTGTGGAAAAAGTGAGATGCTGCCCTGTGCAGGCTGCCCTGGCCTGTCAGGACCAGCAGGTGATGCTCTGAGGAGCAACCCTGGGCAGGAGGCAGAATGCAGAGGAGAACACAAGTGAGCTTTGCCTGGTTTGTAGCTGAAGGATTGAAAGATGCAGAGAGAGTGGCTGTGGTGCATACAGTGTGTGTGTGTTCCCTTCCCAGGAGTATCTGCTCTCTCACATGCTTTGGGGGAACAGTGTTGCACCCACCAGACAGCTCTGGCAGAAGCAGGGAGAGAAGAGTCAACTTCTGCTCATTCAGAAGGTGACACGCAGAGGAATTTTCCCCCTGTAGGGAAAACTGAGGGTGCCCTCCTAGCACTTGGCCTTGCTTGAAGACACAGGGCCCTGCCCAGCACCAGGTCCCCAGCCCAAACCCTTCATTAATCCCTTGGTTTGTACAGGTTGAAGCAGACAACTGGCCAGCCTGATTTTCTTGCAACTCCCTCGAAATGCCCCAGATTGACTTGAGAAAAATGTTAACACCAAAAGGATGCAGCCTGCTGATTGTTACTCTCTTTAAATCTTCCAAAAGAGAAAATACACCCTAGCCCTCAGCAAGTCATCTCCCTGGCTAGTCTCTCCTGTCATCAGGAATGGCTGTCCCCTGATCTGGGGAAGCCTGGGGACACACCTCTGCTGCTGGCTAACTCCAGGACTATGGCACATTCCCTTGCCTGCATGGCACAGGGTGCAAAGCCTGCACTGCTGGCTCTGCCCTGGCTCTGCCCTGGCTCTGCCTGCTCCGTCTTGCACTGAACTCACACATGCTGGTAGCTGTAGATGTCACCTATCCTAAGTTACTTCTTATAGGTGAGGATGAGGCCCCATTCCTTGCTGAAAGGGCAACCAGCAGCTTTCTGCTCCTCTGGAGATGGCATCTGGCCTCAGCAGTGCTGCCCGTGTGCCTCAGCCAGCACCCCAGCACTCCAGCTGCCCCCATTCATGGTCACTACTGCAAGGATTGTTCTGGTCAAATAATGACAATATTCTGGTCAAATAATGACAATATGCACTCCTCACCCTCTCCTAGTGTGACCTAGAGCTTAGCTGGCTGTAAGGTAGGGGTTTGGGGTTTGGATTTTTTTTTTGCAGTTCTAAGGAAGAATTGTTCTTGTCTGTAGAGTTTTATTCTACCTTCATCAAGCAAAGACATCACCTTCCTTCATGCCTTTATGGAGTATTTGTGTCAATCCTGTCTGGATGGGATCCTGGTCTCAGCCCTGGTTATTCTTGTAACCTAAATATTATGCTGGCATAGCACAGCAGATATTCCCCTCATCCACACACGTGTACAAGGCTGCTTTCTGCCTCTCAGAATATCTGAGGACTGTCACTTCAGCAAACCTCTGCTGCTGCTCTTGGTGTGTCCCAGTTCCTCCTGGCTCCCTGCAGTGTGTTGCTTTGCCTCACACAAGAAGTTTCTGCCTTTTTGCCTGCAGCCATAACCCCCTGAAGAGCTTTGTTGCACACAGTTTCTCTGAACCCTTCCACACCAAAGGTCTCTTGCCTGCCTGACTAAAACCACGTTCTCACCACCCCGGTGTCTCCCAGCCCTGTGCTGCCCACGGGGGGAAAACTTCAGGGTTGGTCTGGAGATCACAGAGGAACAGAGCTGGACTCAGACGAAAAATCCTCAGCCTGCTCCTGGAAGACAAAGGCTGACTCTGGAGCCACAGTCCAATTTGGCAGGAGGTTGGGAGGCCCTCCCAAAGCCTGCAGGCACCGAGCCTCCCACAGTGCTGCTTCACAGGGAAGTTGGTGCCAAGAGGAAGGGCTGAAGGTCCAGTCCACCCTGGGTGCCAGCTGGACTTGTGTGGCCACATGTCACTGCAGCATTTTTGTCCCAGAGGATTTCCTGATTTCAGCTCTGCCTACATTAAAAGGGAAGCACCTCTATTCCAGGTTAATTATAAATCGAGTTAATTATAAAGAACTTCTTGCACTATCTGAAAGTGATGACAGGAGTTTGCTGTGGGATTTAAAGCATGGCTCATCATTTTATTTCCCTCATTAACACTGACCCAAGCTGACAATCCCCAGGTCTCTGTCATCTCTCAGGGGATTACATTTAACTAGAGCAAATTGTAAACTACCCAGGAGAACTGGGCCTTCATGATTTTGAACTCATTTCACTTAGGCACCTCTGCCCACACCTTTAAGTCTGCAGGTGGCAAACTCATCTCCTCAGAGTTTATTGCCTCATCTCACAGGAGCTCCTTGCAGTTGTTCTTCCTTGGAGGACCCCACTGCTCTAAACCTGGGCATCCAAACTTTCCTTCTCTCTGCAGATCAATGATTAATCTCTTCTCCAAAGCCACCAAGCTTGCAAGAAAGCAGGAAGGAAGCAAGAAAGCCCCACTGCTCTGCACTGCCAGGCTGCTCCTCCACCTGCCAGGGCACTTCTGCCATTTCTCACCCCACTGGAGTGCCCCAAACAGCCAGATCTTGCCCTGGAGCTGGAGGCTTTAGCCTCTCTTAGAGGTTCCCAGCCTTCAAGTGCATGTTTCCCAGAGCTCTGGCAGCTCTGGCAGTTTTAATTACTTATTTTTCTTAACAACATTGTTGTTGACTTTACATCTATGCCCCCATTGCAAACTCCTGCAGTAGGGAACAGCCCTGGAACATTTTTCATTGGGAGAGCACAGTAGGATAGCAGCACTTCCCACATCCAGGTATGCCTGTGGTCTAGCTTCAGACAAGCTGGGTTGGAGTTTTAGGTTGTGATTAGCTGCAAGAGGACTTAGGAGGAGAGGAAGATGAGGAGCTATGCCTTTCCCATAGCTGAGTACAATTTATACAGGCCTTGAAGTTGTCTACATGGTGTGTGAGAGGGAGGCATTGCCCTCCCCAAGGCACTCAAGCTGGTTACTGGGTCAGCACACTGTGTGAGTGGAGCAAGAGGAGAGAGATTGCAAGAAACATTGTCTGTTTGGGTTAAAAATAAAAGGAAGGGTGTCCATGGAGAGGGAGCATTCCCTCTAGGTAGCTTTTATCCTGAACTCTGGTGACTGCACACAGGCTGGGGGTCAAGCCTGTGCTTCATTTCCTAGCCACAAATCAGCTTTCATCACTGTCATCCATAGAGTTAAAGCTCCTGGGTTTTGCCAAGAAACCTGGGATGCTTTTCTGCAGGATAACTCTACATTTGTGCATTCCAGGCCTTGTCTGACACAGGAGTGGCTTTAGCAGGGCTGGAAGGCAGAGTTTCTGAGTCCTGCTAAAGGCAGGAAAAGGGAGTGCAGGGGCTGGAGGTCCCTGGAGCAGCTCTGGCTGTACTGGAGGACTGAAAAGTAAATTCTTCTTCTGGAGCTTTGCTGAAATCAACAGGGAAAACACCTCACCAATTACTTTGAATAGGGTGGCACCAAACCTTCTGCACCAGCCCAGTGTCCACAGGGGCATTCCAGGCCCCTTGAGCTGGCCTGGTTTAGAAGAGCTCAGACAGCACACCAGGATGGGTTAGGAACTCGAGCCAGCTGCAGAACTAGCCCACAAAAAGATGTGTGTGCCAGGATTTGTCTCCTTTGAGCCACCCACACCGAGAAGGGGTTGAATTAAAGCTGGCTCAGATTTCTCAGATTCAATTTTCGTCAGTGAGAATTTGGAAACTGCCTTGGAAAGAGCAAGCTGATTAAAAATGTAACAACAAACCTAGAACGTTAACACTCTCCTTTCTGAACCCCAAGGTACTGAAGGGCCTTTGAAATTATGCTGCTTGGGGTGAAGTTCCTTCCCCTTCCTTCCTCCCTCAGCATTTCATTAGTCAGGTTTAGGGTTCACCTGAAATGAGTCCTGGGTCATGAGGCCCCCACACTTCAGAAACAAGCTCTGGCCTCTGGCTGCTGAGGTGCCATGAACAAAAATCCACTTGGGCTGAGGACCCTTCTCAATACAGCAGCTGTCAATCAGGATCAGATGCAGGCAGATGATTTGCTTGTCTCCCACTGCTGACAGCTACACCTGAGCTGGCTGGAACGTGACATCTCAGTCAGAAATACACCTCCTGTGGAGAAGCCAGCAGGTCCAGGGAAGGGATTCTGCCCCTGTGCTCAGCCCTGGGGAGGCCACAGCTTGAGTCCTGTGTCCAGTTCTGGGCCCCTCAGCTCAGGAAGGAGATTGAGGTGCTGGAGCAGGTCCAGAGAAGAGCAAGGAGGCTGGGAAGGGATCCAGCACAAGTCCTGTGAGGAAGGGCTGAGGGAGCTGGGGGTGTTGAGGCTGGAGAAGAGGAGGCTCAGGGGAGACCTCATCACTCTCTCCAACTCCCTGAAAGGAGGTTGGAGCCAGGGGGGGGTTGGGCTCTTTTCCCAGGCAACTCTCAGCAAGACAAGAGGGCACAAGAGGTCTCAAGTTGTGCCAGGGGAGGTTTAGGTTGGACATGAGAAAGAATTTCTTTCTGGAGAGGGTGCTCAGCCATTGGAATGGGCTGCCCAGGGAAGGGGTGGATTCTCCATCCCTGGAGATATTTCAAAAGAGCCTGGATGTGGCACTCAGTGCCATGGGCTGGGAACTGCAGCGGGAGTGGATCAAGGGTTGGACTTGATGAGCTCTGAGGTCCCTTCCAACCCAGCCCATTCTGTGATTCTAGGATTCTATGAATTACCCTGAGAAGCTCTGTGAGCTCTGCTGGGCAGCAGGAGCACCATCCCCAAGCTCTGCAGGCAGCCCCCAAACCCTTGCTCCCAGATCCCCTCTGGAGGTTGTGGTGCTCTCAGGTGGCTCCATCCAAAGCTTGTGGAGTGAGGCAGTGGTGTGGGAGCCCTGGGCATTGCTGGAGGGAAGGGAGGAGGAGAGCAGGCAGGATTGCTGAGGCTGAGAGGGAGCAGGGGATGGGGAGAGCCTGACTCCTGCCAAAGGCCTCAGCCCTGACTCATGTCAGGGACATCATCCTGCCCTCAGGAGGGCCCAGACTCAGCTGGCTGCCTTCATGCACTCAGCAAAAGGTGGCAGAGTCCACCCAGGCATGCTGTGAGGAACCCTGGTCACCCAGTGTGTGGCAAGGGGTGCTCAGCACCAGGGAGGACAGAGCCAGCACACTGTCTGAGAGCCCCTGGCTGCACAGAGTCCCTCAGCACCTATGGAAACCCCAGCCCCAGGAGAGAGGGGTACACCTGCCAGCAAGACAGCAAAATCCAAGGGCAGAGCCACCCCTGAGGCCACAGGCAGGATGAGCAGGGCTTTCCAGGGGCTGGGGCTGCTGCATGGAACTGCAGAGCCATGGCTGGCTGCTGCCCATCTCCAGCTCAGAAGCCACCCAACATGAAACTGGTAGGCAAGCACTGTGAGAAACAGCAACCTTGGCCTTGATGGGAGGCAGCACAGAGGAACCAAGGAGAGGGGAGAGTTGCAAGATGTTTGCTGAAATCATCTGTTCAATCTTTACGAAAGCAAAGAGACAAAAAATCCAACTCAGATGCAAATAACTCCTGAAGTGGAAGCTCTGCAGTTCCCTTGAGCGTGCCACTCAGCAGATGACTAAACCACTTCTGGTAGTTATGCAAAGGAAAATGTGCAACTTCTCTGACCAGTGCCCATCTGTGCATCTTCACCTGGAGGCACCCTGCCAGGCTTGCTGACCTCCTGGAGATGGTATTTATTTCAGAGAGGCACTTCCCCAGGAGCTGCTCTGCCTTGGCAGGAGCATTTCATTGCTTTTTCCCCCTCTCTGAGGCACTGAGGCCCCATCCAGCCAAGGAGATGCACAGCCTTGTCCAGTGCCATGCAGCACCTCAGCTCCTTCAGGAAACAGATGTGTTTTGACATACACATCCTATATGCTGGGAAACAATGTTGCTTGTCCCCCTCTTTCCAGAAAAGAGGCTTTAAATACAGAGATTCCCATGGGCTTTCTCACTTACTGGTGCTTGCTGTAAACAAGTGTCTCCTAGTGCTCTGCAGTCCCTGCCTTTGCCTATGGACTGTGACCAGGGCTCAGATGAGAACAAATACAAGTTAACAGGCTGGTGGTTTATAAACCTCCAGCAAAAAAAATATGCTAAAACAACATTCAGAAGGCTTTACCTGCTTTGTCACTGATGTTATGACTCACAGAACTGCAAACAGAGCTGGTTAATTATTTGAATACAAGAAGCTACCTAGGAAGGCAAAGTATTTCCTAATGCAGTTGGACTGTTTTATAGGTTTTATTCTGTAAGTTAATCCCCTTCCCGTGTTTGCATGGATTTGCATTTTACACCCTTCAGTAAGATGCCAAGCAAAGGCTCTCCTGTCTTTGGGGTGACACTTGTCACAAGCTCAGACCCTGGATAAAGGACAGGTCCTCACTCAGACACAGGGTGGGTGTAGTGCAACTTTGGGGATCAAGCCAGGGTCCCAGCAGAGGGTCCCAGCAGAAGGTCCCAGCAGAGGGTCCCAGCAGAGGGTCCCACCTTGGTTGCCCCCCCTTGTGCAGAGGGATAAACCAGAGGAATAGCAATCAATCCCCAGGGACAGGCAGGCTCTGCTTGGGTGAAGTCCCAGGGAGACTGAAGCTGGAAGGGAGGAGCTCAGTGCTGGCCCAGGGGAGGGGCTGCTGCTGTCCCCAGGCCCTGGGGACCTTCCCCCAAAGCCCTGCAGACTGCGAGTGAGCAGCAGCAGCAGCCTTGGCTTTTGCCTCTTGCTCTGGAGCCCCGCTGACTTCCCTGGAGGTCTGCAAAGCACCCAGCTCCGAGGACAAACCCTGCCCTCAGCCTTATCTCCCTCCCAGTCTGTTCCAGGGCCAAACCTCAGGGCTGGCTCCTGGTGACCAAGGACAGGGTGCCAAAACAGCCAGGCTGTTGTCAGCCCTTGAGCCAAAGGCTGCAGCCCCCTGCCCTCACTTACCTCTGATAAGAGAGCAGCCCAAATCCTTGCACTTTAGATAGCTCAGCAGTGCAAGAAGCAGGAGGGAGATAAGGAGGGTGCAGTGCTTGTTTGGGGGGAGCACAGCTCTGCATCCCCTGGCAAGTAACACTCCCCATGAGGTAAGGCCTGGGAAGCATTTCTCATCCTCTCTCCCAGTGAAACTCCAGAGCTTTCCACTTCCCCTAAACAGTCCTTTCTGTTTGCAGCTCCCAGGTGGACTTTGGCCAGTGGGTGATAACCCCTGCTCTGTGCTGGGCTCTGCAAAGCTCCCTGTGTCCTGCTGAGCTGTCGGGGGACTCCAGGCCCAAGACACACAGACACACAAATGCTTCCAGTTCCCACTTTCACTAGAACGTGCTGGGCTATGTCAAAGACCATAAAACACCTCCTCGGGTATCGGGTTCATCAGAACATTCCTCAAGTCCAGAGCCGTGTCTCAGGAAAGCTGGAAGAAAATTCTTAAAGCAATCATTACTTTGACAGAGAGCCAGCAGCATGGGGGGAAGCTGCTGGGACACATCTTGGCCTGTACATTGGCCTGGCTCAGGAACAGCGTGGCCAGCAGGTCCAGGGAAGGGATTCTGCCCCTGTGCTCAGCCCTGGGGAGGCCACAGCTTGAGTCCTGTGTCCAGTTCTGGGCCCCTCAGCTCAGGAAGGAGATTGAGGTGCTGGAGCAGGTCCAGAGAAGAGCAAGGAGGCTGGGAAGGGATCCAGCACAAGTCCTGTGAGGAAGGGCTGAGGGAGCTGGGGGTGTTGAGGCTGGAGAAGAGGAGGCTCAGGGGAGACCTCATCACTCTCTCCAACTCCCTGAAAGGAGGTTGGAGCCAGGGGGGGGTTGGGCTCTTTTCCCAGGCAACTCTCAGCAAGACAAGAGGGCACAAGAGGTCTCAAGTTGTGCCAGGGGAGGTTTAGGTTGGACATGAGAAAGAATTTCTTTCTGGAGAGGGTGATCAGACACTGGAATGGGCTGCCCAGGGAAGGGGTGGATTCTCCATCCCTGGAGATATTTCAAAAGAGCCTGGATGTGGCACTCAGTGCCATGGGCTGGGAACCACGGGGGGAGTGGAGCAAGGGTTGGACTTGATGATCTCTGAGGTCCCTTCCAACCCAGCCCATTCTAGGATTCTATGATTCTATGATCTTGAAGGACTTTGGTCATTGCTTCCCATGGCAGCACTAGAAGCGCAAACCCAGACTGACATTCTCGTGTTGAGGAACTTGTGAGTAGTTTTGATGGGTATTTCCTGCCCAACAGAACTTGTGACTTCTTAAATTGATTCATTTTAAACAGCTCGTGGCCTTCAAACACACAGAACACACCTGCCTGGGAAACACCATCACACGGCAACCAAAGCATCAGAAAACTTCACCAGGCATGCTGCCTCAACTCCAAAACAAGACCCAGAAAATCACCTAGTTTTTTCTTACTTTGCCATCCTGCTCTCCCAGTAAGCTCCAACAAGACCCTCACCTCAAAAAATCCCAGCCCACCATGAGTGGTAAGAACAAAGCCTTTCCCCACCTCCTCACAATCAGGTCTCATCCAGCTATAGAAGGGGATAGGAACAATTATTTTTTTCTGGTGTATAGGCTAGAGAACATTCTTAGAATTTTTTGAGGTGGGATTATTATTGTTTGTTTCAATAGTTTTTGGGTTGTTTAGTTTGTTTTGGGTTTTTTTTTCTTTTTTCTTTTTTTTTTTTTTAAGGCAGATACTTTCATTTAATAAATGTTGGGGTTTTTTTCATATAACCTGTAGGAAAAAAAAGTGGCTTGGTATCTTGCTTTGATATATTATCATTCAGTATTTTCATTAGAATAATTATGTTGATGTCATAAAAATATCTTTCTCTCCTTTTAGTGATAGTAAAACAAGTTCTGTTTGCTTAAATAGCCTCATGTTGGGGATGAGGGATATTAATTCAGCTAAACTGAGAATTCAACTTTCAGTGGTTTTCGAGTGCAACTCAGTTTCTAAAGAAAATATTTTTTTTCCCCTGAAAAGCCAACAATTCTCATTTTAATGGGGAGACTTAGGCTGGAGTGAACTGTACAGTTAATTGTGGGGTTTTTTTCTTGTAAAACCCCCACTGCTAACTTGCCATCTGGTACTACTTGCAGTAAATGTCATGAGAAATTCCAGCTTTAACGAGTTTTAGTAGCTATTGAGGCTCTCTCGTTACTTCTTGGAAAGATGCAAGACATTCTTCTCACTGTGGAATTGTATATAAACTTTTTAAGTCACGTGGTGTTTGTCACAGTAGGGAAAAAACAGTATTTTGTGTGCTGAGCTCTTCAGTGTGGGGTTATTTCTTTATTCTCTAAGTTCTCTTTCTCACTGCTGCAAAGTGCTGTGGGATGAAGGATGTCCTGGCCAGCAGCCTCAGCTAGCAAAACTCTGCTCTGTTGCTCATCTGCTCTGCCCAAAAGCACACTTTAATTGCATGAAAGCCTCTCAGGTGATTAGGATTGGGATCCCACTCTTGCTTGAGTATCCAGTCCTCATCCAGAGGCTTGGATCTTGGAACAGAACCAAAGCATGGCAATTTGTGACCTGCTTTCTGCTCCTGGGCTGGGGAAGCTGAGTGTGTGTCCCTTTGGGAAGCTCCTCTGATGGAAAGCTTTGGTTTGCTGCAGGGGGGGAGCTTTGTATCTTCAAACTCTGGGCTCAAAGCCAGACACTCCCACTCAGCAGAAAGGATTTCTGCCCTCGGTGCTGGCCTTGCCAAGTCCTCTGGGCTGAGAAGCCATCCTTTGGGGGCTCAGTGTCAGAGCTGGTGAGTAACACAGACACACCACTCAGGGCTGAGCATCAGGCTGCCAGCTCACCTGTGCAGCTGCTGAGGGTGAAGCCTGCAGCATGACTCAAATCAGAGCCACAATTTGGGAGCATAATTGAGACCTTCACAGAAGCCTCATGAATCCAGATCAACCTCCAGCTCTGCTGTGCTGTGTGCCTGGAGCAGGGTGCTGGGTGGGAGGTGGTGAGAAGGAGGGTGCCATGCTTTCAGGGGTGCCTTCACCGTGAGTTTGTAAGGCTGGGAGCTCACAGGATGTGGTGGGCCAAGTGCTGCCTGAAAAGCCCCTCCTGCAGGTCTGAAGGACGTGGCTCTCCCAGTCCAAAGCAGTTGGTTGGAGATAAGCATTGGAGAGCAGAGGGATGGACTTTGTCATCAGGAGCTGCCAGGTGGGAGGTGTGTTTTCAAAGCAAGGAGAGGAGAGGGCAGAGTCCTGCTGTGCACTAATCCATGACATGTCCTGTGTTTCAGGGTGGTGCAGAATCAGATGCCTGCACTGGGTGTGAGGCAGGGAGCCACGTCCACCTGCAATGAGGAAACTGCAGCCTGCACGGGTGTGGAAGGGGCCAGGGCAGGCTGAGGAGTAAGTAACAAAGAGATCAGGAGCACTTTGAAACAGAGATGCTCAGGATGCATGTGTGTGTGTGTGTGTGTGTGTGTGTGTGTGTGTGTGTACCCAGGGCTGGATTATTCCTGAGAGACTGGAGCTACCATGCCCTTGGCATTGCCCTGCCTGCCTGGAAGCTCCAGGGCAGCAGTCTGAGTCCTCCAGGCACAGCTGATGAAAGATCTGGCCCTGCCCTCCACAGTGGCTGGAGATGGGTTTCATGCTGTCCATTGCTTGTTTCACCAGGAGAAAGCTTGGAGGATGAGGCTTTCCCATGGCTTTTAGCTCATAAGGATGTGTAAAAAGAGTGGTTGTTCCCCCAAACAGTGACTGACTGCTTTTAAAAGCTGTGGTGTAGGAGCTGTGCAGTGTATTAGCAGTCCAAGAACTCCTGAGTAGCTTGAGGGTGGTAAATCAGTGAATGCACACTTAATCCAACAGGGAAAGGGGCTTTTTGGGGAGTTTCAGACTTCCTAAGGCTTGCTTTTATAATTTAAAAACTGGAGAAAGCAGCTTGTCTGTCGTCTCGACAGGCGAGCAAATACTGGACACAAAATGATTTCACAGCTCATTATTAGGCTGCTGAACTAAATACTGCTGGGGAGAGAAAACTGCTCTGAAAAAGATGACAGACAAAGTCTGCAACAGCAGGCAGGAGGAAAAAAAAAGCAAAAAAAAAAAGCAAAAAAAGAAAGCTTGTTAGTTAGATTTGCGTCATGGAGAAAGGTCATGGAGAGGTTGTAAAATGAGAATCCTAAGGTACCATTGTCCCTTCAGCTTTTGTCTTAGTAGTAACACTGGAGATAGTAAGGGAAAGATCTCATTCTTTGGAAGCTGCAGGTGGCTGTGGAGCAAACCCATGCTCCCCACCAGCCCTGCTCAGCTCACACCTCCTTTCATCTGCGTTTCCTCCCTGAAGCTCTCTCTACACAAAGGCTCTGGGGGCATCCCTGGTACCCTCTGTCAAAGGGGGTTGTATTTAGGGCTTCTAGCTGAGGCTCTTGGAAGGCTTCAGCAAGTCCTTTCCCAGGGGAGCCTGGTGCTTGGTATGAGTTGTGGCAGTGGCTCTGACTGTGGTGGAAAACACTGCAGCATTTTACCAGGCAGCAACCACTTTGCACGTTCCTGCTGATCTAGGCTGGATCTAAGGGGCTGTGTTCACTGTCATGGTGTCTCCTCCTCTGGAAAGGGAGAAAACCAGGCTGGGAAAATGCCACAATCTTCTGTGGGCACAGAATAAGGCAGAGTAGCTTCCTTTCTGCAGGAAAGAATTCCTCCCTCAAATAAACCCCAAGCAAAGTAGAGACCTCAATTAGTGCTTGAGCAAGGACCCGAGGCATTCCCCGGCATGCATGTTATGCAAGGGTCAGGTTCTGCTGCCCTGATTCCTGTTCCTCCCCGAAACTGCAGGCACTGAGGCACATGCCTCACATACAGGGCCAGGCCCACCGACTGCCCTGGTCTGCCCCAAAGTGACCCACAGGGCAGAGCCAGCAGCCCCAGTTTCACAGGCACATGTCACACATGTCACACTGTCCCACATCTGGAGTCACCCAGCAGCAGCATCACCCAGGCACTGATGTACCTCTGTCCCCTGTACCTTAGCTCTCTTCCTGCCTTCATAAAGAACCTACAGGAGAGCCAAATCAGGTGCAAGATGAACCTATTGGGGTTCTTTTTGTTTGTTTTTTGGTTCGGTTTTGGTTTGGTTTGGGGTTTTTTGTTTTTATTTTTTTTTTACTGTTTAGAAGCTCACTTAGGTTCAGAGAGCAGAATGCATTAGAGGACCCACGTAATCCAGTGAGATTTGTTATTTTTAAGCTCTCAGAAATGTCTGCCCTGGACATCTCTTCCCTGAACCCCCCAATCCCACCCACTCCCATCAGATAAACACCCGTGAGGCAATTTAGGGATGGGGTCTCTGGGGAAATGCAGCTCTGGTTATGAAACTGCCTTCCCCCTCCCTGCACACCCGTGGCCCAGCACAACCCTTTGCTGCCCAGCTCGGATTCCTGCGGCGATGCTTTCCTTGTTTTCCATCCCCGGGAACGGGGCTGCGGCCACACGGAGGTACCGCTCCCGAGTCCTGCAGTGTCAGGAAAGGGCCTGGAGGGGCAGGATGGAGGGGGCGGTATCGGTGCTGCGGGGCAGCTGCGGGGAGGAGCGGGGCTGCGGTGCTGCCCCGCATTCCTTTCTGCATGGGCCAGTGGGTAAGACGGGCTGAGAAATGGAGTGGGGGTGTTACACCCTCCTCTGCTCCAGGCTTTCCAGCTGCCACCCTCAGCCACAGACAGTCACTTTCCGAGGACTCTTGCTGAAAGGCTGGACCTTGATTAACTGCATTTTTTATAGTGGGACTCGTCCTTAATCTGCTGGGATTAAAAAGGGACGCAGTCGTAGCTACTCCCCACAATTTAGGCGGTGTAAACAAGTGTTTTGCAAACCCTAGGATCAACAGCAATCTGTCACTGTGAGCAAAAAGCCAACACTCTGCCCTGGATGATGCCAGGCTGAGAGCTTCATTCTGGAGTCTGAGACCCCAGACCCATGGTCCCACTAACGCTGGTGACCGTGGCTGCACCCAGCAGCTGGTGTTTGCCCCGTGGGCTGCCTGGGACCTTCATTCTGGAGTCTGAGACCCCAAAGCCATGGTCCCACTAACTCTGGTGACCTTGGGGTGCCTGGGACCTGCCTACCAAGGGTTCTGCCAGCTTCCAGCAGTCGTCACATCCTCTCTCTGGTAGAAAAGCAAGAAATGAGAGGGAGGGAGGGCAGCGAGGTATCAAACAACGGTTCATTGGGTTAATTTAAAAGTACATTCTTCGAGAGGCTCAGTCTGTCGGTCTCATTGCATTTTCTTCTGCCTGCCTGGCTTCCTCTCGCGGGATGGCCACCGAGGTCCCACCAGGGGATGCCAGGGATTCCGGGGAGCTCAGCTCAGTCCCCCTCGCTGTGGGACGCTGCCCTGCGGCCGTGCTGCGGCCTGAGGCATGCGGGCAGCGCTGCCCTGCCAGCCGACACCGATCCCTTGCTGGCAGAGGACACGCTGAGGGCCAGGGGCTGCGTGGGGAACATGATGGTCCCTCGGGGTGCCTCCAGGAGCTGCCAGATCTCCCCCGAGGTGGAGCTGCCCAGGTACTCCCAGGGCCGGCGCCCGCTGCTGTCCCGCACCTGCACCTGGCAGCCCAGCTGCAGCACCAGCACCTTGATGACAAGCTGGTGGCCGTGGATGGCGGCCAGGTGCAGCGGAGTGTACCCGCAACCCGTGCGGGCGTCCACGTCCAGGGCCAGCCCAGCCTGTCGCGCCGCCGCCGCCAGTTCCTGCAGGCCCGGCCCGTCCCCGTGCTTGGCCAGCCAGTGCAGGACGGTGAAACCCGACATGAAGTCCTTCTGCAGGGCCAGCTCCGGCTCCTCCAGGAACAGCCCCCGCACCCTCGCCCAGCGCCCCGCAGACACTGCCACCAGCCAGGCGTGCTCCCGCTGCCCCAGCGGTACCGCCGGCACCCGGCTCGGGGCGTTCCGAGGGGAGCTCTTGGAGGGCAGAGCGCGGGGCTGCGTCCCGCAGTCATCTGGGGACAGGGATGGGGGGATGTCCTGCTCATCCGGCAAGGCAAGCTGGCTCCTGATGCTCCTGAAGACAGGCAGTGGTGCTGGGGGGCTGCTGGCTGGGGTTCGGGGCTTTGCAGGGCCCTGTGGTGGCTGCAGGGACTGGGATAGGGGTGGTGTGGCAGGGGGTGGCTGCAGGGACTGGGATGGGGGTGGTTTGGCAGGGGGTGGCTGCAGGGATTGGGATGGGGGTGGTTTGGCAGGGGGTGGCTGGGTGGGGGATTGTGATGGGGATCGGGATGGGTGTGCCATGGTGGCAGGCAGCACCTCAGGACCTGATGGCGGTGACAGGGTTTGAGGTTGGGTTGGTCTGTTGGGAGTCAGCAGCCGGGATCCCCTTGATGGGGAAAGGGCTGGGCTGGTGGGGAGTTGCTGCAGGGACCGGGACTGTGCTGGGAGCAGCCTGGAGGAAGACAGCACAGCCGGGCCGGCTACGAGCGGGGGGGATGGGGAGGGGCTGGCAGGGAGCGTCTGCAGGGAGCGGGACAGAGGCAGCACCCCCGGGGAACACAGCAGGGACCGGAACAGGGGCGGCCCGGTGGGGGACGGCACCCTGGGGCCCGATGACAGCAAAGGGGACGGGGGTAGTCCGGTGGGGGCTCGCCCTCCTGGACCTGCTGAAGGTGCTGGGGCCTTCAGTAAGGACATCCTGGTGGGGGGCTGCAGCAGAGACCGGGGCTGAGGCAGCCGGTCGGGGGACAGCCCCCCGGGGCCCGATGGCAGGGACTGGGTTGGGGGAGGCCCTCTCGGGTGTTGCGGTGGCAGGGACTCGAAAGGGGCTGACCCGTCGGACCCCGGCGGCAGCGGTGGGGAGCGGGCCCGGGCCGGTCTGGCAGAGGGCGGCTGCAGGGTCTGGAAAGGGGGCGAGCCGGAGGGAGGCAGCGGCGACGATCGGGGCGGTGGCAGCCCCGCGGATGTCAGCACCCCAGGACCCGACGGCAGCTCCGGGGGCCGGGTGCGGGGCGGCCCCTCGAGGTGCGGAGCCCAGGGCGCCGAGGAGAGCGGTCGGGTCCGGTACGGGGGCGGGCGGGCGGGGGGCGGCGGGGAGCGGGACGGCCCGGCGGGGAGCGGAGCCCCGGGGCCGGGCGGGGGAGCGGCAGCGGCGCGGCGAGCCCGGCGGCACTCGCAGCAGGGTCCGCCGCGACCCCGGGCGGCGCAGCCCCCCGCGACGGCGGCCCCCGGGAGCTGCCCCACGCCGGGCCGCCCCTTCTCCGCCCCCTCCCCTGGGGAGCCCCGTCGCCGGTCCGGGTCGCGTCGGGGCGGCGGCAGCGGGTCCTTCTCTTCCTCCTCCTCCTCCTCCTCCTGCCGATCCTCTGCAGCCGGCGCCAGGTCCTCATCGAGGAGGTCGCGGTACCTGCGGCGGAGGACGATGTCCTTGGAGGCGCCGGGGACGGCGGCGGGGTGGACGGTGGCCAAGGAATTGACGAGGGTCTTGAAATATTCCCGCCGCTCCCGCCGCTGCTCATCCGTCAGCGCCGGGTCGCGGAGGAAGCGCTGGAAGTGGCGGAGCAGTTCCGTGTTGGGGGCTCTGCCCCCGGCGCCCCAGAGGAAGTCCAGCACGGCCTCCTGGCTCAGCTCCCGCGCCATGCTCCGGGCCCGCCGCCTTTCGGGACTCCGCTCCGGTGCTGCACGTCGGTGCCGGGAGCCTCACTCAGGTGCGCGGAGCTGCCGCGGCCGGGGAAACCCGCCTCCTGCCTGGCCGGGCCTCTCCGCCTCCTCCTCCTCTTCTTCCTCCTCCTCCTCCCCGGCCGGGCCGCCACCTCCCCCACCCCCCCGGGTTGCCTTTGCCCCGGGTGGCGGCCCGTGGGGCTGCGCGGCTCTGGTGACACCGGTGGGGACGGCAGAGGTGGAGGAGGAGAGCGGGGCTGAGGGGCTGGAGGAGCTTTGACAGTTCTCTGGGATGTGCGAGGCTGATTTGGTGGAGTGAGGTGAGGAGAAAGAGCACTTCATAGGTCATGATGTCAGCGAGAGGGCAGGAGGTGATGGGCACAGATCGAAACACAAGAAATTCCGTTTGCGTGTGAGGAAAAAACCTTTTACAGTGAGCGTGGTCGCTGGCAGGTTGCCAGAAGAGGTTGTAGTCTCCATCCTTTGGGACATTTAAAGCTCCATGGCTGTAATCCTGCCCTGGGTGACCCTGGACCAGAGCATCTTCAGAGGTGCCTTCCAACCTGAGCTGCTCTGGGATTCTCTGCGTTATGGAAAGGGGCAGCAAAGATACATGAATGTGATGTGGGGAGCTGCTGTTACAGGTGAGGGAGATTGCAACAACCACACACAAATACCAGGAGTGCCTGGACTCAAATTATGTCTCTTATCACCTCGATATTCACGTGGTGCCTGAGGCAGGTTGGACCCTGGAGAGGAGATCTCACGTTGGTGATGCCACCAGGAGTGTGTACACCAGAGCTGAGAGGGATGGGTCACACCAGTGCCCCGGGTACACTGAACAGCCCCTGCTCCAAGGAGTTCAGGGAGTGAGTGGAAAGTGCAGGAGGGAGGATGGGGTTTGAGCCTTGCTGTCAGGGAGCATGGGGGCACCAAGCTCAATAGGGGCTTTAAAGAGCTCTGTCCTCTAAGCCACACTCATCAGCAGCTCTGCACCAGGCTCCGGGTATACAGAAATATCTTTAGCTGTTCATCTAGGCATCTGGAACATCCTCCAGCCCACTGCAAACCCCCAGGTGTATGCACCCTTCACAGCCCCCGGGCAGAGATGGCAGTAGATGGGGTGTACTGGCTCATGATTCCCGTTTTGATAACACAAACCCCTCGGGTTAAGGTTCAGACCCTGCAATCAGGTGCAAGAGGAAGCGTGGGGCTGCGTTGCTCTCCAGCTGGGGAGCTGCACGGGTCCTTTTGGACGGCCACAGTGCATTCATCACGCTGGTTGGCAGGATAAATCACCCTGTGGAGCTGCAGGACTGATAAACTGTAACCTCTGGAGTGGTGGGAGCAGCCCTAAAAGAAACTTTTAAGTTTCTAGGGTAGAAGTTACACTTTAGGCAGCGTATCAGAAAAGTTTTCCAGTCTGCCAAGATCTGGGTTGCCTGAGGGGCAGAGCAAGAGAAACTCTGCCACAGCTTGCTTTGGGTTTTCCCTCTGGTGTATGCTGTAGGACAGTGGCATTCATCTGACCAGAGTAAGGTCTGAGCAGGGAAAAGGGTAAGGTTTGTGTTAATATTATCATTTTTGCTCTGCTTTTGGTAGAGTTCTTCAAGGGATAAACACCTTCCTCCCAGAATTGCAGTCACTGCTCTGTGTTTGATAGCAGCACACTCTCAGAGGAAGTGGTTTGGATGAAATGAGTGGAACATAATGATATAATTGTGATCAGAAATAAGAGAGGAAGGTAGATTGCAAAGATAAAAAAACCAAACAAACCAAAAACCAACAAAAAAACCCCAAAACAATCCCGAGTAAATAACAGTGACAAGTGACAACACTACTGTGAAAGTGTTGCTTTGGTTTCAGGGACTAAGGCATAAGCAGGAAGCTTTCCATGATACCCTATTTTCATTTCAACACCCTTGGAAGTATTATCTTGCTTACAGTGATCTTAGCTTTGACTTCAACAAATAGAGGTTTTTCTCCTCAGGTGTGTCAGCTCTCATCCTCTTAACTTTTTTTCCTGAAATCAGTGAAACACACTCAGGTAACTCTAAGTGACTGCTGAAGTACCTACAGGGCTGAGACCAGAACTGAAAGGTGATGCTTTTGCATTGCTAAGGCTGGAAAAGCCTCACTGAGCTTTTTGAGTGAAATGGGTTAAACTAACACTTCTCACCTGACAGTCACTACTATCCCAAATCACATTTTGGGATTAAGGGGTGGGAATAATGCTGCATGCAAGCAAACAGAAGCTCAGCTCTGCTACCTGGAGTTTCTTCATTGCCTACTTCACACTAAGAGGGGTTTTTTTGTTGGTTTTTCTTTTTTTTCTCCCTGCCCTTTCAGCATGACCATCCATAACCAGGAAGGTCTTCATGCATGAGCATCTAAGAGAAACCTCAGCCACAGCTCTCCCAGCTCCAGGCCAAGGCAGGAGATGGTGAGTCAGGTGAAGGATTTGCAGACACAGAAGATGTTTGCATTCACTGGGTGATGCTGATGCCCCTCATCCAGTCACAGGGGAGAGATGCCTGCCTCACCCAGAGGTGCAATGAGGGCAGCTCTTCAGACATAATCATCAGGTTTCCACTAGAGGCTGTGTTGGACCAAGCACACCTCCCAGCACAGGCATGCTCAGCACCTCCTCAGCTGGAGGAATTTGCTACAAGAGCAAGAACGTGACTCTGCTGTAGCTGCCTCCCCGTGATAATAGCAGTGCTGCCTAACATGTTAGGGTAATAAAAGCCCCACACCAACTGTGCTTGCAAAATTCGACTGGTAGAAGCTCCATCGGGGTTTTTTCGTTTAACAGCTTTGCTGAGGATGGTTGCACCTGCACCCAGTTAAGAGCTGCTGCCCCAGGTGTGGATCCTTAGGCCAGGGGAGGAACAGTGCTAGGCAGAGCTCATGCCCTTTCTTTGGCTGCTGTTCAGGTGTGGGTGATCACTCTTAAATACCAGCTCCTGAGACCTTCCAAACCCCTTGGAAGAATTGCAGAAGGGAAGTGCCTGGGCTCTGTAACCCTCTAGAGCCATGTGTTTCTCCACAGTGGTACAAAATATGGCTTTTTGGAATGAAAAGGTAAGAAAAGCTTTTAGATTAAAGGGTGTAGAAATGGTGAATAGATTCCTCAGGTCTATTAACTGAGTTCTCTTGGTGATTTTCATGTATGAAAGCTGTTTTCTTGTGCTTAAAAGCTCTCAGCTTTTATCTTTTTGGGTTTGATCCTGTGGTTGCTCACATAAGGGAGTAGCTCTGATGTGTCTGTAACCCAACATATCCTTCATGTGTGCAGGGGGTCAGGTCTTTTTGTAGCCTTTTGGGGTTCTGTGCCTGTTTTGCTGCAGGGTTCTTTGTTGCTGCCTTGCTTGGAGGCTTGAGAATTTAGCCCTAAGACTCCCACCTTTGGAGGTGAAGGGCTACCATGGTTAACATCAAGATGTTCAACATTTTTCCGGTTGGAGTAGCAAGGACCCAGCTGTGCTTCACTTTATCCCTGGAAATCCCTGGAGTGGGAGAATGCCTGTCCACGGGGCAGGACGTTTGTTTGGGAGATCCAGCTTGTTTCAAATAGCAGCGTGGGGATGTTTGGCAGAGGGGGAAGAGCCTGGGGGAATGAGGTGCCTGGTTTTGCCCTCTGTGTCCTTGTAGGAGGGCATCAGGGGGTCCTGCTGGCACCCAGCCCCCTGCGGGACCCCTCCCCTGGCCCCTGTTCTGTCTCTTTGCTGAAGCTCTCCCTCCTCTCCCTCCTCCTCGACCCAGCTGCACCCTTGCCAGCCGCTTGCCCGTCTCTTCGCAAAGCCCCCCGGAGCAGATGGGGCTCTGCGCCCTCAGATGCCACCCCCACCCTCTGTGGGGCGTCCCGAGTGACCCTTCCAGGTGAAGGGGACGCGTGGGGAGCGGGCAGGGAGCCGGTCGGGCTCCCCCTCCCCCGGCAGCGGGGCAGAGCAGCGCGCTCCCTCCGGGAGGGCTCGCTAAAGAGGGGGGGGGGAGATTAATTACAATTACTGCCGGGGATTAAACGCAGCCCCCCGGTCTCCACCCCGGGTACCCCGAGCGGTGTCGGGGCGGTGCCGGTGTGCCCGGGGGAGGACCGGGGGGGTCCCGCCTCGCCGCCCGGCCCCTTTGCATTGCGCATGGGCCCTCCCCGCCGGGTGGCCATGTTGCAGCCTTAGCAGGCAGCGCAGAGGCGGCGGGGCCGGGGAGCGCAGAGCACTGCACCGCGATGGCCGTGGCCGTGGGGAGACCGGCGGTGGGTGCTGCGGGGCCGGACGGGCTGCGGGACGGGCAGGGCGGTGCGGGGGCGCGGAGCCGGGGCTGAATTTCCCCGGCGTGCGGAGGTGCGGTGCCGGGGATGCCGCGCCGGGGCTTGTAGGGGTGCGAGTGCCCCGGGTGTAATGCGGAGGGGTGCGGGGGTGCGATGCGGGGGACACGGCGGGCTCTGCCCGGGGAGCAGCCGCCTCTTCCCCTCGTTCCCGGGGCTGGGGGGTGGCCCCGCGCAAAACTTTTTTTCGCCCCGTTTTGGGGCCGGGGCTCTTTGTCGCGGGGGGGTCGAGCCCGGAGGCGGGCAGCTCCCCACGGGGCTCCCTGCCCCGGGCAGACACCGGGGTGGTCCCCGGGCTGCTCCCGCCGGGGCCGGGGCTGGGGCTGGGGCCGCGCTCCGTGACTTGCCGCGGGAGTTTCTGCCCCGCCGATTCCTAAGGAGGGGTAAAATTTGGGAGCGGGGAGGGCTGTGCCTGGCCCGGGGTGATGGGCAGCCGGGCGGGAAGTGCCCGCAGCCCCTGGGACAAAGCTTCGGGCGTTCTGCTGTGGCGGGCAATGGGATGGAAACCTCGGCGTGAAAGTCTTCCGAGGGAAAACGTGTTTTGCATCTTTCAGCGTGACCGTTTTTTGGGGGGGAAGTGATGGGCGGGCTTTTTTTGTTGTGTTTTTTTGGTTTTTTACATTCATGTTCAGAAAGACAAAGGATTTCCCCTCTACAGAGAGAAAGGGGGGGAAAAAAAAACCCCCAAACCAAACCCACAAAAAGTAACAGATGCTGATCTTGGGGGAGGGGGGGGGGAGAGGAGAAAAAAGCGTGTGTTGCATCCAGCTTGCAGAAACGTGAATGAAACTCCACCGTGACCAGGCTGAATGCACTGTTGTGCATCGGCCGGGGGAGGGAGAGAGAGCTGCCCGACTTCCCAGGAACTTTTCCAGGGCTTGCGAGCAAACCAGATGTTGCCCCTGAGCGGAGGACTTGAGTGTCGCTTCGGCTCGCCATAAGAAAATGGTCTGTGTACAAGATGTGCCCAGGATGAGAGAGTTTCTTCTCGAATTTATTAGGCTCCTATGGATCTGCGGGGCTCTATGGTTCCTCTGATGTGGCGAAGCAAGTGTAGGAGGATGGGGTTAATGGTGTTACTGGAGGTGGGGAAGTTATGCTACTAAGCAAAATAAGAGCTGATGTTTGTTAGCAGAATACGTATAAATTATACCAGCTGTTTGTAAAGCTTCTTCTGAAATGCCTCCTTGATCTCAAGGTCTCTAAAGCATGCTTGGAGCTTGAAGTTTGTCTTGCAGTGGAGGGAGATGCCTTGAAATCACCACTTCACATGGATCTCAGGGTAGGCTGAAGGGTATTGCCAGCAGAGCCGTTTTGCTTTGTGCAGAGCAGCACCCTTGCAACGAGAATAGGCTCAGGAACGTGGCTCGTTTCAGGACCTGATCACCCTTTGTTCTGCTGTATATTTCACTTTGTTTTTCTCTCATTATATTAAACTGATGCCACTGCTCAGCCTCTCACAGTTTTGGTTGATCCAAGTCCACGGGCAATCCCAAACCAGCAGTTGCAGTAGGTTTTGCACCAGTTAAACTAAATTCTTATCTGTATATTACTGAGTCCTGAGACTGCCCAGCATCCTTCAGCTTGAGAAGTGCCTGGGTGTTGAGGCTGGAGAAGAGGAGGCTCAGGGGAGACCTCATCAGTCTCTACAACTCCCTGAAAGGAGGTTGGAGCCAGGGGGGGTTGGGCTCTTCATCAGCCAGACAAGAGGCCATGGGCTTCAGCTCTGCCAGGGGAGGGTTAGGTTGGATATTAGGAAGAAATTCCTTACAGAGAGGGTGCTCAGGCATTGGAATGGGCTGCCCAGGGAGGGGGTGGATTCTTTCTCCATCCCTGGAGGTTTTTAAGAAGAGACTGAATGTGGCACTCAGTGCCATGGGCTGGGAACTGTGGTGGTGGTGGATCAAGGGTTGGACTTGATCATCTCAGAGGTCCTTGCCAACCCAGATGATTCTGTCATGAGGGCACTCAGCTTCCCCATAAGCAGCTGGGAGGCAGAGCCTTCCTCCTCCTCTAGAATCGGTGCTTTTTGAAGAAGAGAGCTTATCTTGGGGTGATAAGGGAAGAAAGGCCAGTGGGCTGGTATTCAGGAGGTGCTGGGGGTGTTTTGTCTCCTGCTCTAATTGTCTCTGCTCCCACTTTGCATGTTGTGGTGCTGGCGGGCTGCTGGGGACTTTGAAGAAACAGTTAATGATACGGTTGAGCAAGGCAAGGCTGTGCTTGGTCCTATCAAGGTTTCAACGTTGTAATCCTATTTTATGAGGGCCCTGAGTGGTGTGTGTCATGTCCGAGGGGTTACAATTAAAGGAAAGGGCAAAGAAACGCAGCAGAAAGCCAGTCAGTTTGAGTTAAAGCTAAGATAACATTCCTGAGTCACAACCTGGCAGGATATGACATTGTTAATTGTAAAAGCACGCATAAAAAGTAACCAGAGTGAACTGCTCTGAAGTGTCTGTGTTTAATTGTAGCCGGGCAGGGTGTGTTTGGGGAGGAGGGGTGGTTCTCCTTCCCTGATCCCACAGGCGGTGAGGGCACATGTGTGCAGTGCACTGCCCGGCATTGCCTCTGACTTAACAGAGACACATCTCGGTACTGAAGTTTTAAAGGGCTGCAGAAGCAGAGTTTTGGCAGGTTTGGTGCCACAGCCTGCCGTGGGACCTCTCATGATGAAAGCCATGAGTGTGCTTAACCAGCCAGGGGGGTAAGGATGCCTGTGGTCATGTGTGCTGGCTCTGATAAGCCACATCCAGTCTGGAAACTGTTGAGATGTGGTAGATATGGGACTCCCCTCCTCCCTCTGGCTTAAATCCCAGCATCTTGACCAGTGCTGGATGGTTTCTCAGGAGTTCGGAGCATGGAAGAAAGCTCTGGCATCCCTACCTTTCTCTTCATTTGTTTATCCTAAATATTTAGAGAATTGTAGCTTGGTTTAGTTAAAGGAGCAAAACTGATGTTTACTCGTGTGTGTATGCTGACATATACTTCCCTCCAAGTAAAACAAAAAATGATGGAAAATGAAGCTGGAATACAAATTTTACATGGCTGTGGAAAATGTTATCTGAGAGATTAAAACAGTGTTCTTCCATCTGTTTTAAAAATAATACTAATGAGAGACTGCCAGTTTCCATGGAGGGGAGGGAATGAGAAGAGAGAGATGAAGGTGGAATGGGGCTGATGGAGCTGACAAATCCTCTGCTTTGTCTTTCTCTGAGCAGCAGAACTACCAACACCCACTGGGGTCAAGAGCTGCACCCTTGGAAAGCCACATCCCAGGGGCTTGGGTAGAGCAGGGCCAGCAACTGGTTCTAGAGGGTGAGAGGAGCAGTAAGAAAGGGGATAAACCTTTGTGTTTCTGTGCTCCTGCTAGGTGGTGGTTGTCCTTGCTGATGAAGGTGTGATTGGGTGGGAGAAGAGCTCCTGCAGGTGGAGAGGAGTGAGTGAGGTTTGGGGGTGAGGTGTGTCAGGGTGGCACAGCTCAGCAGTGCCCTGGCTGCTTGGCAGCTTCTTGCTTTAACTGCAAGGCTGAGCTGTCCCTGCTGCTGGGTATCCCCAGGGGAGCACTGTGGGACTCTCCCTCCAGTCCATGTGGTGATGTTGTGGGCTTGGGTGGCACTGCTGGGGCTGCTGAGCTGGCCAGGAGCGTGGCTTTTGGCTTCCCTGCCTGCTTTCTGCTGCAAAATGTGGCTTTCTGGGCCTGGCTCTGCTGCCTGTGCCAGGGGAGCAGACCTGGTGATGCACACGGGGCTTTTTCAGTTTGGGAACCCTTCATTTCCTTTATTCACTGGAGTGCCCTGTCTGCAGTAGGAAATGGTTTCAGGCAATTCTTGTTGCTCCTGTTGGTGTTAACAATGGTGGGAACCTGCCTCCTCCTTGCCTGGTTTTCAGCACAGCCTCAGTCAGGGAGTAGGTTGTGTCCAGCACAGTCCCCAAGCTCAGCTTTTCCAGCACTGAGCGAGCTGAGCTGGAGTCAGGATCCTTGGAAAATCCTGATATTGTGTAGGTGAGATCATGGGGAATCGATTTTGGGACCTCAGAAATAAGGATGGGGATTAAGTAAGCAGAATAAATCTGAGAAGTAGCATATTTGCTCAGAGCTGAGGCATGTTTTAGATGTCCTCTTCCCACCCCTGCAGCCATCAGGAGGGAGAGGGCTTGGCTGGCTGCCTGCCCTGGAGAGATGTGAGGGCTGTCATTGCTGTTCACGGCTCTTCCTCTGGAGGGGATGCTGAGGGCATGGGCACAGGGCTGCTCAGGAGCTTCTGGCTGTAGTGGGAGAGCTGCCCAGGGGATGGAGCCTCCTCTTGGCTTGGAAAATGTTTGTTTCTGCCTTGTCCATCCTCTTGGTGTGGCTCTAAGCTTCACTCCTATAAGCTACAGTGGTGCTTGCAAGAAGGAGCTACTGAAGCAGTTTCAGCTGGGAACAGTGGGGTGCAAGCAGGTGATGTAAAAAGAAACAACAGCCCCCCCCAGCAGTCCTTGAGGCTGTTTTTAGGCACAGCATCTCACTGCCTTCCCTTCCAGCCCTGTGAGCAGCTCTCCAGCCTCCTGCAGTCAGTGATGCGTGAGGATGGTTCAGACAAACCCCACGGTGCTGCTGGCACTGAGCATTCAGACTGCTGGGGAAGGCTCTGGATCAGAGGCAGAAAACCAAGTTTGGGGTCTTGCTGTCTTGGCTGAGAGTGGTGGCAACAAAATTACTCCAAAACATCACCTTTTTTTCCCCCAAAGGTGCTGGGCTGCAGGGTGCTGTGTGATGCACTCAGTGAGATGGGAATAGGGGATGCTCTGTCCTGGCTGCTTCCTTACAGCTGGATGCCTCTCCCTCTCTTCCCCACCACTTCAGACAGATCTGGGCCAGGACTTCAGGAGTAGCCAGAGCTGTGTCCCTCCCCTGCTCATGCAGGTGTGATTAACACAGCTGTAGGCACTGCATGACACCCACAAGAAGAAAAATCTGCCTGTGGTTTTCCATTAGCAACTCCCAGCCCTGCACCAAGCTTGCTGTGCTCATCCCCCAGAAGTGATACCCCCCAAACCCTGCAGCCCAGAGGCTGGGGTCACCATTTCACTGGTGCTATAATCATTTTGCCAAGCTCTGCAACTGAGAAGGCTTGGGCTGCCTCTGGGACTCCTTATTTAAAAATACAGATTGTGCCTGTGTTCAGGAAGGGGGCTGGGGTAGCCTTAGGATCTGAATTTGTAAGCTGAGCTTCTGAAGTTGCTGGAAATTGAAATTTCCAGCTGAAATGCTGAAAAATGCTGAAAAGGAACTGCATCTTTTTCTCCCAGGCTTAGGCTTTAGTAGCATCCCACATAAGGTGATGGCAAAGAGCAGATTACTGCTGGTGTTGGGTGGTGTTTTGTTGTTTTTTTGGTTGGTTGGTTATGAGTTGTTGTGTTGGGTTTTTTTTTCTGGGCTTACAGCTTCTTCAGATCTTTCTATTACCTAATTGGATTTTCTGTTCCCATTTCTGCATCCCAGATTTATTTTCGGATGGGATTTAGCTGCTGGAAACATGTTATTGAAGTATTGCAATTGTGGGTTATTTCTTTACCAGATCTGGTCATGAATACTTGGCACAAGCTAACAGAAAAGGCTTGTTTTGGAAACATTTTGGTTTTGCCACAGATGGTGCTTGTTTTGCCAGTGGCTCCTGAGAGCTGACTCTTGCTCACAGCAGTAGCTGTACCAGGAATTGTCTCTGGGAATCTCCATGCATCTTGTATTTAATGCAGAAATTCTTTGAACCTCTCACATGAAGGGAGTGGCAGGGGAGAAAAGGTGTTTTGAATCCTCAGAGGGATCTCTGTAAATGGTTTTTGGGGCTGTCTGTGGATCCAAAGGGGTCCTGCAAAGTCTGGGGGTGTTTTTCCAGGGGTTGATGGGGTGCAGGGTGAAGTCCAGTGTCCCACATAAGCAGGAGACTCCAGAGTCTGTTTTCCAGCCCTGTGCTGAATGCACAGTGTGCTAAATGCTTTGCTTAAGCACATTACCATGGCTTGAGTTAAGTTCTGACAGTCTGGTGCTGGCAGCCCCTGCTTTTGTCTGGAAACAAAATGAAGGTGACAGAGGAGCCAGTTTGGTGGACAGCCTGCCCGGCCTGCTGGGTGACAGCACAACCTGTGTTTCCTTCCCTCTTTCCCAGCACAGCTCAGGGACTGATTGGCAGTGAAGGACAGGAGCACAAACTGCAGGAGAGATGGAACTGCAGGTCTGCTTTTCTTCTGCCAGCTACGAGTTCCCCCTTGCAGCCACAGCCACATCCTGTGCCTTTCAAAGCACACAAATCATCCATCTCTCAGGCTCTGAAAACCCATCTCCTCCAGCCTGACTCAGCCTGGGAGTTTTTGGCAGCTTTGGGATGAAAGGGGAATAGCAGGGTGATGGTTCTGGAGTTGTGTTTTCAGGGTGAAATTTGGCAGGCAGTAGCCTACGTTGGAAATAAGGAATTTGCAACCTGGAAAAGGGAAAGAGTGTGGTTATCACTGCCACTCCTTCCTGGCACCTCTCTGCAACAACATGGATTGCCCCACATCCTCCAGATGTGTGGAGGAAATGTACAGGGTTGCCAAGAAAGAGCCTGTGTATAAATGTAGCTGGATTTTCCTTTCCTTGCTGCTCCATATGACTGAAGATCTTTCTTTTGTTTTCCCCTTTTAATGGGTAGAACTCAATTTCTTGGATACCAGCAGAATAAACTTGGAAGCAGCAGAGCTAATGATATCTCAGTAGCTGTTGCTTTGTTCTTAGCTGGAGATGTCAAGGCTGATACTTCCAGAAACTGCTGAATTCAGTAAGTGGGACCAGTTCTCATTTATTCCCAGCTCTGCTGGCTGGAGGCTGAGGTTGGCAGGCTGGGAGCAGGTACCTTGCTGGCAGTGATTACAGGGCTTAGCACGGCCGTCTGGGAGGCAACATATGCACAGCCCTCAGATCTTCCTGGCAGGACCCCCAGAGGAGCAGGGATTTTGTTTGGTCATCTGGTGACTTGTTCTGGTGGTAAATCTCTGCTTCACCCCCACATCCATTGCCTGATTCTTCCTTTTTTTTTTTTTTTCTTTTTTTTTTCTTTTTCCCTCAAACCTGTTTCATGCCTGGGTTGATCTATGGGATGGGCTCGTTGTGCATTTTTTTTCCTGGTCAGTCACAGAGTTGTGCACTCTGAAATGATTTTGCCTGTGTTTAAGCACAAGGGTGTAGACACTGAGAGGAGGGTGAAGTCATTTCTGAAATGTATGTCAGCAGTTTCATCTCTAAAGCTCTCCCTGTTTGTGGCCAGGTAACAGCTTGCCTCTTGCATTTGACAAAAGAAACAAGGAATCCATTATTATGCTTTTGTTAGCTTAAATAATTCTAATATTAAGATTTTTTAAATGACATTTTGAAATTATTTAATTCCTTTCCTGTATATTGCATGTAACTTCCAAGCCAAGGAAAATCCTTAATGCTTTTAAATAAATTCTTGCCTGCCACAAAGTATCTTTTATCCCAGAAAATGCCAACCCTGTCTCCTTCCGTTTCATCTGTCTCATTAATATTGAATACATGGCACTTGAATATGGCAGCCAAAGCAGAGCAGTGAATTCCAGCTAATATCTGACAAAAGCTAGCTGAGATTAAATGACATCTGAGGGAAATCTGCTATATATAAAGTAATTGGCATTTTCCACAAGCATTTGACCTAATTTATGGTGTGTTGCTTTTTTTTTTTTTCTTCTTCCCCTGCCCCCTCAAATCTGCCTTCAGAATTCAGTTACTCATCAGGATATCTGAGCCCTAAGCCTACTTTTTGAGAAGGTTCTTGTTTTAGCCCTCCCTCTGAGCACCCTTGGGGGTGCTGAGCAAGGTGAGGGGTTCCTGAGGGTGCTCCCCTGGTCAGTGCTGTGGCTGATGGGCTCCTGTAGGGACTGAAGATGCTGTCCCACTGCTCTGGACACATTTTGGAAGCACAACATGAGTCTCTGGGCTTGGTCTGGAGGTGTAGCTCTCCTTCCTGGCTTGGAGACCTCTTGCAGAGTGTTCCTGGCTTTTATTTTTTTTCAGACCTAACAGAAGGTCAGGTCCTGTGGGCAGCTGGGGGTTTTGGTGGCTGCAGCCCAAACCCTTGGTGTCCAGTGGAGGTGGAAAGTGGCACCAGGTGTGGGAACAGCTTCATGCTGGGGAAAACCTGGCTGTGAAGTCTCTGCTTGGGGTCTGGGTCAGCCCTCAAGCCTTTGTTTCAGAGCAGAAGCTGAAAGCAAAGCCCCCCAGCAGTGCCAGCTCTGGGGTGCCCAGGTGGGAGTCACTGGGGGACTGAGTTTGGGTTCTGACATTCAGTTCCCCAAAAATAGGAGTGGCAGGTGACCTTGGGTGTTGTGTTTCCAGGTAGCTGAATATTCATCCAGCTGAAAAGCACTTGTGCTGCTCAGCATTTGGAGTTATGCAATTATTCCTCATTAGAGCATTAATTACAAGAACCACGGAGGCTTAGGCTGCGTGTGGTTGGCGTGCCACAAGTATTCCAGCTCCTGATTTGCTGGGTGGTCTTGGGCAAATACCTTCATTTTGCTCCACCTTTGTTTTCTCCATCTAGAAAGCAGATGATAATTGCCTTGTTTTGCAAAGTACAGAGCTGGGAGCTCTGAATTAATGGGCTGACCACAGTCACCTTCCCAAATCTATTGCACCAGATCTGGTGTCATCTTGTAGCACAGCAGCATTACCAGACTCATGCTTTTAATTAAAAACACTTCAAGAAAATATGCAAGTTATGTTTTTGAGGAGGTTGAGCCCTTGATTTCAATCGGGAAGGTTTTGGGAGCAGTGTGAAGCTCCACTGACCTCGTTTCTCTGGGTTTACACAGATGCAACTGGGGACAGTTTTCATATGGAGCATTCCAGAGATGTGGTAAGTTTCTCTCTGGGCCAGAACTGCTTAAGCATCAAAGCCAGAGGTGTTTGGGGTTTTTGTTTAAACAAAAATTTAATCTGAAGTTGTGTTGTGCTGTGTGGCTGCTCCTGAGCACAGCCACGTTTCCCCTGGGTTTGGCCTGGCCAGGAATGGAGCTCAGAAGAGCAGTTTCTGTGGGATGTGCATTCCTTGGGTTTGATACAACCTAAGGAAAGGAATATTTTTTTTATATATATATATAGCCTAATCAAGCAACATGATGTCTCCTTGCAGTGGGATGAGCCAGAAGGACTAGAAATGGAGATCCAGGCAGCTAGCTAGCTGTGATGCAGTTCAAGTGGGCTAAAAAATGATGGTTTCTGGTGTGAAATAAGTGATCCCTATGTAAAACACCCAGAGGTGCCAGCAAAAAACATGCAGATGCTGTTCCCATCCCCACTAATTGTGCTCAACTTGTCTTTTTCTGGACTCTGTGTGTGTGGAAATACCTTGGCAGCTGAAAGCTGGCTCGGGGCAGGGGACCTGCTATTTATTTGTGGTTGGCTGAGAGGGTCATGGCCCAGCATCTTGGGGTCAGTAGGAGGGAGGATGGGGATGGCTGGATGAGTGCCATCCTGCACTCCTCTGCAAGGAGGAAGATTTCCAGGCTGCTCTTGAGGTTTATGCTCCAGTTGGCACCCTTGGGGGCCACTCAGTAGCAGGAGGAGGTGTGAAGGAAGGGCTGCTCCCCTGCCAGCTCTGACTCCTGGGGTCACCATGTGCTGCCTGTTGCTGGGTGCTGTTGGTTCTGGGATGTGCAGAGTGTACAAACCCAGCTCTTTGGGGCAGCTGTGGGAGGAAGAGTGGGGGATTAGCCTTCCCAGACCAATTCCCAGAGCAGTCCTTTACTTGGCAGCTACTCTGGGGTGTAAAGATGCCACGGGGTGCTGCTTGTGCTCTGTATCTCATCTACTGCTTGGAGCAGTGCAAAGGTAAGAGACTGCTGCATCTCCAGCTTTGGCAGTGCTACTAAGGGATGTGCAGCAGCAGATCACTTGTTTTTAATTTATCCCATTAAACAACTCAAGGCAAGGCCAAAAAATGCCCTGCACTTGGGAATTGTGCCCCAGTTTTGGGCCCTGCACTGGGAGTCGTGGAGCATGTCAGAGCAGGGAGCTCCTCCATCTGAACTGATCCTGCCTGGACCTCTGCAGGAAACCTGAACTTGCCCCTGGGTATGTTTGTCTTCCTGACTCCTTAGGTTTGGCTCTGTGAAGCTGGGACAGGATTTACCTGCTCTGTCAAGTCTTGGAGGCCTCAGAGATGAAGCCTGGTGTGGTGGAGCCTGCTCACCTGGCAGCACCCCTGCCCTGCTTGCTCCATGCTCCTGCTCAGCTCTGGTTATGGGGTGTGCTGGCACTGGTAGTTGGCCAAGCTAAAGAGTTTTGCTTACAGAGGGATCCCTGTTGTCCAGCCTGGTGTTCCAGGACACACAAAAAAATGGAATGAAGATCAAAGCTGGAGATGCTCTTGTTTGGGCAGCCCCTGAGCTGCTGCTGGGCACTGCTGCCAGGGCAGTGGGGCACAGAGCTTTGGAGTGGTACCTCTTAGGGGTGAGAGAGGATGAAAAATCTGAGTGGTGGGAATCTACAAAGCTGCAGCCTCCAGGAACTGCAGGAGATGCAGGGTAATGGCAGCTCCTCTTGCTTGTTACTCCTACTCAGAGAAACAGACTTGCAAAATGTTCCCTTCTGCCCTTCCAGAAGTTGTCCCTGAGCTATGGATTTGTGTGGGGTGCAGGATGTATTGCCTCTGCTCCTAAGGTGGCAGGGCTGGGAATTCTGCCTGCTATCAAGTTAGCTTGAGTGGAGCAGTCTGAGCTGCTGGAGTGCTCAGATGAGCAGGACACAGAATTTTTCTTGTTGGTTCTTGGGGCATATCAGGGAGAAGCTCTGGCAGCCTGGGTTGTTTGACACTGCTCTGCTCCTGGCATGGGTTAATGCAGCACAAGTCCTGACAGGAGGGCAGAAACTAAGTCTGGATCTGCCTGCTCCTGCTTTCCTTGATAATCTAAGCATGGCTGGGGTGGCCAACATGAATTCCTCCGTGGCAGTGGGTGCTGGCTCTAGTTGGGCTCCCCTGGCAGCTCATGGGTGTTGCAGCAGCCTGTCCATGGGATAATTTCTGGAATGGGAAGAACAGGATTCTGGTGAGCACGTGGGTGAGTGCCAGCAGTTTGCAAATCTCTGCTCAATGGCCTTGTGAGCAGGGGGCTGCTGCAGGAAAACCAGCCCTGGATTAGCTCAGGGTAATGTTTGGAAGTGCCAGGCTCAGGTCCTGAAGGAGCAGCCCTGGCCCTTAGGCAGGAGGTTCTGGAGTGAGAGAAATGCAGGAAACGGGAATTCTTTGTGCATCAAACAAGAAGGGAAGGGAAGCAACACAGGGAGGCATTGGGAGCTATCAGCTTTTCCCAAGCAGCCTTTGCAATATTTGGGAAGACTTCCTTGGGCTGTCTGGGCCAGTGCCAGGTCACCCCATGTCACAGCCCCAAGGCAGCTCAGGGCCACTGCAGACCCCTTGTCTGGTCCAGGTGCCTTTCCTGCAGCTGGAGAAATGGGAGCCTTGCCTCAGCACCAGGTTCAGAGCCAGACTGACCCCAGCAGCACTCCCCTGCCCCTTTCCAGCGTTCCAGCCTCCTGCTTTTAATTATCCGTCGGGACACCGGGGGCAGAGCAGGGCTGAGAGCAGGAGCCAGAGGTCCAAGCCACAGAGGCACTGGGGAGCCTTGGAATGCGGATGGGGAAGGCTCTGAGGACACAGGGGGCAGGGGCAGTGCCTGCCTCCCACTAATTGTGGTTTCTTGGCTCATCCAGCTGCTCTGGGGCAAGGCTGCAAACACCAGAGAAGTCTGGCACCTTCCCCTCATCTGGCTCTGAATACCAAAGTGTGTCCTCCAGCTGAGGAGCACCCCAGGTGGCTGCTGCCTCTCTAAGTGGCTCCATCTCTTGCAGAAGTCCATGTGCACCACGTAGCTGGGAGAATCCTTGCTTTGAGAGCAGTTAGAGAAGGGAGATGTGCTGGAGGTTATCTGTGTTCCCTGCTTTGCACCTTGTGCCTCCAGATGTGCTCAGGTAATAGAGCAGTGCTTGCCTTCCACAGGGGTGGTTTGGGTGGTGTTAAGAGCCCAGGAACATTTTGTTTCACCCCCTGAGCCACTGGATGGAGCAGGCATGGCCTTCAGACAGGGGCTGGGGCTCCTCTCTCAGGTTTGGGCTCTTGCATCAGGTATGGAAACCTCCCAGGCTGAAAGGTCTCAGAGCCACAGGGTCATCTGCCAGGGTGTTGTTCCCTGAGAGGACACAGCAGGTTTTTAACTCAGTAGTTGTCACCTGTAGGGAAATGACCATCCCAGCGTGCCACCCACCTTGCCCTGGGGCTGCTGGACCTTGGGGACATTGTGTCACTGAGCAGCTCCAAGGCAAGGGCACTGCTCTCTGGTTACAGACCCCACGTTCCCACAGAGCTTGTTTCAGAGCTGGCTGGGACACACAAGGTCTGTTCCTCTGAAAGCCCCTGCTGACCAAAGCCCAGCTGGGCTGCAGGCCTTTTCCTGGCACAGCTGTGGTGCTGGGAAGCAGGAGGAAGGGTTTATGGCCAGTAGGATGTTGGCACCAGTCAAACATTTCCAAGAAATATCCTGGTTCATAGGAAGAAAAGTGACCTCTGCAGCTACCCCCATGGTTTGTGCAGAATAAACTGAGCCCACAGCTGGTGTGCTTAGTGAGGAGCCCAGCTCCTCCCTGCTGCTGCTTCCAGAGGGCTCAGCTGATGGAGCTGATCCCTGTCCCTGCCATCAGCCATCTCCTCCCCTCACTTTCCAGGCCACACATGGCTCCTCCTGTGTGAGGGTGATTGCTTTCTGCCTGTCTTGGTAGTGCTGTCAGTCTGTCTAGGGGACAGGTTGAAATGCAAGGTGTTTCTCAGGTGTTCTGCAGCTTTGACACATGCCATGGGATCACGGAGTGTGCTGCTCCTCCAGGGACTCTGTCAAGACCATTGTTTTTCTTTTTGGAAAAAATAGCTATAGGAAGGCTGGTTTGGAACTGCTGGAGGGGCAACCAAACACTACCCCCCCATCCCATTACTGACAGTAATAGGTGTGGGGAAAATTCCAGTGAGTAGAAGGCAAGTTTTTCTCCACTTTGGAGCTGCAAGTCTCCATACTGTGATCAGGTCAAAAGGTATAAGGTTATATGTTCTGTTTTCATAGAATCTTGGAATATCAGGTTCCAAGGGACCTCGAGGATCCCCTGCTCCAACCCTTCTGATATTATTGTTTATCTGAGACCTCTCAGCACCTCAGAGAGCTGAGACTTAAGACTTTCCAAAGTAGGGGAACCCACCCCTTCCCCTGGAGACCATTCCAAGGTCTGATTGCGTAGTGAAAAGTTTTCCTCATGAAAAATTTTTCTCCTCAAGAGCAACTCAGGAGCAGCTTGTGCCAGACTGCCAGCCTTCTGACTGCCTTCTGATGCTCAGAGTTACCAAATGAGAGCTGTGCCTGCCAGCTGAGATGCCTCCTCAGTGCCATCATCCCCCCCTTTTCTCCCAAGCACCCCAAAAGTGGCAAACCTGCTGCAACCTGCAGGATTTCAGGCCTTTGGGCCCTGGTGGCTGTGCTGCTGGATCAGAGGCAGGTGATGGGAAGGCAGGCAGAGCTGTGCCTGGTAGGTATTGAGCATGAAGTGAAACCATGTGGCTGTGGATGGTGGTGGGAATGCATTGCTGCTTCCCCCCTGAGCTTAAAACTTGGTTTTCTCTGCCATGCTGGAAGATGGAATTGCAGCTTGCTCCAGGTGACACTGGGTGTGTTGCTGGGGGGTGCAGCAGGGCTGATCCCCTTGCTGACACGAGGGAAACTGAAGAACAATCCTGCAGAGGACAGAACCCTTCCCTTTCCTGCCCCTGTGCCCTGGGACTCTTCTGAGACAGGACTTGCTGACCACAGGACAATCAGTGCTGGGAAAGCTTTGTGGTTTTTGTCAGGTTCGTGTGCAGGATGCTTCCTGAGGTTATACAGGAATTTTTTTGGCTTTTTGTTTTGTTTTCCTGATGGAATAATGTGCATGTGGCTGGGGCACTGGGCCCTCTAAAGTTGGCAGTAGGGTTTGGATCCAGGTCTTGGAGTTATTTATAAAGAAGAAAAGTATTTTATGGTTACAGGATGTGCTTAATTAGCAGGTGGAGTTTAGCCATCAATGTGATTTTTATTATTTTTTTAGAAATACTGTTAGTATTTTCCTTCAGGAGATTTTGTTTTCTACATGTAGTTGTTTAAAGTAACACTTGTTAACAAAGCTTAGCAACAGTAAAAAAGTATTTTCTTAGTTATTTCCTTATATTCATTTTTATACCCTGTTGCTTTGGGTGTTTTTGGGGTGCATGGGGCACTTTTTCTAGAGCAAAAATGACAATTGTTGGCAAGGACAATCCAAGCCTCTAAAACCAAAGCAGTTGGCTGAAGGCTCAGGGCCTGGTGTCAGCTCAGCCTGCTTGGAGGAAGGGGAAGTGTGGGACCTGGATGTTTTCTTTACTTATTTTTCCTTTCATGTTGGTCAGTCTTGAGGAGGTTTCCCCCTTCCCAGCCCCAGGAATTTACTGCAGTGCTTTGTCTCTTCGTGCCTGCTGATCCACGTGGGAAACTGAACGTGGGATTGGGCTCATCTCTGCAGGAATGAGCTTCCTCCCCCAAAACCCAGATAAAAAGCCATTCTGGGGGGATTCACTGATAGTGCTGAGCTTAATGCCTGCAAGCAGATTGCAGGCTGTAAAATAGGCAAGTGCCTGGGGGGAACAGAGCCTCTAATGATGCCTCCCAAGCTCCTGCTGCTCCCAGGGGCATCTGCAGCCTCCCTGCTGGAGACTGAACCTTGAGAAGCAGCTCCAGTCCTTGAAGGCACAGCCCTGCATGGGAACTGGATCTGAGGAAGAAATTCTTCAGTATGAGGGTGCTGAGACTCTGGAACAGATTGCCCAGAGAAGCTGTGGCTGCCCCATCCCTGGAGGTGTCCAAGCCCAGGTTGGATGAGGCTTGGAGCAACCTGAGAGGTGTCCCTGGGCATGCAGGGGGGTTGGAGCAGAGGAGCTCTAAGGGCCCTTCCAACCTCAGCCATTCCAAAATATGCTTCTAAGGAACCTGGAGTTTGGTCCCACCTTTTTATTGGGAGAGAAATATCCCCTGGGGCAGCCTTGTCCCCCTGGAGCACCAAGCTGGCTTTGTTTCCAGAGGATGAGGAAGGAGAAGGGGAACTCTTCAGATTTGTGCCTTCTTACCAGAAATTCATGGAGAGGGAAGGAGGACATGGGCAGTTTCTCCACATGTAGTGACTCACACCAGCTCTGCAGCTGGTTTTATTGGCATGATGAGGGTGAAACTAAGGAATCTGCTTGAAATCCTTGATGATGGGAAGCTGCTGTCTGCCCGTGTGGAGGAAAGGCTCCCTCCAGGCTGGTGTCTGGGCTGCACAGCAGCTGATAAAGTTTGTGCCACACATGTGTTCTGTCATTCTGTCCCTTGTGGGTTCTCACCTGGGTCTTAGCTTTTTATATTAAAAAATAGCTTTTTATGTCAAGCCTTGCATTTGGCTTTGTAACCACTACAGAAATCCTTGTAGTACAGTCCCTGGTCAAACCTTTCCTGGTGTGTGTCTGGGCAAGCTGCAGGAGAACCTCCTGCCCCAACCCCTGACTGGGAGCTGTGCTCAGACAGCTCTGGAGTCTGGTGTGGCCTCATTGCTTTGCAAGGGATTCCCAGCTGCACCACAAACTATTTATTTTATTCCCCAGGAGTTCCTGCCTCACTGATAGAGGTGTTTTGAAAAATAGGTGCCTGCAAAAGCAACCTGTCAGGCAAGCCTAAGGTTGGCTGCCATGGCCTGTAACAAGGGAGGAGGATCCCTCCCTGCCAGGCCATCTGCCCAGCCTGGGCTCCTCCAGGAAAACCCCACTCTTGTTTTGGGGTGATGTCTGAGGCACTGCTGGAGGGGAGAGCAGTCAGAGGGTCCAGGGGAGGAGGGAAACAGTGTTGGTGTCTGTCTGACTGCTCTGTGAACGGTGCCAATAAATAATAAAAGGAGTAAACCTTCACTTTTCTGGTGCTTTCAGGGGGGCTCAACCTCACTAGCAACCCCTTCCTTTTTCTCCATGTCTGGATGCCCTGCAGGCAGTGAGACAGGAGGTGGGGCTGCAGGAGTCTCTTGCTGATCCTGGTTGGCACCTGCACCATCCACAGCCCCTGGAGTTACTGTGCTGGGGGCTGGCAGAGGGCAGGAAGGCAGCACGAGGGTTCCCTGCCTTGGCTGCAGTGTCTCCAAAGCCCCATCCTGTTGTTCCAGAGGGCAGGGAGCTGGCTTTGCTTGCTTGCTGCTCCTCCTGATGACTTAGCAGATGGAGCTGGTGATATCCATGCTTTGTGTGCAGTCATGGAGGTCTTGGGATGTGTGTGGGGGCACTGGAAGAAAAAGTGGTGTTTTCTTTTTAATTTGGTGCTAGCTGGGGCTGCCCAGGCTGACTCCAGCAGGAGATCTGGTTTCAAGTCTCTCACTTCCCTCTTGGAGTCATCTGCTTGGCAGAGCGTGTCTGACTTGGGGAAAAAAAGAGTTGTGTTTCTTTGGTCTATTTGCAGGGGAGGCTGAGGATGTGTTTTGGAGAGGATGGGAATGTTCAGCTCCAGAGGGACTTTGGCTGTAAGAGGTCTGGGTGACCCATGCTGTGGTGGGGACCTGGAGCTGTGCCCCATCTGTCAGGTTGTTGTTATCTGTAGTTAGTGATGAGCAGCTGGAGTGCCAGGACAGCCTGATCCCTTCCTGGGGTGTTGCCTGTAGCTAGTGATGGGCAGCTGGAGTGCCAGGACAGCCTGGTCCCTTCCTGGGATGTTACCTGTAGCTAGTGATGGGCAGCTGGAGTGCCAGGACAGCCTGGTCCCTTCCTGGGGTGTTACCTGTAGCTAGTGATGGGCAGCTGGAGTGCCAGGACAGCCTGGTCCCTTCCTGGGATGTTACCTGTAGCTAGTGATGGGCAGCTGGAGTGCCAGGACAGCCTGGTCCCTTCCTGGGGTGTTACCTGTAGTTAGTGATGAGCAGCTGGAGTGCCAGGACAGCCTGGTCCCTTCCTGGGGTGTTACCTGTAGTTAGTGATGGGCAGCTGGAGTGCCAGGACAGCCTGGTCCCTTCCTGGGGTGTTACCTATAGCTAGTGATGGGCAGCTGGAGTGCCAGGACAGCCTGGTCCCTTCCTGGGGTGTTACCTGTAGTTAGTGATGAGCAGCTGGAGTGCCAGGACAGCCTGGTCCTTCTGCTGAGGTCCCCACACCCCAGGAGAAACTCCAGTTCAGAAAAGAGAGATGGGACTCATCATGTTTGTGTTTAGATCTCTGGAATCAAAGGCTTCTCTCTGCCTCAACCCAAGAACTGGAGCTGTAAAGCTCATCCTTGGATTCCTTGTGACTGCAGCTTATCCTTTCTGCTGGTGCAGTCCATGTTTATTTAGCTGCCTCTGCATTTATGGAGTTCAAACACTTTCCAGTGTATGTCCTGTCTGGGGATTCTTTATGACTTGGAGCATCCCCAGGGCTGTAGTGGTCATCAAAGGCCTCTGTGATCCTGCCCCTCTGGCTGATGGATGTGGAGAGAACTGTGGGAACATTCCTGTCTGCAGGCTGCATGGGAGAAAAATGTTTTGTCTTACTCTACTTATCAAGTCCAGAATTCAGATCTCTGTAGCAGTTTCTCAGCAGAGCAGAACATGAGGAGGATAAAAAGCCTGGTGTCAAGTGGCCTCCTGGTCACTTCTCCTCCTCAAGATATCAGTGCTCTGGCTGCCACAACCCCAGATCTGATGGGATTTCCTCTGGAAGAGCTCTGGCCAAGTAACATATTTGGAAAGACAAAACACAGCCTTTCAAGGCAACCACAAAAAATTGGGATTAATGAGGTGAAGGGAAGGAAGTATTCCAGCTAAACTGAGGAACTGCTCCTTGAAGCTATGTCCTATTTATGAAAATTGGTGTATAGGCTTTCCCTGTTACAGGCAGGAAAAGAGAGACTTGCTGAAGGCAAGTGGGGAACTTTGCTGCTGTTGAGTCAGGTGAGAGCTTGGAGTTTTACTGACTCATGTTCAGAGCTGTCAGCTGAATGATTCAGTAAACCTCAACCTTTTCCTCTGCCTGCAGATTCAGTGCAACTTCATCCCAGTTTCTCTCCAGCTGAATATGGAAAAGTGCATGCAAGGCAAACCCGGATAATTGTCATCCTGTTCTTTGATTCCTGACCTTTCCTTATTAATAATTGGTACTTCTGTGCTGTCCTCTAGGAGCTTTGTGTACCATGAGGGGTATGCAGGTTCCCTTTCCCTTTCCTAAGCAGATGTGAGGGCTGTGACTTCAGAAAATGAGACCCCACCAAGAACATGCTCAGATCAGGTTGTCCTGTGTTGTCTGCTTTGTCAGGACTGCATCCAGGTGTGTATTTTACTGGACTTGTCTATATCTGAAATGTTCTTTTCTGGCCTTTGATTTAATGTCCTTAGTGTCACCCATGCACGTGCAGGTTGCATATGACTTTAAGAGCTGGCCTGAGCAAGTTCTTTCAGTCAGTTTGATACTAGACCAATGCTTCCTTGGTGATGCCAGACAAGTGAAGTTTCCCTAAGGATTTCCAGGATGTTATTAGCACTTCTTGGGACCATAGGAGTCCTGGTAGGGATTATCCAAGGAGTACCTGTTTCATATAGGTCATCCAGTAACTCAAGTTGCTGGTGCACTGACCATGTGCAGTCTCATAGCTGAATGTTGATTTCTTCCTTTTTTTTTTTTTTTTTTTTTTTTTTTTTTTTTGGTGGTTTTGTGTTTTGGTTTTCTTTTTGAGGTTGAGAGCTGATTGTAGTCACTGCTGTGGTGCCTGGCCATTGAGGAACCCAGTTCTGTCTGTAGTGTTGTCTGAGCAACTGGGTATGAAGACCAATTACTCTGATAAACTTGAGCTCTTTAGCCAGGGCTGAAGAGAACTGGTAAATAAAGAATATCCCTTTACACAGCTCTGCATGGAAATGGGGTGTGTGCAGAGAGCTGGAGCACAGCTCTGTGTGTGTGTCCTGCCTCTGAGCAAACCAGCAGGGCACAGCTACAAGGTCCCAGGGCTACTTAATTATCCAGAGCATCTTTCAGTCCTGGAGCTGACAAAATGTGAGCTGGATGTGCAGCTAGGAAAGCAAAGATGGGGTTAAGGATCTGGGAGCCAGCCCTGCTCAGCTGTGCCTGGACCCCTTGGCAAGGGCAGGGACTGCTTTTGTTTGGAGTGGCCCTTCTTTTGGGTCAGGTATTGGAACAGTGCTGCCTTGTTCCAGGCTGAGGAAGCCCTTTGGGCTCCTTTCCTGCCTTACAGAACTCTCTTGCTCTGGTTGTGCTCATACTCCTAACTGGACTGGATTGGTGAAAGCCTGAGGAAGGGATGAGGAAAAGTTGGCAGTGGGATCAGGTGCTCTGCTCCTGGGCTTGTCTTAGCTCTGCCTTCTGGTGCCAGGGTGGGTGTCCCAGAGAGCTCCCTGCACCTGGGACTGGCAGAGTCCATCTGTCCCTGTGCCCAGGCCCCTCTGGTGCTCTGCCTCCAGCTCCCAACTTCTGCTAAAGGAGAACTCCACTTCTTGAGCAGCCTCTGGTGCAGCTGCTTCAGGGCTATTTTCAGTGCCTGACAGTGGGCTCCAAAAGGAAATGGTTGTTGTTGGCTCTTTCCTCTCTGGTGTCTTGCTGGATGACATATGTAGCTCTGGGGGTGTGGGGCTGTGTAGCCAAAAGGGCAAAAGAATGGAAAAAAAGTGTTTTTAATGTCCATATAGCACCATGCCTTCCTGCCAGCTCCCAGGTCACTTCTGCCTCACTCATCTCAAGTTGGGTTTAACTCTTTAGAATGCACATCCTCAAGCCTAACAAAAACTTGAGCATCTCCAAGCCTGGCTGGTGTAACCTGGCCCAGTGTCACCCCACAGAAAATGTTTCAGAGCTGGTGTGGAGGATCCTCCAACCTCCTCAGCTTTGCCTGCCTGAGAGGGGACTGAGGATGTCCCAAGGGCACTTCAGAAGCCTCAAGACAACAGCAATAAATCCTGGGCTGTCTTTGGTAACAGGAGGAGAGGAGCATTTCAGGCTGGGGAGCCTGGCACTGAATAATAAATCCCATTTTATTTCATCAGCCTCACGATGGTCAAAAAGGCAGTTTAGTTGTACAGTGTCCTCCTGTCAGGAGAGAGATTGGCCAGAGAAGCAGAGAACATCTGGTTCTCATTGGGCTCTGCCTCTGGATGGTCTTCATTCTTGTTTGTCACATTATGTCTCTCTTCCCCCCTCCCTTCCTCCTTCCTCTCTCCTTTTTTTTTTTTTTCCTTCAGTGAGTTTACAAGCCTGGCTGGAATGCACATATGGTCCTTATCATCCCTGAAGTCCAGTTGGGTTTTTTTTTTTGCTGTTTAGCAGTTTGTGCCATCAGGGGCTGTTTGAGGCGTTGGTTACTTTTACTCCAAATAGAAAGGTCCCTGGGTTTTTTTGGAAACCTGTGGAGGAAAGCTTGGTTTATGTCAGTACTTGGCAGAAATGGAGCTGCTGGAGCTCCAAGCTTGTGCTGACCTTTAGCCAAACATTTTGCCTGGAAGACAAATGTTCATTCCCACTCTCCAGCCACTTCTGTATTGTCAGATTTTGCTGACTTCCCTCTTCCCAGAAGAATGTGGCTGTATCCTTTTTCTCCATCCTCCTGCTGAGCTGCTGCAGCTTGCCAATGTAAGCAGCTCCCTGCCAGCCTGGCTCCTAGAGGCTCTGCAGCTCCCTGGGCCACAGGCACTGGGTCCTTGCTGCCTGGCAGGGGCTGTGGCTAGCAACTGCAGGCCTGTGGCAACCAGGATACTTGGTGGGAGATGGCAGGGATGTGAGCATGGTGCTTCTCACCCCAGGCTGCATCCCTGCTGGGGTGCTGGGATGGGGCAGGGGGATTTTCCCCTGGCAGGCATGGCCATTGGGGTTGAACCCAGGCTGGGGCTGGGCTGCCTCCTGCTCACTGCCCCACTGTCATCTGTCCCTGCTCACAGGGGCAATGGGCACAAGGTGCTCCTGGGGAGATTCCCATGGGACACAAGAGGGAAATTTTCCCCATGAGGACAGCCAGACCTTGGAATGGTCTCCCAGGGGAAGGGGGGGATTCCCCCACTTTGGAAAGTTTGAAGTCTCAGCTCTCTGGGGTGCTGAGAGATCTCAGAGAAACAATAATATCAGAAGGGTTGGAGCAGGGGATCCTTGAGGTCCCTTCCAACCTGGCAGCCTGAGATTCCTTCAGGGAGCCAACCTTGGAGGGAAGATGTTTCCTTCCCCATTGCTTCACCCTGTGATTCTCTGTGCTAATAAAGTGTGTAACCATTGCCCTGGCTCTCAGGTGCTTCCTTCTTGCTGTGCCTGGCAGCCTCCTTTGCCTGTGACCCCCCAGCTGAAATCCCCTCTCTCTCTCTGTGTGCCAGGAGGAGCAGTAGGAGCCCCACACCTCCCCTTCCCTGCCTGCTACTGCTGGGGGCTGTGCTGACCAAAGGAATTCCAGCCTTCCTCCCACAAAATAACCTTTTCTGCTATCCCAGCTCTCCAGGATTCCAAGGGAAAACCAGCACACTCAGGGAGAGCCTCTTTGTGTTCCTGTGACCTCTGTGGTTCCTGAGCCAGCTGGGGTCTCACACTTTGATGGAATTTCTTGTGTCTGGGAGCTGGGAGCCCTGCTCCTTGCTAATGATGTTTTAGGCATTGCTGGAGGGCTGGGGCAGGGGATTTGCTGTGTTCTGTTGGGAAGCTCTGGGCCTCTGAGCAGCCTCTTCCTTTTAGCCAGGAACAAGAAGCTGGTTTGATGTCCAGCCCTTGGGGACAAAAGCTTCTCTGGGGGGTTGGTGGCAGGGTGGGAGGTGTTGGCCATCCAGGTGAGCCTTCATGGCCTGCTTGTTGGCACATTGATCTACAGAATGAAGTTGTGTCTTCTAAAAGGGTCTGGATCTCCATGTTGAGAGAAGAAGGGGAAAAAAAGACCTCCCAGACTTCAGTAGCTCTCCTGGAGACATCTGCCTGAGTCTGCAGAGGCATGGGGACAGGAACTCCCCCACCTCTGCTGGGGCACTGATGCTTATCCTCCCCTGGAACAGCAACAGGATCCTTCCTCTTGATTAACTGCTTGGTTGCTGGGGGCTGTTTTCCTGTGGCAGCAGTGCAGCAGCTCTGGCAAGGGAAGGAAAGGAATTGTTTGTTCTTTTCATGTCACAGTTGAGTTCCCTTGCCCAAGGTTTAAAGGCTTAACCATCACTGAAGTCTGGATGGAAAGGGATGAGGGTTGTGGGTGCTGTTCCAAGGAACTTACCCAGTCAGCTTTGCTCTGGCACTGGGAATACTGCAGGCACCCCAGCTCTTGGGTTTCACGTGGAGGAAAGGGCACAATGGGTCTGGTTCTGTGCTCCCTGCTCCTCCCTGAGCCCTCTCTGAGCAGACTGAAGCATCCCTGAGGTCCCAGGCTTTGGATGCAGCACCAAAGGTGCCTTCAGAAATGTGGGAACGTGCACCCAATATGGGCAAAAACGTAGCTGGCCTGAGCTGCTGACAACAATAAAAGCTTTCAGAATTTCTTGAAGGTGCCTCCTCAGTCGTGTGGCCTCCAATAACTAAACATTTGCTTCATATTTGTGGCTGAGCTCAGTGTTTTGCATACCACTGCCTTTCCCTCTTGGGTTTGAGGCTGGGTTTTGTTTTCTTTAACTCTTGAGAGGCCGTGTGAAGCTGACCCCAGCTGCCAGGGGGGGAAGATGTTGCTGGCAGCCTGGAAGCAGAAGGGACTCAGGCAGGAGCTTGCTGGGGCTGAGCAAACAGCCATCATCATCATGGTGAGGTCCTGAGCAAGGAGTATAAATGCAGGACAATAAATACAAATATTCTTGTGGACTCCTTCTCCTCAGCCCTTTGGGAGTGACACTTTTTTCCCACCAAGGAAAGGAGCAGCTTTGCTCCATCCCAGATCAGCTTCCAGCTGCCTCTGGAGAAGCCTTTGTAGTGCTGGGATCCACCTTTCCCTCCTCCTCCCCATCTGCACGTGGCTGGATTGCTGCTGCCTCCAAGGAAGACACAAAGCTGGTTTCCTCCTATCCCTGCTACCTCTGCCAAGCCACTGTGGCTTAGAAGGAATGAGCTGATTTTTCTCCTTGCACGTGCCTCGTCAGCCAAATTATTTTCTCAAGCTTCACTGCATTTCATCCAGGCAAGCCCCTGGTTGCACAGAGCATCCATTACAGCCTTGCTTGACCTTTAAAATCTTTGCCACTAGGAGCTATGTATGAAGAAAACCAGAGCCAAAGTAGTCTTGACAGGGCTCTGAGATTGCAAATGCTTCCTTGTCTTTTGCAAGGCTTTTTTTTTTTTTCCCTTAAATCAAAGCACAGCGGGGCCAGGAATCAATCTCCTTATTCTGGTGGTACCTCAGGTTTGTCTCTGCTGTACTTCATTCTCACAGGGTAAGGAAAGGGGTAAAACCAGCAGCTGATAACAGCATCTGAAAGATGGTTTTGACCCAAGAAACATCAGCTGAGGGATGCCTTGTAGGCCACTCTACAAAGAAAAATAAACCGAGGGACATATTTCCTGGTAACCAAGCATTTATTTGTTCACATGAGCTTTTGTAGGGGTGAGCATCCAGCTCTGGAGGTTTAGAATCACTTGGCTGAGCTGGGTGGTATGTGAGAAGGAAGGGAGGATCTGTAGTGTGAGGTTCAGTGATGGAGACAGAGTGCATCCTAGGGAAGGGTTTGGAAACCAAGGCTGCTCTTGGGCTGGCTGGAGCTTTCTGACAGCTGACACTGCCCAGCCACCCAAGCCCAGCAGTGGAGCTGCTGCAGACTGGCTGAGTGAGCCTCTGGAGCTGCAGTTTTACCTGTGCTGATTTGAAGCTGAGAGCAAGAAGTGCTTGCCCAACCCTTCTTGTGTGCCTGAGAGGTCAGAGCTTCCAGCTCCAGCGTGTCTGTGCAGGGCTGAGGCCTCTCAGGAGGGTGATGCAGAGAGGGACAGCTGAGCACTTGTTGCAGGCCAGGAGGAGGTTTAGGTGGTGCAGCACTGGGGGAAGGGAGGAGCTGTGCTGGGCTCTCCTCATCTTTGAAGGGAAAGGCAGAATTCCCTGGAGAAGAGGTCAGGAAGGCTGGGGGGTGCTGTGCCTTTCCCTGGGGGAAGTGCATGGGCAGCACTGCTGCTCTTCCTTCCCAGCAGAGCCCTGGGGCAGGAGGAGTAAGTTGCTGCTTGTAGCTTTTCCCCCCAGCTTGTTGGGTGTACGTGGGGAGCTGGGCTTGGTTCTGGGGGCCAGAAAAAAGCCTTTGCCTGGGCCAGCCTCTGAGCAGCCTTCAGCTAGGGGCACCCAGTTGGCAATGGGAGGATGTGCTTGAGATCCAAACCCAAGCCAGGGGCTCCCAGAGGAGTTTGTCATGGCCAGGGACAGCTGCCTTAGCACCCCACTGCTTTGAAAGTGATCCAGAAATCCCTTGCCTGCTCTGGCTGCACACTGAGCACTCCTGCTGCTGCTCTCTAGCAGAGGCTTCCTTGTCATCCTGGGAAAACCTGAGCTCAGGAGTTACTCTGGGGTTTCAGCCCTTGTCTCCTTATCCTCCAGGTGGTGACTGCAGTGCTCCTGAGCTCACCAAGCCCAAACTGCCCAGCCCAAGCTGGTAAAATTACCCCTGATCATTTTGGTATCTGGCATCCTTGGCAGACCAGAGCCTCACTGGGGGATCCTGCAGCTTCCAAACTCCTGAGCCAAACATCAGCTGTGAGAAGAGCAGCAGGGAAGGGGACACCCTTTTAATTCTTGTGTCTGTAGTGACTGAGGGGGCTGGAGGGGGGGTTCAGCTGTCCCCTTGATCCCTGGCACTGGTGGGAGGTTATACAGCACCTGCACCTCCTGATACACAGCACTGATGGTGAAAAATACCTGGCACTGGAAAGTGTGGAGGTACTGGCTTGGGGGTTTCCACTGTTGATGTTTGCCACTTGCAAGGGAAATAAAAAAAAAAAAAAAAAAAGGGGGGGTGGAGGAACCAAACCCAAGAAGATATGCAGCAAAAATAACTGACACAGATGTAAGAGATGAGTCTGAGTCCTGTTCCTGCTGAGTAACTGATGATGAGGCAGTGCTTGGTTTCCTGAAATACATCAGGGGAAGGGATAGTGGTGCTGGGGTGAGGTGCTCAACACCCATCCCTCTCTGTGAGCCATGTGAGTCATGGGCACCTTATTGCTTTCTGGGATCTCTCTGAAATCCTTTCAGCCTTACACTCAAGCCCACTGGTGTATTAAAAACACAAATGTCCTATATGTTTAGTTTAACCCATTCCCATCATGCAATAAATCCACTGTCTCCTTCCAGTGCCTGGGGCTTCCAGGTAAATCAGTGGTGCTGGCAGAGGAGGTGAGGGTCTCTCCTGGGCTGGCTGGTTTTACCCAGCCTGGGTGAAGAGGGGGCCATCTCTTCAGCACCTGAAGTTTCTGTGCCTGCTTCCATGTCTCATCCCAAGCCTGCTGATTTTGTGGAAATTTGTGCTTCCAGCATCTTTCAGGCTGCTCACAGCTGTAATTTAGCTCCACAGTGCTCCTGGATGGAGTGAAAGCATTTGGGTTTGGGGAAGGCTTCATGTCAGAAGGCCAGCAAAGTTTGGGAGAAAAAACATTGTGTAAATGGCAGGAGAGCTGCTCTAGGGCTGCTGGAAAGGGGGTTTCTCACCCACTGCTGAGGCCTGTAAAGCTGGGAGGAGAAGCAGAGAGGATGCTGCCATCCAAGCTTTACAACAACAGCCCAGGAGTGTCACCTCTCCCTTGGGTCCTGCCATGAGGAGACAGAAGTCAGAGAGCTGCTCCTTCCCTTCAGCAAGCTGAGCCAAGGAGAGCAGGAGTTTGGCTCTCTGCTTGCCCACACTGGCTTTTATCAGGCAGAGATTTTGGATTTGTAACCAGGACCCCATCCCTACCTGTGTCACTCTGTTTTTCTGTGCTCTCTGGGAGAGCTGCCCTCACTTGGGTGCTTTGGGGAAGCTTCCACACTGCTGGAGGAGCCTTGGAAGGGGAGGTTGGGTGGGTTCTCCATGGGGGACACCAAGGAGGCAGCTGCTTCACCAGTTAAGCAGGAACTGGTCTGCTTGCAGCTGGGGCTGTGTTTCCCTGGCTCTTCCAGGTGTCTGCCTGGATAATCCTGGGGTAACCCCGGGGACAGGTGACGCTGAGGCTGCTGAACTGAGGTTTGGGTGTTGCAGATTGGTACCAAATGATGGTTTATCAGTCACAGGCATGGAACAGATGGTTCTGGCACGTCTGGTGGTGCTTGCATGTCTTGGGGTTGGGGAGGTTTTGGCTCCTGAGCTCCACAGCAGACAGCTGGATGGGAGTAAAAGGAGAGGACATTTGGGAGGCAAGCCTACCACAAAGCCCTGCATCCTGAAAACTTGTGTTAACACTGTTCTTGCAGGAGCAGGCACAGCTTTTTCCCCTGACAGGGGTGTTGTAACCCTGTTGAAACTCTTTTGCAGAACGATGACCTCAGGAACCTGTCCCTCTCTGGCCACGTGGGCTTTGACAGCCTCCCTGATCAGCTGGTCAACAAATCAACATCTCAGGGCTTCTGCTTCAACATCCTCTGTGTGGGTGAGTGTCCCTGTGCCACTCAGACCAGGGCTGCACAGGTACCCCCTCATGAGCACCTTCTCCCTCCTGCCAAGGGGAAGGTCTGAGCCAGTGGGGATTGGGGTGGCAGAGGAGTGACAGCTTTTCCCCAGCTCTGCTCCAGGGTAGAATCTAGTCTCTCTCTTTTCCTTCTCTCTACCCTGTTCCATGAGTCAAAACACAGAAATGTCTAGGTGTTAAAAATACCCCCTTTGGATGGCTTCTGCTCTGGTTCTGCTTTCACCAAGAGCTGCCCATAAGGAAAGTGAGCTAACTTAGGAGCTAAATGTATTTTTAAAAGAATGTTAGCTTAAATCTGCCTTTCTCTGGGTTGGGCAGGGAGGCTGTTTCTCAATAAATTGCATTCCTTCCCTTCCAGGCTTTGCCTGTCTGTTATATTCTTAGTTTCTCCAGTTGGAAACGAGGCCATTTTTAGTCTCCAAATGATGTGCTTGAGAACAAAGCCTGTCACCTGTTCTCTGCTGAGTTTAATTTGGGTGCTGCAGGTTGGTTTTATAGCCCAAGTTACTGTGTTCCTTTTCCCAAGCTGTTCAGTGGGTGAGGTGTGGGGAGGTGACTCCTCTTGGCTGTAGAGAGATGCTGCTGTCTTGGCACTCTGGGGACACTCTGGAGCTGGAAATCCTGTGCTCAGCCTGAGGGACCTGGGTGCCAAACCAGCTTTGACCTCTTGATGATGCCCTCGAAAATGTACATTGACAAAAAGGGTGGGTTTCACTCTGAGTTTGTCAGAGCTGTCTGCAGACATCATTTTTCCATTCATTGTTCATTTAAGCCTGTAAGAAGGGAACATTGCACCTCTAATTATTTCCATTAATTAGCTGGCAAACCCCACAACCCTCTGACCCTGATTTTTCTACAGCAGGTTGAGAATGTGCAGTGCAGGGTGAGACCCAGGGAAAGGAATCTGGCAGATAAACTGGATTCCTCTTGGTAGCTTCACGTGTTGAAGAAGGAGATGAGAAAGCAGCTATAGTTCTGCACACTCAAGCTGCCAAGCCCCACGTGACTCTCCTAGCAGCCCAAAGCCATTTAAAATTCACCAGGGAGCATCCCAATTAGCAGGCAGCTTTTTGATCAAAATGACATAAATTAAATGCCTTTTACTCGGGCTGTGAATATTCCCCTCTTAGCATGACTTGATGTGCCTGCATTAGCTTAGCAGTTGGGGCCAGCTCTTCTCTTGCTTGAAAACCCAGCCCAGAAACTTCTGCCCAACCCAGCAGCCTCACCTCTTCACCTGCAGGTGACAACTTCCAGCTCTGAAGGCATTTGGTTTATCTTGCTGTCTCTCCAGGTAGCAGGGGCTCACTTTGGATCCACACCCCAGCACGGGGGGCTTCGATGGGGTGTATCTGCTGCAGAGGTACCTCTTGTCACCTCCAGATGTCCACAAAGTCCCTGGTTCAGTGCTGGGGGATGGGTAAAGATGGGGACCACCTCAGAAGACCTCTGTTCCTGCAGGGATGATGTTCCTTAGCCACGCAGCCAAATCCCACTGCTGCCCAGCTGGAATAACTCCTCAGCCTGGCAAATGAGGAGAGGAAAAGCAGCGGGGCCAAACTCACGTTGCCTTTGTCTGTTCAGGTGAAACTGGCATTGGGAAGTCAACCCTGATGGACACTCTGTTCAACACCAAGTTTGAAAGTGAACCTGCAACACACAACGAGCCTGGGGTGAGGTTGAAAGCCAGGAGCTACGAGCTGCAGGAGAGCAACGTCCGCCTGAAGCTGACTATTGTTGACACCGTGGGGTTTGGTGACCAAATCAACAAAGATGAGAGGTAAATGGGTTTGGCAGGAGGAGGAATCCTCCTGTCAGTGTGCTGGGAGATCAGCAGGCTCAGACCCTCTGGGGGGAGTTCCTCAGCCCAGGTGTGGCAGGGAGCATCACTCTCCCCATGAGACAGGCAGAAGTGACAAGGAATGGAGGTGACAGAGCAGCTAGAGATGTTTCTGCCCTCCTTGTCTCCATGCATCTGAGCTGAAGTCTCTGCTAAAGTTGAAATGTGTCAATGTCTGAAAGCAGGAGTTCAAATGGCAATTGCATGGGACCTTTTAGGGAGCTGGGACTCAGATCCTAGTTCCAGTTCACCCCATCCTGCAGTGTTCAAGTTGAAGTGGGTTTCACTTGAATGTTTTAGTGCTGATTTTCACATGCAGGAAGGGAATGCTCTGGATGGCCTGGGCAATCCCTGCATCCATCCACAGGCACCTGGGCTGTAGTGTTAGAACTGGTTGTTCTGTGGTGGTGGTTAATCTGCCAATGACTTTCCTTTAGCTCAGAGCCATACATTCCCTTGTTACAGAAATCCCAGCATCCAGAAATCCCAGAAATCCTTTTTTTTCCACCTTGGCAGCTGAGGGCATGCTGGCTGGCAGCATGAACTGATCAAAAGCTCTTAGGGCAGTAGGTAGACAGCATAAGCTCTTAGGAAATGCAAGGTTGACATCACTTTCCACTAATATCTTCTTAGCATGGGGATCGAGCAGGTTCTGGTTCCAGTTCTGTGTGGAAAACTCCATAGATTTATTTTTTTTAAGAGAGATTTTACAATTCTTGATTTCTGTAATGCTGTCTTTGTGCTGGACCTGACACCAAAATGCAACTTCTGCTCCTAACAGGAGCTCCAGACACTGCCATATGCTCTTGGGTGAGAGAACAAAATGAGGAGGAGGTGCTGGGAGCAGGGATGCTCTGCAGCTGGGTCCTGCTGGGCATTGGCTTCATTCAGCAGACAAGAGCCAGTGGTATGGGTGGGGAATTCCCTCTTGGAGAGAGGGATAGACAGGGCAGCAGGGCTTAGGGACAGCTTTTGGCCTGGCATAAATCTGAAGTGTATTGGGGGTTTCTCTGTGCTCCAGAGTGTCTGAGTCCTCCCACCCTTTTGCTCTGGTGGGTTTTATGGTGCTCTCTCTAATATGATCTCCCAATGTAAGGCCTTGCTGCTTCCCTTGCAACATATACCTCTGTCTGAGAGAGGGAAAAACTGGAAAGTTCCCCTGCCTGTTAGGCAGATGAGGGCAGGTTACACTGCACCAACCTTTTTCCTTCAAAATGGTTCCCCCAAAGTAGACAAAAGGTGCAGTTGTCTCCTGAGCTTTGTTTACAGTCTTCAATTCCTGAAAAGTTCCTTTCATCTCCCTGTGAATCTTCCTTCCTTCTGAAGATCACAAGCCAGCTTTGGGACAAGCTGGGGTAGGTTTGATGTATGAATTGTCTTCTATCAGATGACTCCAGTGACAGAGCAGCAGCTCAGACTTTTATTTGGTGAGGCTGCAGCACACATCCCTCTTTTCAGAGCAGCAGCCTCGTGGGTCTTCCAGGCTTCTGGAATCCAGGGGCTCTGAAATCCATGTGGCTTCCTCACATGTCCCTCTTGCTAAGGGAGGACTGGGGCTTGGGGAGGGGGAGTCCCGAGGGCAGCACTTGTCCTGCAGTGTGTACAGAGCACCCCATGAAGCTTCCTGTGTGCTATCCCTGGTTTTCTCTGTGCCATGTTCTCTCTCTGCAGCTACAAGCCCATAGTAGAATACATTGATGCCCAGTTTGAAGCCTACTTGCAAGAGGAGCTGAAGATCAAACGTTCCCTGTTCAATTACCACGACACCAGAATCCATGCCTGCCTCTATTTCATTGCTCCCACTGGGCACTCTCTGAAGTCCCTGGACTTGGTCACCATGAAGAAGCTGGACAGTAAGGTACTTGCTGCTTCATGTTATAACCCTCACGTGGGCCCTGCGAGGGCTTTTCTCATCTTGCCACAAACATAGTTAATCCTGCTTGGAAAAAAACAATGCCAGTTTTCAGTTGTGGGGAATTACAGAGGTGCCACGTAGGAATTTTACCTTAGGCTAGAATATTCTAGTAGCTAGAATAAATCATTATTCACTGAATAATGTGATTCAGTAGCTGCAGAGATAAGAGTTTCAAGTCCTACCCTCTATCAGTCCCATCTTGGGTTAGGATATTTGGCTGCTTGCTCCACAGCTATGCTATGAAGTTGGCAACCTGAGAGCTGGAAGCTGTATTTATGAGGATGCACTAGGAAACCATAATTATTTTTTTCTCTTTTCAGTATGTTAACCAAGCCATAGTGAGAGGTTTGCAGACAGCTGAAAAATCAGTTGTCTGTTAAAAAAAGAGAAGTGTTTTCCTTCTCCAAAGTATAACTAAAAAGGAGAGGTTGAAGTTGAGCTCTGCTTGTTCTAGCACTCAGACATTGTTGCCATCTCTCTTTCACTTCACCCTACAGATTAATTACATTCTTGTACAAAATCTGATTTGGTTAAATGTGGATCAGATGAGAAGTACATCTAAAACACTTTGTCATCCTACTAATCAATGAAAAACAAATCAAAATGCTGTGTCTGCATTCTCTGACTCCATCCACTTAGACAGAAGCAGCGATTTGATCTGCCATGGCAAATGCAGTGTTGTGCTAACCATGATCTGATAAACAAGAAGAATCTGAATAAATACATGACTTGGCATGTGCTGTTTCAGTTACCCTCATGATTAGCAAGAATGGGAACCAAACTTGGCTTAAACCAAGCTACCAGCTTGAAGAAACAAGCTCCTTGCAAGAAGAGTTAATCTGTTGTCTTCTAGGGAAATCAAGTGAGGTACAAATTTAAAACTGGAGTATTTAGAGAGCTTTCTCTGTGCTTGTTTAGATGATTAAGCAATTTAAATCAGTCCCCCTTGAACCTTTGGCACACTGGATCCTGATTCTGCAGAAGTAAAATGATGACAGTGGCTCTTTATTCCCTAGGATGGCCTATTGATTGGGTTCTATGCAGAGATGGAGAAGGATCTGGGCTCTGTGTGACTTAAAATAGGGTTATAGAGATTTATCTAAAGTGAGCTAATTGGCATTCATGTTTTATTTTTTGGCAAAGGGGGATTTAATATAAGAGGATTTTCAAGTACAGTAGTTAAAATCCCTCCATATAGGTCAATATCAGCATCTTCCTTGCTTCTGTCTGCTGTTGCAAGGAAGAGCAAATCCTGCAGGATCAAAGAATTGTCCATCTGGAGGGAGCAGAAAGGGCAAGAGAGCAAAAGGTTCCTCATCCTCATGCATTCTCCCAGCAAGCAGACACCCCATGCAGCTCCTCAGGCTGAGCTGCCACCTCCCCCCAGCTCCTTGGGTGCTGTTTGCCCTCCTGCTGCTCTGTCCAGAGAGTCAGGAACTGATCTTTAATTTCTGTGTTAACCCCCCCACACCCAACCACCAGTTCCCTTGGTGGTTGTCTTGGAGCTGTGCAGGGAGCAGTGATGTCAGGAACAAGTTCTGTCCCACGAGGGCAGTGGAACCATGGCCCAGGTTGCCCAGGGAGGGGGTTGAGGCCTCATCCCTGGAGATGTTCAAGGTGAGGCTTGAGGAGGCTCTGAGCAACCTGATCTGGGTGAGGTGTCCCTGATACTGCAGGGGTTGGACTGGGTGACCTGGAGAGGTCCCTTCCAACCCAAATCATGCTGTGATTCTATGAAATCCCAGTGGCCATCTGCTTCCCCCTCCAGTGGGGTAACCACAGCACTGCTGCCCCCTGGGTGTCCCTCTCCCCACCAGAGGCTCTTGTCCCAGCTCATGTCCCTTGCAGTGCCCCAGCCTTCTGCAGCATGGAAGAGAAGTGCCTAAGTGGTAATTTCCTTTTTTTTTTTTTTCTTTTCTTTTTTGGAACTGCCTGTATTACTCTATGACAGGATTTCCTGTCCAGCCAATTTGGGTGAGGAGGGGAGCAGGACAGGAAACAGCTTATTGCCAAACTTTGACTTCTGTGTAAGGCCATCAGTGCTGCTGCCTGAAAACCCTGCTGGAGGCAGTGGTGCTTGCAGCAGCAGCTCCAGGGGAGTTCTGCTGCTGGTGCTGTGGCACTGAGAGGTGTCTGCAGAACACAGAACATCCCCTCCTGGTGAGGCAGAGCGTGCTGGGTCTGGAGGTGCTGTCTTTGTCTTGCAGGTGAACATCATCCCCATCATCGCCAAGGCTGACACCATCGCCAAAAACGAGCTGCACAAGTTCAAGAGTAAAATCATGAGTGAGCTGGTCAGCAACGGTGTCCAGATCTACCAGTTCCCAACAGATGAGGAGACAGTGGCTGAGATAAATGCCACCATGAGTGTATGTTTCTCTGGGAGGGATCTCCTTGCCTTGCTTTGCCTGGACCACCCGTGACGGTGGGGCTGGGTGGGCTGTGTTTCCTTGGGCTTAAAGGCTTCAGTCTCAGCACAGAGAGCAGGCTGGGTTTGGGAGCTGGAGATACCCCTGATGTGTGGGCTGCTTGGCCTGATGCACTTCATTGTATGGCAAACAGTTCTCTTTGAGCTTTTTTTCATATCCTTCCCCTGTCCCAGTATTCCCATCTCAGGAAAGGAAGAGGATGGGAGGATGGGCCCCGGTCTGATCAGGGCAAAGGGCTGGGGTTTGGGTTTCCTGTCCCAAACGACCACTTCTGTGTCCCAGTGAGGGGCTGATTCACTCCTGCCTTTGTTTCACTTTCCGGTGAGGATGGGGGTGTTGGCCATGATGTTTCAGCTCTCAGTGTGGCAGTGGCCATCAGCAGAAGGGCTCTGGCTCTGCCCCTCTTCCCCTGGCCATAGGGGTGGCACTGGAGGGTGAGCAGGGCTGGGGCAGACAATGTTTGGAATGGTCTCCCAGGGGAAGGGGTGGATTCCCCCACTTTGGAAAGTTTGAAGCCTCAGCTCTCTGGGGTGCTGAGAGATCTCAGATAAACAATAATATCAGAAGGGTTGGAGCAGGGGATCCTTGAGGTCCCTTCCACCCTGGCACTCTGGGACTCTGAAATATTTCAGTAGGGGTTACAGAGGAAAACCAGCTATTTCCCATGGCCTGATTTGGAGCACACAGGAAGAACCTGAGCTCAGGGATTCTGGTGGTGAGTGATGAGCATCACAGCAGCACTGACAGGGCCCTCCAGTGGCTTTAGTAATGTGCAAGGGGATTTGCCAACCCCAAAGTAAGTGAGGACAAAAGCAGGTGCAAGGGTGAGGTGATCATCTTTGTTTTTACAGGCAGTGGAGGTATTAAGATAAAACCATCTCCTTGCAACTTGAAAACTTTTGTGAGTGTCCCAGCACAGCTGCTTGGAGATGGGGAATTGTCACAACCAGGTGTATACCAGACCCCCTCCAAACCCTTTTCCCTGTGCTGTGGGGACAAGCTGACACAGCAGAAGGGAGATGGCTCTGCCAGGGGCCAGTGTGGGCACTGTGGGGTTCAATTTCCTCTGGTGCAGGTGGGAAACTCTTTCATTACATCTCTGCCACTTGGCCTCTTCCCCTCACACCACAGCACCAGCTCCCAGAGCTTGTGTCCATCCTTGTGGATGCTGATATTGGCAGGGAAAAACACTGGGAAGGTGAACTGGTGGCAGCAGCCACACTGGTGGGAGGAGATCCCAGTTTGTCACCACCACACCCAGGAAGAGACTGGGACACAGCAGAGCCCAGTGACTCAGATGTGTCTGCCCAGGGCTGGGTGGACTCCTCTCTTCCCCTTACTCATAGCTTTGCCTTTTTAAGAGGAAGCATTAGCACATTTTTCTAGCAACAGAAAAACTCCTGAATTTTAGTCTGCCTTCCTTGGGAGTCTGTACTTTGTTTTCTTTCTTTATCATTTGACAGTGATTTTTTTCTCAGTGCTCAAATTCAGTTACAGTTTGCAAAAGGTTTGTGCTTAAGATAGCCACAGTTTGTAATTACAGGAAGAATCTGTATGGCTCTTTTATTTTTAGGACTTGAGAATCTGGGACTTGAAATCTAAGCAGGTTTCTCCTCCAGATCATGCTGTCACTCTTTCTAAAACACCCACTGAATTGCAAAGGCATTTAAGCAACTTAAACCCAGCACAGCTGCCACAGTAAACAGTTTTCTGCAGGAACAATCCCTGGCAAGGCAACAAAGGAAATCCCTAATATTATTGTCCCTTTCCTTTCATAGGTTCACCTTCCTTTTGCTGTCGTTGGCAGCACTGAAGAAGTGAAGATTGGCAACAAGATGGCAAAAGCCAGGCAGTACCCCTGGGGTGTTGTGCAGGGTATGTTACCAAAAGCATAAATAAAGCCTTGTCATCCTGGCTCATTCTGCTGAAAGGTGCAGTGATCCCTGCATGGTCCTTACCAAAATCCATTTTGAAAAAGCTCCAAGGCTTCTTAAAATCAGGGCTTTGCCAACTGGATCTGGGTGTGTAGGAGGGTTGGTGATAGGGGGGGTGTCAGCCTTGCCAGTTTGTATTAGTGAGAAAAACTCTTTGAGTTCTGCAGAACTGTCCTGCAAATGTTCCCCTGCAGCTCTCTGGGCCACTCTCCAACTGGAGACACAGCTGAAGCCACAGCTTATGTTTGGGAAGCCTTGGACTTGACACGTATCCTGCTGGGTTCTTGCTGTTCCCAGGAAACTAGGACCAGATAGCCAGAGAGATTTAGTGGGGATCCCAGAGAGACTTTGAAGATCTGGCTCTGATTTGCCTCTTTGCAGAGACAGCTGGGGTGGCCTGGTGGGGTGCAGCTGGGCTCCTTCCCCTGTCCCTTCAGAGGGCTGGGTGGCCTGGGAAGAGTGCAGCACCTCTGGTGGGCTCTGGTGACCTTTCCTTTCAGTGCTGTTACAGGCTGAGGCTTTGACCTGGCTGTGACTTGGATTTAGAGTGGATTTGAGTGGGAAGTGAAATCCTGTGTGCAAATAGCTCATCACCTTGTCGGTGCAGAAACGTGCTGAGAGCCAGGAGCTCTGTGACAGATGGGCAGCAGCAGATCTGACAAAGCCAGTGAAAGGCCTGGAACTGGTGCCCAGGTGTTGTCGTGTTGTTGGGGTGGCTTCACCCCCATCACACAAAGCCTCTTGGTACAGACTGCCCCAGAGTCCTCCTGAAGAATTCCAAGGCTGGCTAACCCAGGGAAAGCAGGAGAGATTTGGCCTCCTGGCTTTAAGGTTCCCTCCGTGAAAGGTTTGGGGTGTTTTGTTGTTTGTTTGGGTTTTTTCAGTGGAAAATGAGAATCACTGTGACTTTGTGAAGCTGCGGGAGATGCTGATCCGGGTGAACATGGAGGACCTGAGGGAGCAGACCCACAGCAGGCACTACGAGCTCTACAGGAGGTGCAAGCTGGAGGAGATGGGCTTCAAGGACACAGATCCAGACAGCAAACCTTTCAGGTAGGAAGCCATCCACACATTCTTGTACAGCAGCATCCCAGGGCTCTTTCTTGTAGCAACTTTTCTCAGCACTTGTTCAGCCAAAGATATTTTATCCTTAAGAAGACTCTTAAGATCTATTTCCCTGTGGATTCACTAGCAGCTGTTGATAAAACAGCCAAAATTCACCTTCAGAAGTGAAGTTACTCCTTCATCTCTGAAGAGCTCCACCTAGAACTCATTCTGGAGCTCACAGAATACTGGGAGAGCAAAACTGGTGGAAATGAACATTTGCAATCACATTTCCATTGACTCAAAAGCCCTTCGGATGCTACAGGTGCTTCAGGCACATTTCACAAGCTTTGTGGATACAGAAGTGTGAGGGAGGTAAGAAAAAAAAGGAAATCACATCTTGGCCAGCCAAAGAGATTGGAGGTGTTGGGCTTGGTGATGTTTGCAAGAATGATGGAAGAGCCATGGTCACTTGAAACAGCTGAGAGCCAAAGATGTGCAGTGCCATCCTCCTGCCCTCAGGCCTGGGGGCTGGACACCCAGGGCAACCTGGGGTGGCTGAAAGAGCCAAGTCAGCTTGCCTTAACATTTTGAAAGGTGTCTGATATTGTTGACTTGTCATTTTTTTCAAGCTGGAAGAATTTAAGTTTGGGGCTTGGAAGCTGATACATTTTTTCTCCAGCCTTGCTCTTGCTTTCCTAAAACCTGTGAACTTCCAGTCTGCAGTGAAGCTTGGGCTCATCTTCCTGTTGGCAGCACTGTGAGCTTCATGGAGACTTGAGGGAATCTGTTGAGCAGCAAGTTTGTCAATCACTTCAGAAATGACTCCTGGAGAGCCCTTGGAGAAGGTTTGAAATGGTTGGGTGATTCCTTAGGTGCCTCCCTCCTTTCCTCCAGTGCAGACTCAGGTCTGTTTTATGGTCAGCTTGCTCAAATCCATGCTGAGATGAAGGTGACCAGTGCATTGAGGTTTCACTGGCCACCAAAAGGGACAGCATGGGATAAATGTTCTTGTTGACCTTCCTGGAGTTTTTCACAGCTGGTCCAAGGTGTGCTGTGAAGAGGGTGCCATGGTCTGTTGCTTGAGGTTTGGCTTTTTACTATCTACAGAGTTTATGTTGTCAGCTTTCTTGGTCTGAAGCCCAAATCATTAGCCAGGGACAACAGCTGTGTGGGAATTTGGGAGAGAGGGTTTGTTTTCTCCTCTCATTTCCTGTCTCCCATTCCTCCCCAGCTTCTCCCCAGTAATTGCCCCCACTGCCTTAGCACCACCCCATGCTGCTCTCTGCCCTAGGGGAAGGCAATCAGAATTAAACCTGCATCAGTCTGTGTTTCCCCCATGACACAAGCATGGCTGGGTTGGTGTGCCAGCCCCTGAGATGGCAGCCACACAGCTGTGCCCATCACCGTGGACATGGTTCATCTGGGATCCTCAACAGGGAAAAGCCAGGTGGGCTCCAGAGCAGAAGGCAGAGTGGGAGCCTGACTTTGATATTTCTGGAAACCAGCACTCTGTGGTGAGCTGAGCAAGCCCTGAGCTTCCAACACAGACTTTGCATCAGTTCAGGGTTTTATTTGTTACTTGCTGAGTTTGTGCAGCTGCATTTATTTTGTAGCACAGAAACTCTGCTGGAATCATTTGAGCCCAGTTCTGTTATGAAGCCCAAGTGTGAAGCTTTATTGGATTTCCTTTCTGGAGAGCAATGGCTTAAGATGGGCTCAGCCCTTCCCTTTGAGGAATCTGAGGAATTTCCATTGCTTCCTGTACACGAGGCCTCTTTTGACCAAGCTATAAGTAGAAAGGAAATGAAAATGTACAGAACTTCTCCATCTGGCACATGCTAGTTCAGAACAGTTCTCTCTGGGTGCCTTCTCCTTCCACTAAACAAACAAAACCCAGGATCCCAAGCTGTTTGGCTGAGGTTGCTGTGTCTCTGAAATGAGGGAAGCAGTAAGTTTGGCTCTTTCTATTCTTCCTTCAGAGACCAGGGATCCAAAGCTGCCTTTCTGCTGGACCTGGGCCCTGGGAGCCACAGGGACCACTGCTCCCTTTGTCAAATTGGGATGAGCAGGGCAAAAGACCCCTGCAAAGCATTGGGAAGTCCTTCCATGAGGTGTGAAACAGGCAGTGTGGTGGCTGTGAGATTTGCTGGCAGAGTCCCCAGCACTTGGCCAAGCTGTGGGAGGTGAGGAGGAGCAGCAGTGCCTAAGATGTTCTGCTCCATTACATGGGGACCCTTCTGCTCTCCTGCATCTCTTGTGGACTGGTTTTTCTCTTGCTCTGCTTCACCTTCTCCATTTCTTTTTAAGAAAATCACTTGCAGGGGCATCATTCAGTGTGTGGGTGGTGTGGGGGAATCAAGTTACTCTTGTAATCTGGCTTCATGTGTTTATATACTTAAAAAGCAAATTCCCATGTCTGGGAATGTGAAGCTGCTGGGATCCCAGTTGGATTGGACTGTTATTCCTTAGGGCTGTAACTGGTTTTTCATATTCAGCCTGGAGTTGCTGGGCCAGTTTCTCTGGGAATTTTGCTGCTTTGGAAGCTGGAGTTAACTATAGTAGAGAATGGAGTTTCATGTTAGTGGTTGAGCTGATTTTTAAGCTAGAAGCTGGGATTAGCATGGAACCTGGGACAATTTGACAGAGAGCCCCTGTCAGCCTCACTCCTGTTTGCCCATCACCACACTCTGTGGTTTTGGAGCTTTGCAATCAATAGTTTTACCATCCAGGCCCCAGTTAGTGTGCACTCTCCAGTTTGGGTCTGTCAGGCTCACTGAGCAGTGGAGGCTGATCTGCCCTCAGGGGTTTCCTAAGCTCTAGCCAGACCCTTCAGAAGGGTTTCTGAGTTGAAGTTTGTGTCCACAATCAGAGGATTAAATCCAAGACTGAATTTCAGGGAGATTTTGATTGGAATCTCCTGATCTCTGATCTGTGTGATCTGGCTCTCAGTTTAGTTAAAGAATCCAAAGATGCTTCTTGCCCTGCTCTCTCAGGAAACAATTTTTGTCGTTTTTAGAATTAAATTTTTTGCTTCAGTGTGTGGCCAGCTGGAATTGTGGGATTCCTCCAGGGTGAGCAACACAGGAGCCACTCTGGGCATCCCACCTGAGGAGTATTTTAGGAGTGCCCAACAGTTAGCAGCTTTAAACCCAAGTCTTGAGTCTGTCTGTCAAATTTTCTTCCCCCACCCCCAAAAAAAAGCAAACAAAACCAAGCTACTAAAAAGTCATCCAAACCCTCACCATGTGCTAGGAAAGGCAAAGCTTGGTTTTAATGGGATTAGGAAGTTCCACAGGCCCAGTGGTTGATGTGTTCCTTAGGCACACGGATGTGATACCAGCAGAGTTTTCATTTTAAAAATGCATTTTTTAAAAAGCATCTTGGGGGGAAATAGTTATCATTCCCACACTATCATTACAGCTGAGCTATCCAGATCCATTTAAGGAATAAAATGAAAGGAATTTGGCATTGGAAGTTCCTAAGAGGCTCTGAAAAAATCTCAGAGGTGCACAGACCTCATACTGTGTGTCCCAAATGTTTGCTGTGGTATCTCAGTGCTGGGGAAATAAAGGAATGCCAAGAAGTGGAGGGGGAATAAGGAAATGAAGGAATATCCCAAGATGTGGTTGGCTGGAGGAGGAACAGTGCTGCTCATTTGCAAGGGCTCAGGCTCCCTTAGCAGCTTAAAGGGGAGAGAGGGGTCTCCCAAGGTGGCTTTACCTAAAAAAGAGCCCCTGAGCTGAATCCATTAGCAGTGAGGAATGAAATCAGTTCTGCTCTGAGGCCCTGTCCTGCTTCATGAGCTCCAGAAAGCCAGATTTTGCTCTCTGATTTGCCTGCCTCTGCTCCATGAATCCTGCACTTCAGGTGAAGATTCCCAGGAAAGGGTGGGAGGAGCAAGGAGGTGGGACCTGGGCAGACCCCAAGCCATGAGGGCATCAGGGTTTGCTGTAGGGGCTTCTGTAGGTGCTGGGTGGTTTTGGGGGTGCTCATCCTGTCCTGGGAAGTGCTTTACACTGAACTCGTGTGGGTTTGCTTGCTCTCCCAGTGCTGCCACCTAGCAAACTGGGACTGGGTGCTGGATGGAGGTGATGATGCCTCTGCCTGCCAGGGATCTCCAGGGATGTTTTGTGACACCAAATGCAGCTCAGATCAGCAGAGGCTGGAAATTGATGACTGTGCTTGGAACACAGCTCTGACTGTTTGTTTTCCCTGTGTTTTTAACAGTCTCCAAGAGACTTACGAAGCGAAGAGGAACGAATTCCTGGGTGAACTCCAGAAGAAGGAGGATGAGATGAGGCAGATGTTTGTCATGAGGGTGAAGGAGAAGGAAGCAGAGCTGAAGGAAGCAGAGAAGGATGTGAGTATGTTCTAACACAGAGGGCTGTGTGGGAAGGTTTAGGCTGGAGCTTTTCCAAGAGAGCCCTGGGAAGGTGAGCATCCAGATTCCAACATCAAGCCTGCAAAGGGCCTTGCTGGGCACAGACAGTCTCAGTCAGGCAGTGGGAACTCCACTCCCAGTCCTACCACGGATTTAGGGCCTGACTCACAATCCTCTGCCACTTTCTGTCCCTGTACAATGGAGCAGGAGTTATTCCCTGGCTTTGGGCAGCTGGAGGAGGAGACATCCCCTGTGGAGTGAGGAGTGGGAGGTGGTGCAGTGGGACAGGAGCAGCAGCTGTGGCTGCATAACCCCAGAAAGGCAGCTCCTCTCTCACCTCTTCAGTCCCACCTAAAGGAGAGAAGATGTTTGCTGCTCAAAGCAGTGCTGATTGGCAGTGGATCTTCAGCTCTGGTACAGCCAGCTCTGCCCTTTACCAGTGACAACAATGTGGAGCCTTTCAGTCAATAGATGAGGACTTCCCAGAGGGCAGTGAGTCCTACTCCTGCTCAGCAGAGCTGCAGAGCAGTGTCCCAGAGCTGCCCTGCCATGATTTGCTGGGTGCATGTGGGTCAGCACTGATTCCTGTGGGACACAAAATGCAGCTGTCCTGCTAGGGATGGGAGCTGCTGGAGGAGCCTGTCCTTCTGCAGGGCCACAGAGAAGAACCCCAGAGATTTATATCCCCCTGAGTGGCCATGGCCAGGTTTTCCTGGGGTTCCTAAGCATGAGAATCCACCTGGTGCAAGGCAATGAGGTTTGGAACGTAGTTCCCTGGGCAATTCCAAAGCCTGCCATATTTCTACAGCAACTGAAATTGCCACCAATGTGTGCACAAGTGTGTGTTACTTGCAGGGATGTCCTCACAAGGTCAGGAGTGTTTGGGACAGGCCAGTGATTTGGTGTTAATGTAGTGAGTGCCAGCAGAACAGCTTCAGGCATCACTACCCATAACTGGGGGGGAAATTCTTCTCTTCTCCTCCAATTCTCATTCTCTCTGTCCTGGCAGCTTCATGAGAAGTTTGACCATCTAAAGAGGACTCACCAAGAAGAGAAGAAAAAAGTGGAAGACAAAAAGAAGGAACTTGAGGAAGAGCTGAACAACTTTCAGAAGAAGAAGGCAGCAGCTCAGCTATTACAATCACAAGCTCAGCAGGCAGGTTCTCAGCAAACCAAGAAAGACAAGGACAAGAAAAAGTAAGCAGATGTCCCCCACCTCCTTTGTAGGGTTTGTTACACTTTGGGAGGTTGTTTTTTCTTTCTTGCTGCATGTCTGTATTTGCTTTTCCCCATTACCAGACTGGAAACTGGGCTTTTATCAGCCTGATCAAATAAAGTATTTTTTTCTAAAGGGTGGGCCAGGGACATGATCTTAATTTTTCTCTAGAAGAATACCTTCAAGTTTTATGTTGAGGTCTGACTGGTATGGGAGAGCAATTGGATTGTGGAGGCTTGACCTGTGATCCCTCCAGCATCTTCTGGAACAGCTCTGGGATGTTCTGGACTCTGTTTTATCTGCCTCAGCCAGAATTAGTCACGGGGTCTCTATCCATCCAGTTTCCCACTCCTTAGGTTATAGCTGTAAGTAGAGGTAGATCAGAACCCAAAACCACCATGTTATTTTTACATGGGAAATGCTAGTGCCAAAAGTGAATATTTGAAAGCTTGCTTTAAAGACAAGAAGGATTTGTTTTGTTTTTAAAAACAAGCTATTATGGTACCATAATTGCAGGTAAATGACATTTGTGTCGAGGTGATGTAATAAGCTAAGAAACCTTTTAGTAAGATAATAGCACTGTTTTTTACTCTTTTATATTGGTATGCTAGGAGGACAATCCTCTACCCTCCAGTACTCTGAGTTTCCAGCCCAGCAGTAGGCACCAAGTGTACCTGTGGGCAGCCTTGTCCCAGGGTCACTGCTGGGAGGTGGAGTTTCAGGTGTGCTCAGTTTGGCCCTGGCTCTGCTTCTGTTGAGACTGGAGGAACAATTCCAGTGATGGGAGCTGGGAGTGAAGTCACCCCTGAAAACCTGGAGCTTTTTGGATAGGTCCAAACTGATGTAGCCACCTCCTTTTGCTGCCTCCAGCTGGGGATGGCTGTGCTTAGCTTGGTAGTAGTGTGAGAGCACCCTGCTTACTGTGTGGTACCAGCTACTTCCCCCTGCATTAAACACCAGAACACGAGCTCCACTTGGCTGGGCTGTGTCCAGTGAAGCCAGGCAAACCCTGCAGAGGTGAAGCAGCTTCTTCATGGTGTGCTTGGCTAGACAGAGGCTGCTTGGAGGCCTCCTCTTGGAATTTCCAGCCACCTTTTCCAGTAAGGGAATTCTCACACAAGTCCTTTCTGGGGCAGCTGTGGTGAGGGTGCCAACTGCAGGGGGGAAGCTGTGGAGCTGGTGATGCAGCAAATCTCTCACTGGGGTTCAAACCTCTTGAACCCCCACACAAAACCAACAGTTCAGGCTTCTCCCAACAGTTCCAGGCTTCTCCCAGCAGCTGGTAGCAAAGGGCTGTGTTCCTTAAGAGACCCTGGCAGGGGAACCCACTTGGTTCTTCCACCAGCAACATCCTGATGTTAATCAGAACCCTTGTAGGGCTGTGGTGTGTGGACACTTCTCATCTCCCTTGCTAACCTGTGAACTTGAGTCAGGTCTGAGCTGCCTTACAGCAGGAGCCTAGGAGGTTCTGTAGTCTTGCAGATATAATAGTTTATTTTTATACTTTGGGAAGTTAGGCTGCTGCTTGCTGCATGTGCCCAGTCTCTACTGCTGGTTCAGTACCCATCACTTGTTGTTTCTGCCCCTGGCTTCCCCAGGGCAGGTGGGGAGGGCCCTAGGGCAAGTTTCTGCTCTGATGTAACTGGATGTAGCTCCTATGGAGCTCTGCTGCTTTGTGCTGAGACCCTGGCCTTGGGCAGCTGCTGAAAGCCAGGGAGCTGCTTGTGTGCTGCATGCTCTGCTTGGGTGCAGAAAGCATTGTGACAGGCTGGGCAGGGCTGTGTGGAGCTGGAGAGAGACAGTGTCAGCAGCTCATGTCCACCTGAAACCATGGAATGTTATCACAGTGGCAGGGGGTGGAAGGGACCTTTAGAGCTCACCCAGTCCAACCCCCCTGTCCCAGCAGGATCCCCCAGGGCAGGACACACAGAACACATCCAGGGGGAGTTGGAAAGGCTCCAGAGAAGGAGACTCCACAACCTCTCTGGGCAGCCTGGGCCAGGGCTCCCTCAGCCTCACAGGAGAGAAGTTTCTCCTCGTGGTGAGGTGGAACTTCCCATGTTCCATCTTAAAGAGCCCTTGTGCCATGACACCTGCACTAGGATCAGGCAGAATGCCAGCCTTCTCTTGCTCACAGGAGAGTTCAGTCCTGCTGATCTGTTTCCTATGAAGAGCAGGGCATTTTGAAAACCCTTTTTCTTATCTTTGAAACAGAGTCAGTAGCTTAATACTTTTAACAACTCTGCAGTTTTTTCAGCTCTTAGCTCTGTGAGCAGTGGAGTCTGGGGAGGTTTGTAACCCTGGGTAGTCAGTGTCAGCTCCAGTTTGCTGCTGGGGAGGTGGCTGGCACCTGGCCAGGGAGTGTGGGGTACGTGGGTGTTCCCAGTGACTGTGACAAACCCCATTTCTGCTTTGCTGCTGCAGCCACAGAACTCCACTCTTGAGGAACATGCTGGTGTTTTAGTGTGGCTCCACACCAGGTGCTGTACCTGCTCCCCGTGTTCTGTAGTGTCTGAGTTACTAACAGGGCTTGGGAAGGACACGCTGGTGCTTTGCTGGGTACCACACCTTGGGGGTTCTCCAGGCTTTAGGTTTCTCCTTGTGCTCTAATGGAAAGCTGCAGGGTGGGGAGGTGAGGCTCTCAACCTTTCTCTGTGCTGACATGGACTGAGGTGGTTCTTGGGCCAGAGGCAATCCTTGCCATGCACAGTCCTTGGAAGCCTCCCCAGAAGCAAAAGTAATTCATGGGAATGCTTTTTCTTCATGTGGGATCAGATTTCTCCAGCTTGGACAAGAGAGACTTTCCACTGAGCTGTGCAAGCCAGAGGGAAGGCTCAGGGTGGAATCTGGGGTTGGCCTAAGTCCATGAGGAAGAACTTGGCCCTCTTGATTTCCAGGCTTTTCCTGGAGGAACAACTTGGCTTTTTACACATTCTTTTTTTGTGATCCGTTTCTCAGATTCCTGTAGCTTACATATTTTTTCTTTTTTTCATCTGAAAGTGGTGCAGCCTGCTGCAGGACATGCTGTTTGCAGGACAGCCCAGCTGTGTGCCTCAGACACACACTCAGGTCCTGTCCTGCCTCTGGGGCTGAGCATGCTCATCGAGCCTGTGCCATCACTTTGGGATGGGGACTGTGCTTCAAACCCAAACAATCTGGAGCTGGTTCCTTGGCAAAGCCAAAGCAGAGCAGCAAATGTCCCTCTGGTGCTTGCTGTAGTTTGGGAGCTGGCCACATGCATGCCTCAGCATATGCTGGTGTCTTTCTTGCTCATCCTCACACCCCCTGGAGCCAGGCCCATCTGTTTGGGGCTCCATTTCTGGTTATTTCGAGCTCTTTCTGCAAAGCAGAGCAAACCCTTTTTTCCAGTTCCCTCTCCATGTGATGGTTTCCAGCCCAACACGACTGCTTTGGCCCCTCTTGGCCAGGCACAGTCCCTGAAAGCTGATGGTTGCTCGAGGGTTGGGAGACACCGTGGTGCCCAGGCCTGGGATTTCCTGACTTTGGGTCAAGGCTGAGCACCCAGGGCACCCACATCAAGTGCCCCAGGCTGGACACCTGCAGCCATACCATGAAAAAACAAAGCCTGAAGACACCAAGCACATACAGACTGCACCCTGGAGTAACTTATGTGCTTGGTTGTGCAGTAGTTCTGCCCCCTCTGTTTTTCTTTTTGCTTTTGCTTGTCTTAGGCTAGAGTAGAGTCTGTCCTTGAGGTTGAATTTCTTTTTCATTCCATAATCCATCTGCATGCACACCCACCAGAGCAGGTTGCTGGTGTTGGCTCCCCCAGCTTTCTTTGATTTTGTTTTTGGTTAACTTTTTTTTTTTTTTCCATTTTGGGTTCTATTATTGCTAACTTCTTTTGTTTTTTGTTTTTTTTAACTTGCAGTGCAAGCTTCACATAAAGCCTGTCAAGCCAAGGATGTTCCTGCATTCACCTGCTTTTGCAGTAATGTGTCTCTGCCACCTGTTTTCTTTCTTTTTATTTTATTTTTTTTTTTCAATTTTTTAACATGAATAACTATTAACTCATCTAATAACATAGTGGGAACAAGGAGGAAGAAGGGTTGGGTACAGGGCTGTATGCAACTAGACATTCAGGGGTGGGTGGAGGGGCAAGATAACAATACCATATATTTTTCTGGCCCAAACCAGCAGCAGTAAATCAGTTTTGGCCCCAAATTTTGACCTGAGAGCCAGGGCTGGACATCAGCACCTCGGGGGAGCATCATTGACTGGATGAGGTCCTCAGTGCCTCCCCTGCTCCCTGTGCTGAAGGGTGGGGGATCCCTGGGTCTGCAGAAATCAGGCTGAGGGAATTCCTGCTCCAGAGGAGCTCAGCCCAGTCCCCAGGGCTCCCTTCAGTCCCTGGTGGTGTTGGAGCAGTGAGGGTCCTGGTGCTGGGGGAGAGGGATGGGGTGTGTGTGTGTGTGTGTGTGTGTGTGTGTGTGTGTGTGTGTGTGTGTGTGCAGATAACACACTGTAACTGACCTGCATGCCATGACATTTGCACGAGACTCTTTACTAGCTCCTGGGTTTCTCTGACTTGATCATAGGAGTGGGCTTGGATTTATTGGCAGATTTTGCCAGCCCCCCCATCTTCCAGTTCAGTGTGGTGGCCACCAGCTGAGTGGGAGGTGCAGGAGGAAGGACATTGCTCATTGTCACCTCCTGTCACTGCCCTAGCACAACCTCTGGAACCTCCCCTGGTACCTGGGCTCCAGTGTGCATCCCCTGAGCAAGGCTGAGCAGCCCTTAGGCCATCAAATGCCTGGGCAGGGGGGAAGTCACAGCCTTCAGCAGCCTCTCAGAGCCCTCAGGGAGGATCCAAAGCAGATTTAGCACAAGCCAGACCTCCCTCTGTGGCCAGCAAGGTGTGGAAATTGCTCTGTTTAATGTGTATTTTTTTTATGCCGTTGCTTTTTGGACAGAGTCTTTTCCTTCCTTCCCAAGAAGTGGCGAGCCATGCTTACCCTATGACTTCTGGAGTTCTTTCTCTCCTGCTGATGTACAGCCAACATTTCCACTGCTTCTAGCTAGGTAGTTTCCTCTTTCTTTCTCTACAGCACTCTTAAAAATAACTCTCTCCACCTGAGTCTCATGCACTGCAATTCTTTGCTTGCTTTGGGGATGGAAATTCTTGCCTCTCTGGGGGGAAAAAAACAAAGGCAGAATTATCACTTTTTCTGAAGTGTTGGATTGGGAACTGTGTTTTGGGTTTAGCTTTTGGGCTGTCTTGGTTTTAACTCACTGCTTAAACATGGCTCTGGGTAGAGGATATCTAAATACAGGGGCTTGGAATAGAAATAAAATAGCTGAAGTTTCTCTTTTGGGGTGTGTTTTAAGTTGCACCTTCTGGTCTTATTAACTCTGATGCACTTGTTGTAAGGTTAAATAGCTTTGCTAGGGAGTTGTTTAGGAAAATGAAATGATGGTTCTTGTGGCTACTGGAAAACCAGCTTTAAAATCAGGAGTTAGAAAGGAAGAGGTTTGGTTTTGGCATGAGGTTTTTCCTGTCACATCAAATGCACATCACTGGCTGCTTGTGGCAGTAGCTTTGCTTCAGCTGTCTCTGTGCATGTCCTCTTTTTACTTATCTGCCTTTTGTGTCAAGTAGAAAACTCAATTTTAACATTTACTTGTCCTGCTTCATTTAACAGCCCCTGAAGGGATGTTTGGCAGGGGAAATCAGCTGAGTCTGGCTTTTTTATTTTTTATTTTCTTTTTTGGACAGAAAGCGGTGGCCAAGCGTGTTGTATTTTTGGTCAAGTTTCTCCAGCAAAAAGCAAACTGGGGGAAACCTGAGACTAAACCTTAAGCTTGAAAGTTTTAAAGGTATCGTTTTGGTTTGTTGCCAAAGGAGATATTAATGACTCTTTTTTTTTCCTCCTTAACCCCCTGGGCCATGTTTAGCTTGTTACTGCTCTGCTTCTTTTAAGTCTTTTTTCACAGTAGCTGCTGATTCTGCATGGAGTAAGTGGTTACACTCTAGCTGGATGTGCTTCCACCTTTGCATGTAAGTACAGTAGTAGGAGACTCACCCTTTCTGCCTTACTACTGAGATGCAACCAGGTGTGTTTCTCTAAGGGGTTCTTTAAGTCCACTTCCTTACAAGTGGCATGGGTAAGGAACAACTTTGAAGCTTCCTGCCATAATCTGCTTTGGCTGAGATGTTGAACAAGAAGCCCCAGGGAATGCACCATCCATGAACCCCTCCAGCCACCCAGCTTGGAGCCTGCAGGCCCCTGGGCAGAGGCACTGCAGCCTTTAGTGGGTGTTGGACAGGCAGGACATCAGCTGCATGGCCCCCACCAGGAGGATTCCAAACCTCAGAGCAATCCCAAGGAGCAGGCAAGCACACTGAAAGGGGTTCCTGGTGTGTGGTGGTGTTCCAGGGCATGGAATGAGCCTCCTGGAATGGGAACCCCAACTCCAGGTTGCTGAAAGGGGCCAGGGTGGCTCTGCTGAGTGGGCAGGTGTGTGTCTGGCAGTCAGCTGGAAAGGTGGAGGTGAATCACAAGGGTTTTGCTTCCCCCAAAACCTCCCTGGGGCTGCACAGCTCCTCTCCAGGAGAGCAGTAAGTAGGAGGCACCCCCTGAGCTCTGGGGTGTTTGCAGCCATCAGGGTTTGGGGAGCAGTGCCTGGCACCCACCCCAGGAGCCTCTGCAGCTCAGGTGTGTGTCCCCATGGGCTTTGCTGGCTGGAAATCCCAGAGAAATCAAGGAGCTGTGTGCCTCTGTGTCTGTATTTGGTGTGAGCAGCTCTCCCTCTGCTACAGCATCCACGTGAGAAGGGAAATGTCCTTCTGTGTGTGTGGTCACATCTGATCTGTCCAGCTGAGCCCAGTCTTGCCATTTGTCCCTCTGAGATGTTAAAGAGCCACCTCTCTCTGTCTCTCCTCCAAGGACCCAGGTTGCATGTGCAGTGGATGCTCTCCACGATGCTCTCAGCAGCACAGAACTGTACAAACATGAAGGGTTGGTTGCTGTGTGGGGTTTTTTTTAATCCACGGAAAAATAAAGCTGTGAACAGCAGTAGAAATATTGTATTTGTATACATTTTTAATATCCTGGTTGCCTTAATTGATAGCTGTAGAACTTGATTACCTTGCTATTTGGAAATTAACCCGTGTTTGTAATGGAATAATTCTGTAACCTACCTACAGTGTTAATGCCAATTATATGTATGCATCTGTTAGATATTGTCACTTTATTGGATGTTAAGATATTTCCCTCTTTTTTAATTACAAGTTGAATAATAACCTTATAGCATAAGCTCACTTATTTCCTACACGTGCTTTAGGTTACATAAATAATGCCAACGCTTCAAGTGGGGAGGGGAAATACATTTTTACCCAAACATTTTGATTTTTCTGGTGGCCTTTGTGACTTTTTGTGACAGGCAGGAAGGGCTGAGGAAGCTGAGGCTCCCAGCAGGTGGGTTTGTGCCCTTGAGATGCCTCTCTAGGTTGGTGCTGGTGTTTGTCAGGCACTTTTTATGGCTTTTTGAGCTTTTTCTCCAAACCAGTTGGTGTCCTGAAGAGTTCCAGGGCTCTCTGGTGCAGTCGGTTTGTATGACACCTCCCCAGAGCACTCTTCCCTTCTCTTCAAAATGTTGTTCCTCGTGTGTGTTTGGTTTGGGTTTTGTTTTTTCCTTCCTCTCTCACTTTTTCATTTCAATTCTGAACCTCTCTTTCTTTTCTGTTTCTCTCTCTCTCTGTAGCTTCTTCTTTATGTAACGTCACCTCTCCAAAGCCCCCACACCCTCTCTCCCGGTGGAACCAGGGCACTGGAGGAGCCTGGAGCCCCGGGGCAGAAGAGCCATCTCATTCCTCCATCACCTCTGCCCTTCCTCTCTCCTCCCTTTTTCTTTCCCTCCCGTGGCTCTGGGGCTGTGGGATCTCTGCTCCCTCTGCTGCTCCGACACAACCAAGGCTGCCAAAAAATGAGAGGTAACTGCTGGAGGAGGGAGCCTGACCCAGGCTGGGATGCTGCCCTGCTCCAGGTGCTCTGGGGTTGGCTGGGCTTCTGTTTGCCCTTTTTTTTGCCATAATATCCACGTGTTTTTGCCATAATATGCACCTGGTGACAGGTAGGATGACAGCCCAGGGCAGTGTGGGTGGCAGGAGGACTTTGTTTCTGCCTCTGAAAATCAAGTTGGGCTCTTTTGGACACCACAACTTCATCACCAACACGTCCTGTGCTGGAAAGAAGTCCTCAGGCCTGGGTGACTTCTTGTGGTCAGTTGTGGGGAGCCCAGGTGGCTGAGTTTTCCTGCTGCTGCAGTGATGGAGACTTGGATCTGGGGCTCATTTGCCTTTGGATGAGCAAAGTAGGGATCTCTGCTTGGACAGCTGAGCTGCACTGGCTTGAGTGTGGATGGAGGGCTCCTTGGTGTTTTCATGAAGCCTAATTAGGGATTAGGTTTGGTTTTGGTTGTTTTTTTGTTTTGGCTTGGGTTTTTGTGGGTTTTTTCGTTTTGGTTTTGTTGTTTTGTTTTTTTTTTTTTTTTGGACAGTCTCTGGTGTGGAGTAGTTGTTTGTAACTTGTTTGCCTTGGAAGTTAATTCAGTCAAAAAGCTTGAGAAGTGCCCAAGTTTGATGGAAGGTAAAAGCAGAGCTTGCAAACTTGGTCTGTAATGACCTCTATCTGGCTTGGGATGGATGGAAGGAGACACCTGATCCTATTTGGATGTTTTTCATGTGGGGTGATGCACTTATTTTTTATTTTAACCGAATACTAGTGATTTATTCTTCTCATCTGCAAACCTCAGTGAAGGAATTCAGCTCCTTTAACCTGCCATGGAAAAAGCACTGTTAAATCAGTTAGATTTTGCCTCTCCCAGTCCCTGTGTGAAGCCCAAGCTGCCAAGCTCTGTGCTGAAATCTGCTGGGTTATTTTTTCAGAAGCACAATGTTTCTCAGCACTCTTCAGTGCCAAGGCTTTGATCACTTGAAGCCCTCTCCAGCCAGGTCACTAATTTTCTTTTAAAGCAGCAGCAAACCTGTGTATCCTGGAGACATTTCCAACCCCTTAAGTGACTTAATAGACACAAGAAGAAAGATAATTAAATATTGAGCTTAGGTGTGTGCTGTAACAAGTTACCTGCTATGCAGATGGAGTTGCTGAGCAGTGCCCAGGCTGGAGGGATAGAAATATTTGCACAAATGTAGCTTAGGACACAATCTGCATTAATACCAATACCAATACCAAGCTCTCTAGGCTTCAGTGAGCTCAGGAGATTCCTTCTGAGGGTCTGCTCAGCAGCCACTGGTGCTCACCAGGAACAGCCAGGTCTGGAGAGCTTCCCAGGCAATTTCTGGGGGGAAAGCAGCAGAGGTGGTGATGCCTTAGGGGCCTTCAGCCTCACCTCTGGGAATTCTTTTATTCTGCAAAACTCTGGGGCTGCTTTGCTCCCTGGCAGTGGTGGCAGTGCCTGCAGGGGGGGATCCTTTCTGTGCTGCTGGGGCAAGGGGCTGAGCCCCATCTCTGGAATCAGCTCATGGACCTTACAGCCCCAGCTGCTGTGGGACTGGGAGATGCTGGTCCCTGTGCCTTGTGCAGGAGCAGTGTCACCCCAGTGCTCCCCTCCTGGGGGCAGAACAGGGCTTGCCTACTAAAACCTGAGGTCAGGAGTGCTCTGTCTTCTCAGTGCTGGTGCTCAGTCTGTGCTCTCAGGGACTCATCTGTGAAACCTCCATGGTAGCCTCCAACTTGCCCAAATACCCTCCTGGTTCACTTGCCCACTTGGCTCCTGCAGCATCTTGTGTGGTCAGACCCCTCCCCAGTGCCCCTGCTTCAGGGCAGGAGTCTTCTCCTTTTTCCTTGGACTGTTTTGCTTTGGTTTTTTTGTGTTCATGGAAGCACTGCAGTGTGGGGTTCTCTGGTGGCAGTGGGAGCTGTCTGTGAAACCCAAGCACTGTGCCATGGCCTCTCTGGTTACTGACTGCACTCATGATGGGCACAGAGCTCCCTCCTCTCACCACCTCTGCTCTGCTGATGGCAGTGGTGTAGGGCTCAGGGGCATCAGTTACTGCAAGTAAGAAGGGAAAAACCTAGGTGATTTTTATGTATATATACATATATTATTATTTTTTTAATCCTGTACCTTAAGAGAGGCTATCAGGTGGTGCTGACCCCAGCAGCTCATTCCCTGTGCCCAGTGACTCTGAGATGTGTGACAGAGAAGATCTGCAGGCTGGCAGCACTCAGGAAGTCTCCTGATGGATTCCCATCCATTGGCTCAGCCCTGAGCTCTCAAGCCCTCTCCTTCCAGGGTTTTCCTTCTTCCCTTCCCATGTGCTGGGCTGTACCTGATGTGGTGGTTGTGCAGCTGGAGCAGCCTGGGGCCAGGTGAGCCTCCTGTAGGCTGCTGTGTGAAACAGGTTGAAGAGGGTCAAAGCCCTGTGTTGATTGGCTTCTAAACTCCAAGTAGAGAAATATTTGAAAGCTTTATATAAGGATGGGCAGCTGGGTGTACACCAAATGCCCTCACTTACATGAACTGCCTTTATTTTGCAGCTGTAGAGTTTTGCTGAGTCCTGCACCTCTGGATTGCTGTTTCCAGATAGTGGAGTTAGAGAAAGGCACTAATGATAAATAGGATGGAGCAGCAGCAGCCTCAAGGTGAGAGGACAGGGCCTTGGAGAGCTCAGGTTGGAGAGGGAAAGGCTGAGGAGAGGAAGGATCAGCCCAGCTGTGAGCTGGAGGTTGCAGCAACGGCCTCTAGAGGTCCCTTCCAGCCTAAATTTCTTTGTGATTCTGTTTTACAAACTCTCCCGAAGGCGGTGGCTGTGGATGCTGCCCTGCCAGCTGGAGGAGTAGCACCCAGAGGGGCACCCAGCTGGAAGGAAATCGGCTCCAAACACGGAGAAACTTCCTTACAGAGCTGGTGATGAGCTGCTGGAATTTGTTAGCTCAGGTGGTATCAGCAGAAGGTTTTGGGGCTTGTTATTTGTTTTTAAAAGGTAAATTCATGGGGAACAGAGCCAGAAGGAATTTTAAGGGTGGGGAGGGGGAGCAAATGGAACATCCATAATCTGGTGGTGGTGGATACTGGGGATGAGAGGAGGAGAGCAGGGAGCCCGGAGGGGCACTGGGAGAGGGGCTGAGGCTTTCCCAGCCCTGGGCAGCTGCTGGGGGAGGAGGTGTCAGCATGGGGAGGGGACAGCAGTGAGGAACCCCTTGTGGGACACCACAGAGGGGGTGGCTTGTCACTCGGGGTCACCAAATAACCCCAGCACAGCTGGGGAAGCTGCTTCCTCCTGAGGAGTGAGTGGGTGCACAAGTGTCAAAGGCAGGGGAGGAGGTGAATCAGTGTCCCCAGGGCAGAGCTGGGGCTGCTCTGACTGCAGAGCAAACTCCTGGGGCAAAGGGTTCATCCCAGCAGCAGGGAACTGGGGCTGCATCTCTAACTGGTTTATCCCAGCAGCAGGGAACTGGGGCTGCATCTCTAACTGGTTTCCAGTCTGGACTCCTACACTCACCACTGGTGCCAGAGTGGGCAGATCCTGTGCTCAGCACCTTTGGTGGCCCTGGCATGAAGCATCAGGGGCTACGAAGCTTGTGGGGTGGGAGTCAGAGGCATCAAGGGCTGTCCTGGGGGTTCCAGGGAGCCCTCCAGGCCCACGTTGTGTTCTGACAGTGGGGACAGCACTCACACACACTCACACTCACACTCACTCACACTCACACACTCTCACACACTCTCACACACTCACACACACTCACACACACTCACACACTCACACACTCACACACACTCTCACACTCTCACACTCTCACACTCTCACACTCTCACACTCTCACACTCTCACACTCTCACACTCTCACACTCACACTCACGCACTCTCACACTCTCACACTCACACTCACGCACTCACACACACACTCACTCACACACTTACACACTCTCACACTCTCACACTCACACTCTCTCACACACTCACACACTCTCTCACACACTCACTCACACACACTCTCACACACTCACACACTCACACACTCACACACTCACACACTCACACACTCACACTCTCACACACTCTCACACACTCTCACACACTCACTCACACTCACTCACACACACACACACCCCAGCTGCTGCCACAGGACTGAGCAGATGCCTGGGGGCCACCTCTGCCCCTTGTTCTCCACCTGGGAGTTTTGTGGGGTGGAAAGTGTCAGGTGGGAAATGGTGTTTCCTCTTTGGCAGTGCAGGTTATTTCCAGATCAGCTGGGCCTGGCTTGGAGCTGATCTTCCTGGCGTGTCCAAAGGCAAAGTCTGGCTTTGACCATCCCCTTTTTAGCAGCAAAACCCCGGGGATGCAGCCCTGTGTTTCCTCACGGGCTCCTCATGGCCCCCGCTGGCCTGGGACACAGGCAGCTGGTCCCCAAAACACAACCCTCTCCTCCCTCCCAGGGCCGGGTGGACCCCAGGGTGGGGGGTTAGATGGGTGCAGGCAGCCTGGTTGTGTTTTACAGCAGAGCTGGGCCCTCCTGCACCTGGGACAGGGCTGGTTTTGAGCATTAATCCTCTGCTCTCTGCTGCAGCCCCCACCCCCGTGGTGTGGCCACCTCCTGGGTGCATCTGGGTGCCCCAGACACAACTGGGTGTTCCCTTAGGGACACAGCCTCTACGTGGTGGTGGTGTGAAAGGGTGCACTGGGCAGGAGAGGGTTCACAGCTGAGGTGGAGAGGAAGAGGACAGTTCAAGAGGTGCACCTGAAGTTGCAGAGATTGGGTTTTTCCTTTGGCATCTGGAAAAGCAAAAGGGAAGAGGATGCTGCTGGGTTACACGGCCAGGGAGATGCCCCACAAGTGTCCTGGGGCCCTACAAGAGGAGAGACAGGACCCTGCAGAGGTAGGTGCACCAAACAGGGGCTGGGCTTTGCCTCTCTCGACCTTATTTTTTGGTGGTGGAGTTGCCTGTATCCAGGCAGAAGGGAATCAGTGTGCATCTGGTTTGAGTGGCAGCAAAATAAAAGCGATGTGCTGGGGAAGTGGGGGGGGGTGTGGCTCTCAGGAGCAGGGTGTCCCTTGGCAAGCAGGGTCTCCTCTCTCCTGTCTCTTTGGGGATTAGCCTTGCAGGTGCATGCAGAGGGCCTTGGGGCAGCACTGGGAAGCTGCTGGGCACAGAGCTCTTGGGATGTGCCTGGTGTGGGGGCAGAGCAGGAGCAGGACCTGCTCTGTTGCAAGGAGAAGGAAAACCACCTCACAAAGCAGGTCACCAGGGCTGTGGCACATTGAAGACCTGCTCCTGCAGTACCCAAATCCCTCTCCCCAGGCACAGCTTCCCTCCCTTCTTCCCAGCCAGGCCCCTGCCAGCTGATGCAAGCAAATCCCTTCCTTTTCCCAGCCCCAGGCCACCCCTCTCCTCGTGCAGGTCTGCAGAAGGGTTTGGGTTGGAACCCTCCCAGGTGCCTGCGTGCTGCTGCTGCATGAGGGGGAATGCAACCTTCAAACCTGGAGAGAAAGGTGTGTGAGGAGGGGGAGAAGCCAGTGGAAGGTGAGGCTTGGGATTTATTGCTGTGGGGTGACAATGTCACAGTGCTTTGGTCCCCATCTGCTATCCAGGATGTCTCCCCTGCTGTTGGGAGCCACCTGACGGATGCTGTCACCCCCCAAAACTCTCCCTGTGGGTTTGGACCCTGCAGGCTGATGCTGTCAGGGTGAGCAGAGCCCTGGCTCAGCCTGTTCTGACTGCACACACACAGCCAGAGTGGGTGTTCTGAAGTAGAGCTGCCAGGCTGTGTGGTTTAACTGGGAAAAGATGGGTAATTTAACTGGGAAAAGATGGGTAATTTAACTGGGAAAGATGGGTAATTTAACTGGGAAAGATGGGTAATTTAACTGGGAAAGATGGGTGCTGTGAAGCCCTGAGCACCAGCACTGTGGGAATCCTGCTGGGAGGGGTGTTGTGCTCAGGGTGAAGCCCTGGAAAGGTGGAGAGAGGCAGCCAGGGGCTGGGTCCAGCATGGGGATGACGAAGGGCTGGAAGGGAAGGAAGGTTCACACCCCTCTGGCCCTGGAGGCCTTTCCAGGATGAGAGCTGGGAGAGAGCTGAATCCCAAGGGAAGTTTTGTCAGGGGGGATTGTGAAGAAGGGGAAGGATGGCACTTGGGAAGGCATGAGCAGCTCCCCTGCTTCTTCCCTGGGTGGAACTCACCCTGGACTCAGCTGAAAAGCAGAAAAGAAGACTTGGAATCCAGGACAACTTTCTTTATTGCTACCAGAAGGCTTCCATCAGTACAATGGCTCCAAATACAATACCTTCCTCAGGGCTGTGGAGAGAGCTTACAATTGGGAGAGGTCGTTCTGAGAAAGAGGTGTAACACTGAAGAGACAACTTGTTAAAGGTCTGACTCTTGGTGAGAAGTTACAGCAACAGAAAACTTCAGGGTTAGGGGTGTTTGGGTTGGGTTGGTGGCTGAACCTGGCAAACCTCAGGTGTGTGCAGCCACCCCAGCACCAAGCAGGGCTGGGCACAGGGGGAGCTTCTAAACACAGGGAAGGGAAAAAAGGACTCTGCAGAATTCAAGGTTTACACTTGACATAGAAGGTCAAGAACTGGTGAAAATCCACACTGAGTGCAACATTTCTTGGTGCAAACAAGGAAAAAAATACCGTTTTTGTTCAAGTGATACAAACTGCAGTAACTGCTTTCTGTGTTGGGAAACACAAACTGAACTTGGAGAAGTCTCTGTGAGGTACAGAGCACCCTGGCTCTGCCCTGGTGTTCTCCTCATGTATGTTCACACTCCTATGCTTATTTTACTTAAGTGTGGAGCAAGTTGCAAGCATTTCGTTTTGTTTTTTTTTTTCCTTGACTAACCTTTAAATCCAGTTTTTAAATATTATCACATTTAAACACCAAAGTGCTAACAAAACAAAAAAGGTCTTTTTTTTTCTTTAGAAAGGAAAAAGAGCTGGCACTGAAAGTCAGGTAGTAGAGAACATCATGCACGAGACTTGCAGAGAATTAAAAAGAGGAGCAAGCAGAAAGAGAGCAAGGAGCAGATGGAAATGGGATCCAAGAGGTGTTAGTTGGCTGGGAAACCTGGAACAGCTCTGCACAACTGAGCTCTGGGATGTGAAGAATGGGTTACAACACACAGGAGCAGAAAAACAGTGGAACTGACAACACTAGAAAGGAACAATTTCTTGCTACTTTTTTTTTTTTTTTGGTTGGTTTTTGGGTCTTTTTTAAAATTTTTTATACTTTTTTGTGTTTTTTAAGTGCTTAAATAGTGGAACTATAATTAGCCGCACGAGAAAAAAAATTCAAAGAAGGGTTGGGATTTTTTTTTTTTTTTTCTGTGGGGTGTTTTTTTTTGTTTGGTTTTTTTTTTTTTTTTTTTCCTTTTTTGGCTCCCTTCAGTTCAGCCTGACAAGGTATGGCCCCTCCTCCCCCTCCCCCAGCTGCCAGGTTCTGCCTGGCTCCTGGAGCTCGGGCTACATGACAGACACCGGCTGTAGGGGCGGGCAAGGGGAGACGCTGCCCTCCTGCCTGGAGACGTCAGCGCTGCAAACGGAGCCCACGGGCTCCAGAGCCACCACCTCTGGAGCTGTGTCCTCGTTGTAGAGACGTTTGATGCCATCGTAGAACTCGTCCACTTCCATCTCTTCCACTTTCCTCTTGGCTGAGGCTTGCTTGCAGCTCCCGGGAGCTGGCAGGCGCTGGTAGAGCCCGGCTGTACCTGAGACTGACGCTTCTGGCCCGCTGTTGTCCTTGGAGAACCCCGGCCCTGGGACAGAGGAGGGCTGGGATTTGAACGCTCCTCTGTTACAGGTCACCAGGGTGTGCTGGAGGGGACTGTAGACATACACAGAGTTGGGAGGCAGAGAAGACTGCTGAGTGGAAAGGTGATGTGCCACCAGCTCCCGGCAGTGGATCAGCTGCGAGCTGTCCATCTGGAGAGAGAGAGAAGCACAGAGAGGGACATTGGGGGGTGACTGTCACCCAGGATAGGGGCTCTGAACACTCCCACAGCCCCAGCACATCCCTGCTCACAGAGGGGCTGGAGGCAGGACAAAGGAAGTGATAAAGAGCCAAGACCCCTGACACAACTTGGATGAGAAACTGGGTTTGTTCAGCCTTGAGAAGAGAAGGCTCAGGGGAGACCTTATTGTGATGTTCCAGAACTTAAAGGGGGCCACAAATCAGCTGGAGACTCCCTGGTCACAAGGAGTCACCTGGGCAGGACAGGGGGCAATGGGCACAAGGTGCTCCTGGGGAGATTCCCATGGGACACAAGAGGGAAATTTTTCCCCATGAGGACAGTCAGACCTTGGAATGGTCTCCCAGAGGAAGGGGGGGATTCCCCCACTTTGGAAAGTTTGAAGTCTCAGCTCTCTGGGGTGCTGAGAGATCTCAGATAAACAATAATATCAGAAGGGTTGGAGCAGGGGGTCCTTGAGGTCCTTTCCACTCTGGGACTCTGTGAACTACAAATGAGGTGGATCCCTGCTTCTTACACCTCATGGGAATAGTGGGGATGGAGGAGGAAACTTCAGATATGAAGTATTTTCACTGCATATTTTAGCAGCTTTTCAGCACTTTCAGCTCCCCCTGTATGCTTAGAACAAATGCCTGAGCAGCTGAGGAGGATTTTCTCCCCAGTGTGTTATTTCCTCCCTGGTGCCCAGAGCCCCCATCCATCAGGACACAGAGCTCCTCCCTGTGCCAGCTACTGTCAAGATTGAGACTTCACAGCACTGTCCCACCAAGCTGTCCCTCGGGGCTGAAGCACAACCAGCCTGGCAAAAGCCAAACTGCAGGCAGAGACCAACGGGGAAGGAGGAAGGATCCCAAACCCCTGGAGGGCTCAGATCCCCGTGATGCAGAGCAAGATTCCAACCTCCTGCATCCCCAGGTCCCTCCCCAGGAGCAGCAGCTCCTCCTCACCTGTGCCTTCTGGAGCAGCTCGATGATGAGAGCCAGCCAGTCGGGGAGCAGCTTCTCCAGCTCCAGGCTGATGATGGCCAAGGCCAGCATGGAGCCCTTGAACTGCAGGAGCTGGTAACAGGCCATGCAGTGCAGCAGCTGCTTGCTGAGCACTGCCACGTGCTGAGAGGGGCTCAGCTTGGGCAGGATGGTCAGGAGCTGGGGCCTGCTGGACACTGCAACTGCGTGGAACTGGGGGGGGAAACAAGCACATGAGGCAGCTGGGGTCACTGACAGGCAACCCCCCCAGGCAAAGCCAAAGATCAGCATGCAGCACCTCTGGGAAGCACCAGGATCCTCCAGCTTAACCTTGGAGGCAATTTCCACACCGTGGATGGAAAGAAACCCCCCAGCAGCTCTGGGGCAGCCTTTCTGGTGGGAGCTGGCATCTTGCACATCATCTGCCCAGGGCTCTGCAAAATGCTGTCCCCTCCCACCTTTCTCAGCAGCACAGGTGGCAGTTCAGGTGCCCTACATGAAAACTCCTCCTCAAGCAAGCAGAGAGGATGAAATTCAGCAGAGAGGCTCCAGACACCTTCCTTCCCTTTGCCTCCCCCCATCCATGAATCCAGGTCTCCAGCCATGCCTTTCTGCAGCAAACCTCTTCCCCAGCATGGGTCCTTTCTCCATGATTTTGCTGCCTGGTTTTGAACTGACTGGGTTTGTGCTGCCTGATTTTGTGCTGCCTGGCATTTAGCTTTGAGCAAACCACTGGCAATCAGGACTTGGGGGTAAGGTTTTTGGGTGCTGTGAGTCTCAGCATGTGGTTTAACATGCCTCAAATCAGGGCAGATGGCAGACCTATGCTTTGGAAATTGCCCTCAAAGTGTCCCAAGTCTCCTCTGCACCTCTGGCATGGCTTTTTGTTTCAGAAACAACTTGTATGGAGGAAATATGAAACACATCTTGAGGTCTCTGCTCCCCAACAGGCAGAGATTTTGTCTGGGTGCCTTATTTACACCAACAGATCTCAGCATGTAAATAGCCCCTGACTTACAATATGAAGGAAATCCAGTGGTGTAGCCATGTGAAGATCCCAGTTCAGTTTATCCAGGATAATCTTCTCCATCCTGCGAATTTCAGCTGGAGAACAACCACAAAAGCTGTCCCGAGCCAACACCTTCAGGACTGGAATCCTCTGCAGGAATCAATGCAAGGAAGAAAGGAGAGAACCAATCGTGACAGAAATCCCACCAAAAGGCTTCAGCCCTGTGCTGCTGAGTGGCAGGGGCAGGGCTGGGAGGGTGCAGAATCAGGCAATGCCAAGGGAGTAGGGAATAAAAAATAAAATCACCTCATCTTCCTCAATGGTCTTTGCAGCAAGGAAGAAGCAGCTGATTGCAATACAGTTCAAGTACTTTGGACGGGCCTAGGGCACAGAAGAGCAGAGAAGTTTCTGCATGAATGTGATGCAAAAAATGATCCATAATCCTTTTCTGGTTGGGCATCAGGAGCCCCAGGCTCTCAACTGCCCATGCAATGTGTTCTGGCTCAGCAGGCTGACCTCCAGCCTTGCCCAGCAAATCATCCGTGCTCTGTGAGGTTGGGCAGAGAGCAATCAGCCAGCCCCAGGGGGTCACTGCCAGCTGCTGGGCTGGAAAGAGCTCAGATTTAGGTGGTGCAAAAGGAAGGAGAAAATCAGAAGGGTTAAGATTGTCACCTGGCAAAAAAACTCTGCTTCAGCAGAGCTCTACTGTTAGTGTTGCTGGGAGTCAGACACAGCATGGGAAGGGAAAAAATGGTATTTAAAAACACTTTTCCTTGCCTAGGCAAGTATAAAATGCCCATAAAAATCACCAGCGTGTCATTCCATCCTGTGGTGCCCAGGGATTATCAAGGGGCTGCTGATCCCCTCTGCAGTCAGTTGTTTTAGGCAAGGTAAGTGAAATTTGGAGGGGAATGGGTGATTTTTCCTGTGCATCAGAAAATCCTTTTAAGGCCCTTGGCTGGAGGCATCTTGGCACCTGCTGGAGTTTGTGCTCAGCTGCCACCTTTGACTGTCAGACCAAGGACTTCACTTCCACCATCAGCACAAAGCCAGAGGCTGAGCTGGGAGGGACAACTATTGCTAAAGGGTGTCAGAACCCAGTGTCCCAGCCTGGTCTCCTGCAGGAGCTGCTCCCTTGGGGACAGCCAGACCCAGCAGTTTCAGTGTGTTCATGGTGAAGGGAAGTTCCTCTTAACAGTTGCTGCTGTCTGAGCTTTTTTTATTAAAAAAAAAACCAGCGGGAGTTAAGCTGCAGCTGAGGAATGAGGGCTTTCTGGGAGAGGAAACACAAAGCCCTGAGCTGTCTGAACAGTGCTCACCCAGACAAAACACCTTTCCACATTCCTGCCCACTGCCTGGAGCACTCAGTTGGACGCCTTACTCATGTCCTCATAATTTCTTTGCAGACTCCTTGGCTGCTGCAAATTACCAAAAGAAAAGCTGTCCTGGAGGGCATGAGCTGCTGAGGGATTTAAATCTGCTTCAAATCTCAGCAGTTCATCAAATCAGCTTATTTCTCCTTAAGAAATAAAAACCTCCACAGCTTGGAAGGAAAAGATGCTAATGAATTAATAATTTATTAATATTGGCAGGGCAGGGACCTGGGTGATGCCAACCCCAGGCCCATGGAGCTGCAGGTGCCCAGGCAGCCAGTGCCTTCAGCTTCCTCCTCCCCAGCTCTGCTGCTTGCCTGGGGGTGCTGGGGATGAGCTCAGGGCCCGTGCAGAGGAGGCTGCAGCCCTGCTGAGCACCGAATGGCACTGAGCAAATCTTCTCAGAGATAAGGGCTGCCCAAAGCCTGACCTCACAGGTCAAGGCCAGGGGTTGCAGGCTGGCCCATGGCTCAGTCCTTTGCAGGGGTGCAAAGCACAGTGCCTGTCACCTTCCCTGGGATTTACAGGGACAGAGGAGTGCCAGACCCCAGCTCCAGGTAACCCAAAGGCTGATTTCTAGCTTGTCTTTTTTTTTTTCTTTCTCTCTTTGCCTGCCCACCTTTCCCTCACATCTGCCTGGCTTCACTCACATCACTCTGAAGCTCTTACTCTGTCACCAATCAGCTGCCAAGTTGTAATGCACCAACCCCCCAAAAAGCAAGCAGCTCTGGCTCTGTCTTCTTCCCCAACACCTCATTCCCCCTCCCCCTATTTCCCTGCACTTGCACACCCAAACCAGCCCTCAGACATTTATTTGTTTCCTCCAGTGGGTGCTCCCACCCATTCCAGGTGGCACAAATGAGATCAGATGCAGTTACAAGATCAGAGAAATGAAGAGGTGAGCAGGGACTTCCCTGACTGTTGTGTCACAGGGCACTGGGCCTCAGTTTTTAACTCCAGGGCAGCAGGCAGCTCCTTCAGCTTCATGAGAGAATATAATTTAAATCAGACACACTTTTATCTAAAGCATAACCTCTTTACAGCCAATTTCTTATGATTGCTTAAGGGAATTTTAGGATTGTTTAAGGGAACAGATGCTGTGCTGTGGCACATTCACTGTTCAGGCCAGGTTAAGAGTGAAGAGGAAGGGTCAGGATACACTCACACTGTGTTACGTGAAGGAAGTGAAATGGGCAGGAAAAAGGAGAAAGGGAAAAAAACATTTTTAGCAGGTGTAAGCTCTGGGGCAGTGCCCTGAGAACTGGGTGTTCTCTGGCTACTTCCACTGGGTGAAATATTCCTATGGAGATCTAATTCCCAAAGTACCTCCTGGAGTAGTGCAGGTACCACCCTTTGCATGCAAGAGAGAGGAAGAGGGGTGAGAGCAGAGGGGGGAAGGAAATGTTTCTGTACAGCCCCCCAAACCTCAGACTGCACACAGGAACAGCTGAGTGTGGGTGGCAGAGATCTATTTCAGTTTATTCATCTGCAAATATTTACCTTTACTGCTGCTAAAAACCTGTCCAAAAGGCTGATGGCCAGGGCCAGAGTTTCTGGATAAAGGTGGAACTGGTATTTGAGCTTGGCCAGCCACTGAATGACCTCATCCCTCTGCCTTGGAGAAATGGCTACATCCTGTTGGAGAGAAAAACAAACTATTCTTACACACAGGCTCAGCCAGTCAGAAAAACCAAAGGTTTTTACCTCCACAGGAGTTCTTCAGCAGGGAAACCAAAGCTCCTTTGGAAAGGGGAAGAGCTGGAGCCAGTCTGTGTCTCCACTCAGTCCTTGCAGTTATTTACCCCATCCCCAGAAATCTGCCCTGGAAAAGAGAACTTTCCTTACAGCAGCTTCAAACATGACTCAGGAATTTCACTGGTTGTGGGGAGAAGAGGAAGGATACCTTGTGGTTCCTCAGGTACTGACAGCATCCTCCAGTTCAGCCCTCAGAGATCTATTCATGTTGTAACCTTAGGAGCAGGCAGACACAGAAATGCTCAGCCTGAACAAAAGCAGCTGTGCTGCAGCAGCCAGGGGGGTGCAGAGCTCCTGGCAAACACAAGAGGGGAGGGACCAAGCTGGTGGTTCTAGAGGAAAGGTTTCTTTTACCTTCAAATTACAGGGATATTTTTAGCTCAGTGTATGTTAAAAAAAGAAAATCAGAAACAGCTCCCAAAAGACCTTTAGCAGTATATTTAACTGTGAGCTGGGGGTAAAGCAGGTACAATGTCACCTAAAGAAGTTTGGGTTTAGTTTTTGTTGGTTCTTTTCAGATTTTTTTGGCCCAAGTCACCACCACCATTGATCTGTTTGGACAGCAGCTGGATTTCAGCCACACACAGAGCAGCCATTGACATCTTTCCCTCTGACTTGCTTCAGAAATATTTACAGCTTTTCTAGAGCCTTGCAGTTCAGCCAAGTGGGGGGACTATTCCATGGGGATTATTCCAGGGGATTAGCAAGGAGGTGTCCAGAAGTGAGAAGATGCAACCAAACTGATTCCATCTGCTCCTCTCAGGATGGTTGTGCTCTCTGGGCTGCTGCTGGGATGGTTTGACAGAAAGGGGATGAAATGCTGTGGAAAAGCAAACATCAGTGCTGGGCTGGGCTGTAGCTGCCCTCCCCATGGGAGGGGTGGGAGGGGGACATGGAGCAGAATTTTAGAAAACAAAAATGCCCAGCAGTGATGCAGAATAAATCCTTCAGGATTCACCAAAAGCAGCTCTTGTGTGCAGGTAGGAATGTGCTTTGTTATGGGATTTCTGACTCCTGCCTTGGAGCTGAGTGTGAAGGCAGAGAGCTGTGGGCAGGACTGGAATTACAGCCCCACACCCTTCACCACTGCCTGCAGCTGGGACCTCTACACTGTGGCTTTTTAAAAAGCACCTACCTTTTTTTTCTTTTTCTTTTTTTTTTTTTTTTTTCAGGAGAGAGGAGAAAAATCTGTTTCCTCACTTCCAAGGAAACCATGACTCTTTCTAAAATCAGTATTGCAGTTGAAGGGGGAAATCTGAGCCCAGGAGGGGCAGGACACCCACTGGCTGCAGTGAGTTACTGGGAGCACAATGAATAAACCACACAGCACTAAGGAGTTTATGAAATGCTCTGCTAAAAACATATTTGGGACAGTGGGATAGGGACCTAGATCTACCTGAGGAGAAAACCAGGCAGTGCTCTGTTAAATATTGTCCTTCTAGAGCACTTCTGTCCTGCACAACCGGAGCCCTGAGCTGCTGAACCTCCAACAGGCAGAACAGGGAGGAGTGATAATTCACATGGAATTCCTCACTGGAATTTCATTTTGCCCCTGGTTTGAAGAGGAAGGAGACAGAGCCATACAAAAGGCTTATAACCACGTATGGACAATGCTACAGGCTTTAAAAAATGTTTCCAGCAGCTTAAAAGATTGTTTTGGCAATGCAGTACCTGGATCTGGCAGGTAAGCCCCACGTGTGTCTGCTGAAAGCAACCAGCCCAGCACAAAATAAACCTGGCTGGAAAAATCTGGCTCCTCAGGCACCTCCCTGGCCCTTGGCCAGCACGGGACAGGCTGGGGCTCTCTGGCAGTGTCTGTCCTGGGGCTGCTTTCCTTGTGCCCTCTCCTAAAAACAGCCCGGGTGGGAAGGGGGAGAGCAGCTTTCCCTCCTGCCTCTGGGCCTTCAGCTTTCCCAGGATCTGTCCTTGTGTCTTCTCAGCCTTCCTGAGCAGTGGGAGCACAAAAGGCACAATCTCTGTGGCAGGAGTCAGCTTTAAATGGTAACATAAAGAGTAACAACTGTCCCTTCCATGGGGAAAAGAAAGGGTCTTTAAGCCTCTAAAAAGCAACCGTGTATCTAAGCAAGACAGAAAATCAAACAAACACAAAGCAGCCCCACACAGGGCACCGCCTTCTTTCCCTGGGAAGGAAAAACTTCCAAAGGGAACTCCCAGCTAGGGGCAGAGCAGGAGAAAGGCTCCAGAATAAAATCTGGCTTCTCGAGAACTGTCTGGGAAAGGAGGGGAATCTCCAGCTCTCTTCTGCAAGAGTACCAATGTTACAGAAGGGATTTTTGGGGCTGTTTCAGGGGCTGTTTCAGGGGACAGGCAGAAGGAATGAGAACCAATCCCACTGCACACATAAATCCTGCTGCTACCTCCAAGCAGGGCAAGGAGCTTCCCACACAGGTGTATCCACCCATCCATCCATCCACCTTTATCCCTCACCCTCAAAGCTGTAACACAAATAAGAAATGCAGCCCTGTATAATTAATTAAGCTGTGAGGTCACTGTTCCTTAGTTATACAAAATTAAAAGCAAAAGTGAGACACTACAGTGGCTGAGAGTGGAAGAAAAAAAAAAAGAAAAAAAAAGTCCCTTTGGGCCAGAAAGCAGAAGTTCCTCTTTGGTGTGGAGGTGTTTTCCCACAGCTGTTCCCCACAACTCCACTGTGGCAGAACTGAAGCCCCAGGCTGGAAGCACTGAGGACCAGGTCATCCTTGGGGTCCCTTCCCCCCTGACATTTGTAAGATTAGGGCCAAACACTCCCAACCCAGCCATGGCCCTGCTCCTGCTCACACACCAGCAGGAGCTGCTCCCAGACACACCTCAGCACCCACCCTGAGGATGGAAGGACAATTGTTTGGAGCTCACACAGTTCTACAGAACTATAAATCATTGCAGTCAAGCTCATTACTTGATTTAGAATCTATCTCAAAAGAAATTTCTACATTTGTGTCTTCTAGAAGAGCAAACACTGCTTTGTGATCCCCAAGATCATGTTTTGGAAACTGATGTTGTAGAGAAAGAAACTGCAGGAGACAGGAAAAGTGTAAAATCCACCACCTCTCAGCTGCAAATTCACTTGGTAATGTGCAAAACTCAACCTCTGACCAGGCTTCACTGCTTGATTTCTCAAGCTTTAATCACATGAACACTTCTGAGTGTCACCTGAATACAGTGCAACCCAAGAGAGGGAAAGAAAGGAGATGACCAAACTCACTCTGAAGCACTGAGAGTCTGAGCCCACCTGTTTTCTTCAGGCTGTCACATCTGTCTTTGATATATTGCAAACACCTGGAGCCAGTGGAGGGAAACTCAGAGACAGACATGCTAGTAGGACACAGAAGCTTTCAGACAAAAAGTAAAAACAAAACAGGAAGGTTACATACATTATCAGGACCAAACAGATGTGTCTTGTGCTAAAAATGCAAAGGCTTCCTGTTCCTGTAAGTGCTTTCTTCCTTTCAAAGACCTCAACTCTGGAACGTATTTGAAAGCTGAATTTGTTCTGGTTTTAAACATCAGAACCAAAAATGTGTCTGAGAGAGTCAAAACTGAAAGTTCACTCCTGATTAACAATTACAGCCTACCTCAAATCTATTATTATGTGATGTTTTGGGTTTTGGTTTTTTTTTTGTAGACACATGCACATTTCCTCATTTGCAAACCAGGTGACTTCATTAAAACCCTTTCTGCAGGCAGTCCACCTGGGGAGCAAGGAATGGAAAGTTACCCAGGCTGCAGGGTGCCAGATCTGATACAGAGGGATGCAGATTTCCTGACTGTCATGGGAAACACACAGCGCTTCCAAGACCAGGGAGGTTTTTCCAAAGCAGCCCTTTTCCAGAGGGATAGATGCTAGGGAATGTGACCTTCTCCAGGAATTACAGCAAACCAGAGTAATTCACACTGCGTGGCTGTGACTGCCAACATGAGCACTGCACAAGGGGAGGGACAGGTGACAGTTTGCACAGTCCCCAGCTGCAGGGACAGGGAGGAAGCCCTAAGTGCACCCCTGAGCAGGGAGCTGTGCTGGGGTGCTTGTTTGGTCCCATCTGGCCTGGGGACACCCCACACTCAGAGCTGCCAATCCAATGTAATGATTATTTACTGCTAGGAAACATTTAATACTAGGGCATTCTAGCTAGTGGAAGTCAAGGTTATGGGCAAAGGGAGATGGTTTTGAACTTAAAGAAGGGAGATTTAGGATAAACATGAGGAAAAAATTCTTTAATTTGAGGGTGGTGAGACACTGGCCCAGGTTGCCCAAGGAAGCTGTGGCTGCCCCATCCCTGGCAGTGTCCAAGTCCAGGTTGGATGGGGCTTGGAGCAACCTGGGCTGGTGGGAGGTGTCCCTGCCCATGCAGGGGGTTGGGACTGGATGAGCTTTGAGGTCCCTTCCAACCCACACCATTCTGGGATTCAATATCTGAACTGACACGTAGGAAAATACCAAGGAAAAGGTTATAAAGACAGCACAGTTTTACAGGTGGAAATTCCAGGAGTAGAAACCCAGAGGTGACAAGCACAGGGAGCCAGGAAACCTTCCCAAACATGGTCTCAGTGGTATTGGTGACGTGCAGGGGAGGAAAGGGTAACAGATTGTTCATCATCATGACATAACTGCCCACTAAAATGACAAACTTGGTGTTTCTCCAGGCCAGACCTGGGGCTCTGCCAGCAAGCACAAGCTTCACACTGGCTTTAGCCATCAGGCTGGCTCCATGCTTGATCCTGCTCTGACCTTCCACACCAAGTCCTGTTAACTTCTCTGAGTATTCACTGTGTGAGGTGGCACAGCTGGGGAACCTCATCTCCTAAGGGTGACAGGGGAGGAGGGACTGCCAGAACACTGGGTGGTGCAGGTGCTGGCTTTTGAGCCACCAGTCAAAGGTGCCAAGGCAAAAATGCAAATACCTGGTCCCTGTGCAATCTTCACACAAGAATCTGGTTTGTTTACACTCTCCCAGTCCCTCCCCTCTCCTGTTATGCTATAATCTTATCTCCCTACATTATAATCACTAACCCAGCATGGAATAACAGGCTGGTTTACCAAAAACCAGGGCCTTACACTGCATGTAACCCAAAGACAGCCACAGCTTCAACGTATCCAACACCTCTGACAACCAGGTCCCTTCTGTGGAAACCTAAACATAACTATTACTGAGCCCCTTGGAAACTACTGGCACAGCAACAGCAGCTTCTTGTTTGCCAGACAGAACACACAAACAGCACCCTGGTTACCTCTGACAACAGCTGACATCCCTGCAAGGAACTTTTCACAAGGAATCAAGCCCAGCAAGGCTGGATCTGAGCACATCAGTGTGGGGACTTCTGCCCAAGCCAGCAACAAAGGACCAGAAACTCTGTGACAACTCTCCTTGTGTTTCATGTTGTGTTTGAAACAAACCTTTGTGGAGTTCACAGGCAGGAGGCTGGGATCATGTGTGTGATGGGATCACACATGGTGAGACAGACAAGGAGCACAAGTCAGCTCAAGCTGGGTAAGGCTCTGAGTGACCTGGTCCACCCTCTGCTGCAACACTTGAGCAGGAGGCTGCACTACAGACCCTGCAGTCCCTTCCACCATGGATTTCTGTCTGTTCCTATGAGAACCTGATGGAACAGGTCAGCACCTGGGTCTGCTCTCCCTGACATGAGCCTGTACCCTCTCCAGAAATAGTCATTTTTACAGTCAGTGGGGTTCTTCCTGAAGTCAGATCCTCATCTGGCTTCAGCTGCCCCAGCTGGAGCCCACCCTGCAAATGAGGCTGAGTTACACCAGGGAGGAAGTGGCTTGGAATGGGAAGAGGGGCAGAGTCTGGGTGCTGCTGTGACCCTGAGGTCCCAGGAGGTGGTTCCTGCAAGAACACATCATGTGGAGAGCAACCAGCATTTCACTGCTGCTTCCTGGGAGCTCAGCCCAAGAAAAGCAAGAGGTGTGTAAGAACAGCAGCAGAGCTGGTGCCTGTTAGGAATGGGTGTTAGTTATTAAATTATATATTAGTTTTATATCTTTATAAAGTGAATTTAAGGAAGGCAGTGTATGCAGGTGCTTGCAGAAGCAGCAGCAGGGATCTCACAGCACGTGCTGCACAGTGTGTCCCCTACCCCTGATGGCAGGCACGTCCCTTGGGTAAGAAGTCACCTCCTAGTCCAGAGGCTGACTTCCCAGCTCTCAGGCAGAAGGCAACTTCTGCACCAGTTCCAGCAGTTCACACCAAAACACACCAGGGAGAGGACAGACTGGGTCTTTACCAAGGTGAAGGAGAAGAGAGAGACTTTACCTGATTGGGCTGAATTTTCGGCACATGTGCTTTCCACATTTGAGCTTCCCTAGAGATTGCCATCTCCAGAAGGAGAGACAACCTCTGGCTCTCCAGGGGTCCTGAAAACTTCATGGTAACCCTTGGATCCACCTGCCACCCAGCTGGATACAGCTACCTGCAAAACCAAAGACAGCCTGGTCAACTCCAGAGCCACACCTGTCCAGGTAAGTGAGCAAAAGAAAGCAGAAAGGGGACTAAAGCTGCAAGAAATGGCACAGGCAGACTTGGCAAAGTTCCCCAAGGAAACCCAAAGCCCTCAGCTCAGATGCAGATGAAACTGGGGCAAAAGTGTCCACAGGTCTCCCACACCTGCATGGGGTTTTAGGCAAGCAGCACTGAAAAGCAGAGGTGATTTATGAAAAATACTTGAAGAGAGGGAGGAGCTCTATGGCAAATATGAAAGGGATTTCAGGCTGCTGGTTGCCCTGGCCTGAATCTTGTTGGAATTAAAACCCGAGGCTTCAAGGCAAGTTAAGACTGACACTCAAAAGGTTTTCACAAATCCCAGCCTTGAAGCCTGGGTGGTGCCAGCCTGACCCCAGCCCTCTCAGCAGCAAGAGGAAGTTCTGTGGAAAACTGAGGAAGGCTTGTTTGAGAATTTAAATTATTTACAAGCTGAAGCCTGACACAAAGATCAATGTTTTCCCTCTCAGCACAGCAGGGTTTGTGGCTTCTCACAGAAGCTGTGACCTGTTCCGTGGGCAATGCAAATGCACCAGGAAGTTCAGGAAGGTTCCTCTCAGGTCTGATGACTGAAAACATCCACAGAACCTGAGGGCACAGCTCAAACATTACACAGGAAAAGGTTTTTTTTAAGGAGGGGAGGAAGCAGCAAACAGAGTGACAGCCTTTGCAGACCATGGAATGACCACGAGCAGGGTTAAATGACACAGAACATTTCTGCAAGCCCTACAACATTCAGGGCCACCTGGTTCCACTGGCAGAAGTGATGATATAAAGCAAGTGGGAAGCAGAACACCTTGTTACACACCAAGCAGAAAGAGGGGGCTTGTCCTGGCCCCAGTACAGCCTCCACAGGAACAATGTGGTAAGGAACTTGTAAACTGGGCATGAAAACTGAAGCAGAGATAAGATTTATTTTTATTTGCTCTAAAGACAGCAAGTTTCCACCACCTGCTTCAAAGGAAGAAGATGGTTTGATTGCAAAGGTTATTCCCATTGTTGTGGTGCTGCTACCACTCCTCTGCCTGCAAGTTTCTGGCTGTGATTCTATCACTGATGCAAACCCATCCAGCCCAGCAGGGTAAATCCATAGGGAAGTTATTTAAACTTTCAATTCCTCCTGCCCAGCTCTTGTGAAATCCTCAACAGGTGGATACTGGCCAAACTTTAACCACATATTCTATAAAGAGCAGCTTGTTAATTCAACACTTTATGCTGTATTTAGAGGAAATAAGACAACATCTTGAGTCAAGAGAAAATAAACTAAATTCCCAGTGAAAACAATCAGTTTATTACAAATAATAACAACAGCAGCTCTGAACAAGGGAAGACTCAGAGTGCTTCCACAGAGTGAAGGGAAACTGTAAAACAAATATTTTATCACTTTGCAGGTTTTTAATGGGCAGGGTTCACCCAGAACCTGCAGGAGGCATAAACCCACACTTGTAGCCAAGCAGGTTTTAAGTGGCAAATAAATGCCAAGCTTCCCAGCCCTCACCAGAAACCCCTTTTATAATAGATTTTTATACAACAATGGCTTCTCCTTGAACAGAAGAGAGGCTGTGCTGGCCTGCCATACCCCTACACAAGTCTTCCAGCATGAGCCAAGGTGGTGTGGGCTGTACACAGTTTTTCCAGCTGGAGGGAACACCTTGGATCCAGGATTCCTGCCAGGGAAGTTGGAGAGGGAAGAGGGATGCACATTTCCAGCCTGCCCCCAGCTCATCCCCCCGGGGGGCTTCATTAACATCTCATTATCCTCCTACCAGACACCACAGGTTTCCACACTTTGGGATGGGCTGGGATTACCCCTCATCCCCAGAGCCATCAGCACTTCCAAAGGAGGAGTAAAGCCCTGGGAATGAGGATGGCAGTGATGGGTCTGCACTGATGGGAAAAAAAAAAAAAAAAGCAGTTCCAATTGCAGCTGCAGGTGAAATATTTGGTCCCCTCTGCCATGGAGAGCATCCACACAACCATGGACATGATGCTCATGTTCATGCATCCACACCAGGGAGCAAAGCCTTCCCACCCTGCCACTCAGGAGTCCCAGAAAAGGGGTTTCTCCAGGTCTCTGCTTAGCAAAAAATGAGTGGTTTTTAATTTATTTACTGTATTTATTTACTGAGCTTGCTGATTGTCAGTTGCTACACACGAGGTAAGGCTGACAAGGTAACATCCAACAGGGCACCAGCTACAGTCTCCCAGACCACACCTGGAGTAGATGGTGACTAAAGGTGTTGCACAAGGTGAAATCCAGGCGTGGAGCAAACCAGGGAGGACAGGACCAGACCCAAAGCTTGGCCAAGCCAGCAGCCACCAGGGCTGAGCACTGAGAGCCAGGAGCCAGTGAGCTGCATGGTGGTCAGGAAAAAAGCAGTAGCTATATTTAGCCCAACCACATCTCCTAATCTGAAATATTGATGATCCTTCCTGGGTTTTACAGGAAAGAGAAAGTAATTAGCCACCCCTCAAATCACCAGAGAAAACATGAAAAATTTCAGGCCCAAGTGAGTGTCCTCAAGTGTCTCTTTTTTTTTTTTTTTTTTCCTGTTGTGCCTGTCGAACATTCTCATGAACATTCCCACCTTATTTACAACACAAGTGGGTTTTAGAGGCTTCTGGGCACAGAAAAGATCTTCCAGTTACCCCCAACTGCTTTATAAGTTGTTCCTGTGGTGCCCTGGGCCAGCAGAGAGCTCAGGGGTGTCCCTGGAGCACCCCTGAATACCAAGAGCCCTGCAAGGGCTGTTTTTAGTCGAGCGGTGATGACAACTCCTGTCGAGCTGCCAAGGGGAGAAAAGAGGGGAAAAGAACCTTTCCTTTTGGAACCAGGGAGGCAGCTCAGTGAGGGCTGATGCACAATAACCTTTATAAGGAAAAAAAAATAAGAGGAATGACAGGCTTGAATGTTTCCCTTGGAGCAACAGTTGTGCGCAGACTTTTCCAGCAGTGAGAGCAGCCCAGGCACCTCGCCAGGCACCCCCAGGGCTGAAATGAGTTTGCATCTAAATTTGCATAGCTCTTAATCAGATAAAGAAAATATAAAATAAAATAAAAAAAACCAAACGTGCCTGCATGCTCTACATGTACGCAGGGCTTGACAAAACACTGCCTGGAGAGGATGAGAAAGGCACAGCCAGCACAGCTTCCCAAAACCCAGCATGTGAAGGTGAAGACCATGGAGGGGCCACATTCTTTTCCCTGGAAATGCTGAAGTCCAGGTTGGATGGGGCTTGGAGCAACCTGGGCTGGTGGGAGGTGTCCCTGCCCATGCAGGGGGTTGGGACTGGAAGAGCTTTAAGGTCCCTTCCAACCCAAAGAGTTCTGTGCTCTGATTCTCTCTGCTCAGACCCAGGAGGTAAAACCTGAGCAGGGAGAAGCAAGGTTGAGGCTCCCATCAGCAGCACAGATACTGCTCAGTGCTCACTTTGGGAGGTTTTTACACCACCGTTCAAACTTCCTTAATATCCACTGGAAGGTCAAGAGTGGAACTTCTTAGGGAACAGCTGGGAAGTCAGGAATGGAGCAGTGAGCTGAGCCAAGGCACTGGCTTTGTTCTGACATCTCCTGTGAGCAAGGTCACAAGCTGCAGGCTGGAGCCTGCCCTGCAACCAGAGACTCAAAACTTTTGCACTTGGGAGAGGCATTAAAAATCACCTGCTTACCCATGACAAATACCCCAGGCTGGTCCATATAGTGTAACCCACCTCATAAAGATCTCTCTTTTTGATTGGGTTTTACAGCTGACTTTACTAAGAGAGGTACTCCCAGTTTCCCTAGAGAAGTGTTTTAAAGTGCAAAGTGCTGCAGGCTACAGATTTCAAAATCAGTTTTGTGTCTGCAGGAACAGCTACCTAGTCAGGAACAATTTTAGTTGGAGGGTTTGTGCATTCATGTAGGGTGCAAAACACTTGATCATTCAGGGCAATAATAAAAATACAGTTTGGTTGAGGGTTGGGGTGTTTTTTTGGTTTTGTTCTTTTCTTTTTAAAATATGGATCATTTCATAAACAATTAACAATTGACTTCTAGGACTAGAGGCACTCTAAAAACCCTTTCTTTTGTACATAAATGCAAGTGGAAATAATTCTGGACAAAAGGGTAATTCCAATAGAGCTCAACCACCACACACATTTCTGCAGACCTTGTGAAGTGTTTTCCAAAACCAGCAGCTGAATCTGCTTCAGCTGAAGTGAATAATAATAATAATAATACTAATACAGACTCAGGGCATGAGAACAGACTTTTCTGGGCTGGGGAGGAAGGTGAAGCAGAAGGAAGAGAGGAAGGAGGCTGAACACCTCTCTGAGCTCCAGCCAGCCATCTGTGATTTCAGATGATAAAACAGGGTTTGCACTGCTAGAAGAGAAGCTCCTCACTGCAAGTTGTGATTGGAAATTTCAAAGCCGTGGGTGGGGGTGTGTGGGATGGATGTTAATTTTAGTATCTGGGGCTTTCTCCCAGCTTAACTCCTCCCTCACCCTGTGTCAGGACTGGAAAAAGAAGGCAGAGAGGTAAATGCCCACAGTGCTGCTTACATCTAAGCAAAAAGCAGCAGGTATAAATGACTTTTACAATTTTACACTGGATTTGTGCCACAGAAACAGTTCTAAGAGGACAATGTTTCTGTAGTGTAGAGTAAGGTTTCCCATGAATGCCTCACCACTGGAAATCAATGCCTCACTGTCTTTTCAACTTGCCAAAGTGCAACCCCATGGGATAGTGATAAGCAGAGGACCAGGATGGGTTAAAATAAACTGGATTTGAGTTGTAGCAAGTAAATCATGTGCAGCCTGGTTAGTGGAAATAGCTTGACAGAGCTGTGAGACAATAGACAATCATCTTTTTCGAGTTAAATGACTGGGAAAATGATGTTTGGGAGTTTCAAATTTCAACCTGTAAATGAGTGAGTGTATTTGAAGCAATGAACTGTCTGCTCTGGAATGAATACTGAATCAGAACAGGACTGTGCTCCCCCCTGAGAAAACATAAATATGCCACAGGTACAGGGATGCTACTGCACGTTGTCTGACTGGTGCATAAGGCAGGCAAGAGCCTAAATTGGGAAAGAGGTAATTTTATTCAGGCTGGGAAGTGAAGAGGGCCCTTGCCATTTGTCTGACTCACCCAGAGCTAACTCCCACAACCTGCTACAAAGGCAAGCCTGTCAGATATTTTGGCAGCATGGCTCAGGCAGGCTCATGTACATCACACGCTCGCCACTTCTTTTCCTCCAACCAGATTTCTTCCTGGGACTGCAAATAAAGTTGACCTCATTTTAGTGCTGGTTTTCCAAACCCAAGGATTATTTTTTTTTCCTAAACATTTCAAAGGAACCTGCCAGTGAAAAAAAACACGGGTGTGCAACTGCAAGTAGAGAAGGCAGAGGAATGTTTTGATGGGAGGGAAGGGAGGCGTTTGGAAGTCTGTTTTGAAACAGAAATCCCAGAAAAAAATCCCAGAAAAACCCAGCAGCTTAGGAGAGGGCTGCATCATGCCCAGCAGCACTGCAGGCTTCTCCCCACCATCCACTCTTCAGAAAGGAAAGCTCAGAGGGAATTTGTCACAGCACCACAAACACTTTTGGATTTGTAGAGCAATGCAGCAGAAAACATCTCCAGCTCTTCACGCTATTCCCTAAGGGCAGTAAAAAAAAAAAAATCGAGAAAACAGGGGGAATAATTCAGGGGGGAAAAAAAAAAAAAAAAAGCCTGGATGGTGATATTTCTGAGCAGGAGGGAGGGAGGCACTGAGCCACTGGGGATGGTGGTGGTGGGATAAAGCTAACAAAAGCCAGACTGGTTCCAAGAAACCTCTGCTGTCCTTCCTTCCCCAAGCCTCATGCCAGACCCCAGGGTTTTGCTATTGAAGGGACACTTAAATGGTTTTTTTTCCAGAATGAGGACTTTTAAAAAACAAGGTAGAAGATGAACTCCTGACTGAACTTTCAGACAATGCCACCATTCTTCCCCCCTGGTGAGCCAGGCAGGTTTCCAGCCCCAGCCCTGCCCTACCCCCTTTGCTGATGCCATGGGTTTGTGTTTCCTTTTTGTCTCAGCAACTGCCAAGATGAATCCATCTGCCCAGAACGGCCTTTTGGTCAGCAACAGCTGAAATGTTTTGTGCCACAGCCCGGGAGTGATGCAAACAAGATGTTTCCTTTCCCTTCTGAGGCAGTGTGTGTGTGTGTGGCAACATACCAAGGAAAGTGTGGATAAAAGGTAAATTTGGAATCCAGCCCTAGGAGAGCAGCTCCAGCTGCAAAACGTGTGCGTTTGATGCAGAAGAGGAGATGAAACTCAATCTACTTTAATGAGTTCTGCCTTGAGATTTTTGGTTTATTTGAACCTAAATATCAAAGGGAAAGCTATTAACTGATGGAGGCTGTTTGCTTGCACGGATTAGATTAAGCAAAAACAAACCCCTTGCAGACAAACCCCCCCATGCCATTTCATGAACACTTGCAAAAGAAAAGCTCACACTCCAGACCCTCTCAATGCTGTGGGCTCATCATCTGCTGCTGCTGTGATGCAAGATGCCTCCTGAAGATGTAACCTCCTCCCAAGGTTTATTAAAATCAGCCAAGGGACTCAGGCTATGATCTGAGGCAGGCTTGGGTAGGAAGGTTCCTTCTATTTATTGTTCACTACACAGATGTCAGTGCCAGGTCAGGACTGTGAGCATTTATTGGGCTGTCACACCAAGTAAAGATGTGAGGCACACCAGGCTCTGGGTCCTGCTTTGGGACCTTCTGGATCTTTTGGGGATGAGGTCCAGGACCACCAGGGAACACCTGGTGGAGTTTGAGGGTGCTGCTGATGCTAGGTAATTGGGGACCACAAGCCTGTGGGGCTGAGGGAGGTTCTAGCAGCTTCTAATGAGCATGATCAGCTGCCCCTAGTTAGGGAGGGTCAAGCACCCTCTGAGCCAGCACTTGGGTGAGGTCTATATAAGAGCACCCCAACAAATGCAGAAGCTTCTGGAAATGGCTGCTGTGAAGGAGGAATTGGCTCCATCTGTTCCAGCATGAAAATCTCAGGTGTGGTGGTGGTGGTGGCACACTGTGAGGCAGTTTCCCCAGCAGATGCTGGGGAAGAAGTTTGGATGTTGGTGGAGTTTTGGATGGTGGGTTTTGGATGGTGCATTCCCCATGCTGCAGGGAGTACCCTGGGCCTTTCTCTGAGTCTGGGAGAGATGGTCCTCTGTCCTGAAGGAGCTGCAGGAAGCTGTGCAGCACCAGAGAAGTTCCATGGGAAGGAGACAGGATCTTCTCTGGGGCTCAGGAGCTTAGAGAGCCTCAGCCCCCATCTGCAAGAGAGAAGCAGGCAGGCAGTGCCTCCCTTCCCCATCAAGCTAAGTGAAACCTCTGGAGAGGGAGAAAGGTGGAAAATGGTGGCTTCTGTGACACCAAGAGGTTCCTGCCCCACCTTAGGGCTCACAACTACAAAACATGTTTACCACCCCTGAAGTTAAGGAGGAGCCAGATGTCCCCATCTGTGGGTGACCTGACCCTAAATGGTACAAAACCTCCAGGAAGAAGGGGTGAGTGACTGTAATTGTGGGTTCCTTGGGTGACCTGGAAGGAATATGAGCAGCTAGGGATGAAGTGAGGAAAGCCAAAGCCCAGCTGTATCTGGCATGTGATGTCAAAGTCCAGAGGGGCTTCTGTGAGCATGGAGGTGACAAAAGGGACAATCTGAGCACAGCAGTGAACACCAGGGGTTGGAGGAGCGCTGGGGGGGACTGAAAATTGGCTGAGTGAGTGCATCTGGAGAGTGGTGATCAATGGTACAACACTGAGCTACCCTAGGTGGTAACTAGGGGCAGATCTGGGGGTCACCACTGGGTCTGGTCCTGTTTAATGTCTCCATGAATGATGTGGGAGAGCAGGCAGAGCATTCCCTCTGCAGGGCCCAGCAAATGGGGAGGAGTGGCTGGTATGGCAGGAGCTGTGCTGCCATCCTGAGGGACCTGAGAGGCTGGAGAAATGGGCTGAGAGAACCTCCTGAAGGGTAAGTGCAAAGTCCTGCACCTGGGGAGGAACAACCCCAGGCACCAGGACACCCTGAGGGGCTGGCTGGCTGGGAAGCAGCTGTGCAGAAAAGGACCCCCAGGGCATCCTGGTGGAGTCCCCAGCTGACCATGATCCAGAAGGGTGCCCTTGTAGTCCACACAGCTACTGGTACCCTGGGCTGCATCAGCAGGAGCACTGTCAAACTGAGGGAGGGGACCCTTCCCCTCTGGTGAGCCTATACCTCAGTGCTGTGTCCAGCTCAGGGCTCCCCAGGACAAGGGAGACATGGACATAGTGGAGTCCAGTAAAGAACCAGTAATATGGTGAAGGGACTGGAGCATCTCTCTCATGAGGAAAGGCTGAGAGAAGTGGGGTTTGTGTGTGGAGGAACTTGCTAATAATGTGCATAAACACCTGAGGGGAGGGTGCAAGGATAGAGCCAGGATCATGCCAGTGGCAGGACCAGAGGCAACAGGCACGAACTGAAACACAGCAGGTCCCCTCTCAACATCAGAACAGTTTTTTTATTGTTAGGGTGGCAGAGGTGGGCCAGAGAGGTTGTGGAGCCTCTGTTCTTGGAAATAGTGAGAAGACACCTGGACATGAGATGGGGCAACTGGTTTTAGGTGGTTCTGCTTGACTTGGGGAGGTCCTTTCCAGCCTCAACCATTGTGTGATCTGATGGGCTCTAGGCTGAAAAGAGCTCAGCTGCATGATCCCCAGAGCTGCCCATGGCTTCTTCAGGCAGCAAATACTGAAAGCAGAACAGGAAGGCTTTGAAAAAAAAGAGCAAAGCAAACCTGGCATTATGTAATGTCTCGCTGGTAGCCTCCTCAAAGCAACACATGCAGAGCATGATTCACTCCTCCCATCACCCATCTAACTTGTTATAAATCAACAGCAACCTGAAGGAAGTCACTCTGAGGAAAATCAAGCTCACAAAGTAGGAGAGTGAGCAGTAATTTTGTAAAATAGAGGCTTGCAAGCTCATAAAAGCCAACTCCACAGGCAAGGGCCAACAGGCATTCAGCATCTAAAGCATCATGCACCACTTTTTGAGTAATATAATCCCCTGAAACCAAATAAATACAATGCCTCTATGGGCAGAAACAGAGAAACAGGATTCAGCAGTAATTCTTTTTGTTCTTTTGGTAGTAGTCAGTCATTTATATTAATGAACAGCAACAAAACTGAACAAATTCATACTCAGTTCAACACCCACATGTAAAAAAAAAAGTAACTACAATGGCTTGATTCCTCTTGATGACAACAAAAGAGAATTTTCTCTGGAAGTATAAAAGTATTTTGCCAGTATTTTGCTTTGCAGATTCTGACTGGCTTCAGGGTAAATTATCAGTGATTGCAGCTAATATCAGGATACAGTGTGAGGCACTAAAAAGATAATTATGAGGAAACGAGGAATTATCTGCTGTTGAAACAATAGATCAATTATGAGGTACAGCACTGGAGCTGCAGAGCAGCATTCTTAGGCTCTGAGGGTACTGTCTCCTCTTTCTCATCAACCAGAGAGGAACCCATAGTTATAAAGCTTAATTATTCTCCAGGAGTTTGAGCTTGTTGACTAATTAGCCTCTTGTTGAGACAATACAGCAAAGGAATGAATTCCAATTGTCTGCAAACCCAGGATGGCACAGCCCTGGTTCTTCCCTGTGCACTTCTGCCTCCTGCCCAACCACTACCAATGCAACAGCCTTGATATTCCTAGGTTTAGGATGACTGAAACACAACAGTCCTAAGCCTGAAATAAAATAAACCTCAGGAAGGAGACCTTCTGGGGGAGGGGAGGTACTGATAAAGAGAATATAAGTGTGAGGCAGTATGTGACAGCAGCCTGAGTTCCCTTTCTGCTGCTTCCACAAAGTGTGGTGAGCAAAGCCTTCCTCTGGTCCCCTCAGTGCAAGTGCAGACACATTTGCAGTGCTCTCAGAAATGGAGATGAAGCTGCATTTGATGGCCATGTTCTTACAGCAGTTGCATCCTTAAAGCAGGCAGGCTCTCAGGAGCATTTAAATCCCAAGATTTCCAGCCAAAATGGTCAGGAAGGTAAAGCTGGAAGTTTATGGGAGGCAAATTCTTGTCTCAGACCACTATAGGTAAGAACTACCCAAGCCAAGAAACAGAATCTTGTTGGATGCAGCATAATAGCACCAAAAAGGCAGAAAAGCCTCTGGCAAATGGGTTCATACAGCACTTCCCATCATCCTGGTAAAGAAAAGGCTTGGGTGTCTGGGCTGGTGAGCAAAATGGAGTATCTGCAGGAACATGTTATGTGAGTGAGCTTTCAGGGGAGCTCACTGCATAGGAAGTGCAAATACTGGTTCCTAAAGTGGTGCTGATAAAACTTGCAGTAAGCAAGCACACAGGAAGCCAAAATTTTGCATGACATATGCTTAATACTGAGATGGGAGACCCCTAAGGTTTGTTTTCTACCTTAACCACTTCACCTTGCTTTTGTGGCATTTCAAAGCCATTGAACAGCTGGTAGTGTGCTGAATTCTCAAAATAACTGCTGTCTCTTCTTCACTGGAGCAGAATTCCTCTTGAAATCCACATCCTTGAGAACCTGCATTTCCTGACTGCTCATGGGAGTGTCCTGGTGCTGAGCACTTGGATTTGTACCTTCTCTATCCCCACTGAAAGCCATGGGAGTGAAGGAAAGCAGCCACAGTTTGTTCCTGAGCAGGTCAGCTCTAAACACCCATTTTACATCCTGAGGGAGGGCTTTCAGGTTTTGCTCAGTGTTGGAGATTTGCCTCTTCTCCCTTCTCCTTACCTTTTTTTTTTTTTTTTTGCCTTCTCCCCTACCTGTGTTTTGCTGCCTGCTTGGGCAAGAGTCCTAAGGGTTATTACTTGGCAATCAAAATGGAGTGACCAGTTTTCCTGAAGCTGCTTTTGAAACCTCCCTCTGGCAGACTAGAGAGCAGTGTGAAAGAAACTGCAGATTGTCTGTCCCTCCACTCTGTCACCCACTTTTTAGATGCTTAATTTACATCAGTGTGACAGCTGCACCAAATCTGATTTCCTAAAAGGTGCCACGTGAAAGCAGAAAGATTAAACCCATTATATAGGTGCTCCCAAAGAGCCAGTTCAGTGTGAGGTCAAGATTAATTACTGCCTTAGCCAGCACACTGCTGCGGGTGTGCAAGGAAAGCATCTTTCCCACAGGCCCTGGGGGAAGGCAAGCTCCACCACACCAGTGCTGCTCACCTCCTCAGTTCTGCTGCCTGCCTCAGGTACACCAAGGAGCAGGGGAGCACAGGAAAGTTGTAAGGGGAAAATGGAAGAGGCAGGGGAGATGCTCAAAACTGTAAGAAGCTGAACTACTTTCTACCTGCTGGCTCGAGAAGCTCATCCCTGGGCAATGACAGAAGCAAGGGTAGGGGCACTGAACAGCCTTATGTTTGGACATAAACATTTAATTAGTGAAGATCAGTACCAAATAATCTGAAAATAGGGAAATAACACTTTTTAGAAAGTAAATGCCAATTGTGCCAAAGTGTAATATAGGGTGGCAGCCAGGTAGCTCTGGATCCTGATGTCTGGAAAACATCAGCCCCAACACATGGCTTGTCTGCTCCCTCAGGTGAAGTCACCATGAGGCCTTGAGGGTGTAGGGATGTGGGATCATGGAACTACAGTCACTTCCCTCAGACTACACCTGAACCAAGACAAGCTCCTTTTACCAGCTGGCTGTGCAGAGGAGTGCAGGAGGGAAGGCTGCACAGCCAGCCTGAATGAGCCCCAGCTGGCCCCGGGCTCTGCTCCTCACCAGCCCCAGGAGGGGAGAGCTGGCAGGGGACAGGGTGTGTGGCATCCTGGTCCTGTGGCTGCTCAGGGTATCCCACACCTGGCAAACCTCTGGCTGTGCTGAGCCATGTCAGTGTCCCAACCTGCATCCAGGAAAGGTTCCTGTTAGTGAGACTGGAGCAGAAACAACCCATGGATGTGCTGTTTTTTTCACCGTGGTCTCTCATCAACACCCACTGCAGCCCTGTGACACCCCAAAAGTGAAAGCCTGGCCCAAGCAGGCATCCACCCAGCAGGACCTTTTGTGGAGAGGGTCCTGATGAGGGAAAGCTTTCCCATGCCATGACAGAAGCCATCTCAGTGTTTTCAATTGAGGACCCAGAGCAAACAAAGCACAGGACCCCAAGAATACAGAAAGGACACAGTAAAAGAGTCAAAGATCAGTTATGCCCTCTCAAACTATGCACAAGCTCCACACAGGGCTTGGAGGATAATGAGAAATATGTATACCATGTGAAAGTTGAGTTCCTGCTGGGGAGAAGCCAAGAGATCAGCTTCCCACATCCCATGCCAAGGCTTGTGCAGGCACAGATGTGAGTGAGCTGTCCCCCAGCTTTACGAGCCAGCCAAACGACTTTAAAAACCAACACTGAGATCATTTGCAGGGCTCCAAAATCAAACCCTGGAGACAAGGAAAAGATGCTGTGATTTGCCTTTCAAGAGAGGAACTCCTACTCAGCCTCACCTTGCAAGACCTGGGCTCTACACACATATCCCCCAGCTTGATCTTGGGGCTGAGGCAGCTGGCAGCCCCAGGGAAAGGGGGCACAACCTCATCTGCCACCCCTGCAGGGAAAAGGTGAGAGATGCCCCCCAGAAAGGGGAGCTTAAACACATTCATTTTCCTCAATTTCAATGGTTAATTGATAGAAAAAACAATCTCACCCTCCTGGCTTTTCAAGGGGCTGCACCACGTACAGGCTGTCACAGCACCCTGTGGAAAAGACATTTTGGGAGCACACAAAGGCTGATGCTGAAAAGAGTTTTTTTGAAAATTCAGCTTTGCTGTCTTTTAACAGCCTGACTTTTAAGAGCAGGGGAGTATGAGAGATTGTGCCTTTTTTTTTCCCCTTCCCTTACAGGGTCAAAAGGGGAGGACAAGGGAACAGGTTTTTCCGTGTTTTGAAGCAAGTCTGCATGAAAGAACCGTCGGTAACCTCCCTCCTTGGGTTCACCCCAGTGGAGTCAAGATTTACAGAACACAACCTCACTCTTCTTGCAAGGAAACTTCTCCCACAGCAGCCGAGAGAGAGCAAAGAAAGAAAGAAAGGAGGGAGGGAGGCAGGAGGAGAGCGCAGCCCATCTCTGCAAACAAAGTGCTGGCGGAGACAAGGGAACAAAACCCAATTCCCTGCGTGGCTGTGACACGGAACCGCACCTGTGGCGGGGATGCTGCTCGGCAGGGGACACCGGGGGGTGCGGGAGGACACGGGGGGGCAGCGGGCACACCCGCTTGCACACACACAGACACCGCACCGCGGGCAGGCTTTGCACACCCTCCCGCAACGCACACGCACCTTGATCGTGCAACGATGGGATGCACAGCGCGATCCCCCCACACACACCCCCCTCCGCCATCCCCTCCCTGTGTGCCCACCCCGCACCCCCCTTCCCGCCTCACCTCCCCTGCGCGGCGGCGGGGTGCCCGGCGGGGCCCGGCCATCAGCACCCCATAGCGGGGCGGCGGCGGGGCTCCTCCGCGGCGCTTCAGCACCCTGCGGGCCCCATCTCCGGGGCGGTGGCGGCGGGGGCCGGCGGGCTCATGTCGCCATGGCGGGGGCCGCGGCAACGGGGGTGAGGGGGGGGAAAGATCGGTGAGGGGGATGGGGGGGAAAGGGAGGCGGGCCGCCACCGCCGCCGTGCGGGGAGGGGAGGAAGGGAAAGGGGGAGGGGGGGAAGGATTTAAAATAAAATAAAATAAAAATTAAAAGGGAAAGGGGGAGGGGGGGAGCGAGAGGCAGCCCGCAGCCAGCCGCTCTGCGGGGGGAGCGGGGCAGGGAAAGAAGGGCCGGCGGGGCCGCCTCCCCTCACGCCCTTCCCGCCTCCCGCGCGGGCGGGGCGCCGAGCTGCGTTCAGCATCACAGCGGGAAGGAGGAGGGGGACGACGCCAACACCCCCTCCCCAGCCGCACCCAAACACACACCCTATGCCCTCCGCCATCTCCCCCGGGCACACGCTGCGGGTCTCGCCGCCCACCCGCGGAGGGGGAGAGCGTCCCGCTGTGGGAAGAGGGTGTGAGGGGAGGGACTCTCTTTTTTCGGACCGTCCGGCGGAAGGATCGCGGCAGATTTGAGATCCCTCCGCGGCGCCTGCGCGGCTGTGGGGCGGGCGGGATGGCTGAGGGGGCTCCGGGGGATGTTTCCCCGCTGCGGGTCCCGGGGCTCTGGGTCCCTGCCCCGGAGGAGGCTGCGGGAGGTGGGTCGGAAGCGGACAGGACCGCCCGCCCACTCCTTCCCCCCCTCACTCCTTCCCCTGCAGCCGCCACCATCGGGGGAGGTTAAAGTTCGCGCCTTTCAGCGACGCTTGGGCAGCGGGCGGGTTAAAGCTTTAGAGTTTCATTTAAAACACGGGCGAAATGATAGGCGAAGCCGTTTATTTACAAACACCTGGGTGCGTTCAGTAAAAAGCTTCGAGTTGGCGGTGCCCGTGCCCCGGCTCTCGGCCTGTGTGAGGGGACAGAGCTCCCGGTCAGGGCTGGAGCTGCCTTCTCGCTCGGAAGGGGAATATTCCCCTTTCCTTGCTTTATTTACTCATTTAGGCCCCACTTGCCCAGCCCAGAGGAGGAGGATTCACGGTGCTTTTCCTTCTGGTTAGCAGATGGGTCTGGCAATCCCCCTGACCGAGCAGAAGACGGGCTGGGAGTGCCAGGGAAGCTGAGGTGTTTCCTCACGGTTCCCGTTTTATCCCTTTTGTCCCCTCAGCTTAAGAACTGGACGGCTAAACTTGTGAGTGTTCAAATGCTTTGTAACATAAGCGTTTTATCAGAGAGGGCTGGGGGTGTGTGTGTGTTAAGACTGTAAAGACAGGGAACAGAAAAAATACTTTGCATTAAAATCTTGGCCCGGTGAAGATGAGTGGCAAAACCTTGCTGTACCACTAGAGGATGAAATTAACAGATAAAAGCAAGAAGCTCAGAGCAAAAGCAACACATTTTCTTTAAACTCCTTCCAGTATCTCCAGTCATTAGCTTCAGACAGCACACAAAGGAGGATCTCCATTTGAGAGTGATGTATATCAAGTGTAGAAATAGCATAGTATTTGTTTTCTGTTTATTCCGTGACAAATTAACTCTGAATCAGTCATAAGCTTTTTTAACCTTTTCTTTAAATAACTCTGGGGCCACAAGAGTGAAATGAAAGGCTGCTTTTCCTGCAGCAACTCTCATGTGTAGAGTGAACTGCTTTTTGAATCCAAGCTTGCTGGGTGCTGCTCCCTTCCATTTTTCTTACTTTCTATCTTGAAATAGGGTATGTCTTTTAGAGCTGAGTCCCACTGGAATTTTATCTAGCTTCCCCAATTTTCATTCTGATTCTCCTGGCTCTTGTTCAAGGATCAGTGTTTGGGGAGTCTGTAAAGCTGTTACAGTTTGCAAAAATCTGTTTGTGGCAGTGAGCAAGGGAAGATAGCAGAGCTGATGCTCCCAGCTGGGAAATTCTTGCTGGAGGTCTGGTTGGTGCTGTCCCAGGATTGTTCCACTCCAGTTACAGCATTTCTTGCATTTTCTGACTGTTTGTTCACTGGATTTCCATCAGGGCCCTTCCCAGAACGTTTCACATGCCAGTGCTGGGAGCCTGAGGCAGTGCAGCACATCCTCAGAGCAGCAGAGTGTGGAACTGATGGTTTGGCAGGAACCTCCAGCACCAACATACCACAACAGAGTTCCTTTTATTCATCTTGTGCTGAATATGCCCTCAGCTGGGTATGGATGATTAGAGTCCTTTGTCCTCTGTTACAGCAGGAAGGGACAGTTGAGGCAGCACCCCACTGGGTTAAAAGTGCCATCAACTGGTCAGCTACTGGATCAGTACTCCTGACAGAAACCCCAGAGCTGAGGCAGCTGGTGCAGGAGACACCTCAGAGAGCCTCACGGGGTGGTCAGTGAGGATGAGGTCTCCCAGAACCCTTTCCTAGGTCTGAGCACAACCACCCGGGGGTCACAGTGGCAGGATGGTTGTACACATGCCAGGAGGAAAGACACTGTGTGTGCCAGAGCAGCTGAGGGTCGTGGTGTGAGTTAAGTGGTGGCTAAAGGATTTAGAGAGACTGCTGAGAAAGAGATGGAGGCATCCAGCAAGAACTCTTTGTGCTGGGGCCTGTGGCCCTGGGGAGAAAGCAGAAGAGGTGGTATTAAAGCTGGGAATAAAATGTACCCAGTGAGTGTAATGAAGAGCAGCTGGAAGAAGGTCACTGCTCCACCCCCCACAGGTGTTCTGCATGCAGGGACTTGGCACACTCAACAAAAACCTGACAGCTTGGAACAGGAGAAAGCCCCCAACCCCTGGGGGGGAATGAAGTGCATCTGTTTTAAAGAGACTGGAGAGTACAAGTGCACAGGCAGCAGGCCCAGTGGACTTGCTGTCTGGGGGTGCAGAGGGCTCACCTGCCTTCCAGCTTAGCCACTGCCTGATTTTTCTACCTCTGAGACTCTACACTGCCAAATCCCAAGATGTTGAAAAGGGAAGGACACGTATCTTGGCACCTGACATTTCTATCTGAGCTGTTTAAACACCCTTCAGAGGGAAAAACAGATGGTGTAGTGGTTTGGCTGTGTGTTCTGCTTTGGAGACCCAAGTGTTGATCACTGCATGACTTTTGACCAGTCAGTGAAGCCCACAGAAGCAAAGGTTAATACTCATTTTCATATCCAGCCAACTTCCCTGCACACAAAGTCCACCACGAGCAAGCAAGCTTGATGAGTCCAAATATGTAGGCAGCCAGCAGCTTGAGAACAGAGATAAATTTACCCTCATGTCAGGTTGGTTGTGAGGCTAAATTAAAATATTTTGTAAAGCATTTGAGTGTGTCCCAAGGGGCTGGAGACATGCAAACATTTAATAATAATTTGTGTTTGTATTTAGCTGGTTGAGTTCAGTGTGGCCAAATAAGTGTAGTTATTCCTGTGTTTGTGCTTTGACTCCAACTTATCTATTTTTTTTTTTTTTTTTTGCTAACTTGAGGTGTTTAAAATAGCAAGCAAATTTTGATCAGCCCAGAGGGGGCAATATTGATGCTGGTTTAAACAACAAAGCACATGAAACCAAGGAAAAAAAAAAAAGTTATAATCTTTTTCAAACCAATCTAAACCATAAAGTTTGGTGAGCAGCAGCACTCCCTTTGAAAGTCACATTCCTTAGGAAAGTGGAAGGGCCTGGAGGATCTCTGCTGTCTGTAAGAAGGCTGAGGAAATCCTCACAGAGGCATCTGAGTGCTGATCCAAGCAATCAGGAGAGATATGGATGCTGATAGCCCTGAAGAAACATCATCCTGAGGCTTCCTCAGGGCTTGGGAAGTTTTCTCTGCTTGGAGGGAACCCCTTTTTTCAAAAACTGGAATGAAACAGGTCATGATTTTTCAAAGGCTGCAAAGAAAGTTCCACTCTGTGTTCTTTGTCTAGAGGCAGAGTTTGCAAAACAAGATTGTGGAACACTGGGGAAAGCAAGAGAAGGAAAGAGGAGAGGCATAAAAAAATAGTTTTTAGGGAGATTACCTGACAAGATTTTGCTCAGCTTCCTAGGAGTCAGTGTTCATCAGATAAAAACCAGCAGCAGGCAGGAGCTCTCAAAGAGGATTGAAATAGGTTTGAGCACTGAACTGTCCTTGACCTCTGTGAAAACTGAACTCTGCAAAATCACTGGTTATTTTTGCAAATCTTATTCTTTCTGTGCAATGAATCAATCCAGGGAGTGCTGATTTTCCAAGCAAGTAGTGTGGAAGTCAGGAGATACAAATTATAACACTGTTGTACCCTGAGAGTACTTTAGTGCGTTGGTGATGCTTGTTCTTACAGGCAAATATTTAATTGCCCTTTGAAAAGAAAATAATCTGGGATTCCTGAAGTATGTGGCAAAGGAACAAAAGAAACTAGATGCAGGCTTCTTCATTTCTTTCAGCTTAAAATGTAGTTTTCCATTGCAGCTGGACACACAAACCCTGGCTTCAGTTTCACAAGCAGAATTCAGCTGCTCCACTCATGAAATTGAAGCTAAATTGTTGTGCTGGCATGGAACAGGAAGCAGCATTTGGCCAGCAGGGAAGACCCAGCAGAAAGCAAACCCCCTTTTTGAAGTACCCTATGTTGGTTTACTTTGTCCAAAACAGACAAGAAAAAAAAAAAAAAGCAGCATAAATTCTCTGTCAAAATACTTGCCAGCTTTAGGGAAAAAGAAAACCCAAACCAACACAACTTTAACAAAATCAAATAGCTTGCACACTGTCTCAGATATCTGAATCCATTTTTTAATAAGGATAACAAAAAAAGCAGCCACTGTGTAGCATGCACAGTCAACAAATGGTGCAGTCTGTTCCATCTCTTTTAAATCAGTTTTAGTGCTCAGGTATCATGCACAGAGAGGCAGCCACTTGGATTGGATTGTAAGCCTGAGAAAAGCATGGTAAAAGCAGCCTGTTGGCATTAGAAATCATCAGAAGCTGAATCACAGGAGTGCCACATCCAGGGTAACAGGGTCTCTTAGGACTTGTTCCACTCTGCTTTCCTACAGTCTCTTGCAACTTCTTCCTAACAGCAGGAGCATAAATTATTTACTAGGAAAACAAACCCTGCTATTTGAGCTGCAGAGGATTCCCTTACTATCTGTTCCCACCACAGAGTTGCTTGAAACACTGAGACACACTTCTGCTTTCATCCAGAACAGTGAAACACATGCTTCAATTTAGCAAATGAAGAACCTCTTTCACATCCAGTGATTTAATTCAGAGAGGAGAACTGCAGGCACTAAATTACCCTTTTTACCTGATTTATTTTTACTAGATAAACAGCCCCACAATGTCATCAACCAGCACATCTATTTTCTGTGGCTTGCTTTCCTATTTGGAAAATGTTTTAATCTATTCCCTTTAACTTGGTGCTAGTAAAAACTTCAAGCTGTGTCCCTCAGCCTAGGGACTGCACCTGTAAATCATTGGTTTGTCCTAAAAATGAGATGACCAGGCAAAAACCACACATTGCAACAGGCAAGAACATGGACAGCAGACAGGAATCTATCTCCTCCTCTACAGCAGTTCCAGTTTTACCCTTTTAGTATTGGCAGTGTGAATGACACCATGGAACTGCTAGCTGCTAAGTAGTAGTTCAGGCACATTCCTCCTTAATTTCATATATATGATCTATAGGAATTCATGCCTGAATTCCAATTACTGGAGGGAAAATGGAAATCCTTCACAGTTCAACTGTGTGTATCCAAATCTTTTTGACCTGCCCTTCTACAGGATAAAATGGTGCCCAGTTTTCAAATTGCCACCTGCCTTTTAAGCCGTGTATAATTTCATTTGAAAAGATGTGTTTTCTTGAGTCTCTTTCTAAACTAAAATATAATTTCTTAATGGCCTTCTGCAGAAGCAGAAAATTAGACTTTTGCAATTTAAGTTCAATAAGTAAATGGGCATTACAGAGGTGTTAACTGCAATAAATAGTCATAAAATCAAAGAGTAACAGGTTGGAAGGGACCTCTGGAGGTTTTCTGGGCTAAACTCCTGCTCAGGGCAGGGCTGATTTCAAAGTTAAATGAGGTGGAATAGTTTTCCACGTTGCAAGTATGAAAGGCAATGGATAAGTGCACAGGAATGGGCAACAGGGTAATGACAGCCCTGTGCTCTTGAGCACAGCTACCCCAAAAAGCCTTCAGCTCAGGCAACTTTCCTGGCCTTCAAGAAGGGAGAAAATGTGAGTAAAAACACTTTAAGAATTCATTCTCTCCTGCTTATTTAACATAGGCTTTCCTCCATTCTTCCCCTTCCAGATCATAAAAATTCCTTTCTTTACATGACTACTTAAAGGCAATTCATGTTAATTACCTGACTGTGATTATGTCTCAGTGTAGACATCATCTTCTGTAATTGGATAGTTTATGTTCTGGAGAGTTTATGTTGATACCAGCATTGTAGTCGATTACCTTGCAGAACACCCTGTGTTTCTGTGACACTTGGACCCGGGCCTTTTTAAATAGATAATTAGCTGCCCAGTGACTTCCACTTTGCTGTGTGGGTGAAGATCATGTTTGCAGAAGCTCTTTTGGAGAGAAGAAAGGCTGCAGATTTTACACTCCTGTTTGCTAAAAATCACCTGGATGCAGAAGTTTTCCTTTCCTGCCCTCCCTCTGGAATCCTTGCTGGTAGGGTCTGGCTTTTCTTCTGCTGAAGGAGATGGGAGCTTTGCTGTGCAGTGACAGCAGGAGAGCAGACACAGCAGGCAAGGTGTCAGGGGGGATTTTCTGCATGCTCTACAAGTATTTAGAGAACTGTGTGATACCTGATCCTCAACACAAGGTTAGCTCTTGAGTTAGACCCAGATATTTCCAGACAGGCAGAGAGCTACCTTCTGCCTGTACATCTGAGAAAGCAGGGAGGAATTATTTCTTCTGGCAAGTATCAAGGGTATGTTAGTGAAGTGTGCTGGGATATTGTAGCTTAAGATAGAACTATGCTGGAAATGTAACTGCAGCTGTTACTTGGAAAACATCTGTGGTACTGCACAGGGAAATTTGTACATCTCTGTTCACACTAGCACAGAGCAACTAATCTCATGAAACAAAGTATAAATTATTACTGGGAGATATGAGAAGGATGTTACGTACCAATGGACGGGAAATGACTCAAGGTAGTTGTCCTTTGGAAAAAGAAAAGGGAAAAATAAAAGGAATATTCCTTTTCTGGCATATGAAATAGAATCAGATGGGCAAATTGTGAGACTTCCAGAACTCCAGCTGCTACTTATTTGAGTGAGAACAACCAAACCATTGGACTTGAGAGGGGAAGTTTTTTTACACTTAACAGTTGGGAAAGAACCTTCTGTCTGTGATAATTTGTGACACTCTGTGTTTGTGTAGTCAGACAAAGAGAAGAATATGCCCACTGACATCATTTCTTATGTACAGCTCCTGCTTATCTTTATGCAGTGTGTAAAAGACATTGCCCTGAAGAACTCAATTTAGCAGAAGACATCCAGGAAGGTCAACTTAAATTTTGGTCACAGCACGTTAGATAATTAAGGGATTTTCCATCTCTTGAGGCTCTCAAATTAAGCCTGGGTCATCAGGAGGTGTGCTTACTGGGATGTGACAGTCTGTTGTGTTCAAGAACTCAGACAGGATAATCTGAAAGGAGACTGTGTGAGGAACTGAGGGTGTCTCTGATGAGACAGCAGAGAGCAGCACAGCTGAGTGGGGGCCAGCAATTTGTCACTGCCTGCTGCTGAGGCCTGGGCTGCAGTGAGTGCCCTGTCATGGCACCTCCCAAACAGCCACGGGTGTGCAGCAGAACACCTCTGCTTGGCTGCTGATTCTCTCTTTGCTCTCAGGAAGCTTGCTCTGTGTGATTAGAAAAGCAGAAGTCAAGATGGAAGCATCTTCCTATTGTTTGGTGGGTGCTTTGTGCAAAGGGCCTCTCAGCCTCTTAACTGTTTTGTCCAAATTTTATACAATGGATTTGCACCATATTAAAGCTGAGAATAGATTTAAAATACCCATTCCCAGTCCTTGTAGCTGAGTCCCTCCTAGCAGATCATTTAACTCACCAGCTGCCTGGTTCTACAGTCAGCAAGGTGACTGCTTTGCTTTTCTTGGTTTCACTTTTATTAACTCATTTAAATTCCATTTATGCGGAATCCCTGTGATTTTCAAAATGCCTTCTGAAATTAGGCACAGCTACCTTCCTGAAAAAAACTCTTTAGAAAGCCTTTAGAACAACCTTGCCTAGAATTATCTTGTCAATTAAATAAAAGAACCCACTTGAAGTAAGGGACAAAAAATATACAGTGACTAAAACACACCTTCCAGTAACAAATTGTTATTAAAAGAGACCTTTAAGCAAACTGCTGGTTATGTGGTCATGCTTAGACAAGCACAAGGTTATTGAAATGTACAGCTTGCTTTCAGCCAATTTAACTTGCACTGAAGGCAAATGATTGCCCTAAAAGCACTGAAGTACTTTGCTCAGGTGTTTGCTCTCATTCTGCTGCCTTCTCTGAGATTACCTCCCCTGCCCAACAGTGGCACTGGGCTCAGAGTTGGGTCTGCAGCTTCAGCTGCCATGACCAATACTGCCTGCAAAGTCTCCCTGCAGAAAATGGATATGTGCATCTGATATGATTGTCTGAAGAGGAGAGGAAGTGTTATTTTAATAGACATGAAGATGGAATATAGATTTCTAACAATAGATGTAGTGGAAGTAAGTGAGACTGATTCTCAGCTCACAAAGAAACCCCCCCAGCACACAAATCATGAATAATAATTGCATTCACTGGCTAAGTCATGAAATGTGTCACAGATCTGGAGCCTCCCTGCTTCTTTCCTTTTCCTCTGTGCACAGGGAGTGGAATTTGAACAAGGTGGGGCCACAGCAACCTGTGAGCAACAGAGCTGCAAGATACTTGACGTGGCAGTGGTGAAGTAACCCATGAGCACCTTTCCCCTTCTCACCCTCTGTATGGGAAGGCTTGCAGGGATGTGGGGTGTAGTTCCCCCTTCCTCCTCTCGTGCTGGAGCCATTTTCAAGGCCTCCCAAATGAGATTTGATGGTGTTACAGGAATAAGCTGCACTGGGTGTTGTGTTTGCAAGCTGGGAGTTAGCTCCTTACCACCACTCTGGGTCTTCTCAGCTCTGTGTAGAGGTCTGTATGAAAACACCAGCAGCACCAGGCTCACCAGGGGCTCTGTTCACTCTCCAGACACTTCCTTAGGCTCTGCCAGTAGCAGGGCTCATGGATTTTTGTGGCTACCAGCTTTCTGTACATGGGCTTGCCCAGAGCCATGGAATAATAAGGCAGGGGCTTATCCATGGTGTTATTCCTTGTACAAACTCCTTTTATATCAGGGAAAACTCTGTGAAGACTTGGAATTTCCTCCATGAGCCCAGGTTTTAGCACTAGAAGCAAGTGAATTTAGCTTGGTTTACAAGTTTTATGCCAACTACTATGAAGGGAATCAGAATATTTTCTAGGAAAGATGTGTTTTCCATTAGACTTTTTGATCTCTCTTTGAGTAGCTCCATCCTGGGACTCAGAAATTTCTGTGGTGTCAGAGGGAATTCAGAAATGCTTCCTGTGACAGTTTAATGTCACCGAGTACATCTGATGAAACCAGATAGATGAGTGGGGAGGAGAGGAGATGAGTGCATTTAAACCACCATAAACTGGATGAAAACAAAGCTGAGGTGAATTGAGGCAGATCTGAAGTATTCCCCTTCAGTGCTTCACATCAACATTTCATCTCCTCTGGAAGTCTGGTCAGAGAGTCACAGAGTGGAAGGGGCCTCAAGGATTCCCTGCTCCAACCCTTCTGATATTATTGTTTCTCTGAGATCTCTCAGCACCCCAGAGAGCTGAGACTTCAAACTTTCCAAAGTGAGGGAATCCCCCCCTTCTCCTGGGAGACCATTCCAAGGTCTGACTGTCCTCATGGGGAAAAATTTCCCTCTTGTGTCCCATGGGAATCTCCCCAGGAGCACCTTGTGCCCATTGCCCCTTGTCCTGTCCAGGTGACTCCTTGTGACCAGGGAGTCTCCAGCTGATTTGTGGCCCCCTTTAAGTTCTGGAACATCACAATAAGGTCTCCCCTGAGCCTTCTCTTCTCAAGGCTGAACAGACCCAGTTTCTCAGCTTCTCCTCCAATACCAGGTGCTTCAGTCCTCTGTTCATCCTCCTGGCTCTTTGGGCCTTCTCCAGCCTGTCTGCATCCTTTTATAGCAGGGACCAAAACTGAACACAGTGCTCCAGGTGATGCTGCTCCTTCAGTGCTTAACTGGATTTTTGCCTTCTTTATACTTGGAAGTTTTGTTATTTAAGTTACACAGAGACACTTTTTGTCACAGGGCTTGGGTAAGTGCAGCTGTGCTGCTACAGAACTTACACCTCCAGAATGTTGTAAATACAGCAGGGTTGGGTTTTTTTTTTTTAAATATGTGGTATCAGTACACAGCAGCTTTATACCAGCTTAAAAGCATAGATAGTTTTATGTGTGTGTTGGTATCTAGAATATGTCCAAGGATGATTGATGCTTCCTCTAAATGTGCACTGGAATTCTAGGGTATATATATATATATATATGTGTGTGTGTGTGTATATATGTATGTCTATATATATTAGCACTATATACAACAAGGGTTCTTTGCACCTGGCCTGCCCCAAAAATGTGAGGTGCTTGGCTACAAGTACCCTGCAGTCAGTCAGCAGCAAGTGGCAGCTTAACAAAATCTTTAGTGAACAAATGGAGCTTCCAGACTCACTCTCTGGATGCATCTGCAAAGCCTCTCTGGGTGCCCATCAAAGAAAAAAAAAAACCTACATAAATTTTAGCTTTGCAAAACAAAGCAATACACCTCAACCCCACAGCTGGGCTGCTCTGAATGTTCCTGTGTAGGCTCCCTTGGATTTCCCTTTGTGCTGGAAATGGCAATTCCTCTCCCCTCACCACTGGTGCTGCCAGATGCTATTTCTGACCTCTTGGCCATGTGTTGCAGCAGGAAGACAAAAATCACCATCTCAACGAGTTCACAGGCTGTCTTAAACCTATTCAGTTTCCATTGATTTGTGTTTGGGTCTTGCCAGCTAAAAATATTTTCTGCTAAGTATAGCTCCCTGCTCTGGAGCAAACAAGTTGGGTGTCTTTTTTCTGCACCCTCCCTTCCTAATTTCAACAGCTATTTTGAACCCGGGGTGTGGTCACAGCCAGACACAGACACACTGGTCCCCAGATTTTTGTTCCTCTTGCCTGTGAACCTTTTCCTTGGATTGGCACCAAGCCTTGTTCAGCAAGCCTTGCTCTCCTTCCAGCTTTTAGGAAGCACATGATAAATGTGAATAAATTCATTTATTTATGAATTCTGAACCTGACCCACTTCCAGGAGCACGAGGTGAAAAGTGTGAAATTACACTCCTCTGGACTGAAGGCAGGAGCTGCAGCAGCAGGGATCAAGTGCCACTCTCCTTTCTGGGCTCCTGTCAGTAGGAAATTCTGGCAGATTTTAAGCATCATTTAATCTCCTTGACCTGTTCCCTCAGAAAGGGCCTGGTGGGGGAAAACCTGTACAAAGCTTTGAGTTCTGAAAGCTTTTAGCAGTGTGCTGTCCCACTGCTTCTAAAAGCAACAGAATCTGCAGAATATTTCTCAGAGACACACTTGTGTGTGTCTGCATATGCATGTAGCCTTTATATGTGTTTTAGGATAGGTACATATCTATAAAAATTAAATGTACACACTGAGGTTCTTTTATTTGCATGAAGAACCTACTTTTATGCCCTCAGTTAAAGAGAAAACACCCAACTGTCAAATCAACCCATTTAATTAAAACAGAAGTTATTCTTTTATATCTATATGATGCTCCTTAAGGAGTTAGGAAGGAATAAGCAGGTCTCAAGGGCTGCTTAAGGGATTCTGGGGCTAATCTGGTTTGCTGCAGGCTCCCTGGATGTTTGACACTTTACCTGTACAGAACACCAGCTTGAATTACATTTGAAGAAAATGGTAATTCATGCACGAGCTGTTGTCAGCACTGCAGCAAACGAGGATGTTGGCCAAACTAGATTTTTTTTTTTTTTTTTTTTTTTAATTCATTTTTTTCCCCCCGAGTTAGATGCTAAGTCCCTCATCATCATCCAAGCAGCAGTTTGGTCTCTGGGGAAGAAGAGAAACAGTCAGAAGCCTTCCAGCTCTCAGCTCTCCTGGTACAGCTGCCTTCCATTCCATAATGGAATAGCAGTGGGGCACTTAGGTTAATTAAGTGGCTGGAAAGCTTGTGGAGCTTTCTGGTTAAGTGGTTCAAAGGAAACTATTGTTCTCTGTCACCCCTATTGTTCTCACCTGGGTGTCCTCCTGCCAGTGGGCAGACTGCTTGTGTCTAGGGTGTTAATGACCACGGGGCCCTTCATCAGGAATGCTTGTAATCCTGTTTCTGGTTGGAAATCCCCGTGCCACCAGGCCCAATTAACAGCCCTGATATCATCCCCTGCTAATCAATACACAGCTATTACCCAGCCATAAATATTGCCCAGGGATTGCTGCCCAGGACATGCCAGGGCAAGTTTTGCCAAGCCATGCTGCATGATGGTTTAGCAAGGCTAATTAAAAGAATGCATATTTAATTGGATGGCATTGAAAAGTCTCCCATCACAACAAATAAATGTGCTTAGTTTAAAATTTGTCTTGCAGGACTTAAGGCTTCGGTGTAAATCTTTGCTTTTATTGGGATCCCAACAGATTTCAGATGGAGTTTCCTCCAATTTTCATCCCTTTTTCTTGGTTTCACACTGGCCTTCCTGGTCAGTGTATCTCAAGAATTTCCCTCTCAAATGCTATCCTTGTTGTTTATAAAAAAATCCATCTCTGTAGCTAAGGAATTTATAACTTTCTTTTAATTTACTCTATCTTTAGGTTCCCAAAGAATGTCAGGAAGGAATTGCCATTCTATAAAGCACAGCATGTTACAGAATAGATAAAATGTATTTTCTCCTAACACTGGAAATGCTTTTCATTTCTACACACACACAAACCCACATTTCCCTTTATCACAGATAAATGCCACATTGAAAGAAAATTATTCCTTGCTTAAGAATAAAAAAAACCCCAAACCCACAACATTTTATTTCCAGACCTTACCATGGTTCTTCCTTTGCCCAAAACACCTGATTGGTTTTCCAGGTCCAGACAGCACAGGGTGCAGATTAATTTTCCCTGTTTATAATCCCAAAGCTGATGAGAGCATCACTTTTCCTAAGGATCCTTGGGGTTTGTTGGTTGCTTTTTTGTCTAAATCTTACTCAGTACTTTGCAGTAGATCAGATAATTTCAGAGGAACAAAGATGGGGTCAGGGATTCTTTTCTGCCAATGCAGAGCCCTTCTGCTGCAGAGAAAGTCCTGTTGAACCATGCTTTTATAAAAGATTTTTTCCCCTTTCAAATTACTTGAGATATGAATGGTAATTTTGCAGAGATTTCTGTTAGATTTGAATCAGGAAAGGGAGAGGAATGTATGTGGGTGTCACAAGTACCATTTTTAGAGTTGTCATTGTTTACAAAATGAATCTTTTTTTGGCTGTTTAGGTAAACTGAAGCATAATATTCCACTATGTGGCTTAATGCAGCAGCTGAGGGAAGAAGGACATCCCTGCTCCATCTCTGTGACAGCAAGAGACACTTCAGAATGGGGGGAAAAAAGTAGGGAATGCCAAGGGCATTTGGAGAAGAGAGCCAGGAGCTCAGAGCCTCTTCCTGTGAACATCCCCTGGCTGACACCACTGCAAGGAGTCCCTTTGGAGTCAGCTCCGTTATCAGGAATCGTTGGTGTTCAGACTGGAGCAGATCTGCAGCCTGAAGAGAGCCTAAAACTCCTTTTATCACACACACACACACACAAAAAAACCCCAGGAAAAACATGATAAAACTCGGTTGCCATGGCAGTTCAGTCAGCTTGCAGGAATGCTGTGTTTGGGGGTGCTTGGAATCACCTGATGGTACCTGGAAGAGTGCTGGCCTCTGTCAGGAGCATCCCGAGGGAAAATTGGGTGTGCTCCTGGGCATTTCTCATCCAAATAAACTTGAAGAAACTGTTGGCTGCCATCACTGGCATAGCAGACAGGAGCTGTGCCTAGAAATAGCGATTGGCATAGCAACCTGGCTGACTGTTGTGTAGAAAGGCAGCTTATTTTTAAAGGCTGCCCCATTTCATAAACATTTGCTGCTTGCTGGAAGTGCAGAACCCAGTTTGAGTCACCCCCACAGCCCTTTGTCTGCAGCACGGAGACACCAGGAGTCACTGTGCTTTCCTTGGCTTTGTCCGATGACATTTGCGTTTGTCAGGAAAAACAGCCCACGGAACACGTCGGAACAGCCCCACGAACCTGCCAGGAAATGATTGGATTTTGCCAGATCCCACTTGTTCAGCTCGGCATCTGGTTGGGAAGCTCTTGGATACAGCCCCTGGCCAGCAATCTGCTCGGGGGGGTCGATGGCCACAGCTCCCCGGGGGTCCCTTCCACCTCAGCCATCGGGACCCCAATTCCCACTCCGGACACCACGGCTCTGATAAGAGCAGCTTTAGAAGTAGCTTTAGAAGACTCTTTTTCATCCTAAAAGCTCTGAAAACACCGGCCTGGAGGTGAATCTGACCCTTGAGGCTTTATTTAAAAGCTTTGAGATCCAAATGGGCTTCTTGAGAAACCCTGGAGAAACGACCTGAGGAGAAGGGGCCTACACAGAAACAGCGTGAGGAGAAAGGTCCCACCCGGGTGTTCCGCCCACGGGAGCTGAGCTTCCCTCAGCCTCTCCCCGTCCCCAACCTCGGGGCAGGAGGTCAGGGTTTATTTTTATCCTTTATAAAAGCACAGGAGGGCTGTGGGGGGTGCCATGGCGAGCACAGCTCCGGTCAGGCTCCGGTTGCCCCCGGTGCGCTCCGTCCCTGTCACGGTTGCTAAGGGCCGGGGCTGTGGGCGGGGCAGAGGTAGAACCGATCTGGCCAATCGGAAGAGAGACAGCGTCAGTCGGCGGCCAATCAGCGCCGGTAGGGGCGGGGAAAACACGGGTTCCTGGCCAATCAGAGGAGGGGAGGGTTTGGGCGGACTTTTCAAACCGCGGCAGCCGCCTCAGGGGCTCCGCTCTCCCGGCCCTTTAAAGGAGCGGTGCGGCTCTTCTCTGTCTCCCTCCGCCGGAGCCTCGCATTCCCTCTGGATCAGCGCGGCTCCCGCCCGCTTCCCACCGAATAGCAGCGCCGCGGGGTGGTTCTGGCATTCCCTGACCTCCGGGCCCTCTCGGGAAGCGCCCCTAGAGCGCGTGACTGGAAGCGGACTATTTACCCTCTCGGCGGCGCCTCACCGGCCGGGCCTATCCGGGAGCGCTCCGCGGGGGCCATCTGTGTGCCGGCAGAACAAAAACAACGGGGCGGGGCGCGACGCCTCCATTTTGATGCGGGGCTGGGGCGGCGGCGGCTGCTGCTGGGGGCCGGGGATGCTCCTGCTGCTGCTGCCGCTGCTGCCGCTGCCTCAGGCATCGCCGTGACTCGCTGGGGGAGGCGAGCGGGGCCCGCCGCGGGCGGGGGGCACAGGAGGCCCTGCCTGGATGCGGGGCCTGCGGCGGAGCCGAGCCGCGTCCGTGCGGTGACGGGAGCCGGGCTCGCCTCCCCCTCCCCGCCGCCGAAGAACCGAGCGGGGAGGGCCGCGGGGAGGGCCCGGTGCCCTCTGATCACCGCCCCGGGTGAGTGTGCCAGCAGGGCCGGGCTGCCCCGCTCCTTGGGGGGGTTTGTCAGGGCCCCTTTTGTTCCTCTCCCGGGTGCTTGAGAGGCCTCCGGCAAGAGGGGATGGGGATGGGGATGGAGATGAAGATGAAAATGAAGATGGAGATGGAGATGGGAAGGCTCCTGGCTGCCTTTGTCCGGGGGGAGGGGGGGAAAAGCAGCTGCCAGGTGTTGACGCGATGTGTCTGCCCTGAAGGTAAAGGATCCGGAGGCAGGGGAGAAGATGAGCAGCGAGGCGCTGTGGCTTTTCAAGCAGCTGAACCTCCACCTGGAGCAGGAGGGGAGGTTCCAGCCCCGAGAGAAGGGCATCAGCCTCATCGAGTGTGCCCCCGAGGTGAGGGGGCAGCGGGGCTGGGCGGGGGTGGCCTCCTCAGAGCAAGAAATCCGTGGTTTGTAAGAAAGACTATAAGCTAACTCCCTTCCTTAACTTCGGAAAGTTATTTTTTTAATCTATAAACGCCCCTTGCCTTTGGGTTTAGTTCTGTCTTAATCTGTAGTTATTAAGATACACTGCACTATCAAAGGTCTGTGACCCACGGGGCAAGGAGAAGATTTAGGCGTTTCATATTGATTGATTAAGCTTCGAGTGAACACAAAGCCAAGAGAAGTTTATTATTTTCATCTCGGGAGCTTAGCAGCCGTGTGTGGTAGCACTGCAGGAAAGCTGGATGTCCCCTAGGCAAGTAATCACTGGGGAAATAACCAGTTTTTCACCAGCAAGGTTTAGGGAAACAAACCTAGAAACACTCAGTGCTCAACAGCCATAAATAACCCAAGCGTAAACATTTCCTCCTGAACGACCAGGGTTCCTTTGAGTTTAGGGCAGGCTTGCTTGCTTTCAGGTGCTTGTGGGGTTTTTGGAAGGGGCCTTAATGTTTAACAAAAGCAGTCTCTGAAAGCAGTCTGCTTGTTGGAGCTGAAAGCACAACTCTTGTCGCTTAAATATTGACCTGCAGGCAGAGAGGAGAATTAGCTGAGTTTGGTCATCTCTGCTCCCAGAAGGTCAGGAGTCACTGTGTATGCACCCACTTGGTAACTGCTGTCTTAAAAGAGCAAGTGCCTACTTGGAGATGTGGTTGTGCTGGGTATTGCTCCAGTGAGACTGGGGAACTGGCTGTAATCCATAAATCTTGGGTGTGTTTTGAGTCTTAAGTACCTTTTTTTTTTAAAGTTAAGAGAAATGGAGCATCTTTGGATTAAAAGAATTTGCTTTCCTTTGATCTAAGTAAAGGTGACTTAGCCAGTGAGTGGTCCCAATCATCAGTGCTCCCATGGAATAATTTTGACTTTGCTTCTCTTGCTGTAGAATGAAAATACTCTGTGTCCAAGACAAAGGAATGGCAAGGTGGAAGATCTGTGGAGTCTCACCAACTTCTTCGGTTTTGCAACTGAAACCTTTGTTTTGGCTGTTAACATTCTGGACAGATTCTTAGCTCTTATGAAGGTATTTTGGGGGGATGGGACCTGTTGTGGTGTCAGCTGGGAGTACATGAGCTTGGGGTGAAATCTGACTAAAAAAGGGAAGGTTGTGATTTACTCATTCTATGCTGGAAACATTTTTAAGGCCCTCCTTTGTAAATTTAAAGTTCTTGCATGAAAGATGAGCTTACCTTGCTGTGATTTATTAAATATTTTATACTCTGGTCTCTCTTTACCTCTATAGGCAAGTAGCAGCATGGTTTATTTCTCCTGATTAGTCTGTAGTCTTCACCATTTAGATACAAAAGACTAAGAAAGGAGATGTTAAGAAAGAACAAAACCAGCTTTTGTTCCAGACTATTTCTAGGTGCTGTTAAAAGCTTGGCTTAGCCCTGGAATGGTTGTTGCCTGGATGGGGTTTTTCTGTGTGTGTGTTTGTGCTGCTTTATGGCAGATGATTTGAACCTAAACCTGTTCCCCCCCTAAACTGGCAGGGAAGCTACAAGTTGGATCAGTTCTCTGGTCTGAGTGTCCTTGAGGCTGCACCAGAAGTCATGCAGCTCCGTGGGGGTGAATAACAGGGGTAGGAGCAGGTTGTGGAGGGAGAGGACTGCCTGGAACAGGCTCAGCCTGGCTTTGTGGGGGCTTTAAAGTGAGTGTAAGTGAGCACTGCCTCTTGGAGCAGCTTTACTGGCTGTGGAACAGTTTCAGCAGAGGGTGCTGAGCTGATGAACTCGCTGTGAATCAGCTGTGTCAGGCTGGAGCTGCCTCCCTGCCTCTGCTGGACACGAAACCAGTCATGGAGGTGTGAGGTGTGTGAGCTCACTGACCTCAGGACTGGTGGAAATAAGCAAATTCCTCTTCACACTGAAGCCTGAACCTTTGAACCAGCTCCCCGGGGGGGTGGGTTAACTGTTTGCTAAGCACTGTGCTTGAGCCTGGGGGGCTGGAGGTGGTGCTAGTGCTGCCTTTCATCCCCAGGTGAAGCCGAAGCACTTGTCCTGCATTGGGGTTTGCTGTTTCCAGCTGGCTGCGCGGGTGCTGGAGGAGGAGTGCAACATTCCCTCTGCTCCCGAGCTCATCCGCATCAGCCAGTGTAAATGCACCGTGTCTGACCTCAGAAGGATGGAAAAGATCATTTCAGAGAAGCTGCACTTTGAATTCAAAGCTACTACTGCCTTAACCTTCTTGCACTTGTACCATACTATTGTACTCTGCCATACCTCAGAAAGGTGAGTTGGGCTGGTGCAACACAAGACGTGACACGACAGATCCATATGCTCTCCTTATGTGAAGAAGTTTTTGTCTAATCCAACTAAAAATTCAGGCAGATGGCTGCCTGTTGGAGGGTGGCTTGGTAAACAGAGGTGGCAAGGACACAGTGTCCTTGGTGGTTTTGTTACAAAGTTTGAAAAAGCAAGGTAGCAGGTAAACAAGGTGTGGGGCCAGGTGGAAAATCCCCCCAAGTGGGGGAGTAGTAGCCAATCAGTAACTGCCTCGTAGGCATAATTAGCAGAAAGAGTATAAATGGGACCCTGAACCCTCAATAAAGTTGAAGCTTGTTTATCAATCACATTGGTTGCCCACTTGTCTTCCCTTGTTGCTCCTGACAGCTACCTAAGAAGTTTTCCTATTTTAAAATAATCTTGTTCTGGATTTTGTTCAGCAAAGAAATCATAGCCAAGTTTTAATGGTTCTGACCTCTATGAACAGAAAGCCATCCACAAAGAAATTTAAGAGCAGAGAAAAACAGTTGTCAAGATGCCACAATCCTCTGACAAATCTCTAGGAGCTGAGTGTGTGTTGCACAGTGTGTGTGTTCAGCCTTTTCTTTGCCTCTTCTCTTGCTTCTGAAATGATTCTGGCGTTGGCTGCAGAGGGGGCACCTCCTGAGTTTTCACTTCCTGACAGGTGAATCCATGTTGGTACAAATGCTGCTTCTCTTGGGTGTCTTGCAGGAAAGAAGTTTTGAATCTTGACAAATTGGAAGCACACCTAAAAGCTTGCAACTGTCGTCTGGTCTTTTCTAAAGCAAAAGTAAGTAGAATGAACTCTCTTTGGCTTCTGAGGTGGTTTCAATTCATGTCGTGTTGAGGTGGTTTGGTTTTTCCTTTTTTTTTTGTCCTTCAGCCATCTGTTTTGGCCTTGTGCCTTCTCACTTTGGAAGTTCAGACTTTGAAATCTGTTGAGCTGCTGGAGATCCTCCTGCGTGTTCAGAAGCATTCTAAGGTAAATGCTGCTTCTGTGGCTTGTTTTGGGGACTGCTGCAGTTACCAAAATGTACAATATTACACCCAGGGGACTCTTGCTGTCAGGGTACAATCTTTACTTTCAGGCAGCAGCTGAAATAAGCAGTGAAATGGATCTGTAAGCTTCTGTCTGCACCTTGTGTCACTAACACCATTTCATTGGTAGGATGCCAAAAGCAAAAAAAAAAAAACCAAACTGCTGTGTAGAGGATGATCTCAGGTAGTTAATTATCCTTGGCACATCTTGGCAGCCTGGTACATTTCTAGATGTATGTTCTTGAGAAACTTCCAATCAGTTTAAGGCTACAGTGGCTGCTGGGCTGGTTGTTCTTTTTGCCCAAATAACAACCATAGGATTTGTAGCTTCCAGCTGCATAGTGTGGGTGTTGATGGTCTAAAACAAGCTTTTCACTCTTACAGTCAAGCTACCCCAGTTTCATGGCTTAGAAATAGTACCCTAGAATATGAGTAAAGTTTCATTTTTACCTTTGGAAGCAATAAGGAAAACATTCCCAGCAGCTGCCAGGCAAACTTGTCAGCTGAACACAGAGTTCTGTGTGGGCTTTTCTAGGAGGTGCTTAGGAGTTCCCCCTCAAAAGCAGCCCAGCTTTGACACAGGTATTGCTGTTATGACTCACTTTTTGATATTTTTTTTTTCCAATTTTTTTCTGAGAAGGTAAAATGGAGGGAGGGGTTATCTTTAGAGCCTGTGTGTAGTAGACTAAATAGATGCTTTTGGTTTGTTTTTTTTCCTTTTCAGATCAGTGATGGTGACTTACTTTACTGGAGGGAACTGGTCTCAAAATGCTTAGCAGATTATTCTTCTCCTGAATGCTGCAAGCCTGATCATAGGAAGCTGGTTTGGATTGTTTCAAGACGTACAGCTCAGAATTTACAAAACAGTTACTACAGTGTTCCTGAGCTGCCAACCATACCAGAGGGTGGATGTTTCAATGAAAGTGAGAGGTTAGTAAAACTTCCACCAGGTGGTCAGTTTGTTGGGAATTCTCATTTTCTGGAAATATCTATAGCAACTCTTAATTAGGCTGATTCAGTGCCACTTGAAAAACAAGTGCTGGCTTTTTGAAGATACTGGTGGAAGTTAAATGCATCTCAAACAGGAAGAAAAACAAAATGGGGAACTCACTGTGGTGGTCAGAAAGTGCAAGTGCTTTGTGGGTTGTGGGAGGCACTCCTGTGGGGGGGAGGGGTTACAAAGCATTTAAATCTTGTAAAATAATTAATATTTGATATCTTGACTGGTTTCTTAGTTGGCAGGAGGGGTTGGTGTTAGGAAATTGTACCTTGTTCTGACTCAAACCCTGGTGCTGCAGAGTTTGGATCTGGGATGCTATAGAGGGAACAGAGCAGCTTGCAAGAGCACACAGAAGTCAGGAGTTCTTTGCCACTTCCAAGGGGTTTTTGCTTTGTTTAAATCACCTTTCCTCCTGTTCCTTCTAGTGAAGATTCCTGTGAAGACATGAGCAGTGGGGAAGAAAGCCTTAGCACTTCTCCTCCAAGTGGTCTGGAAGGCACCTTCTTCTTTGAACTCAAACCTAAAGCAAAGTGGCAGACTCTTGGCTGTCTGGCTTAGCATTGTGCTGATTGTATTAGGTTGAGATTTTTCATGCACGATAGACTTTTTTGCAATAATATAATAATAATTATAATAAATGAGGTGGTAATCTGTGAACTGTATTGAGGCAAGAGCTGCTGTGGTATATTAATGCTTTGAATGCCTGCCTTGGGTTTGTTGTTGTAATTTTAAGGAAGAAAAAAAAAAAATATCCCAATCAGGTCCCCAGTTTAGCAAAAAAAAAAAACCAACTTTCTGTGTAGTTCTGTTGTCAGCAAACATAGATGCAGTGCCTGGTGGTCCAAAATGCTTACAGCTAGAGACATCAACCCAAGAGAATTCTGCCCAAAAGGCTGAGTAATCTGGGGAACAGACCTGTGAGGAGAGGCTGAGCAAAGTGGGCTTCCTCATCCTGGCCCAGTGGCCTTCTGAGGGAAAGTGGGGTTAAACAGCAGCCTTTTGGGTGTCTTAAGAGGAGGCTGTGAAGGAGATGAGGATTTCAGGGTCTTGACAGAGAAGGGTTGAGCAAGAACGAGAGGTTTTCATGAAATTAAAAAGAAATGAAATTCATGAAATTAAAATTTCTTAGTTAATTGGAAGAAGCTTGCTCTGTGGGGACAGTCAGTCCTGGGAGTGGGCTAAGAGGGGCTGTGCAGTCTTTGTTCTGGGAGTTTCTCAGGATTCAACAGGACAAAACCCCCAGCTGGAGCTGAGCAGTGACCCTGCTTTGAGCAGGGTGTTGGGCTGGAGTCCTCCTGAGGGCATCTCCACTTTTGTTTGCAATTAATTAGATGCCATGGGCTGAGCAGGTGGTGTGGAGTGATGGGTATCCAGAGCACCAGGCTGAGACAATTTACTGGCAAATGGGCCAAATACTGACACTGCTTTAATATTTTATGTGCTGTGCTCCTTTTTAGCAAGCTCTTGAGTTGTGTACTCCAAGCAGGTATTTTATTTTATTTTTTTAAAGCTTGGTTTTCATAAGCTTCAGGAATCCCTCTTTCACAAAGGAATATGCATGGCAAGCAGGTGGCTTCTAGTCAATCCTGGTTTTCACTACAGGATTGTACCAAGTCTGTGGCAGGGAGTAATTTCCTATTTTCTTTCATACAGATGTTTTCACACTGAAATTCACATCCTGGACTTCAGTGGGCTTAGAATTTTAACTCTTAACATGTCAATCCATACTATTAGCTTGGATTTTAACCTTTAAGTCTACATTCCTTTTAGTATTTAACCCTTGTAGTTGCTTTGCAGTGTATCCATGTTATTGATTGAGTCATAACCAGACTTGTTTGCATGCTGGTGTAAAGCAGTTAGTGCAGGAAAAGTTGCTATTATGCAGTAATATCAGGTAAATGTGATGTTGATGAAGTAGTTGGTGTAATGGGGTTTTTTTTCTGAACTTTTTTCTTGAAGCACAAGTTGAAGTAAGGGTTGCTTTTTCTCCATACTGTGGTTAGGTAGAGCAAGCAGACTCATTAGCTGAGAAAAATGGTGTGAAGTGTGGTGGTGCCAAAGTAGAAATGAAGGAGCCAACGAGCTGTTTTGTTAGATGCAAGCATTGTTTTAGGGAGGTAAGAGAGGTGCTGTGAGTTCCTAAGTGTTAGGTGATTTGGGTTTTATAAAAACACAAAGTTTACAAAAAATGTATATAAAAATGTAAATTTAAAAAAAAAAAAAAAATTGTACAGAAAAAAATTTAAAACAAAAAAACCGAGCAGAAAATACTGTATTTTTTTACATTGTATGTAACTTTTTTGTAGGTATTGTTGCATGTAGATAGTAATTTATTGTGTACTCTGTATGATACAAATCCTGTACCACCTGAAGATCTCTTCCTGTGGCTCAGCACCTGGAAGCTTCCTTTGGGAATGTGCAGTAGTTTGGTTGCAGGTAACGAGCTTACTGAGTCTTGTTGAGAACAAAATAAACCAAGTGCTGTTATTTGTTAACTGCTCTGAGCTGCAGTTGGTCACTTCTGCCTCCTGCCTTTATTGTTGTTGTTCTTGTTGTTGGGGGGGTGTTTGTGGGGTTTTTCTTTTTTTTTTTTTTTGTCCTTTTTTGTGTCCTTTTTTTGGTCTTTTTTTTTTGTCTTTTTTTTTGTCTTTTTTTGTCTTTCTTTTGGTCTTTCTTTTGGTCTTTCTTTTGGTCTTTCTTTTGGTCTTTCTTTTGGTCTTTCTTTTGGTCTTTCTTTTGGTCTTTCTTTCTTTTGGTCTTTCTTTCTTTTGGTCTTTCTTTTTTTTGGTCTTTCTTTTTTTTGGTCTTTCTTTTTTTTGGTCTTTCTTTTTTTTGGTCTCTTTTTTTTTGGTCTCTTTGTCTCTTTTTTTTGTCTCTTTTTTTGTCTCTTTTTTTTGTCTCTTTTTTTTGTCTTTTTTTTGTCTCTTTTTTTTGTCTCTTTTTTTTGTCTCTTTTTTTTGTCTCTTTTTTTTGTCTCCTTTTTTTGTCTCTTTTTTTTGTCTCTTTTTTGTCTCTTTTTTGTCTCTTTTTTGTCTCTTTTTTGTCTCTTTTTTGTCTCTTTTTTGTCTCTTTTTTGTCTCTTTTTTGTCTCTTTTTTGTCTCTTTTTTGTCTCTTTTTTGTCTCTTTTTTGTCTCTTTTTTGTCTCTTTTGTCTCTTTTGTCTCTTTTTTGTCTCTTTTTTGTCTCTTTTTTGTCTCTTTTTTGTCTCTTTTTTGTCTCTTTTTTGTCTCTTTTTTGTCTCTTTTTTGTCTCTTTTTTGTCTCTTTTTTGTCTCTTTTTTGTCTCTTTTTTGTCTCTTTTTGTCTCTTTTTTGTCTCTTTTTTGTCTCTTTTTTGTCTCTTTTTTGTCTCTTTTTTGTCTCTTTTTTGTCTCTTTTTTGTCTCTTTTTTGTCTCTTTTTTGTCTCTTTTTTGTCTCTTTTTTGTCTCTTTTTTGTCTCTTTTTTGTCTCTTTTTTGTCTCTTTTTTTTGTCTCTTTTTTTTGTCTCTTTTTTTGTCTCTTTTTTTTGTCTCTTTTTTTTGTCTCTTTTTTTTGTCTCTTTTTTTTTTTTGTCTCTTTTTTTTTTTGTCTCTTTTTTTTTTTTGTCTCTTTTTTTTTTTTGTCTCTTTTTTTTTTTGTCTCTTTTTTTTTTTTGTCTCTTTTTTTTTTTGTCTCTTTTTTTTTTTTGTCTCTTTTTTTTTTTTGTCTCTTTTTTTTTTTTGTCTCTTTTTTTTTTGTCTCTTTTTTTTTTTTGTCTCTTTTTTTTTTTTGTCTCTTTTTTTTTTTGTCTCTTTTTTTTTTTGTCTCTTTTTTTTTTTTGTCTCTTTTTTTTTTGTCTCTTTTTTTTTTTTGTCTCTTTTTTTTTTTTGTCTCTTTTTTTTTTTGTCTCTTTTTTTTTTTTGTCTCTTTTTTTTTTTTGTCTCTTTTTTTTTTTTGTCTCTTTTTTTTTTTGTCTCTTTTTTTTTTGTCTCTTTTTTTTTTTGTCTCTTTTTTTTTTTTGTCTCTTTTTTTTTTGTCTCTTTTTTTTTTTGTCTCTTTTTTTTTTTTGTCTCTTTTTTTTTTGTCTCTTTTTTTTTTTTGTCTCTTTTTTTTTTTTGTCTCTTTTTTTTTTGTCTTTTTTTTTTGTCTCTTTTTTTTTTTGTCTCTTTTTTTTTCTCTTTATTTTTTTTGTCTCTTTTTTTTTTTTTTTTGTCTCTTTTTTTTTTTTTGCCTTTTTTTTTTTTTATACAGAAGCTGTGTTCCAGGTTCCCCAGCAGTTGTGGTGAGCAGTTTGCAAAGGAAAAGTGGATGTGAGTCTCCTCAGCTTTGCTCCAGTCAGCTTTCAGCTCCAGAAGGGACTGGGAGGGAGCTCTGTGCTTCCTCCCGTAGCTGGGCCGTGCTGGGAAGCCTGCTGGGAATGGTGTCTTTGCACATCTGGAGCTTGGGAGCTCCCACTAGTGGTAAATTTCGAGGTCACGACAGGCAAATCACCTGGGGTTTGCTGGATTTGTTGTTGCTGCTGCTGTGTCCAGGCTTCTGAGTGAAACCCAGCTGTGGATGTGTCTGCATCTTGGCCACCCAGAACACCTGAAATAACTCCTCAAAGGCAACCCCGAGCTTGTTTCCTTTTCATCTCATCCTGCTCGTCTTGAAAAATACTTCCAAATGGTGCCTGTGTTGCCAAAAGGAGGGAAAAAGGGGCTGTAAATGGTTCTTGCTGGGGAGGGGTTCCCAGGCTTAGAGTGAGAGAGAGGCAGGACCTGCACTGCTCTGCCTGCTGAGATGTCTGTGAGCATCATCCTAAATAAAGGATATTTAGGTGTGCTGTGTAGCTAGGTACAGACCCTGCCTCTTTTTGGCCTTTTTGCCCAAAGAATGGGGTGAGAGAAAACCAAAGATCCTCTGTGCTGCTCTGAAGGGAAGTTCTGCCTTGGATCCTCCTCCATGGAGGCAGAGCAGTGTGTGTGGGCTGGGAAGCAGAGATGCTGTCACTCCCAGGCAGGGAGCATGTGTGGGAAGAGTAGGGCCACTGCTACATTAAAATAATCCTTTGATTTTATGGCCTTCATAGCTACTTTTTTTTTGAAAATACAGCACACACTGCAGGGCCTCTCACTTCCCACATACAGCAGATGCACGATGGACACTTGCTAGTCCTAAATTCTGCATAAAATTCCCTCCTCAGAACTCAACACCTACTGCCAAAAGCCACTGCTATGCTGGAACTTCATCTTGGCAACCCAGGCTGTAATGTTTTGTGGGGAAAGGCTTCCTTGCTGCCTGCTGCCACCTCTTTGAACATGAAAGCTGCTGCAGCCAAGACGTTCAGCTCCTACTTCAAAGGTGCCCACTCAGGTCAGCTCAGTACAGCACCCACCCCACTCAGGAGTCAGCAGATGATGTGTGTGCTGTGCAGGTGGGCTGGGAGGAAGGTAGGAAGCCATGGGCAACGTCCCTGGGTTCACCAGCAGCTTGGGAGAGGAGTTTGTTTAATAAAAAGCTTGAGGTGAACCATCCAGCCCCTTTCAACTCGCTCCCAGCATGAAAAGAAATGTGCTTGCAAGAGCATTGTCAGGTTTATTTCTGTGGTTTGATAATTTAGCCCCAACTTTGATTTTGCCAGGTCAGATAGCTGTGTTATCCCTCAAAGGAGCTTTTGCCTGGCTCTGTTCAAAGGACAGGGCTTGTAGTGGTTGCCTGTTTTTTTTAAGAGCTGTTTGGGGTTTTTCTTGTACCGTGAGGTGAAACTTTGAACTTTAAATACATCCTCATTTTCCTAACTGCCTCGTCAGGAAGACTGGTTTGGGTGTGGGGATGAGGGGGCTGAAAGAGAATGTTCCAGAGGGGGAGACATCTCCTGTGTGGTTTGTGTAGCAGCTCTGGGGTGTTAATCCCTGTGTCTTTGGAGCAGTGTGTTGCCTAATTTAGTTAAAGAGCAGTGCAGGGAGGCTGGGAGATGTTATCACCCTGCTCAGTTGCTCTCCTCTGCCTGAATTGGGCTGTGAGGGATCTGTAGAGGAACCACTTCTGTTCCTGGTGAATTGTCACCCCATAATTAAATGACTATAATGGCCTTGTAAACAGGAAACCTGAGTTCTCTGCCACTTCATTGCATTACAAGTGACAAGGAGCAATCAAATCTTCCAGCATAAATCAGCTGGTGTGTTCAGGCCCTGGTTGGTAACAGCTCTTTTCTGTTTTTTCATCTGGTGGGGAACGTTCCTGTGTGTCAGTGCTCAGAGCAGGCTCTCTGTTCATGAAAGGCTGAACCATACTGGGAAGGAAACACTTGAAATAAAAGTGCTGCCCCAATCTCACACCATTCTTGGCTTGCTTGGCCTAATATAATAGGTGAATACCTGATCCTGGGATCCCACTTGGCTCCCAGGGCTTTGAAGCTCAGGGCAACGGGAACCAGTGGATCCAGAGGCAAGAGCAGAAACCAACTTCCAGTTTGCAGCTCAGTGAGCATTGCAGGGGGCTTTTAACAGGGGAAAACGTTTGTGTTTCCATTTCCAAACAATGTCTGAACTCACAGCTGCTGGCTCCAGCTCCCTAAAAGCTCCATGTGTGTGGGACTGGTGACTCACAGGAGATTTTAAGGATGTGCTCCAGAGAGCAGCAGAATGTGCTTTGCTAGCAGACACGCTCAGGGAGCAAGATCCATTTGCTGTGCACAAGGCAGGGGTAACGTTTGCACACCAGCAGCAGCTCTCCATGCCTGGGGAGACACCAGCAGGAAAAAAAAAAGAGGTGGTTGTGCACAGATGGGTGGCTGAGCAGAGCCTTTGCTGGGTGTTCTTGTTTAACTGCCGTGTACCTCCTGAGAGCAGAAGGTAATGATTGGAATTCAGGTCCTGACTGCCAGGTTTCAAGTTCTTGCTCTGAATTCCTGGGGTGTATAAGTTTTTCTGGAAGAGAGGCAGAATACAGAGGAGGTAATGTCTAACATGTGTGCTGACAGAACTGCCTTTACTAACTAACTTCTTCACAAAATGGCTTCATTTTTGCTCCAGCAGTGTGCCAAGTAGTGTAAACCAAGAACAGTTAGTGGTGGAGATCAGCATGGAAGTCATCAGCTGGGACAGCTGAGAGAAACTGGAGAATTTACCAGCATGTGATAATAATAAAGCAATAGCCTAGAAAGTGTTGGACAGCCCCAAGGATGTCTCCAGCTACTGTGTATCACAGGAGCAGATAATTGGTGTTTTCTTGCCCTGCCTGCTGCAACTGGGATGTGTCACACAGCTTTATGGCTTCAGCTTGGTAAGTCTGGTGCGGGTATTAAAAGGAGAAAGTTGCCATAACAACTGAACAAAATCAATTAAGAGTAATGAGCAATTAAAATCTCATCCTTCGTGTTGCATAAACATAGCATTTTCCTGATGAATTATTAGTTATCTTGTCTCTAGACCTGTATGTTCTCTTCCTAATTTGCACATCTCAACAATTTTTGAATTAATGAAGCATTTAATTTCTCCTTCAAAGAGTGCTGCTGGGTTGGTTGGTGGTTGGGTTTTTGGGGTTTGTTTTTTTTTCTATTTTTTTTTTCCTTCTGCAGCGAGTAAGTCTTCATCAGGGAGATGTAAACACTATTACAACCTCTAAATGAAGGAAGCATTTGTGATGGGATTTCCAGAGCTCTCTCCTGCTCTGAAAGCCACACCACGTGCTGGCTTCATGCCCACCCAATGAAGTCCAAGGGAGAAGGAGCCTGTGGTGAGGAATTTTGCCCTGGCCCTAAGAAGGCAAATCCAAACTCCTTCTGTCACACGCTTCCTCCTTGACCTTCTGTGTATTTTTGACTTGCTTGTTTCCTTTGTTCCCTCTCAGTGGAGCAAAGATGGGAATAGCTCCATGCTCTGGCTCTCAGTCATCAAGGATAAAGCAGCTGGAAGAGGGACCCACCTATGGTGCTCGTGCAAGTTACACAACAGTGGAAATGCAACTTCTCTGTTTACTTTGCAAGACCCTGTGTGCTTGCCCTCTGAGAATTTCATGGAGCTGTGGGTAAAATGTTTCAAAGGTTAGAGTTGAATTTATAACCCCAAATCTCCAAGGAACTTAGGAAAAATGTTACTGTGGTCTAAACAGCAGTCTTCTGTACAGTGACAGGGCAAGGGATTTGGGGTGTCTCTGTCATCCAGAGCCTCAATTATTAACTGTTGGGGAGCAAAAGGACTTGAGGTGATCCCAAGTTTTGGCTCCTTGTCCTGTTGCCAAAGCAAAGGCTGAGAGCCTCCTGGTTCATGCTGCAGATGATCAGGAGCCTGGTGTGGTTTAGGTGCCAACTTCTTATCCCAGATGTCAGGAGAACAGCAGGAGAAAGCTGTTCTGTGACAAAGAGCAAAGTGGCTGCTGCCTTGCTGTGCCAGGAGAGCAAAGGGCCAGCAAGCAGGTCCCAGCTGATGCTCTGTGCTCCTGCAGCAGGTTCAGGCTGCCCCTTGCTCAGACCCTGCTGTCAGGAGCAGTTTTGGTGTAGTGCTCATGAGGCCAAGACCTCCTTCCTGTGCTGGGAATGCTGCTTTCTTACCAAGGGCACTGCCCAGTGCATCCAGGGGTCATCTTTTTTGCTTTTCTAACCTTTTGTTGTTCCATTAAATGAAATCCTGCTATCTTTATCCTGCCTGGACAATGGGGAAAAGCCACCCAGTCTTGAAGCTGTAACTGTGACATGAGGCAGCTCCTTCCATCAGCTGTGCAAGCAGATGGGGCTCTGTTGAAGGAATTGGGGCTGGTTCTAGTCTCAGGATGGGTGCTGCCACTGGGATAGCTGCTGCAATATTCCTGCAGGCACAAGTTAGGGATTCACTCTGCATCCCAAACTAATCCCACATTAGTTCTCAGTCTGGTTTTTAACATCAAGTGATGGTGATCAACTCCTCATGTGTGCATGGGCTGGATTCTTGGCTTTGTCTTGGGTTTTCAATATGACTTTGGAGTAGCTGCTTTCCCACCCTACAAAGATACAGCTAAATTGTTCTCCCATTTGCCAACTGAGAATGATAATCTCTCCCCATCTTTGCTGCATGCTTGGCATGTTACTGCAGTGCACCAAGTGCTGTGCACTTCTAGCCATGGATGTAGTGTATCTTATTCCATTTGCATATAGCAGTCTCACCTGGAATCTTTGGATGCAGCTAAATAAAAAAGATGACTATAATTAAGGGCTGTTTTGTTGGCTAGAATAACGTCTGGGTTCTTATCCTCTCATCTACCAGCAGATATAATAAGCAAGAAGTTACCTTTGGTGATAGCTTAGCACTCTCCTCAGATCTCCAGGATGAATACAGATTAATTCCTTCCAGGGGAATGACAACAGCTTTAACTGGTGCCTAATCTGTGGCTCTGCCCCTGCTTCTCTGCTCTCTGCAGGTACCTGGCAGCATCACTTGACTCCTGAGCACCTCCAGTCAAGTGTAATCCTTCAGCTTTCCTACTCTGGATTCATTTAACTTGATTTTATTGCTCCTGGGACATCTCAGGACCTGAGAGAGGGCAAAATCAAACGAGGTGACTGTGGGCTTAGCAGGAACAAGCCTGCTGCCCAGCTGTGTGGTAACACAGTCCTTGGGGTGCTGCAGGCACCTTCCACTCAGCCAGGGATTTGGTCCAGGATATTTCTGGATAAGCTTTGATCTCACCAGGCTGTAGTTCCAAAGCAGAAAAACCACTGGATCCCAGGCGTGTAGCTGAAGAAGGTGCAGGCAATGGACCTCTCTGATGAGCAGAGAATGGTGCTGTAGAACAGGGAACATTTTTATTCCTTCTATCACTGATAAAAGCAGCTGCTGGCTGCTGCAGGTGGAGTGAGCACATATTCACCAGTGTAAGTTTGGGGAAATAGATGCAATGCATCAGGAAGTGGGACCAACCATTCCTGTGCAGAATTTAAGAATTTAAAGTAGAGCAGAAGTCCTATTCAGTGTCTGGGTTTAGAAAACATTTAGCATAGCATCTCTCTCTTCCCAAGTGGGGGAACCACTTGGTATCCCCCTCAGATCCCTCTCCTTCCCTGAGGAGGAACCAAGGTCACTTTAGTGCTGCTTTTGACCATTTCTCACCCTCACTTGCAGAGCAGCAGCTTTTGCTGTACAGGGCAAGTACAACTTTTTTTTTCTCAACTACATAACACTCAAAACTAATTTGTAAAACCTCTCATTACTTTCTTTTCCCATTTTCCCTTTTAGTATCAGGAGGTGAGATGAACAAAGCTTTCAGTATCTCTTTTTCTAGAATTCCCCTGCCTGCCCTGGGCAGGATCTTCAGCCAGCTTTCTTGTTAGAGCACTGTGCTTCAAATGCAAATACAGACCCTGCTAAATGAAGTCCTATTTACACTCCTGGGTGTTCTGAGGTACATTTTAACCAGTGTGTGTTTGGAATTGTTTTGTACTGCCATGGCTGATGGAAAGAGACTTTGTGCAATGGTGAACTCGGTAGCTGTATTACTCTGTTTAATGGGTTCTGACCAGAGCTGCCATAGAAGCCTGACTCCTGAGTGCCCCTGGAATTCATCTGGTACAAAAGGTCCACCTGAAGTCACAGGGCTGAACTTTTTCTGTCTAACTTTCAGTCCTCAGATGATTAAAGCCACACCAGCTCTGGTCATGAATAATTTTCCGCTTCAGTGGGGCTCAAGCTTTTCTCTTATTGCTTTCTTTAGCCTTTCCAGGCCAATTCTTCAGATGCTGTTTTGTGTGGATCACTTAGGTCTGGGATAGCCATCTCTTGCTGATGTTGCTCTGTGATCAGTTTCTATCTTTTGGCATTATTTCTTGAGCTGCAAGCAGGAAATAACTTTTTTTTTTTTTTAAATAAACAGTAGATGATGGTGCTCTGTATCTGGTACTTACCTCTCAACTGATGTCCTGTGTGCCTTACATTACATAAAAAGGCAAATAAAATGCTTGGTGAAATGGATTGCTTCTTGGAGGTGTCAGGCTCTCAGCTCTGGAGATCAAAGTCCTTTTTCAAGTAGCTGACAGCAGCACACACTTCCCTGCACTTCCTCCTGTCCCTGCTGCTTCAAACCCAACCTCAGGACACTGGGTTTTTGAGAAGCATTTTTGTGCTGTGGAAATTCACCCAGCTGAGTAAAGCCCCTTTCCTGCCTGGCTGAAAAACTCCACACATCTGCCTGCAAAATCTGGCCTGGTTGCTTGCAAGATAACTTGGAACTGCACATCTCTGACCTCCTGCCTGTGCCTGTGGCACTTTGTGGGGTCATCTTGGCTACAAAATAGTGGAAGGACTTAATCCTTGTGGGTTTCTGTCCCTCAAGGATACCCAGGACTCACTCTGTGGAGAAGCTGGAGAAGAGGAGGTGGGGAGTCACAGGGATTTGCTTTTGCAACTGTCCTTGTAACACTGAGAAATCCCAGGGCTGGGTGTCAGTCCAGCTTTATGGGATCCCATAAGCACCTCCCAGGCTGGCAGATTCCCTGCCTGCTCCTGCAGGGACACAGCAGAGGTTGTTCCTTCAGCATGATGGGTACATGTTGTATGGATCTCCCTGAAGAACAACTCAGGTTCCTTGCAGGGATTTATGGAGCCTGTTTGGATGTGGAACAGTGTTTTTCCCAGCTATGTGCAGAGAGGGTGATTTTTCCAGTAGTTGAACACCTCCATCTGCCACTACTTTCTGCAGGAGCTGAAGGGATTCAGGAGCTCCATAACTTGGGTCTGATACACCCTGGGGTGGTGCCTGAGGGAGAACCTGGGATGTGAAATAACCTCATCAACACCTGAGCTTTGCAAATGCTGGAGTCAGTTCTTATCTTTAGCAACAGGTTTTGGAAAACAAACAAGCAAGTGAAACTGTCCTGCATTACTGGGGGCTGAGCTACAACCAAATCAGAAAGCTCCCCAACTGCAGGAAGTCTGAAATTCAAATCTCCACTTTGAGACTGGGCCAGTTTTTGAATTTCCATTTCAGAAGTGGAACTACCTGGCAGTGCATGAAGCCAGGAGTAACTGCCCTGACCTGGTGTCTTGACGAAGTTTGGAGCAGACAGATAGAAGCAAAGAGCCCAAAGTGTAAGGTGGGGAATCTCTGCCATTTTCTCTTCAGCCCCAAGAATTTTTAGAGCTGGGTGCTGGTGCTGATGGGTTGAGGGGGGTGTGCAGGGAGGAGGTTCTGGACTGGAGCACCATTTCCAGAGGTGGGTTCTTAGGAGAAACCATTTCCCATGCCCTGTCAACACCAGAGAAGGATCATTGGATTCTGGAGAGAGGACTCATGAGAAGCCTGAAAATAAACTATTTAGAGAACATATAAAAAACAGTGAAAGGATGAAGGAGTCCTCTCCACTTCAGCATGCAGCCCAGCCTTGGAACTCTCCTACCCTGTGGCATCCAGCTGTCTCAGTTTGCTCCACACAGACACCCATTTTGCCAAATTTGGTTCCCAAAGCTGTCACTTAGCAAAACACTTGAACTCACCTGAGCTGCACAAGCCTGGTTAATGCCCCTGGGCTCCAGCTCTGTGCTTTGGGCTGATGGGCTGAGCTTGGTGGAGGAGCTGCCTTGCCCTGTGGTGTAACATATTCCTCTGTGTCCTAACAGTAGTTGGCAAAGAGTTGGTTTTCACTTTCTTTTTACCTCAGCTGTATTTTTTTTTTTCCTACTTGACTTCAGTAGAGTTTTTTCCTCAGTTTGCTGTTGCCTTCCCTGGCCTGCACCTGGTAACTGGTTTGCTGTGGTTTAGAGCAACCTGTATGGGGTGTGAAAACCCAGACTGGGAGAGTTCTTCTTCCCCCATTTCCAGCATAAGTAAGGCATGCAAATCTTTTCAGTACATGTTTGGGAAGTTATCTAACTCTGGTTACTTACCTGAACCTCCTGAGAGCATTGTCATGCCCTTTGGAGTAAAAAATCAGGACAATTTATGTCCCTGCCAACTTTTGGAACCCTCAATGTTTTCAGTTGTTTAGGACAGCAGCAACATTGAAGTTGTTAAGACTCTGCCATGAGGAGAGGGACTTTTCATAAGAGTTTCCAGTGACAGGACAATGGGAAATGGGGTTAAACTGAAGGAGATCACAGGAAGCTCTTTAGTATGAGGGTGCTGAGACTCTGGAACAGATTCTCAGAGAAGCTGTGGCTGCCCCATCCCTGGAGGTGTCCAAGCCCAGGTTGGATGAGGCTTGGAGCAACCTGGGCATGGCAGAGGAGCTCTAAGGGCCCTTCCAACCTCAGCCATTCTCTGATTCTATGAAATCTTGCCAAATGAATAGAAACAAAAATATGGTGGGAAGGAGAACTTGGTGGTTTTGGGTTTTTTTTTTACCTTCCTGGAAATGGGAAACTCTTGGGGTTGGTTATTATGTGACAGCCAAAGCAACACCTTTGCTATCTATGCTGTTGCTTGATGGTGGCACAGCACTGATAACCTATCAGACTGTTTCTATGAGAAAGATTTGGACAGAAATCCATGCTCAGGGGGAGGTTTTGTGGTTTATAAGTAACAGAAGAGAGTGGGTAGCTGCTGATTACCATGCCCTGGCTCAGCAGTGGCAGATGTGTTTGCAGCAGCAGACAGAAGCCCCAGGACACTGCTCCTCCCTTAGTCAGGAGGGGTGTGAGCAAACAAGGGGTCCTGTGTCCCAGCACAGGTCCAGCCTTGGGGAGGAGGGCACATCCCATTTACCATCTTGTGCTGACATTTCTGCTGTCAGATGGAGAAGGTGAAGCCAGCCCAGCTGGGTGCCTTTCAAGCCCTTTCTTTTAAGCACACTTTATAACTTAGATGCAAGTTTTCCAAAACCAAGCCAATCCCTTACCTGAAGTGTATTACAATGATTACAACCTCTTTTAGGTTTTTATAGGTGCCTTGTCCCCCCTTCCCAGCTGCTTTGGGGCTGGCCCTGTTCTCATGAGGAAGATGCAACCACAAAATGCCCTTTAGGAGATGTCATTTCACTTGGCACCTGCATGGTTCAGCAAGATCAATACCAGCAACATCCCCTCTGCTCAAAACCTGAGGAAGGAGAGCAGGGCCTGTCCCTTGGCAGAGGACAGGAGTTCTGGTGGCATCTCACAGTGATCCTCAGCCACATCAGTCCTCCTGATGTTGAAGTGGCAGAGATAAGAGAGGTTTTTTGCAAGCTGAGAGATGATAAAAGAACACCCACCACATCTTCTTGGTGGAGAGTGAGATGCTCAGGCTGGGACACACACATCCCCTGTTTGCTGATGCTTGGTGCTGGACTGATAAGAGTGATGGAGCCACTTCTGCAGGGAGGTGGGGAGAGAAAACTGCAGGGCTGGGGGTTCTGTGGGGAAGGAGTGGCAAGTGAGAGCTCTCACTGGTCTGTGAAACAGCCAGCCTGGGGAGGAAGGGGCACAGAGAAATCATTCAGCCATCCCAGCTTAAATTTAGAAGCTGCAGATTATTCTATCAAAAGGGCTGTAATAGCAATTTTTAGGTGGTGGGGGGCTAATTTGTGGGAAGGTTGGGTGGAAATGCAGAGAGGCAGGACCAGGATGAGGGAAATAGTGGTTTTCCCTGTGTAGCTGATGAGAAGTGGCAGAGCAATGCTGTTAGCTAGGAAAGGCTGTTAAGAAATTGGAGGAAGAAAATAGATGTTGAGAGAAATGATTTCTTTGCTGACTTCACAGCAGCTCTCTGGGGAGGTGAAGGGCTTAGAAGAAATCAGACTCTTCTCCTCTTCTCCTGGGTTTCAGCTTGATTAACATCAGCAGAAATGAAACTTCCCCAGATGAAAACAACCTGCAGAGAGGGAGAGCCAGGGGGAGGAGAGAACCTACCTGACAGGGGAATCATCAAGGACAGAGGTTTTTCAAGTGCAGGGCACCTGAGGCTTGCCAAGCCTCTACATGCTCTCTATAAGGGGATATTTTGTAAAAAACTGAGGTATTGCATTTATCTGGGGCAAGGTTCCATGATCCAAGCCTAGCAGCCCCCTGGCTGATCCACAGCAGAGCTTCCAAAAGTTTTCTTTAGGCAGGAGTGTTCCCTGTGTTAAGAAAAACCAAACCTTTTTGAGACTAAGAAAGAAAACCTCCTGGAAGTTCTATGTTTTACCCTGTGATTACGTTTACTTTCTCAGAGAATTAGCCTTTTAGGGGAAAAAAAAATCATAATAAGGACAGTTTGAATTTTTTCAGTGCTTAATGTCAGACTTAATCAGTTATCTGAAATCCATCTCTGGTTCTTACTGTGTTATTTTAGGGCTGTTCTGGGTAGCCTGGCACAGAATGGCTGGAATAGCAAGAAATTATCCCTTTTGCAATCTCCATCCTCTTGATCCTGGCCAGGGAAAAACAAGCTCAGGGCTGTGTATGTGTTGAAATCCTGAGAACTGGGAGAAGTCTGGCTGCAGAGTCCCTGCAGCCCTCAAGGCTGTGTAAAATGGGTCACTGGAAACATGAAAGCAGGATGAAAGGAGAGAGGAGAGCCTGTCTGTCAGTCCTGGGGTTTTTTGTTCCTTGAGCACAAATTTAATGCTAAACTTCTCTTCTGACTGCAGGGATTGACTCGTGCTGAAAAGCTTGGCTACAAGGAGAGGAGAGAGCAGAAGGGCAGAAATGAAAGGGAGATCCTGGAAGCACCAGTGATTTAGTGAGACTTTTGGGGATTCCTGGAAATGTGTTCCCACTTTGGTACCACTTTATGGAAGCAACTTTCCACGGGATGAAGAAAACTTGTGGGATTCCCCCGGGGTCCTCTCCTTGTGCTTCAGAGGCAATGCCCAGCATCAGCCTCCCTTGGCAGGGAGGGCATGGTACAAATCCCCTGTCCCAGCATTTGGGATGATGTGGGGGATTCTCCAGGAGAAGAAAAACCCCATGGTCCCCTCCGTGGGTCATGTACTGGTGCAAAACCACCACAGCTTGTAAAATTTAAGCTTGGAAATTACTGCAGAGAAGGGATGACAGAAACCTGGAGGGAAGTAGTCAGGGGGTAAAATGTCCTTAACTTCTTTCTGTCCTCCTCTCCTTTGCCTCATCTGCTCCTCTTGCTGCCACTCAGCAGAGAGCTGGGGGGGGTGGATGGAGACAACCTCCCCTCTCCCTGGCTCCCAGCTGGAAGTGCTTTACCTGGGATTGGGCAGCAGGGCAGTAGATAAAGCCCAGGCTGGAGGAAAACTTCCTGCAGGCTGGAGGAAAACTGGGGGTCACCTCTCCTATCAGAGAGGCCTCTGGGGACAGAGCTGGGAAGCACAAGCTGCCTGCAGAGATGAGAGGGTTCTTCCTTCATCACTCCTTGTACAGCTCCTGCCAGCTGTCAGGCTGCAATGTGTAAGTACCAGTGGGTTTTTTCCTAATTGTTGTCCTGGTTGTTTCTGCTGCTGGCTGCTATTTAACCTGAAGAGGAAGTTGTTTATTCATAGAAATGCTGCTTGAGCTCCCCTGCTTCCAGCTGGAAGCAGAAGTCTCAGTTTGCCTGCATGGGGAGAGCTTCTCCCCCAGGGAGGTGTTCCCAGGCCTGGGGAAGGCAGCACATGCTGTCCTTGGAAGGACACAGCTTGTGGGTGTCACCACAGCTTGTTGTGGGGATTTATTTTCTGTTAAAAGGTTGTGTGCCAGCATGGCAGTTTTGTACATAGTTGAAAAAAGATGGTCTTGGGGAGAAAAAAAAGGAAAGTATTGAAACAAGCAAAGTGTGTGTTGAGGAGAGCAGCTGTAACCCTGTCCTGAAACTACAGTAATGGCCTTTTGGGTTGCTTCTGGCTTCTTTGTCCTTTCTGGAAAGAGATGTGTGGGTTTTGCCTGCCAAGGCAGGCTTGTCTTCTGGGCAGAAGTAGAGGAATAAGAGGAGAATGAGTGGGGGAAGGAGCAGAGGCAGTGTACAGCTGGCAGTGAGTGCCAGGCAGTGCTGAAGCTCCTTGGGTCACCTATTCCTGGGGTTCCATTTGATCCCACAAGGTTGGCTGAAGCTCTGGCTCCAAGGTCCCAATGATTTGTTGGGACCTTTTCACCTCCACATTATAAAAGCTTCCTAGAGGAAATGGGACTATTTCAAGGGCTTGGAACTTCCTCTCAATAAAACAATAACCCATGAACTTGAGCTGCTCCTTTGAGAAGTACTCAGAGAGCTGCTCCTCATTCCCTGGGAGCCAGGGGATAAGATGCCACCAGTGGAGGTGTGGAGCAGCTGGAAACAGGAGCTGGGAAGTAGATAGCAGGGCTAGAAGCAAACTTTTAAGACTGAGGAACAGATGAAACAAGGGACCTGTGTTAGGTTTTTTCCCCCCAGAACTTAAAAACCTAGTGATGGGAGCAAGGCCCCCTCTGTTGCCTGCAGATGATGTCCCTGTCTAGCAGGCCACAGGGTGCAGGTACCAGCCCCAGCACTGCCACCAGGTCCCAGACAGCTCTGTCCTGCCCTGGGCAGCAGAAAATCAGCTGAGAGCACTGCCTGGGAAACTGGTTTCACCCTCAAGTGGGGAAGAGAAGTGGCACCGAGACTCTCGGAAGCTTTTCCAACCCAGCACTGGGAGCTGAGAAGCTCAGGGGGAAAAAAGGGGGAAAGCAACATTCCTCTGAGTTGTGTCAAAGCCCAGGAAGGGTTTGTGGTGTCAGCTTCAGAGAGCTGTGGCTGGAAATGGAGCTGCAAGAGAAAAAGATTTGGTGCCCTGTGACAGGGTCTCCTGGTTCCTGGGGACTCTGGAAGTTTTGTACACGCTGTTGTTACTGCCCCAGGATCCTGTAAAACTTTTTTTTCCATGTAAAACTTTGCTGTCATGTCTTTGAACCAATCTTTATTTTTGTGCTGCAGATGCTGTCTGCAGAACAGGGGCTTGGGTTAGGACAGCGATGGGTTTTCCTCCATTTTAAGCACTCCTTATTTCCCAACCCTATTAAATATTGCTGGGGGATGTGTAAGCTCTGGAAACAGAGCTCCCGGCCTCCTTCCAGAGGGGAAAAGGAGGAAGGAAGTTTGGCTTTGCTTTGTTACTAATTCTAGAAAAAACCCACAACTTCCTCCGTGTGCTTCAAAGCACAAACGAGCTGTGAGGATCCTGTTTCCTTTTGAGCCCAAGCAGGCAGCCAAACCTCCTGGGAAAAGCCACCCTACCTCAGCAGCCCAAACAACTGGAGGCTTTGATGGGGAGCAAGGCTTTTGCTGAGAGCACAGAAATTTACTCAGGCTCCAATTAAAACCCTAAATTCCTGTGAACCAACCCGAGGTGTCACGGAGAGGGAGGAAAATCCTGTGGTGTGTTTGTGATGGGAGGTGGGGGAAAGGCTGTTGAGACAGGATTGCAGTGTGTTTGGGGTAAAAATGGTATGTGGGGGACATTTTGCTTCAACCAGTGAATGCTAAGGGCAAAATATTGTGTAGCAAATCTATAACTACCTGAAGGGGGGCGAGGTTGGTGCTGCTCTTTTCTCCCAGTGATAGGACAAGAGGGAATGGCTGGAAGCTGCAGCAGGGTAGGTTTAGACTGGGCATCAGGAAACAAATTTTCACAGAAAGAGTGTTCAGACCCTGGAATGGGCTGCCCAGGGAGGTGGGGAGTCACCATCCCTGGGTGTGCTTAAGGGTTGTTTAGACGTGGTGTTGGGGGATGTGGTTTAGGGGAGAACTTTGTAGAGTAGGGGTGGGGTTGGACTTGATGATCCCAAGGGGCTTCTCCAACCTGAAAAATCCTATGAATTGAGCATCCCAAGTCTGGCACTGCTGCCCTGGGGAAGGGCAAAGATTGAATCTAAAGGATTCAAAGAAAAAATTCTAAAAAGATTCTAAAGAACCTGAGAAGGCAGAGCCAGGGCCCTGTCCTGAAGCAGTGTGTTGTGAGGGCTTCAGCCAGTGCTCAAAGTGCCTCCTCTGCCTGCCAAAATAATGCTGCTTCTGGCTGGCCATCAACTCCCAAATTTTGAACACAGCTTTGCCACGTCTCTGTTGTCACCTACCCTGTCACAGAGGTGTGGGGCAGTGGCTCTGTGTTGGGTGATTGACTTCCCACAGGAAGGAACAAGGAGCTGGAATCATTTCTCCCATCTTCCAGATCTTGTGTGTTGGCAAGGAGGCTCCTGGTGGTCTCCCAGAACCAGAACCTGGCCTGAGCCAGGAACCACCCTGAAACATGAACCCTCCTTCTGGTGATGAGTAGCAGGGGGTAACAGCACTTCAAAAAAAGGGTTTTTCCATAGGTGTGTCAGAAAGCTGGGCTCTGGAGGTTAGGCTGAGGTTGAGCAGTGAGTAACCTGAGGAGAGGCTGGGGGAGGAGGGTGTGAGTGTGCTGCTGTTTATGCAAACACCCCCATAGCTCAGGCAATTCAGAAAATGCCTCAGAAACTGAGGAAATATCACAAGGAAGTATCAGCTGGGCAGGGCAAATAGCTGTGGTGTGACCTGTGAGGAGGTGGAGGTGGGGACACAGAGCTGGAATTGTCACCTTCACCTCGATTTGCCCCGGTCTGGAGGAGAAGAAGGAGGAAGGGAGGCAGGCAGGGCTCCCAACCTGTGGGTTTGTAGCTGCTCAGCTGAGAGGGTGTCTCAGAAAAGGCTGCCAAGAAAGCTCTGCAGGGCCAGTGATGGGGAAAAGCCTGGCTGGCTCATCCTGGAGCTGGGCAAGGAGCTGAGACCTGGGGCACAGCATGGAGTACCCAGTGCAGCTCCCTTCCTCCTTACCTCCAGCAAGGGCTGATATGGGAAGGAGTCCTTTGAGTGGCAAAAATATTCCAGTTGGCATTTAGCACCACGACCTTTAAACAGTTCCAGAGGCTGATTCAACTCCAATATAGAAAGCACCTGGGGTGAGGCAGGGCCCGTGTGATCTCCTGTGAATCACGTTGGTGTGATGCTGTCCACTGCCCTCCCAGTCCCAAGCACTGAAACCTGGGGCAGATAAACATCATTTGCTTTAGCATGACAAATTCATCTGCTAATGCAGGGTGAGCACTGAGCCAGATAAGGCTTATCATGGGGTAGGAACTGAAAGCATCATTTAAGGCTTAGTTTGTGTTGGCTGTTATTTCTGAAGTATTAAAAATCCCAGCTTTTGAAGGTGTTCTTGATCTCCAGGAAGCAGCTGAATGCCCTCCAGCCCGGTGGCTTTCCCAGTATCACTCCCCTCCAGCTGGAATGATAACCAGTTGTACAGTCAAACAGGAAAAACCAGGCTCAGACAACTAACTGTAAGACAGACTGGTTGTATCAACCAGTGCTCAGGACTGAGTGCTCCCTGGGTGGGAGCAGTTTGCACAAACACCAGGGAAAATGCTGCCCCAGCTCCTGCATTGCCCTCCTGAAGCTGTCCAGAGATTGTATCTATAACACTTCAGAATTCTTGGAGGATTTTGTGTTGTTACTGAACTCTGTGTAGTTTACTCAGTCAACTGATAAATGTGTCACTTACTCAGAGGCACTGAATGTCACAAAAACAAGAAATACTTTACAAAAACAAAGAAACCATGTTCAGAAGCTGTCTTACACCAATAGGGGTGTAACTGTTGGAAGGACTTTGGGGTAACTTCTTTCTTGTAAGGTTCACAGCCTCAGCCGGGTATTAAGAGAACAGAACCATTCCTCAGTCTCTCCCTCCTTTTCCTTTCATCTCTGGAAGTGCTGCAGGCTCACACCAGGTTCCTTCTGAGCAAGTGAGCATCCAGCATTGCCTTGAGAGGAGCATGTCTATGGGATGCAAAAATTCCCCTGTGAGCAAAAGCCCAGGAGAAATTAGGAAATAATTTCATCTCGAGCTCCTCTAAACTTGGGTCCCAGTGTTGCCCCTCCCGGGCAATCAGGGGAAAAAAAAAAAAAAAAAAAGATCCCAAATCTTGGGTCTTGGAAATAACTTTGGTATTTCAGGCTGCTTGCAGAGTCAGGCAGAGGTGCTGCAGCTGTGACACCTGTGAAGTTGCTGGGTGTCTTTGCAAAGAAAGGGTTTGGGCTCTCTGTGCAGGAAAGGCAGTGCCCAGCACACAGCTTGTCAGCCTGACAAGTGACAGCCTCTGGCTGGCTGTGCTCCCAGGGACCAGCACAACCCTCCTGTGCTGGCTGTGTGCAGTGACAGCTCCTCTGGAGCCCGATGCCACCTTATGAAGGGCAATCCAACCCCTTCTGCCCTGGGTGTTGCCCTCCTGCCTGTGTCCTCACCCCCCAGAGGGCTTTTCCTCCCCAGCCACAAGCCCAATGCTCTGTGATTGCTCCATTTCAGGTGGTTTGCTCCCCAGCCTCCTCTTTCCACCCACAGATGGTCCTGTCCCTGTGTCCCATCTCTCCAGGGTGAGCTGTTGGCTGCAGGATCTTTTCCTTCCCCACACCTTGACCTCAGCCAATGCCCCAGCAGTGCAGGAGAAGGAAAGCTCTGTCTGCAGCTCCTCCTCATCCTGCAGGATGATCCATGCTCTGAACAGCAGTCTGCCTGGATCCTCCTTCCAGTGCAGGTCCCTTTACATTGCTGCAGGGGCTGTAGGGTCTAACCTGCATTTCTAGATTTCCAGGATGCCTCTGTGCTTCTCCCCACCCAAAAACCTACCCTCAGCCATGCTTTGCTACAGACCATCAGGACAAGCCAGTTCCACAGGTTGTTACAGCTCTGGCCTGGGAATTGAGCAAAGAGCCTGAGCCTGTGAGCCTCTTTCCCTTCCCCAGGCCCAAGTTTTCTCTCTTCATTCCCACCCCAGCACCAGGTCACTCGGTCCTTCTCCAGGACATCCCACCTCCATCCCACTCATCGGTGGCACCCCAGGGCTGGTGACACCAGGAGTGCTGTGGCACTGCCCAGCCCTGGGGTCATTACTCAGCTGTTCCTAACAGGAATGCCAGACAAAGGAAAAAAAAAAAAAATAAAAAATCAAAAGTCGGTGGCTCAGAAATACTTCAGAAAATTGCCTTTCCAACAGTGGGGAAAAAAACCCAAACTCCAGGATGAGGCACACGTAACACCTACAGAGATTGCTCTGGTGAGCATCTTCGAAACTTTTGCTCTGTGATCTTCTGCCTGCACCTCACCGCTCGGCAGCTGTTTGAATATTTCCTTCCCCTTCCTTTCCCCCTTGCTCAGCTGGTGTCTGCCTGGTGTCTGCTGCTCTCTAGTGGTGCTCAGCTCCTGCTTGGTACCAATTTGCCACACGGGTGCTGAGCAGGGACATGTGCAGGTGATGGAAGGGACTCGGGGACAGTGCCAGCCTCTCCTTGCCTGTACCCCCACTCCTCTCCAGGCATCCATCCCTGCTCCCTGCCCCAGGGAGTTCCTGAGCTCCCTGTCCCACCCACTATTCTTTGGGTCTTTCATCAAACCAGGCTAAACATGTCCTAGAAGGACAAAAAATACATTCTGTGTATGGGGTATCTGTGTTGCACAAAGGGCTGAGCTACAAGAGCTGTGGCTGCAGAGCAGAGCAGCAGGAGGGAACAGCAGCTATGGCTAAAGGAGAGGGTTTTTTCATTATGTGAGTCCTGGAGCTGGGGCTTTATTTTGGTTTTCTCCAGAGCTTACATCTTCCCTGACAAGTCTAAATCTGTACCTACATGATGTGGGCAATTAAGCTGCCCACGTTCTCCTTTCCCATGCTCAGAGGCAGAAGGAAAGTCCCTCAGTTTTGTTGTGCTAAGGTGGTGTCTTCCCTACAGGAAGGCTGGGGAGGGACTTTTTAGGATGTCAGGGAGGGATAGGACATGGGAGAATGGATTCAAACTAGAGGAGGGAGACTTAGATTGGATGTTAGGAAGAAGTTCTTCCCCATGAGGGTGGTGAGACCCTGGCACAAGTTGCCCAGAGAGGTGATGGAAGTCCCATCCATCCCTGGAAGTTTTTAAGGCCAGGCTGGATGGGGCTCTGAGCAACCTGAGCTGGTGGGAGGGGTCCCTGGCCATAGCAGGGGGGTTGGAACTGGGTGATCCCTTCCAACCCTGAAAATCCTATGATCCTATGTTATGGGGAAGTGTTCCTTTGGGAAAACACCTTTCCTCTCTCCCTTCTACACCACCTCCACCTTCCACACAGCCAAAACAGCCACTGCTACTGCCACTGAGACTACTGATAACCAAATGTCCTCAGAAAAATACTGCAGAAAAGCAAATGCCTTGTCCAGGAGAGGAAAAAACCCTTCCCAGCCTCATTGTCCCTCTGCTCCATCTCCTCATTTCCAGTTGGTGCAGCTTGGCTGCTTGTTCTGCTGTACCACAGCCCCCCAGGAGTGGGGAAGACTTTGGGGGGCCCTACTTGTTTAGGGTGAGCAGAAAGGGTTTCATGCTGCCCAGCAACCTCCTCATCAAACAGGAGGTGGGATTCCATCAGCTGCACTTCAGACCCTTCAATCCTCAAACCATCTTGGTGATCCCTTGCTGTCTCCCAGAGGATGTCTGTGTTCTCACCCAGGAGAGAGGGTTGAGATCTGAGTTACCTTTTCTTGATGAATTTTGCTGTTTAAAAGTCAAATGGCAACTTCAGAGGTGAAAATGAGGTGTAAGGACAAATCCTTGGAACAAAGTGTACGAAGTGTTCCTCAGAGAAGGGAAATAAAACCCTGCTTCAAACCAAGCTGCTGGCAAACAGTAACCCTAAGTACAGATCTAAAATACAGACCTGAAATGCAGCACCAAACTCGATTTGGGTGCCCACCCCTTTTGTCTGGTGCCAGAACATCGTGTACCAGGTGACCTCACTTTATTGGAAAGTGCACTTTAATACAGGACCATAATCAGATAAATTTGGAGAGGGCCAGCTTGGATCACATCACAGCCCTCCTCATCTGAGATGTATCTTTAATGTGAAGCACAAATCTTGTAGCCCTAAGGCAATTTTCTGCCTTATATTGCTCAAACAAAGGGAAGAGAGACCCCAAGTCAAGTGCTGGCTCCAGCTGTAAGTAAAATTACAAGAAAGAAAATTGGTTCTGTCCTAGCCCAAACCAGGACAAGTGGGGCCCAGCCAACTAAGGAAAGGAAAAGGCTGTTGGTTGGTTTTTGTTGCTGGTGGTTTTTTGTTTTTTGTTTGACAAACCCAGGTACAGGGGAGGGCAGAAATTTAACTCTGTGGATCATACACAAGATAGAGAAGAAGAACAAAATAAAATACCTCTTGAAACAGACATGAGCAAGTCTCCCTCAGATACCAATTACATCAGACTTTTCCTGGTGTTCCCTCAGTTAGGGAGCCAGTGAAACTTTATATTTTCTTTCCTTCAAGAAAGGGTTTTCCTTGTTACACAAGGAGGTGTTGAGGTGCCTGCTGCCTGGGGCTCAGCACCCTCTGGCCTTGGGTGCTCTCCCTGCACCCACCTCAGCCCCTCATTCCTTCCATACCAGCCTGGAGGAGAAGTTTTGCTGATGTGCTGGTTTGCTGCTTGCTTTGGGCAAGAACTGAACAGGTTCAAGTGACTGAACAGCAGCAGCACTTGTTTAATAAAGGTGTCTCAAGATGTCTTTTTTTTTTTTTTTTTTTTTTTTTTTTTCTCTCCTGGGTCCTGGAAAATAACCTGAGCAAGTAGTCCTGTGGGCAGAAGAGGCACTTCAGAGGTGCAGTGCCTTTTCCTTTGCACCTCTTGGCTGGTTGGGTTGCCTGCTTTGATGCAACTGGAGACACTCAACATCCTAAATGCCTTCTGAAGCTTTCAAGTAGGTGTCAGGGCTACAGCTGTGTGCAGGCATGACAAGACCATGGGGTTTCACCTGCAGTGCTCAGGTGAAACTCTACTTTTCTGCTTCCTATCCCCAGCTGTCTGTCTAAACCTGCTGGTTTAGAAGCACACACTTCCCTGGGCATGGCTTTCCCTCTGGGTGCACTCTGGTGCCCCTTGGGTTCCAAAGCTCTGACAAGTTTCTCTGGCTCCATCTCATATTTTGACTTCCCAAGGCAGTTGCTTTCCTCCTGTTTCTTGGAATTAAGATCTGTTCCTGTTAGGGATTGTGTTGGAATCAGCTCTAGTGATCACATACCCTGGGATGCAAAGATGTTGAGTTCCCATGTCATTTTTAAGCTGTTGTGAGGCTCACTGACCCTTCACAACCTCAGATTCTCCAGTACCATGCACACCAGGATCTTCTGGTACCTTGTCACTAACTCAAAGGCAACATCTCCATTCGTGGGGGATTTTGTCCTGCAGAAGCCCCAGACAAAGCCACAGGGCAAGGCCCTGGGTTCTCCTTTATTTCCCTGTGTTTCAAAGGTGGGAACTGAACCACAGCCCCTTCAGGAGGTGCCTTCTCTCCTGTTTTTCATGCACCAAGCTGTAAACCTGCTCTGCTCAGGGAGAAATCAGTGTCACCTGGGGGTTCCCTCCCCACAGCCAGAGCACGAGGGGTCTTGCTGCCAGGTATTTCCCAGCTGCTCTCTTTGCCTTTCCTCAGAAGCTCATCTGGGCCTTTGTGTGTCGTGGGCTTTTCATTTTCTGAATTAAAATGCTGCTTCCTCCCTGTTGTAAAACTGGAGTTGTGTTCAGGTTCAGGGGGAGCACAGCAATGGTAAAGAGCTGAATTCTCCTGCAGGGCTGTGGCAAATACCTGTGTTGCTTCTTGTAGCTCCTCCACCCACATTTATGTCACTAATGCCCCCTCCATCTCTTCCACCATGTGTCCCCCTCTCCAGGGCTGCCCCCCTCTCACTTTTTGCAGGTGCAAGATGCTCCCAAATGGATAAAAAAATCTGAGGCTGATGAGACAACCTGGGCTGAACTGACCCTGGGGTGCATTGAAGTTTGTGCTTCAGTTTGGATCACTCAGCTTGGGTGGGTATTGGGGTTTTTTTTTTAATGTTTGAAAGTTGTTACTTGGTTTGGTTTTTTTGGAAGAAACACCCCCAGCATCCCCTTTTGCAGTGCTGTGCTCCATCCCATGGGGTGGGGGGGACTCCTCAAGGGCATGACCTGAGCTCCCTCCTGGTGGGACTGAATGGTAGGATGAAGGACAGCAGGCAGGGGCTGTCCTGTGGGTGTTTGGTCCCCAGGATGAGGCTTGGCTGAGTCAGGAATGGCAATGAAACAGCCCTGGTGGCTCTGGCTGCCTGAGCTTCAGGTGGGTCAGTGCTTGGTGCTGGTCCAGGCTACTTATCCATGGAAAAGGGACTGTAAGGGTCCTTTGTGACCTTAAAGGAATAGACTGCCATGCTGAGAGGAGCAGGGGAGGAGGAGGAGAGCAGTAATGGGTCCTCTCCAGAGCTCTGGGAAATGAGCAGAGGGAGGAAAAGTGAACTGGAACAGCTCTGCAGGCTGAGGTCAGGCAGGGACCTCTCCTCCCTCCTTGGTGCATCCCCCTGCACAATCAGCCTCCTTGGGTAAAAACTGCTTTTTCAGTGTTTTCTGTTTGCACAGGAGGCATGAGAGGGAAGGGAGATGCACAGATAACTGCAGGGATGGTCTGGATCCATCCCAAAGCTGCACCCTGTGTCAAATGTGGCTTTTTAGGCCTTGTTAGCTGCCAGGGGGTGTTCCCGAAGTGACAACTGAGATAAAAGCTGAGGAAAGATCAAAGCAGATTTCATGGTTTCTATGGGTTTGTGCTTTTTGGTTTCACTTTCCAGCATCCCCTGAGCCTTTCTTCTCTCCCTGCACTCTGCCCTTTCATCTGCCTCTCCATCCCACCCAGCAGCTGGGGACTTCTGACCTTCCAGCCTTGGGCATGGCTTGTGAGCTGGACCAGCCTTTCCTTCATCCCCCCAGACCTGAAGCAAAATGGGATTATTTGAGCTGTGAGACAGCTTCTTTCAGTATCAATTCTCTCAGCTGGTGAGATTTCTGTCTTTTTGCAGAAGCTGGGCTTGAGTTTCTCCTTCTCTGTTGAGAGCCTCTCTGGGCAGCAGTGTTGGCTCAGCAAGATGTGCAAGGTTCTGGTGCCCACAGTGCTGATTCAGGGGTGCTGGGTCTAGGAGAAACAGCTGAGATGGGGCTTTCCACAGGGCAGGAGGGCTGCTCATCTCCCTAAAAGACATTTGTCTTGTAGTGGTGTGGTTCCTTCTCAGTGGAGACCTGGATTTCCCCTCCTCACCATGTGCACTTCTTGCTGTCAGAAGAAAACTTGCTCTTGGCTTGATTATTTTTTTTTTTTTTAATTATTATTTTTTTTTTATTATAACTCCTGTGGTAGCTTGGGGGTGAAACGTGGGGAAAGCATCTTCCTCAAGGAGAAGAGGTGAAGGTGTCACCTGGCACAACGAGGCTAAGGAAAGGCCTCAAAAGTGGGCATTAATGAAAATAAAATCTCTGGCTGGAAGCCCAGTGCTGATGGTCAAGTTTGGGGCTGTTCTTGGTACCTTCTGGTGGCAGAGGTGACCCAGCTGAGTGTGTTGTGCTGGAAACATTGTCCCCCAGTAGCTGGGTGTGATGGGAGGGGGGGTGGATGGAGCTGGCATTTGGCTTTCTGTCCCCCAGCTCTGCTTGGATGTGACTGGGATGTCCCCTGAGGTGGGACCCCCAAGCTCAATGTGCTTAATCCCATCCTTACAGCCATTTCACATCTGTTTCATCCTTCTCCTACCTAACCAACTCCCCCTTGCAGACTCCTGGAGCCCTCACCAGCAGCCTCTCAGCAGTGGGTAACCCTGGGAAGGACTCATTTGTGCCTCTCTGCAGCCAGGACCATCCTGGACACTCCTGCTCCTGCCCCACCACGTGGCTCTTCCAAAAGCAGCACCTTCATATTTTACCTTGCAGATATTTTACCTTGCTGCCAGCAGGGCTTGGAGGAGCATCAGTAGCTGTGGCAGACAGAAATACCAGGTAGCTGGGCATGTTCTTCACCCCTGACCATGTCACTTCTTTAGAGCAGGCCTTGGTGTAGGCAGCTGTGCCAGGAGGAGTGCTCTGGTGGCTCCTCTGCATCTCTTCAGAGCAGGTCTGTGGCTCAGCTCCTGGTCCCTTGAGCTGGTCCCCCTGCCTTGCTGCCTTCCCAGCCTCTGGGTAGCTCATCCTGAGCTGGGAATGAGCCAGGTTGTGCCCTCTGTGTTATTTCCCCCTTGGAGAAGTGGGTCTTGTGGGGAAATGGGGATCCGCAGCCAGCTTCTGCTACCTCAGATTTATTTAATTTAATTTATTTATTTAATTCATTCATTAATTTATTATTTATTTAATTAATTTATTATCTATTTAATTTATTATTTATTTAATTTAATTATTCTTATTTAATCAGACTGGATCTCCACAGGTGAAACCCTGCTGGGAACCTGGGGCTCAGTGTGTGGCTGGGGAGCTTTGCAAGGAGGGTGGATAAACAGCATTTCCCTGTCAGATAGGAAATGTCTGCAAGCAGCAGAGGTGTAAATACTGCTTTGAGCAGGGGGGAAACAGTGGGGATAAATGTCATCTGTGCATTTGTGGCAATCAAATGGCACAGGGATGATGTTTGTGGGGAAATGAGTCAGTGACAGACGTGTGAAGCACAGATGTGCCACTTGCTGCTGTGGCTGAGGAAGTTTGTGTCAAGCTACAAAGCAAGAGGTGCTGCTTGTCTAAAGCTGAGCTCCTCTCTTCTGACTGAACCAGGAGGAAATGGGTCAAGACCATGTTGAGCACTACCAGGAATAACAGTTATGGATTATTCTGCAAGCCAGATAGTGTGGAGGCAGCTGGATTACTGACTCAGCTACAAGTGACACCACCAGGAGCTGGAAAAAAAAAAAATTAAAAAAACCCCCACACTTTAACCAAGCCTACCAGCTTCTAGCTGGGTTTTCTGAGGTGTCAGACTCTGAGGACAAGGGGAGGAGACCACAATGTTCCTTGGAAGGTGGCTGAGTGGTGGCCTGAGCAAGTTACCCAAATAGGATGTAACTCAGCTCAAGCAATTAAAATGTGCCTTCAGGAGGCTGCTCCTTTGGAGAGGGGAAATGAGCTTGTGCACCAATATCCTTGTTGTATTTCTGGTCTTTGGGGCATTCTTGGCACTTGTTTCCTGCTTGTCACATGCAGAAAGGTCCAGCTGTGAAAGTTTGGGTGAATCCTCCCATGTCTTGGCAGTCTCCTGGGCCCAATTTTCCTTCCCAGTTCCCCAGCTAGCAGTGCAGTTGCTGACACAGGTACAGAAAAGAGCTAAAACCTTGAGCTGCCCCAGGGAGCTGCTTGGTACCCAGCTTCCCAGCAGCACCATGGGCTCAGCTGGATCATCAGCACTGCAGGAGGAGCAGGAGCTGGAATCCTGCTGCTGGGGTTTAGCTGCTTCTCTTCAGGACCCATTGCACAAGTCTCCTGGAGCATCCTCCCTGGTCTTGCAGAATCCTCTTTCTATTCCAGGGAGAGGCACTGAGGGTTGTGAGGGTTTGATGGAAACCTCCCACCCTGTGAAGCACATCTAGCACCCTGATGCTAGATGGAAGCTGGGGCAGTTTCCAGGAGCACCAGGAGCATGTTTTGCTCCATCCCCCAGAATTTTACCTGGTCAGCTTCTTCCCTAGCCCAAGAGTGAAGTCCTAAAAGCAAAGAGACCTTCCTCCCAGCCATGAAATTGCACCAGCCACTTGAGGAGAGGAGCAGGGCCGTGCCCCTGGGCATGTCTCACCTCTAACACCTCACCCTGCATCTCCTTGCCTTCCTTCCCCATCATTCCCCAGCTTGATCCCAGCTCCTCATGGACTGGTTCCCATCAGAGCCTCACCCTGAGCCCTCATGCACATCACTGACTGCACCACCCCAGGCACCTGCAGTGTCTAGACTGGTTCCTGCACCTCATGCAAATGTCTGCAGAGGGACCTGGGCCACCAAACCCACTTCTTCCTGGGGAAGCCCTGGGGTTTCATCCCTGCCTCCCCTTTCCCTGCCCTTTTCCAGCACAGCTGAGGGATAACGCTGCCTCTCCTCTTCTCCTTGGGATCAGCTCCTGTTGGAAACACATCCAGAGCTCCCAAGGGTGCTGTGTGAGGTCCTGGGGTGTTTCTCCAGTGTGTTATTTTCTATCAGCCAGTGCAAATCAGCCCAGCAGGCTGGGGACTGTGGTCCTGTGCTTGTTTGGTGACATTTGCATCTCCAGGGGGGATGGGATGGCCCAGAAACTCTGCCTGCCCCAGGGTGGGAGGGGTGCTCTGCCATGCTGCCCAATTTCTGCTCTTGCTGCCTCCTCAGCAGAAAGCACTTTGCAGCTCTGCAGATTCCCTATGGGATGGGATTGACCAGGAAGGCAGGAATATGGAATTCACAGTTCTTGAAACTTTCATTTCTCTCACCCTGATGGAGCTTTGGTTCTTGCCCTGAGCCATTCTCCCCCCTTATCCCTTCTCTTCCAAAGCTTTCTGTAGCCTCCAAGAAAACCAACTATTTGAGCCCTACTCCTAAAGACACCTGCAGTAGTCTCACCAAACTGCTCTGGTACCTCCAAAAATGACCCCAAAGTGAGATCTTGCCTCCATCCCATGCTGCCAGCAACTCAGTGCTCTGTGGCTGAAAGCCAGAGAGTGACAGCACACTTGAGAGGTGGTTTTTAACAACCTAATTTGGGACAGATTTCGTTAGGCCTGGGCTAATTCTGGTGCCCTCATGATCAAATTTCCCTTCTATACCTGGCCTGGTGTGCATCTGAGTAGAAACAAAACTTCACTGAGTTGTGTCCCAGCTGGTAACCACCAGCACGGAGCCCCACACATCCTGGTCAGTCCTTCCCTTCCCTTCCCTTCCCTTCCCTTCCCTTCCCTTCCCTTCCCTTCCCTTCCCTTCCCTTCCCTTCCCTTCCCTTCCCTTCCCTTCCCTTCCCTTCCCTTCCCTTCCCTTCCCTTCCCTTCCCTTCCCTTCCCTTCCCTTCCCTTCCCTTCCCTTCCCTTCCCTTCCCTTCCCTTCCCTTCCCTTCCCTTCCCTTCCCTTCCCTTCCCTTCCCTTCCCTTCCCTTCCCTTCGTCTCTTTTTTGCAGATTTGGGCTAGTAAATTTTTGGAAGGAAGGAAGGCCAGTTGTATAAAGGGAATGATTTTTCTTGATAAACAACCAGGAGAAGGCACATCAGGGGGGAAAAACTGAAGAAGTTATTTTCATCATGGATAAATGAACCCAGGCTGATTGGGAATGTGGGTTTGAGGTGTAGAAGGCACAGGGAGGTGGAGAACACCTCAAGTGGGCTGGAAGGAAGCCTGGGATGGAAACCAGGCCTTGGTGAAGCAGCTTGGACACATTTTTGTACAATAAGAGAGAAACCAGCACTGCAGTGGGTGCTGCACCTCTGCCCTGGTGTCCAAGCAGTGCTCAACTGGTTGGTGCTGGAAAAGGTGTGGGTGGAAGTTCTCAGGTTTCAGCAGGAGGCAGGTGATGGACCACAAACCCCAGTCCTGTGAGTCCCTTGATGTTGGTGAGGAGGAGGAGGAGTTTCTTTATGAAGAAAACCACTGTTTCTCACAAGGAGCCCCAGGTGAGTTGTGGAGAAAGGAGGGGTGTGCCCAAAGTTCCCTTTCTCTCAAACCCAACCTGATGGTTTCAGCGTGGCCAAGAGGCTTCCTTGCTGCAGGTGTCTCTGCCACAGCCTCTTCATCTCTACACACTTGGCTGTGGAGCACAGGGGTCCTCCCCCAGGGGCAGGAGAGCTGGCATCTCCACACCATTTATGTCAGGGTTGGCTTTCTGCCCATCCTGGTTAAACCTGGGAAAGGTTTTTTTGGGTGGTTTTCCTCCAGCTCTGCTTAGCTCAGGTCATTTTCTCCTCATCTTTGAAGCTGCCTCGTTGGCAGAGGCCAAGTTCTGGTTCATGTGCTTGGAGCCACTGTGGCAGATTTTCCATCCCCATCACTCAGAGGGGGCTCAGACCTCCATCTTCTCTCCACCAAAACCAGGAGCTCTCCTTGGCTCACCCACCTCCTCTCTTGTCTCCCATCACCCCTTTTTCAGTATCCTCCAGGAAATCTTTGACCTCCCTGAACTAGCCTGGGGCTTTCTATGGCACAATGCCCCCAACTTCCAAGTCCTGAAGCAGTTTAATGGCTGCAGCACAGCAAAACCATGCAGCACAACACCAGTTTAATATCTCTGGAGGTGTTCGCACCACGTTTTTCTTGGCTTCTGATTTAGGTACCACGGGAAGGATGTCTGGAGGATCCAGTGGGTGGGAAAAAACGTTAAAAACATCTATTAAAAACAACAGTAATAATAAATGACTGAAATCATGTGCAGCAAAGGCACAGCTGCTGCAGAGAACACAGAAGCTGTGAGGGTGTTTCTAACACATTTCAGCTGCTGCTGGCCTGGGTAAGTTGGCAGACCAAGACGTGAGGGCCACTCTGGTGAGTTCCTGGCACCCAGGAAGTGGTTAGCTGACCAACAGCCTAGATCCTCACTCTCCTTCTCCCTTTTCAGAATTATCACTCAGCATGCACACAGATCCAGCTGCCTGCAGGGACCTGCAACCTTTTGCTTTTCCCAAGAGAACCCCTCCCCATGTTCACCAACACACACTCCAGTCACACATCAAAACCACCCTGATGCTGCCAGGGGTTCAGAATCCGTTCTGCCATGGCAGGGTCCTCTGCCCACTTCTCCCCTCTTGCTTGTATCCACTTTTATTTGGCCTCTCCTACCCAAAGCAGCAGCTCGTGGCAGCTTGAGGCCCCCCAAGGCAGATTTACCTCTGGGGTGAGGTGGTGGGGATTCACCAAAGCACCCCAGTGTCCTGGGGGAAACCCAAGGGTGTTGCTGCAGAGATGGGGCCAGGGCTGGGACTTGTTGTGGAAATCTGTCTCTAGGTGTGGATCCAGAGGGGATCTGAAAGGGAACTGCTGGCCATGGCCTCTTCATGGCCACGGTCATGCTGTGCCACCCCAGCACCTGAAACTGCAGAGAAACTGAGAGCTTTGGGCTCTTTTTCCAGAAGCTTCCATGCCCAGAGCAGGGACACTGCTGGGCAGTGCTGCCTGCCCCTGTTGGAGGGGACCTGCTGCCAAGGCCACCTCTGGAAAAGGGACAACTCCCCTGGTGCTGAGGATGAAGAGGAGACCCTCCCGTCCTCCCCTGGAGGGATCTGTGGGCTTCATCCTGGGTACAAAGTGAGATCACGAGCACCGTGGCTGTTGTGGGAGAAGTGTTGGCAGGATGGGCACAAAGCAACGTGTGTTGTTAACCTCGGGGATCCTGCATAGCTCTGGGGGCAAACATCTCCCCCTGGATAAAACTGGGGTTGATGTGGCTGAACTGATCACCCAGGAGCCCTCTAAAGCCACCTGTGTAAACCCAGCCCCCCAAACCCTGTTCCTGTAACTTCCATTTCTCCCCAGGGCAGGCAGGAGGTGGCCACCTGCCCTGTAACCACAGATCTGGGGCACAATCTCCCTCCTGAGTTTCCTTGGTCTGCTCCTTGGAAGAGGCTGCCCAGCTCTGGGCATCCCTGGAGGCATTTAAAAGATGGGTAGGTGTGGGGTTTGGGGATGTGGTTCAGTGGTGGGTTTGGCAGAGCAGGGATAACAGTTGGACTTGATGATTTTTTAAGCTCTTTTCCCAACCATCCTCTGCTTGTCTGTCTCCCAGGGGTGGCTTCTCCCCACACCACTGCCTTTAAGCACTTCTGTGCAGTCTGGGTCACCACAGAGCTGGGCTTGGAGCACTGGCCACGTGTCCCACCTCTGTCTTCTCCCCCATTCAGCTCTGGGGAAAGTTGCTTTCACTTCTCTTGGTTTTCCCCAGCTCTAAATGCAGGAGCATTTTGAAATCATGAACTCCAGGAAGGTTTTGAAGCATCTTTTGGTGCCTCTGTAGCACTCTGAGTAGGTGACTGCTCATCTCTCCAGGGAAATTGTTGCCTTCCCCACTGTTTTGCAGACTTCTTTTTGATAAGCACACCTCTGCCATGACCCAGCAAACCCACTTAAACCAGTCCTAGGTTGGGCTCCTTCTAATGACTTTACGAGGAAATTGAAAACTCTGGAAGTACTGGACAAAAGCCAGGTTTAAAGACATCTGTTTTTCCACTGCCCTGGCAGCAAAGCTCTTGTTCCCCTCCCCAGCACTTTGGGAACAGCTCATGGAAACTGCCTCTGGTCTTTCTGCTGCCCCTGGTGCACAGGGAGTTAAACTTCTCTCTCTCATTTGTTCTTGCCCTTGATCTCTTGACCAATGTCTTTACGAAACTTTGGGACCTCTCTCAGAGGGAAAAAAAAAAAAAAAGGTTTTAGGAGACAGATGAGTAGCTTAGAGGTTGAGTGGCAGAGTTTTATTTTCACTTTACCATTTTGTCAGTCTGTAAAATGCTGATGTGATTTGACAGCTCCCAATCACAGCAGTGTCACACAACCACATCATTTTTCTTCTGCCCTCTTCCTTCCTCCTTTCCTGCCCATTGGGGTTGAGTGTCCCCTTCTCCTTTTGCTTCCAGCTGCTGGCTGCCTTCCCCAGCCCACCAAAATCCAGGACCTGCTGTGGCTCTCAAAGATCCTAGAATCCCAGAATGGTTTGGGTTGGAAGGGACCTCAAAGCTCCTCCAGTCCCAACACCCCTGCATGGGCAGGGACACCTCCCACCAGCCCAGGTTGCTCCAAGCCCCATCCAACCTGGACTTGGGACACTGCCAGGGATGGGGCAGCCACAGCTTCCTTGGGCAACCTGGGCCAGGGTTTTAACCAATCCATGGATCCAAATGGGGATTTGATCCCTCTGTTATCAAAGGCACCTGGGACAGAACACAGAGATGTTCACAGGGGGGACTGCAAAGGGAGAACTTGGGTCTCTCCCTCCCAAACCCCAGAGTCCAGCCCAGCTAGCCCCATTGCTTTTCCCTGCTGCCTTTCTTTGGTGTCCATCTGTGTTTCCCTCCCAGGCTGCTGCTACAAAAGGAGTTGCTGCTGCTAAGTGTGCAGGTCAGCACCTAGGTGTAAACGTGCAGAGATGGAGAAATGTTTGGGGTTTGGTTTGGTTTGTTTTTCTGCTGCCTCTGTCCCAGTCATCTCTTGCATTTCCTGAGCGTTTCACTTGTAAAGATAGAGATACTTAATATTTTTTCCACCCTACAGTGCAAGGTGTTTTTGCTGACGTCAGAGGTAGCAAAAATAGGGGTGGGGGAATTATAACCTTAAGAAAGAAATATGCAAATATCTGAGTGCATTAAAAAAAAACCACCCAAAAGCCCTGCTTACCCGGGGTTTGCACTTTGATTTTATTCTGGGCTTTTTGTGGTTGAGGGGTAAAGGCAAAAGGGAACCGGGGGTGATGTTTGTGCAGGCCCAGCTCACCAGAAACAGAGCAGGGGGAAGGTTACGTGGGGAATCCAAATACCTGCTTTGTGCCCGTGGCTGGTTTGAATCAATAATATTGCCAATTTTGTCTGTGGGAAATGACCTCACCTCTTTCCATGCTCTGCTGGCCAGATGTGACTGCTGGAGTGTTCATCTCTTGTGTCAGAGCATGACCCCTCCCCAATAAATAGAGGCCTTTCTTCACCTGCTGCCTCAGCTGCTCTCTGGGAACCTGCCCTGAGGATGAGGGTGCTGCTGGGGCTGGGGACAGGGGTCCTCCTGCTCCTGCTCCTGTCCCACCAAGCCCACCCAGGTGAGCTCCTGGGGGGGTTGGAGACGCCCACAGCTCCCTGCCTGCCCCTTGCCACGGGTGGGCATCACCTGCATCCTGCAAGGGACTGGAGGAGATGGGATTTCCTCCGGGTTGGTTACCCCCCAGGTTTTCCTTGTAGCCAAGGGAAGAACGTGGGCATCCTCCTTTGCTGAGCTGGGATTTGGGGAGCTGTGTGAGAGCAGGGTGCTGAGGAGCCCATGATTCCTCCCTGCCTTGTCAGTGGCAGCAGGGAAAGGGACAATTTCTTCGCCTCTTTAAGGGGTTTGGAGTTGCTTGCATTTTTTGGTGACCCTGTTTACAGTCTCTTCTCTCTTTCTCAGCCATCCTGGAGGTGAATGGAAACCTGAGCTGTCGGTGTGTGAAGACAACCTCAGACTACATCAGTCCCAGGAAATACGAGAGCCTGGAGATCAGACCTGTGGGGAGCAGCTGCAGGCGTACAGAGATCATGTAAGTGCTGGGGGTGGCTCAGGGGTCAGAGCTGCTTCCTCTCCCCCGGCTTCCAGAGAGCAGGGGAGCCTTTCCTCTCCCACCACCTCCCTTCTGCACCCCCTTTCTGCAAACCAAAGCTTTGTGAAAACGCCAGCAAGCTCCTGAGTGCTTAGGGCTGAGAGAAACATCCAAGCTGACCTGCCAGAGCTCCCCCAGGAGCTGAGCAAGCCCTTCCAGTGAGGGAAAAGGAGGAGTTCCTCATACTGGTGTTTACTGGGAAGCGTGCTGGTGTGTGTGGGGGTTGCAGTTTGGAGGAAGTACATCCTCAGACACCTGGGCAGGAGGAGCCATAACCCCATTTTTCTGCTACTGACACCCAGCTCAGGCACTGATCTCATCACCCTTATCCTGGGCAAAGCAGAACATTAAGCAGCAGTCTAAGATTTCTTTCAGCTCAGCCTTGCTGCACTTGTAAACCTACAGAGAAAATGTTCTGAACAGTCACCTCTTGGCTCCATTTTTGGTCTCTGCTCCACACATGTTTGCATCTTGCTTTTTCCTGACCATCCTGTGGCTCCTCTCTGTCTCATCAGCTTCCTGTGACCTGCTAGCCCAGCAAACGAGAGCTGAGTCTGGCAGACCAGCTCTGGCTGCTTGAATCCCCAGCTCAGGAGGGGAGGAGGGGGCTCATCAATTCTCCTTGTGTTTCAGAATTAAATTAAAACCTTCAGGGAAGGTGTGTGTGGATCCCGACGCCCCTTGGGTAAAGAAGCTGCTGAAGCGTATTGCCAGCACGTGAGTGCCTTGGGTGAAAGTCCTTTTGGCTCAGGTGGCTCTGGACACCATCCCCTTCCCTTCCCTTTCCTTTTTCCTTTCCCTTTTTCCTTTCCCCCTTTCCTTTCCCCCTTTCCTTTCCTCCCTTTCCTTTCCCCTTTCCTTTCCCCTTTCCTTTCCCCTTTCCTTTCCCCTTTCCTTTCCCCTTTCCTTTCCCCTTCCTTTCCCCCTTTCCTTTCCCCTTTCCTTTCCCCTTTCCTTTCCCCTTTCCTTTCCCCTTCTTCCCTTTCCCTTTTCCCCTTTTCCCTTTTCCCTTTTCCCATTTCCCATTTCCCATTTCCCATTTCCCATTTCCCATTTCCCATTTCCCTTTCTTCCCTTTTCCCTTTTCCCTTTTCCCTTTTCCCTTTTCCCTTTTCCCTCTTCCCTCTTCCCTCTTCCCTCTTCCCTCTTCCTCTTCCCTCTTCCCTCTTCCCTCTTCCCTCTTCCCTCTTCCCCTTTTCCCTTTTCCCTTTTCCCTTTTCCCTTA